>NC_068299.1:14809205-15436500 GCF_025860055.1 Xyrauchen texanus | reverse complement strand
CAAGTATTCTTACCTTTGCTAAGAGCACATAATGCCTTTTCCCCCTTTCATGACATAATTTGGAGGCAGTTTTTATTAGACATTTTTCTTTGAGTACTGACTGTTTTTTTTATTTTATTATTATTATTAAAGTGGAAACAGTGGTTCTACTAACAACATTTTTCATAATGATATACATTGAAAAAATTGTTTAATGTCACAATACTTCTTTCCCAGGGTAATGTGCAGAGATAACTATAATAAAGCTATTCATATTACTCAGCCTGTCATATTGACTTTTGACTCAACCGACTTGTAATGTTCTGTTCTGTTTGTGCGACCAATGGAATACAAGGGGAGTGTTTGGGAAACCTGTATGAAAACAGTCTATATTTATGCAATTCACACTGAAAATAAAAATGCTGTGTTTAAATGTGAAGTGTGTCATTTCTGCACTTCTAATGGCATCAAACTAAATCGCTAAAATGATGGCTTCAAACGTTTTTTCCTATTTTTGGTTGGACAAACTGTTAGTCCTGCCCCAAACTCACACCATTGATTGAGCTCAAACATTTAGAACAATGTTTTTCTTGAGCCACAGAGACAAGGAACTTTTCAAGGAAATCAGACTATTCATGGTTTAATTATAGTTCTGCATATTAAACTGGGATACAAGAAAGTATTTTAACATTGGAAATTGCACACATGCAGTCTTTGATACACAATTCCAATGAGATTTCACTGTGGCGTTATTGGTTAAGACAAAATATTCAGATTTGAATGGCATACGTGTTTTTGTGCTTAACGCTTTTTCTCTTCGCTGCTGGTTAGGACACTGTGTGAAGGTGCTGTAGCACTCTTGTCCTTTGTAGTGCCCTTAATTGCATAAGATCTGTGTTTGCTGGTTGGTCCCAGTGATCAGTTTAAGGTGCATTATTGATCCCTGAGTTGAGTGTGATGTTTTATTCATCAAAGGAACACCCAAGTGATTGGTATCTGTTAAAAGCCCAAGGCACAGATAGAGGCAGTGTAGAGAACAGCCCATAGGAACCAAGGAGGTCTGGAATACCTGCAGACATGTATGCTCTGTAAGTATTCCCTCTCAACTCATAGGCAGTTTCTTGGCTGGCACATGCATTCCCCAAAGTTTGCGACCTTTAAAATATAAATCATAGAATAAAAGATAGTTCAACCCGTTAAGCAGTCGTCACCTTGTTGAAAATAGCCTTCTTGATCAGCAGATTAAAAAATTACATTCCTTGCCTAAAACAGTCATTTTCTAGGCTAATTATTCAAAAGCAACAATGTTTTGATGAGAAAAATTAACACGTATTAACACATGGAAAGACTGGACTTGACTCACCTTGGGCGATTATCCTGTGCTTAAAAAAGCCAACTCGGCAGAAGAATAACTTAACAAGCACACACCGATAAAGAAGACTCAAATGTGAAAACATCCATTGCAGCTTTAACCCATCGTTTTGTAAATCTGCTTTCCTCACCACTACCGAAGTGATTTCATAGCTACTTTGCTGAGTTTTGTTGTCTAGCGAGAGGACATTTTCCTGTGCGCCCGCGAGTGAGAGGGAAGAAAAGAAGCACTGGGTCTACTGTGAAATGAAGCTTTGTATCTGCACCAGATATCCTCTTTTTTAAATAATGTTTGTATTATTAATTGTATTTAAAATGTATAACATTAATATGACTGTAATTTAAGTGCAGCCTCTGTAAAAAATAAAGCAAAACTTATTATGTAAAAATGTTGAACAATTTAATGGAGAACAATATTAACCGACTAGTAATTCCAGTGTCGACTAGCAGCATCAGAACCGTTTAGTCGACTTGTCTCACACATCCCTAATGGGCATACTGTGACCGAAACGCTTTTTATTTATTTATTTTTATAGCCAATCACCTGAGCCGTAAATGTCATGCAGCAAATTACTCTGGATCCACAGGAAAATGACATCCTCACAATGCTGATTGCATCACAACAACACCCACAAGGCCAAGCCCTTCACTGTAGAGACTAGGTTGGTGATACAACAGAAATCTTATATCACATATGAGTAGTTTTATATCAAGGTATCGATATATATATATTTTTTATATTGTCATTTATATATTTTTTGCATTAAATTAAAATCCAGAATGTTCTACATTTTAAAAACTTGGTAGTAATATGTATGTTTTGATAATCTTATTGCTACTAATACTTAAATATACTGAAATACTTTTAAAATAAATATTGTTTGATTTATTATAATTATTATTAATAATAATAATTATTATTATTATTAATATTGTTGAAACTAAATAGTCACACACCAAAGATAAGATTACAATTTAGATAATGATCTTTATTATTAATTATAATTATTGACCAAGTAAATGAGCTGACGTGAAATGCATTAGACAGGGGAAATTATTAGCCAATTTCACACTTGTAAGTGCTTGCCAACAAAATAATAAATGACAAAATGGCACTGACAAGTAATATACTATAATGTAATGTATTATCAGGTACTTATAATTGAAGTCATAAATGTATATAAACTTAGTCATTAAAACTAATTTTTTAACCATTCCGCAGATTTCATATTAGCAAACTATAGTTTTGGCAAGTCGTTTAGGACATCTACTTTGTGCACAACACAAGTAATTTTTCTCACAATTGTTTACAGACAGATTGTTTCACATTTAATTGACTATATCACAATTCCAGTTGGTCAGAAGTTTACATACACTAAGTTAACTGTGCCTTTAAGCAGCTTGGAAAATTCCAGAAAATAAAGGTTGTCAATAAAGAAACAGCCTTTTTGCCTGTATAATGGTTTAGTAACAGTATATACAGGACCAGCAGGGGCTTATTTTCTAAACTTACCAGCAAAACCCTGACCCCTTGACTGGAACATGTTACTGTTTAGATTTTGGACAGTGGAAAGCGGTTGGATGAGGGTGTGATCTGTTGATGTACATGGTATAGGTCCATATGATCTCAAGGCAAGAAGAGAGAGTGATTGAGAGCGAGAGAGTGATAAGTTCTTTGCGGAGCTGTGTGACACCGGGGTGCAGACCTCTGCTCCAGGCTGATTGACCCTCCGTGCTCTGGCCAGTAGTTGTTGGATTCTCTGCTCATGCTCTATTGATCCACCAGAGCCCTTGTCCACTCACATCCACATTCACATTGACCCTCTTATAGAAACACTGCTCACACTGGAGCTGTCACACTTCAGTCAGGGAGAATGCTAGGCCTGTTTGCAAGAATATACAGACCTTTTTCACAGACTGTTATGACACGTTTCCGCATTAGGTAGCAGTATAAATCTTGCATTTTTTTATATTCTAAATTTGTTTAATATTTATTGTCAATTTATAACATTATGCTATGTGTTATATAACCCTGGAATTAGTTTTAAAAAACGAATTACCACAGTTGTGAGGGGGTTTCGATTACAGCTACTTAGAGAGTAGTGATGTATGTCTCGAGACCGGTCTCGAGATCACTTTTACGTGGTCTCGGTCTTGTCACGGCCTTGACGGTCTTTGGTCTTGGTCTTGTCTTGGTCTCGGATCTCTCGGTCTTGTCTAGGTCTCGCTGTCTCAGACCAACATAGTGGTCGGGGGATTTAGCAATACAATACTACAATATCCACGACGACACAACGTTCGATAATGCAACAGTATTATTATTTCGCGCCCTTCAAATGCAACCAATCAGATGTATTTTTTTGTGACACAGCCGTTGGCGCTCATCCATTCATATAACATTATACCTCAGTGAGTGAGTGTAACGTAGAGCGTAAAGAGCACAGTCAGTCAGTAGCATGTCAGTGAATTCCTTGGTCATAAAATTTGCTTTCGTAGAACACAATGAGTTCTTCTGCACATCGTCAAATAAAAAGAAGCATTCGGCGAAATGTAGATTCTGCAAAGTCTGCTTGACAGAGACAGCCGGGACCACATCAATGTTCACCAGACACCTGGAGCGTAAACACAGGGAAAGCTGTCTATGCATTTTCAAACTCTTTGAGGTAAAACCTTTCCAACCTCCCATGACCAAACAGATCATGTATCTGCTGAATTATTGGTGTTTATCATGTGTCCTTCTCACACGTATGGTATAAGTTATTTAGGGATATATTTTTTGCAAGCCTCTCTAAGGACGTAACTAACGTTAACCTGATGAAGAGTGTAACTAACGTTACATGCTAAGTAACGAGATTTTGGGTAACTGCACAACTGACAGATGACTTTGAGCGCACCACCAACTGTGTGTGTGTGTGTGTGTGTGTGTGTGTGTGTGTGTGTGTGTGTGTGTGTGTGTGTGTGTGTGTGTGTGTGTGTGTGTGTGTGTGTGTGCGTGTAACCATAGCGACAAAACGACCAACTTTCGGATCCTGCACTTAAGCCTATAAATTATGAATTACTTTATATGTAATTGCTAAAAACAAATGAAGATTTCTAGAATATTTCAGCTCTGTAGGATACAATGCAAGTGAATAGAGAACAGTCCTTTCAAGCTCCAAAAATCAAATAAAGGCAGCATAAAAGTTTTTTTTTCCCTCTGGTCTCGACTTGGTCTCGGTCTTGGTCTCGACTTGGTCTCGGGTCTGTCTTGGTCTTGTCTTGGTCTCGATACCCTCTGGTCTTGGTAGTGTCTTGGTCTCGGTTTAGGCGGTCTTGACTACAAGTCTATTAGAGAGTGATCTTAATCCACCGCTCTCTATTTTTTTCCTCTTCTGGAAAGTCATTCAAATGTAATATAGGAATTTTTCTTTTGGTCAGAGCAAATGGGTATGTGAAAATAATATTTGCTCTGATCTCTTATTCACCACTGTCAAAATTTACCCTGCAAACGTTTACTTCCGCGTTCCAAAACTCGAAGTGTGAAATATGTCTATTGGGGCATAAATCAGATCATTTATACATGATTATGTGTGTACCATTTTTGTGTGTCTTTTGTGTGTTCACAAGTGTGAGTGTGTGGTCGCACTTAAACAGAGTTGAGGGTGGGGAGAGAGGCAATAAGGAAAGAATGATTACCAGATAGGCCTCATGCTCACTGCAGATATGCAGGCCTGGCAGTATTTTGCCTCTGCACAATGTCAAGCATATTGATCAGCCTTTTGTAATAAAGAGAGGGCAGTGTGCAAAATCAATGTTCAATTTTTTTTCTCTCTCTCTGTCAAAGTACCTTTCTAACTTGCATTGAAGCTGATACACATCTAAAGCTGTTTATTCTGCCACATATACAAACACCATGTGTGGACATCTCTAAGAAGTAATTGTCCCACTGATAGATCAGTTTATTATTTATTCTGCATTGTTCATTGCCTGATTCACTTAAGGAATTACACAAATCAGGTAATGCCGCAAAAACGGCCACAAAATTTGTGCTAAACGTAATTTGCATGCAGCAATTCCCAGTTTTGCATGCCAGTGTTCTAAGTGTTAGGTTGTTGAGAATGAAACAGAGATCCACCAGACATTGTGTAGTATAAAAACAAACATTTTATTAAAATCTTGTTTACTGTCAGCTCTCTGTGGAACGGTAAAAGCAAAGTTTATGCAGGCAAATAGCATTTTGTGAATAAGCCATAGAATGGAGGCATATTTGTGAATAAGATGCAGAAATATGGTGTGCAAATTGCCCTAAATGTATGGTGAATTCAACCCTTTTTATTATTATGACATCATAATGGGATTAACACATCATAATTGTTACATTGTTTCACCTTTTTATTTTGAAGACTTTTCAAATGAAAATATACTGTATACACTACTGCAAAAGTTTTAGGCACTTTTGAAAAATCTTGCATAGTGAGGATGTCTTCAAAATAATGCCATACATTTTATAGTTATTTATCAGTTAACATCATACAAAGCCCACTAAACAGAAAAAAAGCTAAATTAATATTTAGTGTGACAACCTTTGCCTTCAAAACTGCACAAATTCTCCTAGGCACACCTGGACAGGTTTTCTTGGTTGCTGACAGATAAAATGAGGATGCCCCTTGAAGAACTTGCCACAGTTCTTCTATATATTTAGGCTGTCTCAATTGCAACTGTCTCTTCATGTAATCTCAGACGGACACATTAATGTTGAGATCCTAGCCCAGTGTGGGCCATACCATCTGTTTTAGGACATCTAGTTCTTCTATTCAGTTCAATTTGGAAAGGGAATGTTGAAATCTAAAATGTATATTTCCTACTGATACACAAAAAGCAGAGTATATAAAATAATCCTTTTAAGACAAATGTTTGCACCTAAAACATTTGCATATTACGGTGTGTGTGTGTCTGTGTATATATATATATACATATATACATACACACACATACACACACACACACACACACACACACACACACACATATATATATACACACACACACACACACACACACATATATATATATATATATATACACACACACACACACACATATATACACACACACACATATATATACACACACACACACACACACACACACACACATATATATATATATATATATATATATATATATATATATATATTATATATTTATACTTGGGAGCAATTTCCAAACCCCTGATGGTACCACGTTCATCTGTAATAAAAATAGTACGCAAGTATAAACACTATGGAACCACGCAGCTATCATACCGATCAGTAAGGAGATGCTTTTTGTCTCCTAGAGATGAATGTGGTTTGGTGTGCAAATCAAATCAAATCACAAGTGCAACAGTGGGTGAAAGTCTTGGGTGCAGTTCTGAGCAACATAGCAGTCATGACAGTGATTAGACATATACCAATTTACAATAACATCAGATTACAATTTACATATCTAATATACATATAATTACACGCAACACAATATAAAATTATAATCTACAATGTACAGTATACAATACACATAATATATAATACACATACACAGAATATAGAATACACAATATACAATAAAAATAATATAAAATATACAGTATGTTGTATTGTGCTGTTTTGATATTCAGGCATTCGTTTTGATAGGCAGTATTGCCAGTATTGTTAAGAGAGAATATAATTTATGACTGTCCAGTGTGAGATAATAAGATTAATAAAGTGCAGTGCTGATGTATATTGATTGTGAGAGATCAAGAGTTCAAAAGTCTTGAGGGAAGAGCTGTCATGGAGTCAGCTTGTGTGGATCCTGATGCTGCGATACAGCCCGTCTGAGGGTAGCAGTGAGAGCTTTTTCCACACACCGCCTGATATATTTGTCCTGGAAGTAGGCAAGCTCACCTCCGATGATGTGTCTGGCAGTTTGCACCACCCTTTGCAGGGATTTGTGGTTGAGGGCGGTGCTGCCGTACCAGGCAGTGATGCAGCCAGTCAGGATGCTCTCTACAGTACTGGTGTAGAACCATGTGAGGATGTGGTGGTCCATTCCAAACTTCCTCAGCCATCTCAGGAAGAAGAGGCACAGGTTAGCCTTCTTCACAATGGCCTCAGTGTGGACAGACCATGTGAGATCCTCTGTGATGTGGACAGAGAGGAACTTGAAGCTGCTGGCTGTGTTCCCTTTCTTTTCTCCTGAAGTCCACCACAAGCTCCTTGGTCTTACTGATGCTGAGGGAGAGGTTATGCTCCTGACACCAGCATGTCAGAATGTTCACATCCTCTCTGTAGACTGATCCATCATTGTCAGTGACCAGACCTACCACCGTCGTATCATCAGCAAACTTAATTATGGTATTGGAGCTGTGTGTTGCCACACAGTCATGTGTGTACAGGGAATCCAGGAGTGGGCTGAGAACACAGCCCTGCGGGGGCGCAGGTTTTGAGGATCAGTGATGAGGAGATGTTGCTGCCCATACCACCTGGCGTCTGCTTGACAGGAAGTCCAGGATCCAGCTGCACAGCGAGCTGTTTAAGCCCAGAGCCAGGAGTTTCACATCAAGCTTGGAGGGCACTATGGTGTTGAATGCTGAGCTGTAGTCTACAAACAGAATTCTCACATGTGTTACCTTTTTTCAGGTGGGAGAGAGCAGTGTGTATTGTAGATGCAATAGCATCATCAGGAGAGCGGTTGTTGCGGTATGCAAACTGCAGTGAGTCCAATGAGGGAGGCAGCACAAAGCAGATGTAATCTCTGATTAGTCTCTCAAAGCATTTGCTGATGATGGGGGTCAGAGCGGTTTAGAGCGGTGAAGGGGTTTAGATTGCTTTGGTACAGGCACAATGGTGGACATTTTAAAGCATGTGGGGACCACATACAAGGAGAGAGAAAGGTTGAAAATATCCATTAAACCACCAGCCAGTTGGTTCGTGCACGCTCTGATGATGCAGCCCGGAATGCAGTCTGGACCCGCAGCTTTACGGATATTCACCCATCGTAAGGATTGGTTACATCTGCTACAGAGCTGGACATTCTATAGAGGGACTATTGACAGCATCCTGAGCAGCTGCATCACCGCCTGGTTTGGGACTTGCACCGTTTCTGACCGCAAAGCCCTGCAGAGGATAGTGAGGACAGCTGAGAAGATAATCGGGGTCTCTTTTCCCTCCATCAAAGACATTTACACAAAACGCTGCATCCTCAAAGCAACCAGAATTGTGGATGACCCCACACACCCCTCACACAAACTCTTCACCCTCCTGCCGTCTGGCAAGAGGTAATGAAGCATTCGGGCCCTCACGGCCAGACTGTGTAACAGCTTCTTCCCCCAAGCCATCAGACTCCTCAATACTCAGAGACTGGACTGACACACATACACACCTGTACACCATCCAACTTTTGCACATGTCCAGAGTTGCACTTTAATTCATTGTCACTTTATACCTGGCTGCTACCTCAAAAACTTCTATGTACATATAACACTATTTAATGGTATGTTATGTTTACATTTAGCATGTTAAAAAGTGTAATCTTTTTGCACTACTTGATTACCAATGTGTACTGGTCGGTGCTGCACTGTCTCTTACTGTGCCTATTGTCCTGTTCCTTTTATTAATTTATTGTACTGTTCTGTACTTTTTGCACACGTTTGCATGTGCACTATATGTAGAAATGTTATTTAGTCTGTGTAGTCTCATGTGGTTCTGTGTTTGTCCTATGTTGATTTATGTAGCACCATGGTCCTGGAGGAACGTTGTCTCATTTCGCTGTGTACTGTACTAACAGTATATGGTTGAACGACAATAAAAAAGCACTTGACTTGAGAGTGAACTAATCTCTGTAGCTGCGGCCATGACATCTCTCTCCACAAGGGTGGTGTTGTTTCCCTCGAAACAACCATAAAAATTGTTTAGCTCATCCGGGAGAGAGGCAGTGGTGTTCACGGTGGAGTATTTATTCACTTTGAAGTCTGTGATGATATGAATTCCCTGCCACATACTTCTAGAGTTGGTGGTGTTGAACTGTCCTTCAGTCTTGTCCCTGTACTGACATTTGGCTGCTCTGATAGTTTTGTGGAGGGCATAACTGGCTTGTTTATGCTCCTCCATGTTCCCGGAATTAAAAGTGGAGGTCTGCGCCTTAAGTGCTGCACGAACATCACAATTAATACATGGTTTCTGGTTCAGGTAGATCCATATAGTTTTGGTCGGTACAAAGTCCTCTATGCACTTACTGATGAAACAATGTCATCATCAGAGGCGGTGAACATCTCCCAGTCCACGTGATCAAAACAGTCTTGAAGCACAGAATCTGTTTGGTCCGACCAGCACTGGATCGTTCTGAGGGCGGGTGCTTCCTGTTTCAGTTTCTGCCTGTTAGCGGACAGAAGCAGAACGGATTAGTGGACCAATTTGCCAAATGGTGGGCGGGGTCCAAATCCCGGTCCCCTTGTGTGTTGCAACTGATGTGTTGGAAGTATTTCCGTGCGATTGATTTGAAATTGGCTTTGATGAAGTCCCTGTTCACAATGAACTTGGCCTCATGGTGCACAATTTCCTGCTCCCTTATACTCCCCATACAGTTCCTTGAGTGCCCGGTCTGTGTCGGCATGTGGCGGGATGAACACAGCTGTGATATTGACCGCAATGAATTCCCTCAGTAGCCAGAATGGCTGACACAGAAGCATGTGTCTGCTTTTCTGCGGTCGGGCAGCCCAGTCAAAGGGCTCTGCTGGCATGTTTGTAAACAGCGGTTTGGCATTGAGGAATTTAAAGTCCGGATTTTGATGTGCTATTGCAGAACCAATGTCCAAAAGTGTTTGTCTAATGTAGAAATAAGGCAGCCAACATCCAAGTAAAAAAACATAAGAATTTTAGACTAAATAAACCAAAAACTGCGATGTTGTATTGGAGCTCACAATGCAGTAGCCAAACTCTGCGTCTGAAGAGCCGCAGAGGAACTCTCTTGCGGCTCTTTAGGAAATGATGTTCTCAGCTTTATGTGCAAAAAGGAAACCTCATTTGGGGATTCTTGGGGCCACATACGGTCCAGATCTTCCGAAGAGGAAATATCTGGCCAATGTGTTGCCCTCAGCTTTTCTCCTCTCTCAGAGGAGATCCCACAGGCCTTTTTTGCAGCTGAGCATGAAATCAATCCCAGAACAACAGCAAAGGACCTTGTAGGCAAGTATCTATATACACAGTAAAACAAGTCCTATATCGATATTACCTGCTGCTCGGCATGGAAGAATCCATTGCTCCAAAACCACCATAAAAAAGCCAGACTACAGTTTACAAGTGCACATGGGGACAAAGATCTTATTTTTTGAAGAAATGTCCTCTGATCCAATGAAACAAAATTTTAACTGTTTGACCATTGTGACAATCGTTATGTTTGGAGTAAAAGGGTGAGGCTTGCAAGCTGAAGAACACCATCCCAACTGTGAAGCATGGGGGTGGAAGCATTATGATGTTGAGGTCCAGCAACTTATTGTGAGAAGCTTGTGGAAGGCTACCCAAAACGTTTGACTCAAGTTAAACAATTTAAAGGCAATACTAACAAATACTAACAAAGTCTATTTATAATTCTGACCCACTGGGAAAGCTGAAATAAATCATTCTCTACAATTATTCTGACATTTCACATTCTTAAAATAAAGTAGTGATCCTAACTGAGCTAAGACAGGGAATGTTTTCTATGATTAAATGTCAGGAATTGTTTAAATGTAATTGTCTAGGGTGTATGTAAACTTCTGACTTCAACTGTATGTATATATATATATATATATATATATATATATATATATATATATATATATAAATATAAAGTAATATAAAAAAAATTATGTTTTTTTTTATCTATGACAATAACTTCAATACAGCACAGCACTCTTTTTGTATTTAGCGCCTGGTAAAGCTGGATTGTAGATAGTTAGCAGTGTTGGATAAGTTTCTCTAAAAGTTACTAATTTCTAGCTACTATTTACATCTTCTACAGTGTAATTAGATTACTGTACTAATTACTCTGTCTAAAAAGTTATTGCATTACTTATTACTAATTACATTCTAAAAGGCTTATCAACCTTGACCAGATGAAAAACATAAGGATAGACATTAAATTGTTCCAAATAAATCATTTAAAATCAAATATATTATTCACGAACTGGCCAAAGAATTTAAAGGGGCTGCATTCAATTAGAAAATATACATTTACACATTAAATGTTAAATTTCAATTTTAAATTCACTTGTTTTTATATAGAATTGTTCTGTAGTCTATACGGTATTTAACACAATTACATCAGAAGTAACTGTAATTAAATTACTGAAAAATTAAGAGTAATCCCTTTACTTTTTTCAATGAAAAAGTAATTTAATTACAGTAATGAATTACTTAGGAATGAATTACACCCAACACTGATAGTTAGTAAAAAAGACGCAATTTTTTGTGCTGAAACATGGCATGCAAAAGTGCCCTAACTGTTTAGTGAGTTCATCACTATCTCATTTGATGACATCATAACTGGGATAAGCATGTCATCATTGTTCCATTGTTTGACCTTTTTGCTTCAAAGACTTTTGAGAATGGAAAGAAACCCCTAATCAGATGAATTATTTATGCATTTGTTCAGTACATTGATAATGTTGATGAGTCTGCATAATGGGAAACAGTGAAAATGAGGTGTCAATATACTGTGAAATCAAGTGTTACAGATGAGTTTGCTTGAAATGGGATGTCCAGTTTAGTCTAGTCTGAAGATAAAATCAGGCTTTCTGTTATGCAAGTGTTCCCATTTGTTCCCTTTTTTCTCTCACTCAGCATTTGATACAGATTATACATTTTTTTTATAAAAAGATTACAGCCGTGGCCAAAAGTATTGGCAGTGACATACATTTTGTGTTTCAGTTGTTGTGGTTTTTATTCACATTGTTTCTAGAATATTATGCAGAGTGATCAGATGCATTTTAAATAATTGCAAAAAGCTTCTTTGGCCAAAAAAAAATTAACTATCACAAAAACCCAAATTTCACAGTTTTTTGGTCCTGGCACAAAATGACCAGCCAACATCATTTCACTAATCATATCAGCAGCACCTGGGAAAGTATGAACAAGTACTAGTTAGGTGAAATCCCTCTATCATTCTGATTGGATTATAAGAGCAGACTGATTGCTATAAAAGGAGGGTAGAAGTTCTTCAAATCATTGTGTTCTTGTTAGCAAAGTTTACCTTTAAAGAAAGACATGAAGCCATCATCCCTTTGTATCAAAATGGCCTCACATGCAAGGAAATTACTGCAAAGAATTTTGCACCTGAAAGAACCATTTACCGGATCATCAAGAACTTTAAGGAGAGAGGTTCAACTGCAGTGAAGGCTTCAGGACATCCCAGAGTGTCCAGCAAGTGCTAGAACCGTCTCTTCCTGAGGAGTCAGATAAGGAATCGTGTCATCACCAGTGTAGAGCTTGCTCAATATTGGCAGCAGGTTGGTGTGAGTGCATCTGCACGCACAGTGAGGCGAAGACTTTTGGACAATGGCCTGGTGTCAATAAGGGCAGAAAAGAAGCCACTTCTCTCCTAGAAAAACATCAAGGACAGACTGAACTTCTGCAGGAAGTACAAGGATTGGAAAGCAGAAGACTGGTGCAAAGATATTTTCTCTGATGAAGCCCCCTTCCGACTGTTTGAGACATCTGGAAAATCGATAGTCTGGAGAAGAAAAGGTGAACGCTACCATGAGTCCTGTGTCATGCCAACAGTGAAGCATCCTGAGACCATCCATGTGTGGGGTTGCTTTTCATCCAAGGGAGTGGACTCTCTCACAATGCTGCCCAAAATCACTGCCATGAATAAAGAATGGTATCAAAACGTCCTGCAAGAGCAACTTCTCCCAACAATCCAGGAGCAATTTGGTGATGATCCTTGCATTTTCCAGCATGATGGAGCACCATGTCACAAGGAGTAATAATGAAGAGACTCGGAGATCATTATATTGAAATTTTGGACTGTGGCCAGGCAACACCCCGTATCTTAATCCCATAGAGAACCTGGGGTCAATCCTCAAAAGGCGAGTGGACAAACAGAAGCCCACAAATTGTGATCAAATCCGAGCACTAATAAGTCAAGAATGGATCGCCATCAGTCAGGATTTGGCCCAGAAACTGATATACAGCATGCCAGAGCGAATTGCAGAGGTTATGAAGAACAAGGGTCAACACTGTAAATATTGACTCTTTGCATAAATTGAGGGGTTTTGCCAATAAAAGCCTTTAAAACTCATGAAATGATCATCATTGTTTTCCAGTATACCATATAAACATGTGAAAAAATTATCTACAAATACTGAAGCAGCAAACTTTGCAAAGCACAAAATTTATGCCACTGCCAATACTTTTGGCCATGGCTGTGGGTCCCAGTATGTTTACCATAAGAAAATAGAATTAATTTAGGTAATCCAGATGGTTTTCCTCAGTTTTTGTGTCTGGTATTTGGCCAGCAGTCAACAGCTTAAAGCAGCTCAGGGTGAGCTTTTGTGTTTGCTCACATGTTCAGCAGTATCATCGCTGACAATGTACAAATGAACACCTGCTGGTCAAAGGTACCTATTGTTTAATGTTACGAAAAATGTATCTCAGTCCTCGCAATAAATGCAGTCAGTGTCAGTGGTAGAGTCTCTGGCAAGACCTTTTATTTTGATGCTACAGAGAAAATGTATTGATTTTTTTCTGTAAACCAATTAATGCGGCTAAATGCACCTGTGTATTATATTGTTGTTGAGGCCTGGCTGTCAATACCTATTTGGCTAATGCATCGATTATATTCACAAGAGAGCTCATTAGAAAATAGTAGACATAAAGTTGAGTTCATGTTCACTGGTAATAAGCAGTCCCTTAAAATTCAACAGAAACCTCTGATTTTAGTAGGGTTGGTCTGCCTGTTACTCTCAGTTCTACACATTGTACATTTAAACACCTCTAGCTCCTTTATTAAATATTTTAGCTACACATTTTTAATGTTTGAATCCATTTTACACATGTTTACAGATTTTCCCCCAAAAATGTCCACAGATTTGGTCTGAGCTTTAAGGACTTCTGACTGTAAAATTCATTTTTTAAACATTTGACATTGTGTAATCTTTATTCACCTCTCTGTCATGTATGCCTCAAATCTCACTTGCTGGAATTCTGCCCCACGAGTCTTTGTTTCACTCATGTAATTGATCTGGCATGGGCTACTGTATGACCTTATGGCAGCACAGACCCCGTGACATCAGTCAACGCCATTCGTCTTGAGGCTTCAGCATCTTAATGAGCATTCATTTTGCCAGACTTGGCCAGGCCCAGCTCTTCTGGTTTGGTTTGGAAGCTGGCCTGTGCTCCACCAGAAACCACCCTGTCCCACTCCCAGCCCTAACACATACACATGTGATCCGCCCAGCTGGATAATCTTTTCCCAATGCTGCAGGAGTACAGGAGGATGAATGTTTTTTCCTTCAATTCTCTGACACACAAATGCACTCAAGATTTGACCCCTGAACATGATCTTATTAGTATTTGTAGGTATTCCTATTTCCTACATAAAAGTGTGATTTTTGTTTTTTCACATGTTTGCTTGATTAACAAAATGTAACGTCTTAAGTGTAAACCCTTTTGTATTTTAACAGTTTTAGAGAACTACAAATGTGTACAAATCCAATAGAGTAAAAGAATCAGACATTTCAGAATATATTGTTAGTATTTGTAGGTATTCGTACCTAAAGGGACATTTGTATATGTTTGCATAACTACAGAAATGTTCAATATTAATATATTGACAACATCTAAAATGTTAACAACTTTAGGGAACTACAAATATTTAAATCATTTTGGTTTAAAGACTCACTGTGTTCATAAAGTGTAATTTTCATTTATACCAAAATATGCCATTAGACAAAGTTTCTCTGTCATTCACTGACAAATAAATCTTTATTTTCTGTTATGTCAAATTTCTTTTAAGTTACAATGTCATGTCTTGAAATGAAAGTGAAACACAAAATTTAAATAAACCGTAACATTGTCTTTGGGTTGACTTTCTTAAAATGTATATTCTGTCATTTACTTACCCTCATGTTTTTTAAAAACCTATTCTATTTAGTTTCTTCTGTGGAATATGAGAATACATAGTAAAATGTAGATGCTGCTTATGAGGATGAAATGAAAGCGAGGCTGTCAGTCCCTATCATGATTCAGTCGTTTGGGTTTGGAACAACATGAATATGAGTATAAATGATGACTCATCTCATTTGACAAAATGTATTTTGTCATTTAGTTGACAAATCTTTTGAGTTCTCAAATGCCTATCAAGGATTCTGTTTTCTGTTTTTAATGCTTTAAAGCAAGTCTGTTGTCTAAAAGGCATGCTTTTTTGGTAACAAATTACAGGCTGTCATGCGAACATTACAACTGGAGTGCTGGCATTTTGCTCGATTTTGTTGTACATGAAAATCCTTATTGCCATGTCATAGTGTTGTATCAGTTGTCTGGGACAGATACTCCTAGTCAGGGTTAAAGCATTCTGCACAAAATAATACATTTCACATTTAAAACAAGTCCATTACTGTATAGAAATGAACATGTTACACAAACAAGATTGGGCCATGGAGCTTTGTGATGTCTTACCACCAATAGCACAAAAGTTTTGTGATGTGGACTGGAGCAGAGATCACCAGTTCCCCAGTATCCTCGCAACTCTTTTATTATTATTATTATTATTGTTGTCCTCCTGTATCTCACAGCCCATATACTTCATGAATTAATAAGTGAAATGTGCATTGTTTTACAGGGTTAACATAATAATTTCTTGTAAGTAACTGAACGGGGGGCGGGGCCGGGTCGGAATATCGCGCGCCCGGTCCCCAATCGGCCTGATGAGGCGCGCGAGGGATAAAGGCGGCCGAGAGAATTACAGGCATGTCCATCATGTGTGTGTTTATGTTGTCTTTTAAGTTTATGTAACACAGTTAAAAGATGGGCAAGGAGGAGGCGAGATCCGGCTTGTCAATATAAATAATAATTTAATGAGAACTTAAACCAAAAGCACAAACATCAGCCTCATCAGGCCGATTGGGGACCTGGCGCATGATATTCCGACCCGGCCCGGCCCGCCCCCCTCCACTCCACAGTAACATTGGACTGGTCTGCCATAACAAGTGCTGAAAATATAAATCCTTTGAAATATTACTTCAATACATTTTATAATACATTAACTTAATGTGAAAACAAATGAATGCCATAGCAGATCTTGTGCACTGTGTGAAATAAGGTATTAATTTATGGTTTGTGCTCCTAAGATCATCTAATATAATTCATGTTTTGTAAAGGCACTATCTGTACTACTGATCTTTTGTATTGTCTAGTAGTGTATCTGTTTGGATCTGCCAAGTAACATTAAGAGTAAAGGTTTTGATGACACATACAAACATTTCCATTAAGTAGCTAGGAGTTTCAGTCAAAAACTTGGTTGGAATTAAAACAAAACAGGACACTCTACAAATGGAGAAATTTATACGAACCTTAAGACACAGTGTTTTTCTGATGGCGTCCGTTTCTTAGAGTTTGTAGCCTTGGACATTATCTGTATGTGCTTGATTCCATGCTTATGAGAGCGCTGTGACTCTGGTCCTGCCCTAATAGCAAAACAAAGCATGATTGGTTAAAGATAAAAAAATGCTACGATTGGTCCAAGTAATGTGGCCGTTATCTGATTGGCTTGAGTAGACGATGGGTGGAGACCAACTATTTGTGGATTGTGCGAGAGCTGCGGGAAGAAGTCACAAATACACAGCAAGCGTTCCACAAATGAATGCTGGACAGAGTTGTGTATGGGTGTTAAATAAATATATTGGTAAAAAAATATTTTATTTGCATATCTTATTTTCTTTATTTGTGAATTCACTGTATTTTTGTAAAAACCTTAATATATATTTGTAAATCTCATTCTTTTTAATTGTGAATTAATTTCATTTTTGCTAAAGTCCTTACATTTATTTTTGGATCTCATTCAATATATTTGGGAACCATTCTTTTTTTATTTGTGAATCTCTTTCCATTTGTATGTTAATTAGAAACATTTTTAACCCCACATATTCACACTCGCAGTTGGACTCTGAGTGTTTTTTACAAAAATGCACATGAAGTATGAATATCTAAACAATACTTGTGAGATCGCATTGGATCCCTCTGTGAGCAGATGCCCTATCTGGAACGTTTTGGGCCCTGGCGGTACGGTGGGCTCAGCCAGTGCAGGTTGGGGTTGGGCTGTTGGGCTAGGCCATGGCCATGTTGGATGGGTGATGATGAATGCGTCTCACCTGGTGGTCTCTGTGAGGGCTGGCAGGCTGCGCTGTGGGAGTCTCCCACCAGCCTGTCCCAGCTAGTGTGTGGCAGGAGGCAGCAGCTAGGGCCACATTAATCAAACCCTCCACCTGCCTCTTTCTCACCGTCTCCCTCTCTTTCTGACTCCCCGCTCTTCTCTTTACACATTCTCCACCAGGCTCGTTGCATAGAACAATGAGCCTTTCAACAGAGTCACTGCAAGGCCATCAGAACCGACAGTCTCACTGACAGTGGCCATTTTAAAGCTAAACCTTGGACTCTCTTTACTCTCATGAAGTAGGTGTGTGATGCTATTACGGTAAGATGAATTCTATCGAGCCCGAGAGCATGTATAAAAGCTAAAATAGACTTGAGTTCCTTTAGCACTTAACATTAGTAGGCTTTTGCCATGCTCTGAAGTCTTAACAGCTTTGGCTCTTTAATACTAGAGTTAGTGATGCTCCTTTTGAGGTCACTGAACACATAATTGGGTACTTAGTGGGGCCCAGTGCTTAGCATGGACCGCTACAAGTTATACTTAATGTCATGCTGGGAATATTGTGGTCTGGCAAAAAAAAAAAAAAAGATGATAGATAGATAGATAGATAGATAGATAGATAGATAGATAGATAGATAGATAGATAGATAGATAGATAGATAGAAAAAAAGCTTGTTAATCAGAGAATATACTGTATCTTAAATCAAATAAATTTTTCTTAACCATTGGTAAATAGTTTTTTCTTGTTTTAAGCATAAACCTCTCTGAATATTGTTAGATTTAAGATTAAAACAAATAAGCAAATGAACAAAAAAATTATGTTTTTCATAGATACATTTAAAATAAATGTTGAATTAAGATTATTTTCTGCCATCTTTTCCTTTTTGGGGATCAGATGAGCACTCGTGTCTTATTAAATATACATACTGTGGGTTGAGCTGAGAAAGCCAGTTTTCGTTCACTAATAATTGCATGTTGATTGCAATATCACCAGACTCCACCTCTCCTTTGCCTGTGTAGGGTCTCTTTGCAATATAATCAGTAAATAACGGTGTCACTGGACCATACCTCCTTGCTGCAGAGATTTCACATCGCTTCTTTCAAAAGGCAGCATCTCAAACAGCGGTTGATCTCAAACACAAGCTGCCATGTTCCGCAGGTGGCAGCCTGACTTCATTATCGCACTTGTCTCTGCGTGCGTGCATGTGTTTGAGCAGGTTCCTAGATGAAGGCTGATATGATACAAAGTGATCTGTGTCGAAGCAGCCTTCGTACATCAGCGCCAACCGCGCATGTGTCACTCTCTATGGAGAGATTTGCATTGTGGATTACAGACATCAGTGGAGCAGCACTGATGCTTTGATGCTAAACTGCATCATCAAAGCTGACTAAATTGTGTTTACAGCTACATCCTTAGTCTTCCAGGATCAAACTGTCCTGCGTTAACCATGTACAATCAAACAAAAAGCATCAGGCAATGCTAGCTAGGGATGATGACATCAGCAGGCAAGGTTCAGCACAGTGTTATCTTTGCTGAAAAATGTCTTATTCCAGCCTAAGATGGGTTGCTTGTTTTAAAGCTGGTCTTAGATCTCCCAGCCTAATCAGGCTGCTCTGGTTGCTGGTTTTAGAGGGTTTAGGGAATTTATTTTGCGTGCCAGGCTCAAAGATCAACTAGGCCAGCTTGGCCTGACTAGGAGACCATCTTAAACCAGCTCAGACCATCAAACTACCTAAGGCTGGTCTATCTTTTTTTCTGTGCTTACAGTATGCATATTTTAACATTTGCGAGTTAGGGCAGTATACAAATAAGTGTTTTTATTATTTAGTTATTTTAGCAGAAGCCATTTTAAAGTACTGCCTGTTTGTTAATCATCTTATCTCCATGTAATTAAGGGCTAGAGTGCCCTTCCGTGCATTTCTATTTAAATCATGCCAATGATACCGTGAGAAACAAGCAGAGCCGGCCCATACGCAACTCAATTACTGCATGCTGATGGAAAGCTAAAACTGTCTATTACGGCACATTTTATGGATAAATTGTTGCTGCTAACTCATAAATCCTGTGGCTTGTGCGTGACACAAACTCTGTATTTTTTTCCTTTAGATTTAAAAGGAGATCTTCAGGATCTGTTGCTATTGGCTCTGGCATTGTGTTTGTATGTGCAAGTGTGTAGACAAGTGTATCCACTGGCTAATATGTGGAAAACACAGATCGCTCATTGCACGTTCCCCAGTTTGCAGATTTGTCAAAACACTTAAATTTCATTTGGGCTTGGAAAGCTGGCTTTCCTCTCAGGAAGTGTTGTTCCTCTCCTTCTTCTATAAACAGTGGAAAAGGGACTTGAAGAATATGTCTCAGACTCACTCAGACTCACTATTTCCACTGTAAACACTTCTGAGCTTTTTCCATCCACAGCTGTGGCTTACAGCTAGGGCTGCCCAAGGCCCCTTTTCAGTGGAAGGATTTTCTAGTGAAGAACTTTGTTTTGATTTTATAGCAGCATCGCTAACTGCTGTCCCTATGAGGGTGTGGATTTTTATGCAAACTATTGCTTAGACGTAGGATGCCAGCCTGAACCAGTGATGACCTTTTAAAAGAGTTAATGTCAAGTCGCTTGTTCCAAACTTTGTTTGAGGCGACTCTACAACCTTCTATAAAATTAAATTAGTTCTGAGGGGCTCTTCAGTGATATGTTGAAGACACCAAATTTCATCCATGTCTATTACTGAAGTTATTACTCTATCTAGATGCTAAAATTAGCTTACAATTACTTGTTGCTCACGTATCCTTTTAAAATAAACAGTATTTATTTTCTGGGTAAACGGACCAAAATATCTAACTCATCTCGCACTCACAGACATATCCAAAGTTTTGTCCAATAAATTGTTCTCTATAGTGAGAATGTCCCTTCCCCTACAACCTGTCACTGACTAGAAATAGCAAGCAGCAAATCATGGTTCACAGCTGAGATGTAACTAAAGCTTATTGGCTTTTTTAAAAAGGCATCAGCCCTTGAATATGTTGCGCCCCAACTTTCTGTTTCAATAGAAAATACATCAACACAGGAAAGTAAACCATGCACAAGCCATGTCAGGGAATCTATAAAGTGGTGATTTATCCAACATGATCACACAGGAACTCAATATATTGCTGTGGAATATTCCAGTATCCTGACATCAACCTCATTCTGACAAACGGCATCTCCCATCAGATATATTTGTGTCAATTCACATGTGTTTACCATTTCCTGTTGCGTGTCTTATAGCATTTTGTGTGAGCAGCTTCAGAGACACGGGTTTTGGTCCAGTGGGAACTAGGAAGAAATTATGTTCACACAATCTATGATGAGTGTGATTCGAAGGTTGCATTTCACCTTTAAGATTACATTTTACCCTACTGACGGTTCGGTTTGGGGCTGGGGTGTATGGTTAATAAAATACTGTATGCATTCCTGTTGAATGTATTATATAATTTACAACTAAAAACAATTAACTTTTGGCACCACTCTGTGGACGGTTCACCAGGAAACTCAAGCTCACATTTAGCTGAAGATCTTTTGACCTACTGTTTGCCAAATTCACTGTGAGATAGATTCTTGAATTCATTGATTTTTATGTCTTGTTTCTCTGTGTAACTCTTTGAAGCACATTGTTTTGTTACTTTTCTTGGTCCTTTTAGGATCAAGAAGGATAACAGTATCAAAATATTAATTTGTCCACTCTGTGGTCTTTGGAGATTTCATTTCCTTCAAATAAGAATAGTAATATTTCTTTCTCTGTGTGTCCCCCTTCTCTTCATTATACAGTAGCTACAGTAGCTATAAGTGAACCTTATGGTGGTCTTCATTTGTTCCATTCACTAATTAAAGTGTTAAGAGAAGAAAAATCTCTTTAAATCACCAGTACCGTACACCCACTGTCTGCCTGATAGGAGAGGTAAACCTGAATTTGAGGCAAGGAGAGCCATTTTTATTGCATCGTATCAGCCGTGATAGAGGTGCTAAGATGGACACTCTGTATCACCGCAGAGCCAAAAACTAATCTAAATGGAAAACACATTGTCTTCATTATTTTGCAAGTGCTGAAAGAACATTGTTGCCATAGTAACAGGCAGGGGAGGCCGAGGGCTGCTTCAGGTCCAGTGAATGGAATACAGGAGAGCCCTCCCGAGCCCAACCACAGAAATGGCCAGTTAGTGAGTGTAAAAGTGCTGCTCACTCATGTAATTAATTTTATGGAGGATTGGTGTGCAGGGTGGGGGGTGGCTGAAATACAAGGTAACACATTTAACATGGATACTTAGGAGCTCTTCGCAGTGCTTAGCGCCGCAAGTCAAATGGCAGCACCTGAGCATGCGAGCGATAGGGACAGTATACGGGCGTGCAGTGGGGGTAGATGAGGGAGTATGTTTGATTAACAGCAGCGATGATGGCATGCTGTTTTGCAAACACGCGGCTGAAATTGCTCACATCCATAAAGCCGTGGCTGCCAGGCATAGCTTGAGTTTTTCTCTAGAGGATTTTTAACGGATGCCAAGAAAGCTGTTGTTTTCACGAGGTGGTACCAGACACTGTGCACACATACGAAGACTAAAAAATTAAGACAAAAAGATTTAGGGCATTATTACAAAAATAAATGAAGAAAAATAACATCAGTTCATATAACTTTCTCTGTAATGCCACCAAATCCATACCAAATCCATCATGTGCTCATATTTATCTCATCTTATATTTTGAATACCAAAAGGATATTTTTTTCAAGCTTTTGGCTGCAATTCTGGCAATCCAAATTGTAATATCTTGCCAAAGGGGTGGAGCTTCATCATTAATCCATTGCATGAAGATTTGTGTCAATCAGCTAATGGCACAGCTTGCTACATGACACACTCGTTCTTTTAAACAGCTTTCTAGATCAAATGCAACACGTTCACAATATGAAACCTGTAGGTGCCTCACGATTCAATTTAATTTAAATTTATGCCACATCCACACTAATTTTCTATAAAACAAAATCAGTTTTCAGTTTCCTAACATCATTGTTTTCCAAAGTATGCAGTAATGGAGAGCGGTTTTGGAAAATGGAGGAAAACACTGTATTAGTGTGGTTGAATTTAGCAAATGAATATAGCTAAATCAATGCGTTTTCAAACAAAAACCTTACCAATGTTGACGTTGGGAGTCAGGATCTGATTCCACTATGATTCTCAATTCATCTCAATGTTTCAGCAACAACATAGGGGTGCAAACTTTGGTGGTTTAAGGTGGCTTGTTGCCAAATTCTGTATACAAATTTGACATTAAGACCATACTAAATTATGTTTGCTCTGACAAGCTAAGTGATATAAAATTAGCGGGTATAATAACTTTGTATCAGAGGTTCGGTGGCTTTCATTCTGTGATATTTGAAATGCTGCATCAGAACGATCTTAAATTTTGTCATTGGCGTTCAGCGTGCCCTTTGTTTCTTGTAGCTTGGCGCAGGAAGGATCATCTTGATTTTTTGCATGTGATACAATGTGTCCAGATATTGTAATTCCTGTGTAAATTCATTTGTTTGCTTAACATATAGAGTGATGCAGAATATTGGTTGAATATTTTTCTTTTTCTTTTTTATTTTTTTTATTTTGTAAAATAAAACGTATTCAGTCTTTTTCTACTTGGCTGTCAAAATTTCATGGGGGCTCCCATGTATGTTGTTCTGCACATGCTGTATCATGACACATTTCTATATTGGTATTGTTTTGTGTATGCTTCTTTAAAGTAATTATTGATCATTCAAATTTGTAATAATTTTATGTCAATCAATCCAGAATCATTTGAGAAAGAAGTGAAATGCATTGGTTAATTTTTTTGTCCCCACCCCTAGCCTGATCACTAATTCACAGTAAACATAGGCTACTTGGTTACAATAGGTGCTGGTTAATGATCTCCTGGTCCGCTAATGAGGAAGAGCTAACAGAAGCAGGCCAGTGTCAGGGACAGGGCTCTGGACCGATAGGGAGGACAGTGCCGTGATCGCTAATGGCTCTGCCGCTTGTGCGCAGAGACCGTTTGTCATGACGATTCATGTCAGGGTTTAATTGGTTTACCTGCTTGTGTCTGTTGTGAGGCTTGTCTGCATAGCTAAAAACAAATTACCCACCACTGACCTTTCAGCTACACCAACCGCCTGGCCACACCGAGGGGAACAGGGTGGGAAAGGAGTGAAAAGAATTGAGTATTTAGGAGAGTGTGTATTGGAAATGGAGTGCCATGATGGCAGTATTTTTTGGCTCACTGCTGTTTGAAAGAGAGTGTTTGAATGAGGGATGCCTTTGGGGATATTTATTTGAGCCGGTTCACAGCATGCAAGGTTTTAAAAGGGACAGCCTGTGAGAGCGGAGCATGTGTCCCTCACAAACCCAGTCGTCCCCTGCTCTATTTGCCTGTGAGTAGTTGAAGGCAACCGCTGGTTTTGAAAAGCAACACTTGTACCATGCAGCTTTGCTTGCACCACTTATCTGTCAAGAGCAGTAAAGGAGGGGGAAAGAGACGGCATAATTTCCCACTTCCTGCATGAAGGATACAATATCCATTCTAGTGACGGTGTAGATGGGCCTCAATTTAAATCTTAATCCACGGGGCTGAGTCGCAGTCCGCCAAATTGATTCTGGCCTGCTGCGTGTGCGACTGTGTGCTCCAGGCGACACTGCAACTTTGATATTCTTTGTGATTGTCTGACACTTTGCCGCCACCTTCCACGTACATGTATGGATGACAAAAGCACTCTGCCCCTATTAGTTACATTATCCTCCATGCCACATGGAGCCACTTTCAGACGAAGTCTGGAGTTTAATTTCTTAATTAACTTAAAGAAAAGCAGAGTTTGGGGCCCGGGTTGCTCAGTGAGTATTGACACTGACTACCAACCCTGGAGTCATGAGTTCGAATCCAGGGTGACTCCAGCCAGGTCTCTTAAGCAACCAAATTGGCCCGGTTACTAGGGAGGGTAGAGTCACATGGGGTAACCTACTCGTGGTTGCGATTAGTGGTTCTCGCTCTCAATTTGTGCATGGATCGTGGAGAATAGCATGAGTCTCCACATACTATGAGTCTCCGCAGTGTCATGCACAGCGAGCCACGTGACAAGATGCGTGGGCTGACTATCTCAGAAGCAAAGGCAACTGAGACTTGTCCTATGCTGCCCAGATTGAGGTGAGTAACTGCGCCTCCACGAGGACCTAGTAAGCAGTGAGAATTGGGCATGTCAAATTGGGGAGAAAAGGGAGATAAAAAAAAAAAAAGAAAAAAAAAAGAGTTTTTTCACATAATTTGTTTAGCAGTGTTAAGAGCCAGCCATGATTAAAGACAATAAAGTTTGTTTAGACTTCTTGTATTTTGGTTTCCATCGTGAATATATACAGTATGAAGGGATATCTTGAAATACTGATAAACGGCCAGGTGCCAGGTTCATCAGAAACACTGTATTTTGTAAAGCTATACCATATTTTCCTTTTTGCTCATGAGTTTCTCATGTACTGCAGATCAGCCGGTGTGAGTTCTTTAAGGCATGCTGTAATTAAAATTAATCATACCTTACACTTCACAGTAGATGCACTAGATGACAGTTTATATCACAGCATGTGCACTGAAGGTCAGGTTATATATTATCATATTACATATTATGTGGTTTTTAAATGTTTATAATGATTATGATAGATAAGATGCGATCGCAAATGCTATGCATATCGCCATATTTTTGTTGCAATGCAAGATGGGAGAAGGCTCGAGTGGATTGACTTGTTTGTATATTATTTGACGTCAGAAAAAATGGCCGCTGCGCTGCATCTAAACAGTGCGCTCTGATGGTAACAGCTTTATACTTTTATTTAGTGATTGTTTGAAAGTTTTTAACATATAAAAATAGACTATTTGAGCAGTTGTTTCATTATGACAACCGATTTTGCTGGTAAACAGCAGAATGAATGCAGATCACACAGGTTTTATCATACGCATCTGAGCCCAGCCTAGTGTAATCACACCGGTTTGAAAGGGTTAAGATATCTGTTCACCTGATTGACAAGTTCTGGTCCAGGAAAGTGTCTTTTCCCTTTAATAATTTTCTTTGCTTTTAATTGGAGTTACACACTAATTAGATTTGTCTTCGAAACACAAGAAAACTCTGGCACAGCAGGAGCTGTTGAGCAGGAAGTTGGATGTTGGGGAGCAGTGTGCGAGTGTGTCGCTGTGTTTGAACGTCTCTGTTGCTGTAATCTGGCTTTATAAATTAGGGCAGTCTTTTTCATAATGTGTTGTTTTGTCATCAGTTTTTTTTATGCAAATGTATAGACATAAATGATAGAGAACAGTTTCCAAAATACCCTCATTCTATACTTCCCCACCCCCAGCAGTCCTCCACACCCATCAAATTAACATGCTTTAAAAACAAAAATCTGTGTTTATATACCCTTCACTTTGATTGTATGGATGCAATGGTAGTGAAAGGTAACTGAGGCTAACATTCTGTCTAATATCCTTTTGTGTGAAATAAAGAAAGTCATTCGAGTTTGTAACAACATTAGGGTTGAGTAATGACAGAATTTTAAGTTGTGGGTGAGCTATCCCTTTATTGGAGATCCTGTCCTATGGTGTGGAAGTGAGTGAACCTAGAGCCCGGTGGTGGACTAGAGTTGCTGATGTTTCAGCACTTTTAAGGCAGGCCTGAAACAGAAGTCCATGGAATTTCTCAGCTTACCTATTCAGCAATAAGAGCCCTGAGGAGTCCACCAACAGCCAAGCTGGTCTGCTGCCTACAGGGTTCGGTTTCCACCAGCCTGTCAGCTCTTCACCTCATGGTCCACAAATGCAATGTTCAGTTCTGCTGAGCTCAGCCCCTCACTGATAGAGGTAGAGCTTGAAATACAGTCATTCAAACTGTGCAGGAATGTAAATTAAGTTTTTCTTTTTCTAAAAACCTGGTCTGGAATTCCTCCTCTCTGCTGTCAGAGGAAATTAGAAATCTCAAGATATAAGCGTCTTTATGAAAGAAAGACCACATTCTCTTTCATGCACAGCTGGGGTTTGTCTTCCTCTCTTTAGTGTTACCACAAAAAGAATAAATTGGTGTAGTAAACTTCCAACATTGTCATATTACAGCCAAGTCTTAAGTTCCCTCTTTTATACAGGTAAATTGACATGTAAACGAATAAAAAAGTTTGAACTTGCATATTCTGGCAACATTTTACTGATGCAACTAATCTTTCTGAATCCATTTGAAAGCGTCCTTTATACTCTGTGAGATGCTCAGCCTTGTCGTGATGTGCATTAATTTCTATTTTTAGATCAGAACACCACATAAGATTCACAATCATGTGCCTCACTGTGACCTGATTTTAAGACTTACTGTCCTTCCATTCATAAGCACTGCCGGCAATAATGTGAAATCTACATAAACAGACATGTAAATTCTTGAACATTTTGTCCCAATTTCATTGTGTGCGATCAATTTACATGTAGGTGTTATTTGATAAATCTAACATCATCTGTACTTGTAGTTTATTTAATGTATTATGGTACAACAGGAATAAAGGCTCACGGGGTAAGAGGCTCCATTGATTTGATTTTCTCCCAAAACACTCAAGAGCAACAGAAATGACCACAGGAATTTCCTAAACACCTGTTTGTCACTATACACTCATATATGTCATTAAATCAAACATTTTTCAAGAACTGTCCAGTAAGTGAAAGGATAAATAAAAAGCCCCCCTGTTGCAGGGGCTAAAGGCCTCTATAAAACACATATTTTTTCTTAAATAGATTTGTTATGAAAAATTTTCAAAGTGTCCCTTTATGATTATATGAGTCCCACTGACTCATACAATCATAATAGAGATTAGTTTGTTTATAGAATACTTGAGATGTAATAAAATGCCAAATGTGATTAAAGTGAACAGGAAATGGTTGACCTTTTTCTGAAGAAGTTATTTTTGAGTAACCATCATCTTAATTTGTTACTCAAAAAAGCATATTGCTGTCCTTCACACTCTCACAATGAAATCGTAAGAATTCATATAATTTTTGACTTGACTTTTAATCCAAGTGGTTGGTAAAAGGCTCCCTCATCACCTTCTTTTTAAAAACTGAAAATCTAAACAACCTTCCATTATTATTTATTTTCAAATAAAATTGTTGCTCCATCAATTTTTAATAAAACAATCATTTTTATTTACATTGATACATTTTGTGACCAGAAAAAAATGAATCCTTAAGGGGTGCCTTTATCCCCATTGTACCCTGCTAAATTACAATGTATCAATGTATTGTTCTGTGTCATTTGATAAAAACCCCAAAACAAAAACATAAAATAATTAAAAGGTTTATTTGTTTTATGTAGAAATGTAATGTAATATTTTTAATACTCTGTTAAATCAGAATGACTTAATTGCATGGTGGTGCATGTGTTTTTTTCATAGTTTTATCATAGACACACAGTAACTAAATACATTTAATTTAAAAAATAAATCTGTTTAAACATTAGTTTTTGTTGAAAAGGTTTAATGTAATTGCAGTGCATTTGTTTTTCTAAATGTAATAAAGCTCCTTGAATATTACGTGTGTGTGTGTGTGTGTGTGTGTGTGTGTGTGTGTGTGTGTGTGTGTGTGTGTGTGTGTGTGTGTGTGTGTGTGTTATTTAAGAGGAAATAGAGCCAACAGCGCCATGTAACAGAAATGGTCTCACCAGTGGGAGATTTAAGATGGTTTACTGCTTGCCACTTTAACCCACTGTGAGGTGGAAGCACTTCCTGGTTTATTTACACAGGGCCGTCTAGGCCTGGCTGTTGGCGATCTCTGATAAATGAGAGAATCTCAGGATGAGCCAGAGGAGGGTGAGAGAAGATTTTTTGGAATGCTGGACATGCCTTTGCTCACCCTTCCACAGACAGACACAAACACATTTGTGCAGTCTCTCACACACAAACAGGCAGTCTTGGACAGTATGTTGATAAGAAAGAAGGGTTGAAGCGTGATTTACGCTCACAGTGATTTGTGGCCATCTCAGGTTGGATGAGCAAAGCGCCACACAGACCCACGGAGCTCTTATCTGAGAAAGCTGGAGTTTTTCATGGCTTTGGTCTCACCCTGTGCCATGAATCAGAGCTGAAGTGAGCAGACACCAAGGAATGAGAGCATTAGGGAGAGTGAGTTCATGGTTTGCCCCAGAAACACTGTCGCTGTTCCACCAGTATATTCATGGTATGATGGGATTGCCCTGGGGTATCTAGTGACACATACCTGCCATCGTAGGGACCCCTGGCAACGTACTGCTGTTCAATATTTATAGATGCCAAATGCTCTCAAATATCAAATAGTTAAACAGCTGTGCACAATTTCAAAACCGGCTGCCTGTTTTGGAGAGTGTGCAAGCCCTGGTTGCCAATATAAAAAAGTTTTTTATCACTCTCCTATATTGGGTAATTAATTGACTTGAAGACCCCATTAAATGTTTTACTTTTCTTGTGTTGACGTACTTCCTATTGAAACGGTAAGTTTGGGCATATTGTAAGTCTTTAAAATAGCCGAGGCCATGTTTGATTTCATGGGGTCTTTCAATAGTGATGCCATACCTGTTTCCATGTATGTCACCGTAGATGGAAGAGTTTATCAAAATACCACACTGTTCATCACTGATACTCAAACAGCTCTCTCAGTCCTGGTCATGACATTTACTATTAGCAGATACAAATCAAAACTGCCCCTAGATTTGTTGAAAAAGGTTATTATTTGCTAACAGCATGCAGTGAGCTGATGAAAAATGGCTGTCACATCTCCAGCCTGGCGTCAGTAGCTCCCTCATGAGAACTTCCCCTCAGGTGAGAAATTAAAGTGGATATTATCTGTGCGGCAGCCCAGCAGCAGATCAGTATGGGGCCAGGATCCATTTTGCTCTGTGCACACAGGAAATGCTGGGTTGACATTATTTTCAGGGTGGCCGTTCTCGCCATCTGATGTGCTTTTCATTCACTCCCGGTGCCTCCACTGGAGGGCAAGGTCAAACCGACTGAGGTCGTTATGCTTCTACAGAGGCGTAAAAGTATTGAGAGCAAATAAAGTGCATAAAGAAACACCATGTTGAACGGTTTCAAATGTGAGTCTCAATGCAAATACATTTTGGGGTCACTTGACTGAAATGATTCTCATGATCTTAAAAACCTTTTGATTTGAAGGCATATGCTTAAATGTTTGAAAGTAGTTTTGTAGACAAAAATATAATTGTGCCAACATATTCATTTATTTCATTACAAAACTAACATTTTATTAAAAAATATTTTTTGAAATGGATGACTTGGATGGAATAATTAAGAAATGCAGCTAATAAGTGCCCAGTATTAAATGGAACTCCATCAAAACTGTTTAAAAAGCATCCCAGCGTGATACATTTAAGAAGCTGGTTGAGAAAATGTCAAGAGTACATTTCTGAAAATTCTATGCTAAATTCACCATAAAGTAGGGTGGCTGCTTTGAATATGCTAAAATATGACATAGTTTGTATTTATTTTAGAGTTCTTTTTAACAACACAATTCCTATAGTTCCATTTCTGTTCTTCCATAGTTTTGATGACTTTTCTATTATCTTTAAATGTGAAAAATAATAATAATAATAAAGAATGAGTAAGTGACCCTAAACATTTGAACAGTAGTGTAGCTGTTGAATGTTCAGTTAGCATTTCTAATAGATTAGGTAAAAACTATATAAATACAGCTACTAACAAAACACTCTCTATTCTTGGAAAGAAGTATTCACAATGTCCATGGTTAAACATTAGCTATGAGCTGACAGGATAATATCCTACTCCATCAGTGTCTCTGGAATAATGTAATCATGTAATGTGCACTAATATTGCATCAGAAACGTATTGCTTGTACTGTAGCTACGAATAGTATTATTTCATGTAAACTAGTGTTGACTTGTCAGATCATTCACCAGCATTTAGTTAAATATATTGAAAGTAGTGATAGAACAATGAGAATGTCACCTTGGCCAATAACTGCCTCCTTGGCCGATTAGCAGAAGTGTTAACTCTCCCTTGTGCCAGTTTCGAAATCTACTAATAGCCGAAACACTAATCAATATTTCTGCCAACATTTGGACATTTTGAGTTTATGATAACCATAAATGGTTATGATAACTGATAACCATATTTTGTCCATTAACGGAAGCATAAATTATCCTTGTGCAAGTTCCATTTGGCCATTTGGAGGTAATCAGCATAACTGCATCGGCTGATAACCAATACTGCTACGTAAATTACCAGAAGCATTTTCTCTCCCTTTTGCCAGCTCCAAAAATCTACTAACAGCCAAAATAAACATTAATTGGCCAGGCCAAAATATCGGCCACAATTTGGCCATTTTTGGCAAGAATTTGCCCATTTGGAGGTTATCAGGCCAATAACTATTCCCACCTAACTTTAGCTTATATTTGCATCTTAATTGCTATAATTACATTGATTTAGCCTCTACTATGCTATACACTCACCTAAAGGATTATTAGGAACACCTGTTCAATTTCTCATTAATGCAATTATCTAATCAACCAATCACATGGCAGTTGCTTCAATGCATTTAGGGGTGTGGTCCTGGTCAAGACAATCTCCTGAACTCCAAACTGAATGTCAGAATGGGAAAGAAAGGTGATTTAAGCAATTTTGAGCGTGGCATGGTTGTTGGTGCCAAACGGGCCGGGCTGAGTATTGCACAATCTGCTCAGTTACTGAGATTTTCATGCACAACCATTTCTAGGGTTTACAAAGAATGGTGTGAAAAGGGAAAAACATCCAGTATGCGGCAGTCCTGTGGGCGAAAATGCCTTGTTGATGCTAGAGGTCAGAGGAGAATGGGCCGACTGATTCAAGCTGATAGAAGAGCAACTTTGCCTGAAATAACCACTCGTTACAACCGAAGTATGCAGCAAAGCATTTGTGAAGCCACAACACGCAGAACCTTGAGGCGGATGGGCTACAACAGCAGAAGACCCCACCAGGTACCACTCATCTCCACTACAAATAGGAAAAAGAGGCTACAATTTGCAAGAGCTCACCAAAATTGGACAGTTGAAGACTGGAAAAATGTTGCCTGGTCTGATGAGTCTCAATTTCTGTTGAGACATTCAGATGGTAGAGTCAGAATTTGGCGTAAACAGAATGAGAACATGGATCCATCATGCCTTGTTACCACTATGCAGGCTGGTGGTGGTGGTGGTGTAATGGTGTGGGGGATGTTTTCTTGGCACACTTTAGGCCCCTTAGTGCCAATTGGGCATCGTTTAAATGCCACGGCCTACCTGAGCATTGTTTCTGACCATGTCCATCCCTTTATGGCCACCATGTACCCATCCTCTGATGGCTACTTCCAGCAGGATAATGCACCATGTCACAAAGCTCGAATCATTTCAAATTGGTTTCTTGAACATGACAATGAGTTCACAGTACTAAAATGGCCCCCACAGTCACCAGATCTCAACCCAATAGAGCATCTTTGGGATGTGGTGGAACGGGAGCTTCGTGCCCTGGATGTGCATCCCACAAATCTCCATCAACTGCAAGATGCTATCCTATCAATATGGGCCAACATTTCTAAAGAATGCTTTCAGCACCTTGTTGAATCAATGCCACATAGAATTAAGGCAGTTCTGAAGGCGAAAAGGGGTCAAACACAGTATTAGTATGGTGTTCCTAATAATCCTTTAGGTGAGTGTATATTGATATATATATCAACCATTGGCCCCTGGCCACACGACTCTCTAGTTTTGGAAATTGGCATTGGCCATTAAAAAAACAATATCTGTCGACCACTAATTAAAATAGTCTGTTATTTTAGCAGAGGTTTAATATATGCCTGTATGTGGCTCCTCTCCGACCAGTCTACAGATTCCACCTCTGAACAAATAATGAGAGAGAGAGAGGTAGAGAAAAGGAACAGAAAGGACAAATGAAAGCTTGCGGGAAGTATGGGAACTGTGAGAAAGTGAAGTATAAGTTGGGGAGAGAGGTGAGGGGACAGAAAAGAAGACTCAAGTCAGTAGCTAAGTGCCTTGTGACCAGAATGAAATGGGAAGCCTCAGGCAGATGTAAAGAGTAAAGAAGAAAGGAGGCAGAAAAGGAGGGGTGGAAAGGAGGAAAAATAGCGGAAAGAGGGGAGTTGGTTTGAGAGTAAGAGGAAGGTAAAGGGAGGGCTAAGGAGGGGGAAATGGTGGGTTGGTGCGGGCATGTTGATTGGCTTGTATGAAAACACATGACTGCAGTGGGGAGCCTCTTGCTCAGGGTGAGTGGCTCTGCTTCAAACCAAACCACATTATATGAAATGAATCTGTTCCACAGCCTGTTAAAGGAGCGCACTGCCTGGGTTCCAGAGAATGAGAGTGGGAGGAGGGGAGAGGAGGGGCAGATTGAGTGGCAGGAGAGAATGGGCAGCAAGAGGGGAAAAAAAGGAGAAATGGGGGCAGGAGGAGGCCAACACACACACATACACACATGGTGCTAGAGACTGCTCGGGAGATTACGGCACATTTTAGGTAAGGACAACAGAGAGCAGTGGAGAGCCTTTACACTACCTTTCTGGACTTGCATAACAAACGTTTGTCTTGTGCTGTCTGCTGGGGCCACTGTCCAGCTCACTGCTCCTCACTGTGCACACACACACACACACACACACACACACACACACACACACACACATTCAAAACCACACTTAAATCCATCCAAGGGGTTAACAAAAGAAGAATATGTTTTTTTTTTTTTTTTTTACCATTTACGTATTTAACACAGTTAAATAGTTTGTGGGTTTTAAAAGAAACCTAACAAAGCATATTCGATATAGTGTTCAAAATGAAGACAAATATTTGGACACCTTCTGGAGATTAGACTTGGAACAGTCCACAGATAATATGATGAATTACATTGATTAGGACACATTTGTGAACTTGAGGGGAACTGATCTACTTAAATTCAATAATTCATTGGATAAATGTCTTTGAGAAGTTAAGTTAGTGAATAGATCTAGCATCATTTGTTTACAGATGCCTCTTGGTTTGATATTTGTTATTTAATGCAATAACTTCATACATTCTGGTATATATTATATTATAATATTTGTAAGGGCCATCGTAGGTGGCTGCTGCTCTTGATTATTGTCGCCAAATCCCACATTGTGACTAGGAAGGCTACTGTCTGTTTGTGCTCTAAATGGACTGTGATTGTGTGTGGCTTTTTGTCCTGCAGCCAATCGATTGGAGGGGGTGGCAGAGTGCAGTGTCAAATTTAAACTCACACTCCATGGACCCACGCCTCTCTGCCACTCAGCTGCGGTGGTCGCACCAACAGGTATTGAGACACATTCTCTGTCTCCCCTCCGTGGGCAGTCTGATCACAGTCTGACTATGCTCTGATCTCTGATCAGCCAAGCTTAAATCGAGCAGGTCCTGTGTGTCTCTGTTCACAGGCCATAATCCATTTACTGTCTAATGTATATTGTACACAAAAATGGCAAGAGCTGCCTTTTTGAAATTGCCATTTCCAGTCTGATTGTCTGGTGCTACGCAAATTCTGGGAGTTTGGGAGTGCACCAGTCTGCCTCGAAATGAAGTTGAGTTTACAGTTTGATACAATGAGCACTCTTGATGAAGAACTAATAACTGGATTTTTACAGGTTAGTGACACAAAATCTTTAAAAGATGTTCAGAGTTTTGTTTGATGCGCTTTGTCTTGATATCAGCAATTAGTTGCTTTACATGTCACTCAAACAGACCTACCCTTTCTAGATGGGCTGATCTTGACCAAAATAAGATGCAACGTGGACCAATATTGATAAGAGGTATTTGGCAAATGAGACATTTACACCACATGTGTCAAGTTGCAATGAGAAGATTCGTGATGAGATGTTTTAGTATGAGCTGTAATTATGATCAGTCTGTTAAGCTTAGCCTTTTTCTTGGATTGTATTCAGGGCTGGTATTAGTCTCTCAGTCCCTGTCCTTAACCCAGGAGAGTGACTGATGGTATTTATAGAGAGCTGCCTTTGTAAAGGGAGTCAAGCGTAAGTGGAAATGCAAAACTCACTCAAGAGGCGTGTGTCTGATTATGAAGACATAATTCTCCCTGCACAAATTAACCCTGTCTCTCTCAGTCTTTCTTTTAATCTCTCGATCAGCCCTCTGCCTGACCCCACCTTTCTGAGGATTAAACATAACATCTTTCCACTGTATAATTTGTACCCCACTTCTATGCTTTTGTTTTCATTCTGACAGTATGAATAATGTCTGCTCTCATTCCTCTGATATGATGATTGTGGTACATTGATTTTCTGCATAATACCTGATCATCACTACATCTCATTTTGTGTGTTTGACGAGACGAATTCCATAAAATGTTGTGATCTTTAAAACAGATGTTCTTGGATGTTGATTGGTCTATACAGTGTTCCTGCTATGCTAAAATAGTCCATATAGTAACAACTATAATGCGAAATACCTGTTCACCCTGCTTCTGTGTATATCACTGCGTACTACTCCTAGAATAACATTTTGTCAGTGTTTATGTCAGGGACTATATCTTCTAGCAGAAGGATGCACATTTTAGATTTAATGAGAAATTGTGTCTTTGCAGCTTATGTGTGTGATATCTTTCATTGTTAAAATACTTTCTCCTATCCCAGCTCTGTTTATTTTAACATCCTGCCCATTCAGACATGCAACCAATGGTGTGAGCTTTGGGCGAGGATTTGAGTTCGTGATTGGTAAACCTTTTTTAAAACAATCAGTTTGAAACAATGTTTTTGCAATTATAGTTACATGCTTCAACTTATATTTTTATTTAGTTGAAGCCTGACTGTTTTATAAAAGCATTTGAACAGTTGCTTAAGTAGAACATTAAAGTATAATATCCAGGGAGCTTTCCAAAGGGCAAATGCTAACAGTATAATTAACAACATTTTTAAATGATATGCAATTTGAGTTAGTCAGTGGCAACAGCAATGAAGTGCTGTGAAAAGCTAGTGTCCCACTGTACACTTTGGTGCTTGAAATGGAACCATGGCTAGCTTCGGCTTCTCTTTGAATAATGAGAACAAGAGTTTGTTTTCATTGAGGTTGTTGGTGTGTTATATAACTGGTGTTTTTCCAGCCCTTCATTGCCTGCGGGGCGAGAGAGTGAGAGAGGGAGGATGCGTGATCAAGCTGTGTGGAGTTTTGGACTCTAGGCTCTGCTTTACGGCTCTCTAACGTCATACATCAGGATGTTCACCAGCCGCTGTAATGATGTCGCCATCGCCTGCTAAGAGTTTGCACACCAAACAAAAGCCATCTCACGAGAGACAGAGTGTACGGGAGTGATAGAACTCTTTTTATTTATTTTTTTGGCCTTTTTCTTCCTCTATGCTGTAGCTTGGTGTGAGAGTGACAGCAGGGTAAGGAGGGAAATAGTTAATCAATAGCCACAAGGTCAGACGGGCGAGCTGCTGGTTTGAGTGTTCGCTTTTAGTGGGTTGGAGCGGAGGATTTGTAATGCTTGTAAAGGCTTAAAGGAACACTCAGCAGTTATTTGTGGTGGTGCTGATGGTCGGGGTGGCAGCGCTGCAGTGTGTGACTGTGTGACACCTGCTGGCGTGTGACTGTCACTGCAGCCAAGATCACAGTTCAAACTCACAGCCCAGTTCCTCCGTGTTTCAACAAGCTGGATGTCTGGCATAAGCATTGCTAGACCTTAAAAAAAATTGATTATATGATCACCCCTCACATTTTCTGAAAACAGGGTCTGCAGTATGGTATGTGAGTTTATTTCACTTGCTTACCAAAAATTAAAGGGATAGTTCACCCAAATATGAAAATTCTGTCATCATTTACACCCTTGTGTTGTTTCAAATCAAGACTTTTCTTTCTTCCATGGAACACTAAAGGAGATGTAAGGCAGAATGATATCCTCGGTCACCATTAGGGCTGCAACTAATGATTATTTAAATAATTGACTAATCTAACAACTATTAGAACGATTATTCGACTATTCGGGCGATTATTGCAACGATTAATCATTAGCTCTTAACTGACTATTCAGATTGTGCCCTGACTTAAAAGGTTGTTATAAACATGATTGATAACAATAAAGTGGGAAAAAATTATCTTTTAAATATTTTTTTATTGTCTACATTGTCGATTATGTTGACTAATCGTTTCAGCCCTAGTCACCATACACTTTCATTGTTTGGAAAGAGATGCAGTGAAAGTGAAAGGAGATTACCACACTCCCTAACATTTCCAGTTGTGTTCCATAGACGAAAGAAAGTCATACAGTGTTGGAAGAACATGAAGTGGAAAAAATTATGACAGAATTTCCATTTTCTAGTCCATCTCTTTAAGTGTAATTCTACTTCCCTAGTCATTGGCGGACCCTAGCCAACATATTGGGGCAATGTTTGGCACAGACAAACAGACGTAGGTTTTCTTGATTTAAATATGTAAATTAAATAAAAAGTTTATTTATAAAATATAATTGTCATTCAACTCTTGCAATTTCACAAAAAACAGACCTCTTGGCCTCAGCATCTCCTTTTTGGGTAATGGACTGAGCCTAAAAAGGCTACAATAGCCCCTGATGTCTGGTGCCATTAGATTAACAGTTAGCCGCACATTCTGTGATGGGGATTTAGGTTGAAATTGTAGCATATCATGCTTTTGTAGGACTTTCAGGTTGTGGGTGCGGTAGACTGTCAATAATCAGCTACAAGTCCCATGTCACCTCATGCGTGACATACATACTTAACTTTAAAAATTCAGAGCTAAAGAAAGCAGTCTTAATACCTGTCCTGACATAACTTCCTAAAATGCACTTACTACTTGAACATATACAGGGAACAATCTAACCCTCCTGATAGTCAGAGACACCCTTCCTGTCACGCAGACAGCCGATGTGTTTGAAGTGAGCTTTATCAGTCTGCCACAGCGGCCTGGTAGTGGGAGGTGGGGAATTTTGCTAGGAACTTTTAAAAGCGACGACAGAAAAGAGGTCAGATGAGAGATGAAGTCTCAACTCTCCCGTTTTCCACCAATTAATCTTGCCGCACGTCCGCATCCTGAGTTATAGTGCCGGCCGGCCATGGGGCCTTGTATTTATTTGCCAGTGAACACGACTGTAAATCAGCAGTGAATGTAGATAAACTTAAATGCAAGGCGTGATACCTTTTACAGCATGTAATAGAAGCACTGATTGGGTTCTGGCTTTACAGAAGTCTGGGAAGACAATTGGAGTGTAATTGGTCACAGCTTCTCTACCAACACACACGCAGACCTGAGAAGCTACAGTATATTAGAAAGGACCTCTCAGACACAATGGTTTTTATAATTACATAATGATATTTACTATATGTTACCCCTAAACTTAACCCTCACCAACGTTTTTATTTGCATTTTTTATCATTACATTTAAAGCAAAACATGAGGCAAAACAAATTTGAGCCTTTCAAATGGTAATGAGCACTTAAATGTTCTCCCTGGTCAGTTTTTACTATACAGACATATTTTACTATATTTAGGAGGAAATGTTTAACTATTTGGCCCTCACAAGAATAGCCAAACCTGTTCACAGTCACATCTACTTAGCTATGTCAATTTAGGCAAACCAAAGGCTTCTTTTGTTTTCACAAAAAGCTAAATATAATTACTGTAGACTAACCATACCCCTAAAAGAACATTTTTTGAATTAAAAAAAAAAAAGTATTTGCTTAATTTATAAATTGATTTTCCAATTTAGGATGTCCCTCAATGTCTCCAATGTGAAGTTTTCTCAGATTTAGCTCACTTTTGGGTACAGTTTTGATCCTAAACTATGGCTAAGTAAACACATATACACACACACACACACACACACACATACTGTACTTGCTCTCTCTGCTTCAACCTTACCGATTGGAACTACAGCTAACAACATCAGAAACAACGTGTTTTATTTGTTGGCTTGTAATTTCCACCTGATCATGGTTGTGCTTGTGTTGTAAGAATCTGACGGGAGTGTAACTCTAGTTACACCTGACCTCCTGTTTCACAGAGCAAATCCATGATCATGAAAGATGGATGGGAACGCTCGTCACCTACAACACAAATGTCATCTGAACGCTAAGTGTCTTTCAGGGCCTTGTTAAGCTTGTGAGGAGATCACAGATCCACACTGAAGTGCCCTCTCGTTTTTCTTACTGCCTCTGACACACTCTCTTTGTCTATTTTTTTTAGAGAGAAGATCTTTTAATGGCTTCCAGGTAGAGAGAAGGAGGCAGCAGTCAAGATGAACTCGATTCCTTCAATGGACAGGCACATCCAGCAGACCAATGACAGGCTGTTGTGCATCAAACAGGTGAGAAAAGGATAACAATCCCAGTACACTTGAGCACTGTTCTTATATTAGGCAATCTCTTATCAAAAGATTTACCCACTCCCACCAAAACACTAAGTAAAAAGATTTTCAATAACATTATTAGATTTGCATTTTCTGAAGAAAATTTCAGTGTTTAGAATGCAGCTTTTATTTTGGGCCTTGGTTCTGCATGAATGAAATACGTACAGTAAATGAATCAACACGTGCAGTGTTAAGGTTGCTATATGGTAAAATATATGCAAGGAAGACAATACCCACCCCTGGAGTTGCGAGTTCGAATCCAGGGCTTGCCGAGTGAATCCAGCCAGGTTTCCTTAGCAACCAAGTTGGCCCGGTTACTAGGGAGGGTAGTCACATGGGGTAACCTCCTCATGGTCGCAATAATGTGGTTCGCTCTCAGTGGGGCGTGTGGTGGGCTGTGCGTGGATGCTGCAGAGAATAGCGTGAAGCTTCCACTATGTCTCCACAGTAACACGCTCAATAAGCCACACGATAGATGCGCTGATTGAGTGTCTCAGACATGGAGGTAACATCCTCCGCCACCCGGATTGGAGAAAAAAAAAAGAAGGAAGACAATACCAATCACAATTCATTATGCTAATAGATTTAAGAAGAAGAAAAATGTTTTTAGTTTACCTAATTTTCAGATTTGTGGTCAATCAATATGGGTTTTTCAATGACTGTTTATTTAAATTTTGGTTATTGCCTTGCAGTCATCACAAGGAGATTTTCACATTTTAATTTTAAATTTAATCCACTTTAAAAATATAAACTTTACAAAGTACAGCATGTATCACACCTAAGGCTGAAATGATCTATATAACAAAGGTTGCATTTGAATGTACTGTATGTTACGTAGTTCACTCTGAATTGATTACTGAAGTTTAAAGCTTAGACTTAGGACTGGGTGAAAATATTGATTTTCGATGCATCAAGATCTTCATTTGAATTATATCAATTCTTAAATCCCAAGCTTGATCTTTAACTATGTGTGCAACACTATACTACAATGAGAGGAAATAATTTGCATTTGCCTCCAAATTTTGCACTATGCAACTGAGAACATCTCTGATTAGCCACTGGCTGGTAAACTTTCAGATTTCACTTAGTGATTGTGTAGTATAATGAGAAAGAACTGTGTGTGTTGTGTGTGTCCAAAGATGAGATCAACGCAATACATTTTTAATTGAATAATGTCTTTTTTAATACCCTTTATGTTTTTACAGTCAGTTGTTGATCAAAAACCATAAAAAAAAAAAAACATTTAATTGTAATTATGTATTGCATGGCAGATTTAAATCTATTCAAATCCTCTCTCATTAATATGCACTCATTTACAGATACTCTTTACAGAACAGCCGGTTCATTGCAATATACCCATATCGATATTGTGTTTGTCTGTCTGTCTGTCTGTCTGTCATCTATCTATCTATCTATCTATCTATCTATCTATCTATCTATCTATCTATCTATCTATCTATCTATCTATCTATCTATCTATCTATCTATCTATCTATCTATCTATCTATCTATCTATCAGCATCTCCTCACCCTATCTGTAGAAAGCTTGTTGTTTAGCAAACTCACTCACACACTTACACATACATGCTTGAGTAGGGATGACCCAAGGCTATGTCTTCTGATTCTAGACTTTTAAAATTACAGTGTATCTAGCAGGTGTGACATTTTGCATCTCTCGACAGCTTTATTGAAATATTTACCATGCCAGCCTCTGTTACAGGCAGTTCAGGATTTTTCTCTTCTGCACATTTTTTCACATGGCTTTGTTGTCTCTGCCTCAATTAGACAAGTCTTAGTGCTAAAATCATGTCTACAGCATGTAAGAAGCCATTGAAATTTAAGCCTATTTAATTGGTTATAAATGACATTTTTGGCTCTGTTATGCATCCCAGATTGGGTCTGATTACACCTAAAGACAAAACGCAATTGATTGCTGCTCATTAATCATATTGATATGGCACATTTAGTGTGGTGAGAGCTGTGAGTTTAGCCGGTATGACTGTTGTCCTAGTCAGCTCAAGTTAAACAGAGAAATCACAGACAGTCGACTTACATACAGCACAGAAATTTTAAGCAAGGAAATCACAGATGATTTGCATGCAGCACAGAGATTCATAGTATTATTTGGTGGCACTGGCTTGGGCTCACACTAATGCTTTTTTGTTATATATATATATATGTTTTTTTTTACCTGAGCAGTACAGTCTGATCTTGTCTAAAGGTGAACAAAATCACCTTATCACACCAGTATGTTTTTAGAAGCCACACTGTCTGAAAAGCTGATACTCTCTCAATCGAATTATGGCTTTCTTCTGACTTCGCTGTTTCCTTTTCTCTCTGTCCCATTCCTCCTTTTATTGTGCTGTCATCCTTTCACTCAGTCATGCGTCCTCCTGTCAGGAAGTCTATTCTTCCTGCAACTTAGTTGGTTATAATGACAGTAGTGTAAAATGTTATGTTCAGTCATATGGCTAACACCTGCTCAAAGGTGTCAGCCATCAGCTAGTGGTAATTGTAATGTCGTTAAACACCATATTTTCTACATTTACTATTAGGTCTGTTTCACACTGCCCATGAAAGCAGACCATGTTAACAGCATTCACACATTAGGATTTAGAACAAGTAGAATTTTGGATGCTGAATATAGTTGCATATCAAGCTAAACAGAAAATACACTATAAAACTATTTATAGTAGTCTTTTGCAATATGTACTTTTATGTAGCAACATAAAATTATAGAGCAAACTACTCACCTGTTGGCAGTGTTGGGGGGTAATGGAATACATGTAATGGGATTACGTATTTAAAATACAAAATATAAGTATTTTATAAGTATTCCACTACAGTCACAATTTTTACAACTTGTAATGTAAAATAATGAGATCTTTATAATGCCAAGCAGGCAGTGTAATGCTGGGAAGTCAGGAGAAGGCAGACAGGAGGTGCGGATCCAAATGCAGGTTTATTAGCAAACTTGAATAAAATAAACAAACACAGGCACAAAAGAACAGTCCACAATGGGAAAATAAAACTAAAGCACGGACGAACATAAAGAAGCTACACGGGTTGGGGAAACATCCACGAAGGGCCGAACGAACACGAATAAACATCCAGAGAATAAGAAGACCAAGAGTGAACATCAGGGAGCGGGAACAGCGAGCATGAAACGACACATCAACATTCAACAATCGACAGTCACTAAACAAAGAACCAGGGTTTAAATACACAAACACAATGAAGACTAAACGAGACACAGGTGAGAACAATGAAGATTGCAGGCAGTGAGAGAGGCCAGGAATTGTGGGAATTGTAGTTTATACACCGACAGTGAAACATGGGGCGGACAACAAGGAAAACGTGACATGGAATATGAGAAGTGGCGTGTGAAACAGGCAACACGGGGCAGACAACACAGGAACGTGACATAAACGTGATGGGTGAAACAGAGAACATAGGGCAGACACACAGGAACGTGACAGTCAGCATATATAAAAATACACATACAGATATTAGTTCACATTTTAAAATATATCTTATAAAAAGTATATATCAGAAATGTAAGTGCTTTTTGTTTTTGTTTTTTATAGTGGGCATGAATGGAATGTAATAGTGATTGAGAGATACCTCAAAAGCCGGTTGTATCATATTTGATGCATGTATTTTCAACATGCTTTTTCAATAAAATAATATGCTACATTTTTAACCAAGCACAAGTTGCTTATATTCAACAAATATCAGTAAAAATATAAACATTACTGTCCCTTTTACTTTATTATAAGAACCTGTAGTTTATCCCAACATAAGAGTCACTTTTCGCACAAGTCCGCTGCCATTATAAATGGATCGATGTAAACATTGAAACCACTTTTTTTATGTACTAATAACCCCTAGATGGTGCCATAAGAATATTAAACTTACATACCAAATGTTTTTGGCTTTTCAGCTTGAAGAGCATTATTGGGGTAACATTGGCAAAGAGAATGTGTGTATAACTATATAACAATATATTGCTATAAATAATTTATTAATTAAAAAATAATTTATATAAAAATAATATATATATTAGTATTTCTAATTTTATTATATATATTTAATAGTGATCATGTAAAATCAACACTTAACGTGCTTATCCAGAAATCACATTATTTTGTGTAGAAACACAGCTCTGTTACACAGCAAAACGCTGTCAGTATGTGACGTTGCTGCTTAATTTGTGCATAGCTTATGCATGCAATGTCAAACAAGCCTTATGCTTATACTGTAATTTCTCCATCTTTTATTTTTCATGTCCTTACACAACCAGTATCTCACATTCCCATCTGATTTTTATTTATGGAGCCTTTCCTACAGAATTCCTGTTTTCTTATTGTGGGTTTCTCACCAGCAGTTAAAGCCTGCATGCTGAACAGTTAGCCAATAGCTGTCATTCACACAAAATGAGATCCTCTTCTGTCTGAGAGGAGAAGGCTGACATCATTATCAGCTTCAGTCAAACTGTTGAGTCAAACTGAATTGCGTATATTCTCTTAGGCTTATAGTAGAGACTCCACTTTCTTCATTTCCTTTCTCTTTTTTTCATATTCATGGGGCAGAGGTAAATTCTCAGATGCTTTGTAAAAAAAAAAAAAGAAAAAAAAAGCTTAGGCCTATTGTTCACACTGTTTACCTTCGAATGCCTGATGATCAGAACAATTCTCTTGGCCCATTCCCAGTCAAGAACATTCCCAGAGGCATTTAATAATTAGAAATAATAAGTGAAACATGGCACAGCATTTAATTAGACAGTCTTTATTTCCCTTTTCTTCTTTAGCAAAAGGAAGGAATTATCATTCACATGGAACATGAATACAAATATGCAGAGTATTCTGATACTGGAGGAGGCAGTTATTCATGGTTCATGTCCTGCGTAGAACTGATGAGATGAGCTCATGCTCAGGGATTTCCTCTGACAGATTAGCTGATGAAAGAAATTGCCCATAAGATTTCAACTTCCTAAACTGTTTTGTCTTTTGTCTTTGTGAAGTTCTGAGGTTATTTGAAGAGTTTTTATACATGCGATTCATTAACTATATTTAAAGGGGAAATATTCTATACTTTTTAACATTTTATCTTTTCCTTGTCCACCAAAAATACCACCAAAACCATTATTTAATTTAGCATGACCATTGCTCAACATTTCTGACCATTATATTTAGAGATCAACCGATAGTGATACCGATACAGATACTGATAGCTAAGGTGGGAGAACTGAGGTTGGATAGACAATCGATCAGATTTTCTAATGATAATTAAATTCACTTAGAAACAAAACCTCTTTGGAGCACTCATGTTTATAATCTGACTGTTACAAATTGGGGTAACTTTCATGTTCCAGCATAGTTCACATTGTCCTTCATTAGGTTGGGCCAAGTTACTGACTACCTTTTTTATCGACATATTTACATGACTTCCAAACATTTGTGATTGCTGGATAAGGATAAAAAAATCGTTTGATAGAGAATAAATGTTTTAGAGTTAATGTTGCGCTGAATCTTTAAAACGATTCTCAAAGAAGTACATTTCCAAGAGTGCACCAGCAGTAGTGATCCAGGTGCTTTATTAAGAGCACCTGCTGAAGCATGAAGGTTCACAGTCATTCAGACAAGCAAACTTCAGAGAAGACACTCCAAGTTCACTCATAGGTTCAGTCCAAAGACGCCAATGGTTGGTGAAATGTTTAATTTACTTTTATGATGTTTGAAATACTGCTAAATATGTTCAAGCTATGTTTAACTTCTGTGTAGATGGTTTAAGGAACACATTGCAGCATTGACTTCATTGATTTTGTGTTAAATGGGTTTGTGCTAAGAAATATTTCATTTGTGTTTGGGGAAAATTAAAAGTATAAGATTTGAAGGATGTACAAAGTTAAAAATGGTAAAATATTACATTTCTGGTAGATGTTAAAAATTTACAAATGAATTTGAATTCATGAAATCATTTTTCTTTATGTAAAAGGAATTAAATGTTTAACTCATTTAAAATTTATTTAAAATGCTTAACGAAATGTTTAATTAAAATGGTAAACGTTTGTTCTCTGTTTTGAAGGTTTACAACCTATCACATTACAACCTAACAAGTTGAACAGACCAATCAACTGACAAAGAAATGAAAATAAAAGTGATTGAGTCGGAACATTGAGTTGTCCTTGTGTCCTTTGGATGTTGAACTGGAGGAGGACTTGACAGTTAAGCATAACTAGACAAATATATCTTCGCTATAGAAATTTTCATGAATTCTTAGCATTTTATAATCATGCAACATCATTCAAAACCAATTGTTTTTAGTTTCTGGTGCCAATGTAGAAATTCACTGCTCAGTCAGCCATGATTAATTTAATCCCTGAATGAAAGTGTCCAATAGCAGCATTGTTAAAGAGATTAAGCGAGTAGTATTCAGCTGGTCATGTGATCTAAACATGGCAGCCCCTATGAGAGGACCCTCTCCATGAACTGTCTAATAAAACAGCTTTTTAAAGGTTACTGAAATGTCTAGAGACTTCATCTCATTTGAGTGCTCAATAATTTCTACATATGTTTCAAAATGACTGTTAATGTCTTTAGGAGTAAAGCCTTTTTTAACGAGGAGAAAATTACTGAGTGCAACTTTAAGAATTCCCTTATATTTCTTGATTTTGTAAATGTGCTCATTTGTAAGTGTGTTAGGTATGTACATGTGCCCATGGTTGTGATCTCAGTATAATGTTTATTTGATGATGTCTTTTTGTAGCTTAATTTCCATTATTAGACTGGATTTATTTCAGAAGACCACATCAAATCTTGCTTTCCAAGATATGTCCCCTTTAAGAGAGTAAGAAATACAGTGTAGAAGACCAGATCTTGTCCAGCAGCAGAACCAAATGACTCAATGCCTTAGTGATAGACCACACTACACAGAATTGGCTTGAGGTGGAGTGGTCCTGCATGGACACTGTATGCATGCAGGGGAAAGGTGGAGTGCTGATATTTGGCCTCAGTTATGTTAACACCTGTGTTGCAATCCTGCCAAAAACCCAGCTTTGCTGACACAAAGCTCTGAGTGTCCACCACCACAACAACAAGCTTTACATACCCTCCCCTATTGCCCTGTTTCCAACCCTCTCTCCTGATTACCTAGAAATCAGAATGTCTGCTTAAAAGGGATAGTTCTCCCAAAAATGACAAGCCTGTCTTCATTTGCTTACCCTTATATTGTTCCAAACCTGCCTGACTTTCGCGAGGGTGGATAAAAATGACAACATTTTCCATTTTAGCTGAGCTGTCCCTTTAAACATAGAACTGCCTCTCTCAAAAGGAGATTCATTTCTATCAGCTTTTGCGGCAAAAGGGGGAATTCACTGCCCACTTATCTTGTATGCTGTGCAGGATTTACTCAGCAGGGTTCAGCAGCAGTAGACATTGGCTCTTTGTCAGATGAGCTCTTTGTCAACACACACACAAATGCGACTCATTCAAATGGCGACCTCTGGCACCCTCGCAAGACAATACTGCTTCCTCGCTTCGCGCAGGGAAGAGGAGGTGTCTGTCCGAGTATAATGCTCTTCAAAGTGCGCAGTCTCCTTCTCAGGAGTGGCCAAACAGCACCAGTGTATTTATGTGCAAAGCCTCTGAAGAGGGTGTACAGATTGCTCGTTTGTTTAAATTTCTTGTCATGTCTTGTGCGCCACCGGGTGGTGGAGAGGTTGGGGTGGGGGAGGGTAATCCTGAGGGGAGAATAAGCAACCTATATAAATAATAAAAAAAGAATCATAAGGAGGAGAGAATAAGTCTCTTCTCATTCAATTCTGTCATAATGCCCCCCTCTTGTGCTAGCCTTATTGGCCAGACTGCTTGACTATTGCTTTTAGAGGTTCGGATCTATTACATCTTAGTGGACAAAAGATAATGAGGAGTCTGGATTAGGCCTTGAAGCACACTGGGCTCTTTGTCAGGAGGATGGATCTGGCCCAGAACGCACAGCTGCGTTCAGACCAGGAGGCCTTGGGTTACCGGCTGGGTTCTTGCAGGGCTGTACAGATGCACTGTCAAAGGACAGGAGGAGTTTGGAGTGCTTGGCAAACTAAATGGCCTGAAAATGATATACTCTTTTAGCTCAGAGAATAGTACTGGTCATACATAAATTAAATCTAAGTGGAATATGGTATATAATTCAGTAAGGGACAGAATCAATGGAGTGGTTGTTGTTGTTTTTTTACATACTCTCAAACCTTTTTTTCTTTTAAATGAGTGGTCTTGTTTTAATAGCCTCATTGTAGGTTATTTTAGATAGCTGAACATCTTTCATCCAAGCTCTCCTGTCTATTTAAATACATTTTCTTGGTTAAAAACAAGTTTTCACAAACATCAGTGGCATGTTGTCAATTAACACATAAAAATTATTTGATCTCATCTCGGTTTGTTAAAAAGAAGGGGGAAAAATGCATTTACAGTAATGGACTGACAATTGAAGCCCAGCAGGCCAGCATTCCAGAGGTTTTAAAAGCATTTAAATTTGAAGCTTACATTTTTTAAAACATTCTTTAGTAAAAAGCAATTCCTTCAGTAATTTTTTTCCTCCCCAATTCCTCAGGAAAATTATGTTCTTTATTTGAGCTGGAAAGTTATCTAAATCACGTTTCATTCGGGGACTTACTGTGGGTGGAGTTTGCTCAATGTAAACAGTGCTTTACAGATAGTTAATCACAAACATTACATTCCTCCCATATCGAGAGTTTTTGTGTAAAATATGCCTAAAACTTCTCATCCGATTATTTCTCGCCGATATTAACTGTATTAAATTTGTGATTTCTTCTCTTCAAACAGCACTTACAGAATCCGGCCAATTTCCAGACTGCAGCAACAGAGCTACTGGACTGGTGCGGAGATCCACGAGCCTTCCAGCGGCCCTTTGAGCAAAGCCTGATGGGATGTTTGACGGTAAGTTGGCAGCTGCCCTTGTCTTGTCCTCGTGTCAGGGGCCAGTGACGAAGGTTAAAGCAACAGTCATGCTTCACCTGTCCCTCTGCCCACCAACCCCTCTCTCTCTCTCTCTCTCTCTCTCTCTCTCTCTCTCTCTCTCTCTCTCTCTCTCTCTCTTTCTTTCTCTATCTCTGTCTCTTTTCTTTTCTCCTGTAAGCTCCCTCATTTTCTTTGATATGATACTGGTGTTTAAAGCTGAAGTATGTAATATTTTTTCAATGCTAAAATAGTTTCACTGCTTAGTATGCGGAGACTATAAGTAAGCCATTCATAGGTAAATTCCCCTAAAAAGTGTAAACACTAAGGTTCTGTAATGCTATCAAAACATTGCTCTATTTGTTTTTGCATCCTGATGCAGCAACAACAGCTCAACCAGTGGTGTGACTTCAGGGCAGGTCTATCTTGTTTCTCTAACCAATGGTGGATGGGGGAGTGTTCAAGAAACAGACTTTTTACGTTCATTTCCACTGGGTGTCTTTCATTCCAGCACCTTTTGTGAAACAAGTTCTTCAGATAATGATTTAGTGGGAGGCTCTCAGAATATTTTCTAGCTATACTTGCATCTGTTAACCTTTCTGGGATTTTCTTTTCTTAAAGAGCATCCAAATTAAATATCCTAGATGGATCAGGAGCTTTGGAAACTAAATAGCAATGACAAAGTAATCGTTATTCTTTAAATACAGCCCTAACCCCTTTAAAGCCTAGAGATTAAACCTCCCATTACGGATTAAACCCCTTTATAGCTTATTTCCATTTGATTAATTAATGTACACACTTTTATCAAGAGAAAAAACTACAGGAAGGAAGACACAGAAGGAAGGAATTTCTTGCATTGTTTAACTTGACTGCCACACATCAGTGAAAGCTGTATGCTGACAGTATAAATGACAAGTATAATGTACAACATAAAGGACGTGTTCAATAGTCCACTCTTATCCATCCGTCCGTCCGTCTGTCCGTCCATCCATCAATCATATGAAAATACATTATACATTACACAAAATACATTACATCTACAATTTAAACAATACCCTTGCAAGACATAGTATACCAAGAATACTGTATACTATAGCTGAGTTAGAATGGCATGTGTGTGCATGACAATGTGTCCCTGGATACTATTTTCATACCTGTGTTCACTCTAAAAAGATGTGTAGTGTGTTTGCATTGTGTAATTAATTTGTCTGATGGAGTGTGTTCCCTCTGAGAGCAGTGGAGAGGTTCTTCTCCCCAGGTGAGGATGCTCTGGTGAGGATGGAGGAAAGATGAAAGAACTGGGGAGATAAGAATGTTGGCTGACAGATGTGGACATGTCTTACACATTTTCCCTCAGGCAGCAGGTAGCTCTCCATTCTCTGCAGACCTGTATATGGAGCTGTTCTTCCATTTTCTCGCAGCTGCACAGTATCAGCACTCAGCCAAATGATAAATGACATCTCCAACTGTCAGTAGCTTTAGCGATGACAACTATCTCTCCAGTCTTTTCGTGTCAACCGCTGCATATCTACAGCTCTTCGGGTCAAGTGATCGGTTGGGTTCTCTTCTCCCACTCTGTGTCAAGAAATAAACAGGCCATTTGTTTTTTTCTTGTGGATTATATTCCATGTCACTGTTTCGATGGCCCTCTGCCCTTCAGCAAAGCTGTAAAAGAGAACATTAGAGTGGTTTAGTGACCTGGAATATTTCTGTTTAATGCATTCTGAGAAAGGAGTAATGCAGAAAAGGCTTATGAGAGGTTGCATTTCTAAATGGCAGTGGAATCTATACGAGCCCTTGTGGCAGCACGACAGGCTCCTGCATTTGGCAAGTGCAGCTGCAGAAGGGAAATTAAAGTTTGGCATGAGTACAACAACGCTGCCTGTCCAAAATTTCAAAACTGTCTGTAGATTTTCTTTTTCATAGATGCCGTTCATCTGCTTCTGGAGTCCCGTTAAGCCATCAAAGCATTATTTTCCCATTAAACCACAAATAGAAATCTGTCAGTGCAGGTTTAATTTGTCATTTTTGTTGCACTACCTTGGTAGCAGATGTATGACAGTTTATGATTATGAAGAGTTAAGTGTGCACCCTGTGTGGAACATAAATTGCACGTCAGGCACGGAGTGTTAAGAATTGAGAAGGTTAGTAAGTGGATAAATGCTGTGCACAGCTGCAGCAGTGTGATACATGAGTCATTAAAGATCATGTGCATTCTGAGTAAGATTTTAGAGCTACCAACGGATTATCCTAAGGGCTAAATGCCTCTCGTGCCATATTGGTTGAAAGATTGAATAATAGAGAGAGAATTCAGAGCAATATATAAACCCAGGACTTAAAAATGGAGAAATAGGCACTTTAATCTGTGTAAACACTGCAAAAATGTCTATTTTCCAGTGCAAATATCTAAACATCATTGGATAGTTCACCCGAAAATGTAAATTCTCTCATCATTTACTCACCCTCATGCCATCCCAGATGTGTATGTCTTTCTTTCTTCAGCAGAACAGGAACGAAGATTTTTAAAAGCATATCTCAGGTCCTTACAATGCAAGTGAATGGTGATCAGACCTTTTGTAGCTCCAAAAATCACATAAAGAAAACATAGAAGTAATCCATAAGGCTCTCCATAAGATTGGTTAAATCCATATCTTCAGAAGGGATATAATAGTCTTGGGGGAGAAAGAGAACAATATTTAAGTCCTTTTTTACTCTTAATATCCACGTTAACTTTAACTTACCGATATGAAGTTGAAAGTGAAAGTGGAGATTAAGAGTCAAAATAAAGGACCTACTGAGCTGAGATATTTTTCTAAAAATATTTGTTTGTGTTCTGTTGAAGAGAGAAAATCAAACACATCTGGGATGGCATGAGGGTGAGTAAATGATGAGAGAATTTTCATTTTTTGGGTGAACGATATATCCCATTAACACTTGTTCCCCTTCTGTCACTCACTCGACGTTGTGTCAGTTTTTTCCCAGTGAATGTCCAGGAGTCTAATGTATTTAACTCTTAATTGAAATATTTTAACCTACTATATAAATTTTTTATGTTTGCAAGGCAGATCTCAGCAGTAAAGTCTCAGTTCTGTATTCTCTATGCCACCTACCACTTCTGTTCTTACATGTGGCTTTAAGGTTTTATTTACCCACTTTTGTATTTTCTGCGAAAGTTTACAACATGTTTTGAACAAAGCTGTAGTTGTGAGTTCAAGGGGCTAAGTGGGGTCTGTGGTCTCTACGGATTAGAATATTGAGAGAACAAACAGAGACGTCTACACACCAGTCACAGAGATCTCTGGGGAAAGCTCATCAATGGAGCCCCCAAATATCAACACATTCTTTACACAAATGTGCATCAGTGGAGGTGACTTTTATTTTAGAATACATTATTCATGCGCTTCTAAATATTTCATATGAATGCACTAAAAAGGGAAATTGCTCTTTTAAGTGTAGTTTTTGGAGAGATATTTGGTGTACAAGGAAGAGGGGGGTGATAGCCGCGTGATGCAAGTATTCCGCTGTGTTCTCGTGTCTCTCTTGGGAGTCTGGGGTAGAATTTCAAGGAAGCTTAATTGCTCATAGCTCATGTAGACTATTGAAAAATTCAATAGCCTTAATGCTAAAGAGTGAGTTTAGAACATTTTAGCTTGATTTTCCTTCAGTCCTTAAGCAGGAAAACTGTTTGCGGCTTACTTGTGATTGCAGAGTTTTGAGACTCAGAAAAGGGGAGAATGTTCAAACAATGGAGACACATGCAGACAAACACACACATACACATAGACCTATGGTAACACAAACGTGGTTTCTCTCCACAGGTTGTAAGCCGGGTCGCAGCTCAGCAGGGTTTTGACTTGGATCTCGGCTATCGGCTCCTGGCTGTGTGCGCAGCCAACCGTGACAAGTTCACCCCAAAGTCTGCAGGTAAGACTCCACGTTCAATGCACCTCTCATGAAATGTCTCCTCTCAAACATCATCACTAGGCCCACACGGAATCTGAGCCCACAGAAATCATGCAGTATTTCCACAGATTTGGAAAGTTTGTCATTTTCAAAGTCTTTCTTGTAAAGCTGGTGAACAGTGTGGCAATGTTACAATCAGACCAGCATAAAACCAGCACAATAGCCAACATAAACCAGCCTGGATCAACATGGAAATTCAAGCTGCTCTGATATGGGCTACAGTTCACCCACCCCTTGTGTTTTAAAATATTAAATGTTTTGGCTAATTTACTTGTACTTACAGCAACTTATAAGTGCATAGTACCGTCAGATATTTTAAAAAATGTTCATAATTTACTCACCCATTTCTTTAACACGTTTTACCAGGTTTCAATCCATTCCACAATCATAGATGCAGAAAATGTGTCAACAGATTCTGTCTGGGCCTGATCACCACTAATAAAACAGAGTGGCACACTGCCTGTAATTAATATACATTTCTCATTCTGCAGTGTGACAGGAAATCTTTTAATTGTGGCATTATACAATCACAGCGCACGGCCATGCATTAGCATCCTTTCACTTTCCTTTGTCTGATACTCACCCATCTCCTTAAGATGTCATGAGGCGATTTAACTTTCCCAGCTTGTCTTTTTTGCCGATTATACACACCGAGCTCTCGGTGTGCCAAAACTGCCTCTGAATAATTCATTGATAAACGCCAGAGTTCACTTTCCAACAACGATCCATCAGCAGAACAGCATTGCTTTGTAATCAGCTCTGTTTGAAATCCTGACCTTCTCAGCCAAAGCTGAGTGTCCTGTTCTTGTACATTTGTCAAAGTGAATTGCGGATGGGCATCAGCCAAACAGAGATAGATGGCTGGCAAACTGTGGGGTTGAGGTGTGTGAGTGCACTTCATTTGAGAAAGGCCTGACGTGGCTCGCTGTTGGGAATGAAGATAAACTGTCTATTTGAACCATGGTTACTGTGGGACACCTTGGAGCTTCCAGAAAGTATTTTGTTTGTGTGTGTGGGGGGTTGGGTGGGTGGTTTACAAGGAATTTTTTTAGGTTACAAACTGGTAATAACAAGGGTATTATGCTATAAATTTGGTTTATAAGGCAATAGTTTCCCCATAATTCAAATCACTTAGAAAACATACTTAGCAATGTTGTTTGAAAATGTAAAAATGCAGAGCGATTTTTGTTTGGGTTAGGGGATAGAATCTATAGTTCGTATTATATAAAAACAACACACATCATTTCAAAGCAGCTTTACACAAAATTATGCATTAACAGAAAATGAAACCATAATATCTATAGTCATCATTGTGTAGTTTGATTAAATATGATTATGAAGTGTTTATAAAAATAAGTCATAAACCCAGTGAGCAAGCCGAAGGCAACTGTGGCAAGAAACACAAAACTCCATATGATGTTGGTTAATGATGAAAAATAACCTTGGGTGAAACCAGACTCACTGTGGGGGTCAGTTCCCCTCTGGCTAACATCATGAATATAATGCCAATATTACTTATAGTGTGCAGTGCTAGTCATGGTTTAAAATGAGTCAACTAAGTAAGTGTTAAGGGTCAGTGTATAAACAAACCTGTTGTAAGAACTGTAAGATTAATGAATAATGTCTTTGAAGTTAATCCTGGATTAACTGCAGAAGTTCATATAGATGCATTGTCCTTGCTTAGTTGGCTGATGAAGACTGCTGGTCTTTCAAAGAGGGGAAGATCATTTTCGGCCTACATTATAAACTTATTTACCCTATTTTTTGCACTAAATCAATCTTAGGTGTTGATCTGCCCTGCTGTTTAATTCAAATTTTTTCCTCGTAAGGAAGACTTTCAAATGGCTTCGCCAAAATCAAGTTGACAATATTAGCACCGTCTGCCATCGTGCGCAGTTTCACCCGTACGACGCTAGCCTAGCCTACTGTATGAATGAATGAATGAACGAACGAACGAACGAACACTCTAAAACAAAATATATTAAACTTGGTAAAACTGAAACAAGGAATGTGGTGTATAATTGTGTGAAATGTATTATGCAAATTGACTAGCAATTTCGGCAAACAAATATAAAGAAATAGGTTGCAGCAGTTTGTCTTTCGACTACACTTGAGAAATCCGCGATGGGACTGAGCGCGAAATAGATTCAGTGACTTCTTATAGTACAGATTCGCTGTCAATCAAAAGGAGATGCAGTCTTTCGACAGATCCTCCAATCATCACGCGGAAGCCCGGAGTCCGGGCCAGCCCACTCCTCATTCACCCCCAGAGACACTGAGCGTCCGTGGGCGGGACATAATCGCAGCATTTATCCAATGACCGTCTATTTTCGGAGCACTGATAAAAACTGTTCAGAGCAGTCACATTGAAGTCAATGGACGCTCGGCTTCAACCGGGAAACGCACTGACGCTACGGGAATGTATGAGAAGTAAATCGAGTCAGCCGACCTGCTATATGTAATGTAGCTGATTCTGAACGAACTCGTCTTCGAGATGAACGTGTTCTAACGCATTTTTAGTCAATAAATTGTTTACACAATAGTACATATTTGACCATTATTTTTTTGACATTATAGGGGAAGCTGAGCTTCCCTTGCAGTCTTAAAGAAATCCCCACTGTGTGTTGGCAATTTACAACTGTAAATGTAACATTTTCCACAAGTGCTTAAAACTTTTACACAGTACTATAAGAGGCTTTAAAAATATATTTGTGGCTGAAATGTTACTATTTTACAGTAAGGCATTAGATAAGTGTTCTCAACTGTTTTTGGTGCCATGACCCATATTTTACATATCAATGCTGACCCAAAACAATGCCACATGTGTTTATCATACAAAAATAAGCAAAAATGTCTGTGAAATACATTACAATATAAAGTATATAAAACATTGAAATGTTTTATCACTACGATCTGCTTGAGCCCATTAATATGCACAATTATTAACATGACATAGACTGAATAGGAAATATCATTTCTAGTGTTTTTAAGGTTGTCCAGCCCTCTACATTGCGAGTAAATGCTATGTGACTAAAATATGATTCATTTGAATAAAAATTAATTTTATTAGCCACTGGCGAGTAATAATCCAGATTTTACTTGCCAGGGCATAGTTGTGTTGTGGCGAAGAAGATTTTGAGCACCACGATCATTTTAATGATGAAGAGAAGCCAGCAATTAAAAAACTGGAATCAGACTTGTCTTTACTGCGTGTTGTGTCTTGTGAGTGCGACCCTGAAGGAAATTGACCATATTTGGCTGCAGTGGCTCCAAATCTGTCGTGATTGTGCTGTCTCCATCTGTCTCCATCACTTAGTTCAGCCTTGGAATGTTACTGACATTGCATTTAATGACGACAACTCTGATTTTGGGTAAATTGTTCAAAGGACTATTCATTCTCAACATTCTCCATTAAAAGTGTTGCAAAAGTTGAGAGCTTGTAGATATTAATTTGAGAACGTGCACAATAAGTATTTTTACAAGCAAGGCATAGACATTATACAAGTCAAAGTTTCCTTTTGCTTAGTTCTGTATATTTTGTATCCAAAGACAAGACCCAGGTACCCCATTTCAATTCATGTCTCTCTTAATAACCTTTCTGTTATTTACAGTCAGTTGGTGATAAAAACATATTAAAATAAAACATTATTTCTAGTCATACATTGCACGGATGAGGGAAAAACAACTGTGCAACTTCTCTCTCTTTACAGTGCGCTCACTCAACCGTTAACACTTCTCTTAAAGAGACAGTACCAATTTAGCCCTTGCTATACATTAATGTAAACTCTGTGTAAATCGCACAAGTAAGGAATAATTGACGGCGGACTGTTGAATTGTTTAAAAATAATGCACACCTGAGGTGGTAATGCATTCACAATATGCAGCAGAGTAACTATTACTCCTCGGGTATGCATTATATTTTAAACAATTCAACGGGCCGGAGTCAATTATTCCGCTTATACCACGGCAACCACACCTTAAGACATCGTTCAGGGTTTTATCTCAAGATATTTTCTGGTTTTCGTCCCTAAAATGCTCTAATGAGAGGAACATACTTTCGCCACAGATTCAGCTTCTTGCTTTAATACAGTCCGAGCCTTCGTTGCTAATTCGAAAACGTCACGTTAGAACTAGCAACGGAGGATAGCGAGACTTGCGCTGCTTTACTGGAGCAACAAGTTAGTGCACGTGTGTGTGTGTGTGTGTGTGTGTGTGTGTGTGTGTGTGTTTGAGCTGTGGGTTGTTAGAGAAACTTTAGAAAATTTAGTATCACGCTTCTGGGATTACCTTTTTTTTGTTGCAGCTCTCGTCAGAAATAACATCATTTCAAAATCGACAAGATGCGTGTCACCATATTCCCATTGTAAACCTTAATATCTTTTATTTTCATCCCCACTGAGGAGATGCAGGAGTGTGCTGACATGATGAACCACTAACCACATCCTCCACAGTTTTAGGAATAAATGATTTAATATGCGTTATTAATAAAAATTGTATATCCTTATATTCTAAAATGTTTACTTCCCTGACCCTTGACATTTATATGTTAAAAATCTATTTTTTTTTCGATTATTATCTCTATCTCATTTATGTATAACTTTTGGTTGGTTTATATGTATATTTTTATTATTTTATATAATTTTTATTTTTTTTTATTTTATTTTTAATTTTTTTTCTTCACCTGTACTTCACCTGTACTTAGTGATTGTATTCATAAATTGTTTGATTTTATTGAACATTTATATAGATAAAACTCCACAGTTTTAGCACCATTTGTGGACTTTTCAGACGGTCCCTTACCCACCATATGCAAATTTTCCAACATATATATTTTAAATTAGCGATGCCATCTGACCAGTTTGAATTCGGGACAAATCGCGTCCCGTATTGATTCAATATGGGACGCATCATTTTATCTTTTAATATGTGATGATCCAGTATTTTACCGGAAGGGTGGTAACCCTAGTCATGGAACCTATCCGTTTATTCGTATACACGTCTCAATACAGTAGAGTTTGATTGGATGTGCAGACTTTTTACATCAACAAATTAAGATATGGGAAGCATTTTTAAAAGTTCATGCACCTTTTTGTTTTGCTTCCCTAAGAAAGCACAATTATATGGTTTTGTTCTCGCTTTTAGCATGGCTTTATTTTTATTTTTCTCTCCACAAATGTATTACAGGGTTCCCATGGTCAAGGAAAACCAGGGAATATCAAGTAATTTTAAAATTGTGTTATCTAGGCCTGGAAAATTCATGGAAATTAATACAATCTTAAAAGGTCAAGGAAATTTTTATGGACATTTCTATAGTGAATATACATTTATCTAGTTATGCTCAGCTCTAAAATATTAGAATATATAATTTTGTGAGTACAATCAAAAAAAAATGTAATCCTTTCCCAGTAATCACAAACAACTGGAAAAGTCACAAATTCCATTGGTTAAAAGGTATGAGAACCCTGCTATTGTAATAAGACCTTACCATTTTTAATAATGACCCAGTCATTTTTGGGTCACGACTTACCCATTGAGAACCACTGTCTTAGATAGTTAATCTCAAGCTAAGACTTAGATACAGTGTTTGCAAGAGCAGTAGATGATAAAGTAATGGCTGGAAGCAGATATGAGTCAGACTTCCTCTCTCAGTCCATCATGGTGACATTCATCTTACCTCTACCATGATGGCGTCTGCCACCCCAGACAAGGAGACGACAGTGGCAGAACTCAGACTCATAAACCTGCTCTTTGCATCCCTCTCGTTTTCTGTCCTTACTCCTTCTCTCTTAATCTACCTACATTCATCACACAAACACAAAGAGAGAGCAAAAGTAAAATGAAGAGATAAGAGATGTGTCCGTCAGGTGAGGGATTTGTTGAGAAAGTGCATTCCCAGCGAAAATCCAGTGAGAGCCAGGATGGCGACAAAGGGTCGGCCACCTGATACCACATATTGGAGTTCAGTGTGTCTGGCTCACTCAAAGCCTGAGAGTGGTGCGACACACCCACATTACATGATCAATGCATAATCAGTGGGCCAAGGAGAGACTGTCACCATCTACACGATGAATTTTTCTCATTTTGCTGTCTCTGTGATATACAATGCAGCTGACACTTGGCTGCGAGGATGGCCAAAAGTCATCCACTCGCACTACGAAATATGGTTTTATTTACCTCTCGTAAAAGAATGCTAAGTACCTGTAATGGACAAATGCCAGAGGCTGTCTTGTAAGATAAATGTAATTCATATATTTATGCTTTGAGCTCACGTTAATGTTACTTTTAAACAGTTATAGCAATATAAAACAGTCACTTGGATTCTTTCTTTGTTTTCAAGATGAAATTTTGGCAACAGTGCCAAATCAAACCCATACGTCATCAGGTGCCTGAAGGGTGTAATTTTCAGTTGATATGCTGTTCACACATGTTTATCACTGACAAAGATAAGGTATGATCAGTAAAAAGTGAGGACAGCTTTTTGTGCATTTTCACCTGTTCAGCTTCAGGAATGTGTGTGGGTGGTAAGATTAAGTGGTTTACAAGGACTTTTTTTTAGGTTACAATCTGGTAATTACAAGGGTATTATGCTATAAATGTGGTTTATGAGGACATTTCTAGTGTCCCCATAATTCAAATTGCTTTAAAAACATACTAAACAATATTTTATTGAAAATGAAAAAATGCAGAAAGTTTTCTGTGAGGGTTAGGTTTAGGGGTTATGTTAGGTTTAGGGTATAGAATCTATAGTTCGTACAGTATAAAAACCATTATGTCTGTGGATAGTCCTCATAATGGTAGCTGCACCAACTTTGTCATAACAAATAGTTGCAACAGTTGTTTACATACCGAAACTGTGAATAAATTGAACCAATTGCATTGCAAAGTGCTAGAAACACTGCACGCTTCTATTGGATCTATTGGTCACAGACATGTAAATGCAATGTGAAGACTCAAGCCAAAAGCAGGATCAGTGGGGGTTTTTTTTTCATTTTTTATTTTTTTTTGTTTCGGTGGAAACATAACTCAAAATTATCAGCAGGGAATTTACTGACTTCCAATCAGCAAATCGTGATCTGTCTGATTTTATTAACCCAAATGATTGCTATTATTCAGGGGTTCACTGTAGGATCAAGCAACCCTAGCATCAAACCGAGAACGTGTCTAAACAGTGTGACGTAACAAAGCCTCATTTGCTGAAATCACACAGCTTGGCCAGTTTGATACTCGCTTTGAAGCACTGGTTCAAGGTTTCAACGCTCCATGAAGCAGTGTTTTGAATGAGTCCATCACTAGCATTCAGTACAGATAGACAAATTGTGTGTCGCTGGGATAGTCTGGTTATTGTTGCATCAAATGAACTCTGGTTTGCACCAAAACCTCTAGTGTGAAAGTGCAAGAAATGTAGTCTGTCAGGGTTTGCTGGTTTGAGAGTGTTGACCTCTAAATCAGTGCTATTAATCTGTGATTATGGGAATTATCTTTCCATAGTGTGTGTTTGCATCTGTGTGTGTTTGTGTGTGCTTTCTTATCGAGTCTGATCTGCTCTGCTTACATGCATTTGACAGATTATTTAACCCGGACTTTGGTTGGCACCCTGCTGCCAGTGCAATAAGATAATTGTTTTTTCTAAAATCTCTTTAGTGCACATAGCTGCGTCTGTACCATGAAACACAAAATACTTTGTCTGAAATTCTTTTATTGGGCATATGTTAATTATATATGGCATAACAATTGCTTTTCGACAGCATTTCAACAATATGCTGTCAGGAGCAACCGTCTGCTGTCTTAGATCAACATCAAATTCTTCCCTCATGTCATGCTGATATTTAATCGAGAGCAGATTAGTTGAGAGAGTGACAGCTAATGTGTTTGTCTATTAGGGCATGTTTCTCACTCGTATGCCTCCGTTTAGACAGCCTGCCATTATTTAAACTTTTTACTGACAAAAAATCACAACTTCCCAAATCACTTTTGTGCCTGCACACAGGAACAGAGATAGTGCTGCATTGTTCAGAGTGAGATGTTATGACAAGATAATTGCAAGGTGTGTCTCAACCCAAGTCTGTTATTGAGCAGATTTGGCATGACGTGCAGAAGACATGAAGTACAGGAATTTAAACAATTCTTTGTTTTCCTCTAAAATCTTTAGCCAGCGTTTAAAGAAATCTACTAATTGTGTCACTTTTACACAAACACACACTTGATATTACTTTATTCCACAAGAAGACCGAAGTTATGTATGCTTCCAATTGTGCATACAGTTTAGTTTGTCATTGGCTGGTCAAAAAGCCTATGTGGGTTGTCTGGAAAGGTAATGGAAAAGTCATAAATTAATTCATCATAAAGTGATGGCACCCTCTTTTAATTGATTTCAGTGAGTGACCTTTCACTGTATTCAAGTTTTTTTTTCAAGGCTATTTGTCCTTTTTTCATTTTGAGATACTCGGTTGGTGCAATTGGTGTCAATGTAAGGTTGACTCATTTGCAATTCTCTAAATGGAAGGGAGAAAGTGAGGTGAAACAGACCTCTCAATGCAACAGAGAGGAATGTTCCTGCTCTACATAGGAAGTCTGTCAGCAGGTTGTAAATCAGCCCAGCTGGAAGGCACGTCAGACGAGCAACCAACCCACCATGTCTAGGGTGATGGATTGCTTTCCAGAGCCCTGCCGTAATTCACATGTCATGTACATGCATGGTTTACAGAGAAGACACAAGTGCAAATACACAAGAAACTCAAGCTCGGGACCTCCCCGTTGTTTTGAGATACCACAGACTTTGCCCACGTTCAGTTGTCAGTGCACACTTAAAAAATGTGCTGTGTCTTTGAGTTTGCTACATCAAAGGTTAGGTGATTAATGAGTCACAATCTCCATTGTTAATATCCTCTTATATGAACCTTCGTGTCTGAACCAGTAGAATCTTATTTGCCCCCAACATATTCTGTTGATTTCTGATGTAATCACTCAACAACAGTTTAGTAACCTCAGACATTGTTATAATAGAAACAAAGGGTTTTGTTTTTTTATTATAGTTTATCTGCTTTGTTCCAAAACCTAGTGACCTGCCTACAAAGGTAGCATTTTAAAGGGAGAGTTCATGAAAAATGAACAGTCTGTCAACATTTATTCACCCTCATGTTGTTTGAAACCCTTGTGACTTTATTTCCTTCAGGCAACACGAAAGGAGATGTTAGGCAGATTGACAGCCTCAGTCACCATTAACTTTCATTGAATAATTTGACTAAGGCTGTTTTTCTGCCTAACATATGCTTTTTTCATTCATCGGAAGAAAGTAATACTGGTTAAACAACGTGAGGGTGAATAAATTATGTTTTAAAATGTAGCTGCCTAAGTTGACAGTAGGCAGTGAGGCAGCTCACCAGGATTTGGAACAGAGCTATTATCGGAAACAATATTGCTTTGATATGTAAATTGCTTTAAAGTAAAGTAGTGTGCTCAGATGTAAAGAGTGCTGAAGTGCAGAGCTGAAGAGAATGACTGGGTTGATTTGAGTGTATGATCAGTGTTTGTGTGTGTTGGTGGAGTGCTATGACTCACAGCTTTGCAGTTAAAGTTAAAGGAAGCTCAAGTTCCTGTTTGAGCCAGCTTTAGCTCTTCACCTCTTTTTTCATGTAGCCGCTCATCTCCTCTCATTTTCTCTGAGTAATTTCATTCTCTCGTAGCTTTATATTAAAGATATCTGTCACACGCGGCGATTTGAAGTCGACTGGATGAGCGAAGACAATGTGTGCGCTGATGTCTTGATGTGTCAATACATTGTAAGTATTTGCGCTTGTTTTGGATCTTAAAGTGAATTATTTCTAATTTGATGTCAGGGGAAATTGATACAGGGTAAAATTGCTGAGTCAAGGAAAGTCCTGCTGTTGATAAAGTGCTATTAATTTACCTTTTAATTTGCTTTACGAGTGCCGTTTTCTTGACTGTGTTATTGTATTTCCTATTAAAACAGGAAGCTGAGGTGGGACATTTTTAAGGGCTCGTCCCTTTTTTAAATAGTCAATAGCCTTTAATTAACATCATAGCCAGGGACATGATTCGCTACTTTAGCTAGTCAGTTTCAGGTGGCATTAGGGGGAGGGGCATTCTCATACAAAAGAGCATGTGGATGGACAAAATGAGTGAGTGCAGTGAGTCATCAATAGTTTTGGTCCTTTTAGAGACTATTAATTTTAAATGCATTTATCTTGTAAAAGTACATTTTGTCAATGTTTAGGAGTACACTAGCATCTAGATGGCTTCAGCGCAAACAGGCATGAAATAAAAGACACAATTTTGATTTCATGGGGTCTTTAATAGCAGATTTGGCTACTTTAATTCAACAAATGAAGAATAGCTATTCATTAATTTATTAAAGGAGTCATGCTATTGACAGCTTGTGGAAGTGCTGGATCACTTTTTGATATTCAACACTTAGGTGTGTGTAATTAACAGTGTTAGCAAGTGTCAAGTTTGGCACTTAGCGTTAAAAGCTAACACAGTTTCCATTAATTTCACCCCTCACACAAAGCTCATGAGTGGCCGCCCACCAGCCCCAAGCTTAATTAGTGTGTGTGGTCTGATGGATTTATACATCAGTGTCATGTGATTAGGCTCTCCAATAGACAGGATTCAGCCGCTTTGATAGCAGTAATCACGGGCTGCAAACAGAGCTTTAACTGAATTGATTTGAGCTTGTTGTTTGTTCTCTCTCTCTCTCTCTCTCTCTCTCTCTCTCTCTCTCTCCTGATGATTTGGTCTCTGGCCAAGATACAGCTTGTCTGCCATGATAGGCCCCACCTCCACCCTTTGCGAGTTTGAAATGTGAGCCGCTCATGCTCTTCCCCTCTTCCGCCCTTCTTGCAAAGTGGCCATCACATTGCATGGATGAGTGAGCGTGCGTGTTTGAGTCAGTGTGTGAATGTGTGGTTCCATGCATGTATGTGGCCATTCATTTCTTAGAAATAGGGTTTTAGTCAAAGGATAACTGGTTAAGAGCATGTAGACATCACTTACAACACCATATATATGAGATGAGGTGAGATTTGTTTCATTTTCTTTCTCTTTTCTTCATTTTCAAAATACTTTATTGGCTTGATTATTTTACATTACCATATTTTCAAAGCTAATCAGGTACACAAGTAGCTGTCTAAACCTACTGGGCATTATTGCCTGCTGCACCTCCCCAGTGAGCTCAGTCCTCCAAAATATAATAATATAAAATATCAAAATAAAGTATTTACAAAAAATTGTATTAGGTTCCAGTAGTGTTAATACAAATAATAATTGCAGTCCAAAAATACTACAATAAAATAATACAATTATTTACAAATATGGAAAGTAATGCTAATTCTATTAATAATGGCAATATACAATCTAAAATAAAATAGAATATATTAATCATTTAGCTAGATAGGACATACACAGAATGAATGAACTAGTGTGTGGTGATCAGAGCAGTGGCTGGTTTCTTAGTGTGTAGTATGCCTATACATACCCCCCTCGCTCTCTTGCTTCTTTTTGAACCATTTTGAAACACAACTTTGCTTCCTGTTCATTTTGTGGTTTTGCACAGCAGACAGTTTACAGGCATATGATTCACTGTCTGTGTGTGCGTCTCAGTGTGTGTGTGTGAAGTTTTGAAGAGCTTAACCTGATTTCCCGCGGGCTCCGTCTTGAAGCAGAGGAGCCAGGTACCTGGAGCCCATTAGCACAGAGCTCCATCTGTGATTGGCTTTGCACTAGAAACCCGGAGACCGCTGCTGAATAATTGATGTGCATTGTGCAGTCGCTGGACAGGCGAAGAGAGAGAGAAAAACAGAGAGGCATGGTGCCCCTGAGAAACAGACAATCAGACAGCGATAAAGAGAGCTTGTAGATTCCTCTGGAGTTCTTCTTTGCCTGCTGTTCAAATCCCATTTCTCTGTGCAATGAGAGGACTACAATGAGAACCACAAAGGCAGATCTCAGCTGTTGGTAAGTCAGAGCGAGGCTTGTGAACACACTTGAAAGTAATGTAGTGCATGTATTGCTGTTTGTGCGTGTGTGTGGGCAATTTGCTGGCAGGTGTATGTGCAGGCTGTGTAAATCTCTTCAAAGAAGAGTTCACTCAAAATTGAAAATTATTGTATTATTCACTCACCTTCATCAACCCATATGACTTTCTTTCTTCCATGAAAAATGTGTCTATAGTAGAATGTCCAGGCTGATCTTATCCATTCAGTGAAATAGAATGGTGTCCATGGCTGGCATCATTTTTGTGAATAATTATGTAAATTTCAGTCTGTTTCTTCAGAAGACTTGGAATATAGTTCACAAGTCATGTGGACTACTTTTATGATGCTTTTATAGTGCTTTTTTGTCTTTTTTTGAGTTTGACTGCCCCATTGTTAAACCTCTCTGGTGGTGTTCCACGAAAGAAAGACATACTGCTTTGGAACAGCATCGAGGGTGAATTTGGGTAAATAATGACCAAATTTTAATTTTTACATAAACTATCCCTTTTACTGCATCCTCTCAGGGAAATTTTAACTAATGGTATAGGACACAGAAAGCACAACTGGAGCTCTAAGTTCTGCATGTGATAGCTTGACTGTGTTTGACCTAGTTCCCTCACTCCTACACACACACACACACACACACACACACACACACACACACACACACACACACCTCATACACAAAACACTCACACATAGAGGGTCAAAGTGGGCTTGATTATCTCCAGGAGGACAACTGACCTACTTGAGGCGCAGTGTTTTTGTCAGTCCTTTAGTAGTTTGACATGAGTCTGGCGACAGCATTTCTTCAACTACTCGTCTGGTTACATGATGAGTCTCTTTCTCTCTATCTATCTCTCTCTCTCTCTCTCTCTCTCTGCCTCTCTATGCATGGCTACTCTTTGCAACGGATGCATTATCATTCTTTATGGGGTTGTAGATCATTGGGTGGAAGAACATTTTCTTGCATTGCATCAGAGGATCTGTTTGCTGGGATGTATAGGGCAATTTAAAAAAGCATGGGTCTTTGAAAAGTACTGGTTGTCTCCTAGAAAATGGGGTCAATGAACATTGAAATGTTGAGTAGTGGGGGAAATGTATTTATTTGTTTATTTTTTTTATTTTTTTTGCTTCTTGGTGTTTCTACAGTGTGATGTCTAAGAATGATCTTTAGTTTTTTAGTAAGCAGTTGCTTGTGATTGCTACAGTGCAGCATTTATAGTTTACGTCCATGCTGAGTCGTTGGGATAACACACTGCACAAGCAAAATCCACAGGTATTGTTCCTGTAATATTTTGTTAAGGCTCTGAGTTTGTACTGATGGGGAAATAAACAGTGGTTTACTAAAATGAGGATCCTGCTGTGCATGTGTGAAACTTCCCCCTTAGTGGTTAAGAGCTTTTAATAGTTCTGAGCTTTTTGCCCATGCACCATTTATGTTTGGTGGCTTTATTTGATTTAAACATGCAAATGTTAGTGTTACATTTTGTATACAAATATTACATGTTCAAATACTTGAGCTGTCTGAAACTAAATCAGTCTAAATCTGCTTTTGAGAGTAAGACAGTTACAAGACAGTTATAAGACATATACACCTTTTTCTGGACTTAAATGTAATTTGTAAAATCAGAATCAGAATCAAAATGAGCTTTATTGCGAAGTATGCTTACACATACAAGGACCATGGCTTGGTGACAGAAGCTTCCAGTGGACAAACAATATTACAAGACAGAAGTAATAAAAAAAATATAGAATAAAAATTAAAAAGGATGTATACTAACATGAGATGAAAACACCAGTCACATCAGGAACCCAATAAAGATTGTTTATTTTCCACGAGTGGGTCGCCATCATATTGATAGCACATGACACCATGTCATGCAAATTACTGAGTTACTACCACTAATAATGGAAATAATAATAACATGTTTACTTTATATAGTGCTTTCAGCCAATGCTCAAACATAAAAGTACATGTAAACAAAACAAACAAACCAAACAATAAAACAACAAACACTATACTTACTTGAAACCACAACGGTGCCCAAGTTAACAATATAGATGAGAATGATGATATGTGTTGATCAGCAGGAGTGTGATCCACCAGACCATCCGAACAGAATGTGTGTGCAAGTGGAAATATTAAATGTCTAAAGAAGAGTCCCTGACTCAAACCGCTACTACCAGCAGCTCTTACGGTGCGGATCACGAATAAACAGCGCAACCTCAAATGCCAAGCACAAGCACAAGGCGGTGTTTAGAAGGTAGAGAGCTTGTGAGTCCAGGCTGTGCTGTCATAGTCTAGCATGCAACAATACACGGATATTCATTTGGATTGAATACAAGAATGTCCAAAATAGGGATGTATACAAGGACAACAGCGGGCATTATACAGCACAAAACCATAAGCACTACTGGGACCGATGGGACAAGTAAGAGCTGAGTGCACCTTTAAAGTGCATATTTTACAGCTTTAGGAGTACACTACCTGTTGTGCAACTGAGGTTAAAAAGTGGTCCGGTGAATGCATTCCATACATTTTCCACAAATCCTGATAAAGTGCCATTCCCTTAGTGCAATCCTTTACTGTTGCCCTTGGTTACAAAGTGGATGCTAGGTACATGTCAAAAGAATTAGGTTATTTTAACAAACTAAACAAACCGTAAACTATCTGATTGCTGTAAAGGTTTTTAGATCACCATGGTTTGACAAAAAAATTGCATATGTATAAAACTGATATTTCCCTTTCTAAATTCTGATTGAATGGGTTGTGATCAAAGCCATTGTAAAAGGCTGATAAACGCACATACACCAATCAGCCACAACATTAAAACCATCTGCCTAATATTGTGTATGTCCCCCTCGTGCTGCCAAAACAGCACCAACCTGCATCTCACAATTGCATTCTAAGATGCTATTCTTTTCACCATAATTGTACAGAACAGTTATTTGAGTTACTGTAGACTTTGTCAGTTCAAAGCTACAGAAATACTCAAACCAGCCCGTCTGACACCAACAATCATGCCACAGTCCAAATCACTGAGATCACGTTTTTCTCCTTTCTGATGGTTGATGTAGACATTAACTGAAGCTCCTGACCCATAACTGCATGATTTGCATATGCACTGCAATGCTGCCACACGATTGGATGATTAGGTAATGGCATGGATGATTGTTGGTGCCAGATGGGCTGGTTTGAGTATTTCTGTAACCAGAGGTGGGTAGAGTAGCCAAACACTGTACTCAAGTAAAAGTACAATTACTTCAAAAAAATTATTACTCAAGTAGAAGTTAAAGTACTTACATAAATGATTACTTGCGTAAGGGTAAGAAAGTATCCAATTAAAAGAGTACTCAAGTAGTGAATAACTCGTTACTTTCACTAATGGCATAACAGACGTTTACTCTCCTATAATGCATTACATAATTCACATTTAACATCTATTACATAATTATTATTATTAATGGAAATTCTGTCATCATTCACCATTATGTTGTTCTAAACCATTATGAATTTCTTTCATCCATGCAACACAATAAGGAGATATTAGACAGAATGTTTGCCTGAGTCACTATTTACTTTCAGTGAATGTTTTATATATATATATATATATATATATATATATATATATATATATATACTGTCAGTCCCTAACATTCTGTCTAACATATTTTGTGTTCCAAATAATACAATGCATTACACTGGTTTGGAACAATATGATGGTAGAGAAATGATGACAATATTAAATTATGGCTGAGCTAGTTTACTCCAAAATGAAAATTATCTCATCATTTACTCACCCTCATGCCATCCCAGATGTGTATGACTTCCTTTCTTCTGCAGAACACAAACAGATTTTTAAAACAATATTTTAGCTCTGTAGGCCAACATTTTAATGCACCAAAAAGCACATAAAGGCAGTATAAAAGTAATTCATAAGACTCCATTGGTTTAATCCATGTCTTCAGAAGTGATATGATAGGTGTGGGCAAAAGCAGGGGGCTATATGCAGAGAATGTGAATCACCAGAAACGTTTTGACATGCCTTGACATTTGTGCTTTTTTCAGTTGCTTAAAAACATATTAATGGCTAAAGTCTGATAACACTGTCTTCAGCACAAACTGGGCTACAATAATATGTGAGCAACATGTGTATACATGTTTGTATTTTTGAGAAAATAACGTTTATGCATGGTTTTTGAAAAAACTAAAATTTTAAGTCACTGAAATAAGGTCATATAACACATACTAAACATTTGTCCTCAAGCCTTTTGAGAACTGAATCTTGTAGCCTAGAGTTTTTGCAACAAAATTATGTGAAAACCATCCTGATCACTCATTCATACAAAACAATATAGTAATTTAACTTTTGTAAGACAATTTTAGTGTTGATATGCGAGGAGGCGTGAACTATCATGAATATTTATGTAATTCACACCTGAGGACACAAAGACCCCTCCCCTGGGCCTATCAATGAGGAATGTGACAGAAAGAGAATGAATGTGATGAGACTTAATGATCAAAATCAAGTTTTAAGTTAAAAGAAGTAATTTGACTATACATTTTCTTTACATAAAGACTTGCAATTTGTGATCAAAGCTGAATTTTCAGCATCATTACTGCAGTCTTCAGTGTCACATGATCCTTCAGAAATCATTATAATATGCTGATTTTCTAATATGGGCATATTTAAAGTGCATTTTACTAATTTACACCTGAACAGATATTTGCAAGCACAAGCATTGTTGATGATAACGAGGCAGCACAAACACGTTAAAATATAATCTAAACATTCACATAATTTTATATCATATTACATTTCATATTTATATCATACAGCATACACTTTAAATGCCTGCTTTAGCAGAAACAGCATTTAAATGTAACTAAAACTTGCTTATTAGGACATATTTCAAATGTCAATACTCTGAATCCTGTCTGGAAACAGTCCCACTAGTAAAATATGTATGTATATATAAATAGCACGTCAGCTAATGAAAACTAAATTACTTACTCTTCTGAAATTGTATCCTCTGCTGGATCAAATCTCTCTTCAAAATACAAACGTTCATCTGAGACCCGCTCTTCTTCTGAGGAAAATGTTAACTCATCCTTACATCCAGGAGTTTACAAACACGCAGAAATGTTTAGTTGTGTTGTGTTGTGTTGTGTTGTGTTGTACATAAAATCTCGCAGTCGGGGGCGTTTACCATTTGCCTTGATCGTCTCAGCACATTAGCATATGAATGGCACGCTCTGCTGGTGGGTGGGATCACATTACCTATAATGAAGCTGAGCCAGGAAAAACGTACATCACTTTGTTTCATACAGATTACATTGTAGGAGAATATTTGTTTTAAATTTGAATTGTTTTATTTAAAAGTAGACATTTTAAGCTTTCTTTAGACATATGTTTCATGTTTGTGTGAACAGTATTCGCAGAGTTTAAGTTAATTTTTGTGACGTGTTTCTGAAATATGCTCGTGAACACAGAGACTGCTGAAAGCTCACCCTTTTTATTTTCTTTATTTTACAAAAGCACAAGGTTTTGTTGTTATTGTGAGTGTACACAAATAAAAGTAGACCCTTTATAGTCTCTAATGATGTCTTAAACTTATCTGTATACCCAAAAATGACGGAGTATTTTAAGTTGTTTCTGCTGTAATGACCAAAATATCTAGCAGGAAGCGCCGGTGCGTCCGTCGACCCCAGAGGGTTAAATTGGAGATGTGATTTTAATCTTGAATTATCAGCTTGTCTTGGTGTTAAATGAAGGCATTGCATGATGAAACTATTATTTTTTTCACTGTGCGCAGTGAAGAAAGTGTTTCACTTTGAAGAGTTTGATGCTGCTGCAGTGACACAGGCTCAGGTAAAATCTGACGTAAATGTCCCATTCAATAATCTCTCAATAAATTACACATTAATTCAAATTAAATCCAGTAATGTAACGACAGTAACACCACACATTGTAATTAAGTAAAATAATTTCATTAGAAATATACTTGAGTGAGAGTAAAAAATACCCACTTTTAAACCTAAAATATTTTTCCCAAAAAGTTACTCAAGTAAATGTAACTTGTTACTACTACCTCTGTCTGTAACTGCAGAACTCCTGGGATTTTCACACACAACAGTCTCTAGAATTTACTCAGAATGATGACAGAAACAAAAAAACATCCCTTGAGCGGCAGTTCTGTGGACGGAAATGCCTTTTTGATGAGAGAGGTCAACAGAGAATGGCCAGACTGGTTCGAACTGACAAAGTCTACAGTAACACTGTACAATTGTGGTGAGAAGACTAGCATCTCAGAATGTTATTCTGAGATGTGGGTTGGCACTGTTTTGGCGGCACGAGGGGGACCTACACAACATTAGGCAGGTGGTTTTAATGTTGTGGCTGATCAGTTTATACATAGATATATCTGTGACCAGACATTCTATGTTGATGTGCCAAGTTGCTACTTTGCTTGGCAACCACAAACCATTGTTGAGTTTATCCATATTTGAAAGTACAGAAAATAAATCAATAATGAGAATAAGATTAATAACATAAGATATACAGCAACGTGTAAAGGCAAATTACTGTGGATGATTATTAATATGACTAATTTGATATTTAGGTGATGTTTTCTCATACAGTGACAAGTGTGTTAGTCATATGAAGTGTAACCAAGGTCTATGCATATAAATCTCACTGTAATTGCACTGCTTCTTCATGAAATATTCAGTGGCGTGTTACATTTTTTCAATAGAGGATTTAAGTTGGAATGTCATGTTAATAGTTACTTATTGCATTTTTACACAAATTAATTGTAGTTTGCCATTACTTAATGTTTGTTAATAATTATTAGTAGGCTACTACAGTGTATAATTACTTTAGACCAAAAAAAATGCTTTAATAACTCTAAATTTGGCCTGCTCCTGAGTGAAATATCTGACAAATGTGCAAGCAACCTGGAATATTTCAGCAAATGTATTGATTTGAGATATTTATCTTTTCTAAAAAGAGAAGTCAGTGTTTCATACAGGAAAACCTAGAGATTTCTCCGTATCAGAGCCAGTACGACCCCGTTAGTCACCAGGACATCAGTTCACCCATTGATGACGTCAACTCTGCTTATTGATACTTTCTTGTCTTGATAATTGCTTTGCCCCCTTGAGTAAAATGTTGAATTTGAACCCTACAGAAACCAGCACCTGCAGGAGATGTCAGAGTGACACAGGTACTCTTCTGAGTTCTAGCATTGTTTGGCTTGTTGAGAGTGCTCTCTCTCTCTTCATCGTCATCCTGGGCATTCATTCTGTTATTTTATTCATTTGTGAGCAGTCACAGAGAAGATGAGTCACTGTGACGCAGATGCTTTTGATGTGCTTCTTCTGTTGTGGGGGTGTATATGTGGGGGGTCATTGGCTGCTGACTGAGCATCCATACCTGTTTCATAGATGCATGGGCTGCACTGTCAACTCAGATTAAACCGGGATGGCTTTTTCCCTGTCATCTTTTACGAAGGCATTAGGTACAGTCCAGGTTTCCGGCTTTATTTGGACTGTGCAGCTCATTGAACAGGAATGATGTTTTATCCTCCCATTTTTGTGCCTTCATCCGTATGTCTCTCACTTTCAGGGCTGCCCTGTGTTGTTTGCTAACGTTTGTTTGCTGGTTAACAAGTCTTTCTGTGAGCTCTTCCCTTTTCATGACAGTCATTAATTTCCATCATAGTTTAATCTTTTTCAATTTAATAGAGCATCAATCTGTTTTGATTCTCTCAAATAGACTGAAGAGAGTCAGTGAGTCTTAATTTATGTGAATGTTACAGTGCTGTTGGAGCAAGTTAGTTCCACTCCTCTACTCTGATTGGACAAGCAGCATTCCAAAAGTGCTGATATTTGCTATAACTAGGATGCTGTGTTCCAGCTGTCAGTCTATATATTTCTTGGCCACGAAGAACGGTTGATCCTGCTTTGACTAAGTATGGAAGTATATTTGTAAGCAGAGCAAAACTAGACAAAATAACTGGACATATTGTGTCTAAAATGTAAGTTACTAAATATGTGCTGCTTGTTTATAGAACTGTTAGAACTCTTGCTTGGGTAAGATTGCTGAAATATTACATATGACATTGACAAAAAAACATGCAACAGTTTATTTATTCCAATTAGAAATATCAGTTTCATTACTTCAAGCAGGTTCTATGTGGTTGTGTTTGTTTAAATCTATGATAAGTGTTGTAATATGGCAGTAGTTTAGCACACTGTTTCTCCCTCTGTGTGTAGGTGTTATGTGAAGCAGAGCGCTACCCTGAGTGGTTATGTCACCTGGTGTGAATGGAGGTCACTTTGTGGCATGTTAGCCCAGTTAGGGGTTAATAACTCCTACTTGTGGGTGTGTGTGGCCTACACTCAGGTTCAGATTTGGCCTTAATTAATATGTGAGCCTCTCTCGTAAGTGAGGACCTGCCCTGTGTCATTATTTAACAGCGGTCCTTTCCTGAGCAAATGCCTGCTTTACTGCCAGACACTGGGCTGAAAGGGAAGATGATATTCTTAGACCTCACAATGCCACAATCATCATCAGTGGTTCATTTGTACAATCTTTCCTGTTAACTGGCCCAGGCAGAATGTTCAGACTTTTTCAGATTTTCTGAGATGATTTTAGCAGAAAGTTTCTTGGATTTAAAGATAGGAAAATGTGGAAAATGGAATTGAAAGTTTTACGCTGATTGCTGAAAGCAACGTCAGATTAGCCAAAGTATTTAATGAATTAACACAGAAGGGGCGGCAGGATTGCATAAAGCTTTCCGAATTATGGCTGTTCGAATCTGCGGGTATGCTGATATTTGTCATTAAAGTGTGGGTGTTACACTAAATAACAATGTTAAAAAATGTGAAAGTCTTGTCTTTAGATTTGAGAATTTTGATAAGGAGAAGTTGAGCGCCTCTCTTTCTTGTTTACAACGTCAAAGGCTCTCATCTTTCTTCACAAGCACACATTTTTCTGCCTTGTGTGAGGTGTATTACACAATTCTCTCTATGAAGGCTGTTGGGATGTTCTCCCATAAGCTGCTTTTACTCACTGGGAAAGACCTGTATTAACACATTGCGGTATTTAGGATGGACAAATTTAGAGTGAATTCATAAAAATGTGGCACAGGGACACAATATTCTCGAATGGCCAGATTATCTGTGACTTAAAGTAGAATTCACAATCATATTCTGTCCTGAATTTTTATTCCCTTACATAAAAGACTTTGAGTCGCACAGTTTGTCATTCTAGTTTCAAAAACAGCTACACTCTTAAAATTCTCTACCATGTTCTCCATTATGCATGGACAGTATCTGTGGTTGCATTTCTCTTTCATTGGTTTCACAGGTCAGGTAAGGTGATACGATGGTCTCGGTGGGGTGAGGATGAAGGGCAGACACGGTATGGTCATGTGGACAGCAGGGTAGGTTATTTACACTGTGGAAACCCTAATGTGTATAGGAAGGCCAGCCGGCATGTCTGCCAAAATACTGTGACGTCAGTTGTAGCTCTCAAACACTCACAAATTGAGAGAAAAAAATAGTAAATATCTCTGAGGACTTGTGAATGTGGCTTGTGCGAAGAATTCCAGCTACATTTACATTCTGGACATTTGTCAAGCCAAGAACCCCTTGGTTGATAGAGAGATGGAACAAGGACCCCCTGTTACATAATGTATAAAATGAACGTTGCATTTTAAGCCTGGCTTATTGTAACATGTTTAGTACCGTATTAATCTATTTACATACTTTATGATGCTTATGTTGCAGAGCCATTAAAAACTATTTGCATCAATTGTTTGCCCAATTGTCTGGTGAAATCACATGAATATACGACAAACTAACCAATAAATGTTGCTGCAGTGGTGTGGGGTGTAAAGACAGTGTGTGAATGTGTACTGTCATCCTAGCAACTGCGGTTCGAATCCGCGTTTTGTCCCACTCTTTTTTACATCAGATTTCCTGTTTCCACTCTTAATATTTCCTTTGATACTACTTAAAATAATAGATAAAAATGAATAGAACTGTTGATTTAATCACAGTGACTTGGTCATGGTGAATGTCGATGAGTGCAAATAAGGGTTTTATCCGGAGGCTGGGTCTGTCGATCGCAATTGTTCCCGAGTGAAACCATGGTTACTGTAGTAAAACCAAGGTTATTTTTTTCAATGTAAGGTTAAGGTTATGTTTAGGGATTGCGGTTAATGTAGTGTGCTTGTTGGACTCTAAATAAACACAATAAACATGATGCAGTGATGCCCATTTACTGTATGTTAGTATTTAATTATGGATGCAAATGGTATCTGGCACTATTTGCACTGAGGTTTAAATGACATACACCATTATTTAAACCAGGGTGCAAATAGCATCTGACTTAAAATAAACATTAAACTTGAATCAAATACTTGAGCTGATATTCTTTAGCTTTGGTTGAAGTTACCGTATTGTATTTTTCTTGTTTTCACAAAACTCCCCTGCTCTAGACATCTTAATAGAGTTTAGATTATCATGCCATTTGTTTTCTTTAATAAAGTCAAACCAAGTTCTGTACTTAGATTCGGTGTTCGCTTGGGAATTGCTCACAAGTAACCTTGCTTCAACACCTTTACTCAAAAATTCAAACACCACTTGTATTAATCAGACTTTTCAAGGCTGCATTCAGTGAATAAGCAATGGATATGACAAAGACCACATAATGATTTTGGCCAGGGTTTGCCTGGGTGAGAACCCTGTGGTAAAATCAGACACTAAACATCACCAAACTTTTATTATATGAAGTGGAGTCTGCTCAATTTGGTCCATGTTGGTCTCCATCCACTTTTAATTAGCAACATCATTTAAAAAAAGGACATAATGAGGTGTAAAGGCAGTAAAACCAAGAGTTTGGCTGAGATGGGGTGCTGGCAGAGATAAAGCAGCCAACCTGAGATGGAACTATGGGCAAACATTCTTGGGGTGGCTACAGAGGTGATTTTGGTAACCAGGGTGACCTGGGATCCCAACACACTGGATCATTTGGGGATTTACTCTGGTCAGTTATTCAAAGCCCTCTAAACCTGCTCAGAGAGTTTCTTCTCCAGACAAATAGCAGACAAAGAGAGGGGGGTGGAATGGGTTGTTTGTGTGGTGTCTGTCTCTCTCTGGTCTGTTTTGCCAGAAGTCTGTAGAGCCACAGGCTGTTGTCCCCACAGTAAGACTGTTTTTAGTGCAGTCTGTCACCTTTAGGAACAGCAGAACGTGGCTAATATGAGTCACTATGGACAGAACCACAGAGCTTGTATGAATTTGCATGATCTTGCAGAGCTACCAAATGTGCCTGTCTGATCACCCAGTGTACAATCTTTTTAAAATAGTGTGGAAAAACCTTGAGAATAAAGCCAAAAAACATTAATTAAGCAAAACACGTGCAAATGGTGCAAGCCTGATTTGTAAGCACAGCATAGTTCTTGCGGGAAGACTAGCAGCTGTACATCATCGCACCATTAGCTAGGTAATTCCTAGCCAATCACATGTAAGCCATTGATTTATAATTCTGCTCACAATCTGTCATATTGCTGTTTCAGTGTGCTAACACAGCAACCTCCACCATCCCACCACCACCAGTCCTGTCATGCACTGGGGTAGGCCTCTCTTCGGTTCTAAGTACAACTTCGTCGGACCGCCAGACGGGGCTTACACCAAAGAGAGTCATTACATTTCTGTTTTATATACATCAAATAATTGTCATCTTAAATTTCACTCAAGTCTGCGAGTCTTCGTGATAGAAGTGTTATTATTCAGGGGACTAGCAATAAACATGTCCAGTTCAAGAGAAAACTGGCCATAGAACAAAACAACGATTAAGTTTAAGAAGAAGATGCAATCTACCGTGTTGCATTCAAGCGTCAAGGTCGAATTTGGGACCAGAATATCCCAGACTTGGGGTGGGCTTATTTGACTTTGGACAGTGTTAAAAGTTTCGTGATTACACAATGAAATGGTGACTCAATATTTTGAAAACACTGTTCATGTCTTTGTTCTCACCATTAAATTACTTTTTTTACACTGTGTCTACCAGCAGTTGTTGGAGTTGCTCTGTTGTGATAATAAACAGCATGCTGTATGCTAAACCTCGGACTGGATTGGAGTCTGGCTAGTGTAAGCAAATCACCGTTTTAGTGTCTGGCTGCTGTTGGCTAAGCTTTTATGGCAGTACTTCTCTTTTCCTGCTGGGGTCCCTGCCTGATGCACACCGCTGTGAGCCAGCCTTGCCACCATAATCCAGTTATGTTGTGGAGACCACAAACATATGTGAACCATATAAGTTCTACTGAGACTATTCTAGTATAAATCTCTATATGGAGAAAGTCAAACCTCTCAAACTGACATTTTGATATTGTTTATTTATTTATTTATTTTCTCCCTGCAGAAGCACTAACTGGTAACTTGTATAGATTAAGATTAAATCAATTAGGGTGAATCTGTTAAACTTTATTTTTGTAACATTTGTGAAAGTTGAGTTCTATATTATTATCTATATTATAGTAGCTATATTCGTTTTTTCAATATATGTAACAAATTCTATAGTATATAAAAAGTTTACTTTAGTTTTTAAAAAGACTGTAAACATTAACTTAACCAAAGTAATGTTGTGCCATCCATGGCCTTACCTGTGATAATGGCCCTATCATTACAAATGCCACTGTTATATAATTGTAAAACAATAATACATGTAATGAAGGGGCTAAAACTTCCATGAATTATGGACAAATGATTGACCTGTTCTCTCCTAATTCTGTTCTAACTGGCCATGTTTGCCTCCAGATATTCTAACGTGACTTAATTCATTAAGCCTGTGTCCTGCTAAACTGATGTCATTCTCGTTCAAATAAAATGTCCAAACAAATGCATGCCGTTACAGTCTCCAGTTACTGTAATCACTTTTTGTGGGACGGTGGATTTTGGCTAGTGAAAATGCTGAGAACCTACTGACCTTGGAAACAACTGGCCATAGTGGCCGGTGAGTCAAAAAGTTAATTTCAAACTTTGCATACAATGAAAGTAAACCTTTACTGAGGCTCACATTTCTGTTCCCGAATGTTGTATACACTGAATTGTATCACTTTTTGATATCGTAACATTTTAAAAATAATAAGTAGATGAGCACAGTATCGGATCTAAAACCGATGCCAGTACCATGCCTTATATAGAGATCATAATGTAGTATACCATACACATTAATACTGTATGAAAACAGCCTTGTGCTTGTGCGTGAGAAATGATGTAGTCGTATTTAGCTAGTTGAGTGGTTTATTGTACGTTGATGGAAGGTGCCGTGTTGATTATGCTAAGCACTGCTTGTTTTTCGTGAGTTTACTGGTTGAATCGCAGGCGGGAGAGCTCTAGTCTTTGTGAGGTGTGGGAGGCATGCTAGGAGGAGAACAACAGTTGAAAATTGGCAGGCGGTGTCTGGCTGTAACCTGTCATATGAGCTCTAAGTTGGTCTTTTGTGCGAAAATAACAGTTGCCAGCATGCAGAGGTAGTGATTTAGCCAGCCGATAAGACCTCTGTAATGGCAGGGTGGAATAATTCTCATTGAAGTAGGTGGGTGATTCCAGCCTCCTGCTCCTATCCTGCTGGGATGGCTTTCACGCCTGTTGCAGAGAGGTGAGAATTGTTCTCTTTGAAACAGACCCCTTTGATATATTTACACAAACACTATTTTCTCACTGTAATTGTGTGTTTGAACTTGGAAAGGAAAGTGAGTCAGGTGCCACTGGGATATTGAATAACTTAAAGTGGTTTCTTGGAGAACTCAATTTTGGATTGAGCAATGCAAGTCAAGTCAGAATAACGTGAGGGCCGGTGGAGACCACAAACATATGTGAACCATACAAGTTCTACTGAGAATATTATAGTATAAATCTCTATATGGAGAAAATCAAACCTCTCAAACTGATATTTTGTACTGTTTATTCTATTTATTTATTTTTTTCTACTTGCAGTAGCACTAACTGGTAACTTGTATAGATTAAGATTCAATCAATTAGGGTGAATCTGTATTTTTACAGATATTTTTGTAAACTCTGTGAAAGTTAAATGCATAAAGTGTCCTAAAATTGTATTCTGAAATGGTTATTAATGTAGACTTGAAATGACTAATGTCACACAAATGAAGCTTAACATGCTGTCTGTGGTAAGACTGAGGTGTGCGTGCCATGCAGTGTTTTTCAGTAGCGTGTGTGCTCATTTACATTCCTCTAGCAAAAAAGGCGACGGAGACAGCTGAGCAGTCTTAGTAGTCATTACTGGCTGATCGATTCAGAGAGGAAAGAGCCAAGACAGACGTCTGTCTCTCTGCACCATTCAGATTCAGAAAGAGAGCGAGAGAGGCATTCTGGACTCTTGACACCTCCCTCTGTGTTCAAATAGCAGTACCAGGCTTCTTTTTTTTTACTCATCTACTGTCTGTGAAGTAGATTTAGAGAAGAAAGGGGGGGTATTGTTCCATGTATGAACTCATCTATGGGGAAAGAGAATATTTTATAAGGTCCCTTGCAGAATATTTTTGATGGCAGAGAAAGACAAGAGGTGCTGCAGTACTGAAACAGTTCCTGGCTTTTGTTTCTGGTCTGTCTGCGTGCAATCGTTTTTAAAGAATATTTGTCTGTCTCTTTCTCTGTGCGCAGTCAGTCATTCTATGAAAAGGGTGCATTTTCCCATTGAAAAGGTGATTTTTAGAGTACATTTCTTCTAGAAACATTTGGTCAGACAAAGTGCTATTGCACGTTCTGAAGTTGCAACAGGGTGGAACAGTTTCAACCAAAATTACTTTTGCTTTCCCTGTTATCAGTTTATGGTTATGGCCTCCTATCATTAGCGTTCAACAGTCAACATTATGAGTTTTAAATTGTAAAAACAAAACCAAAATATTTATGTTTGTTTAATGGGACAAAGTATGTTATGCTTGAAGAATCTTGTCAAACATGAAAAAAACTAAAGATAAGGAAAGTGCTGAATTTTTTAACATGGCTCTGAAATCTCAAATGATGTCACTTCCTGTTCATTATGTCTTTTAAAATGGCAGTTGACTATTATAATTTTTAATTGATATATATAAGCTTACAATACATTTAAGAGCAGATTTTTTTGTGCACTTTATCAAATGTTTTGGACACAAATGGAAAAACTCTGGTACAAGATACATGACTCTCTAAAAACAGCGTAGGTTGGAAAATGTTTGTAAGAAAAGCACATAAATGCAGCACCAACATCCCTGCGGTTTGCGCCTTTGGCAAAGGTCTGGCCCTGTGCCAGCTGCTACAACAGCAGCCTGAACTGACTGTATTGCCATGTCAAGAGCCTCATTTTGTCACCCCTTTCTGGAGTAAAGTGCTGCCAGGCCACATCAGTGGCATGATTCACTATCCTCAGCACTCATTCTCATCTACCATTCCTCGCTCTTTCTCTCTCCCGTCTCTTTCATCATCCACCCTTCGCGAGAGGGGAAGACAGGTCTTTTGGAATAGAATCAGTGCTTACTGTACACTGCAGACATAAAGCATATGATACAGAGAGAGGCAAGCTGAAAAGCTGTTATAGAGGATCCCAACTGTAGTGTAGTGACCTCTAGTGGTAAAGACATGAACTGATGCAGAGATTGCGACACCTAACCGATGCTTGCCTTAGCAATTACTGTCTACGGTTAAGAATTTGAACAAACCCAAAACCAACAATCTTTAACTTCGGCACATAACTCGTCCTGTACTGTTTGCGCTGGAGGCAAGAATTGTAACGAAGGAGGGACCTGAGCCATATGTAGCGACTGAAAAACCATTTGTCTTGGTGCTCAAGATCATTCCTAAACTCTCTTTTTCGTTCTGTTTTTCTCCTTTTTCTGCAGCTCTGCTGTCATCCTGGTGCGAAGAGCTGGGACGACTGCTTTTGTTGCGGCACCAGAAGAATCGTCAGAGCGATCCACAGGGCAAAGTGCCCTTACAGCCGCCCATGAACTCTATGAAGCCCTCACTCTCTCATGGGTCTGTACTCCGACTAAACCCCACTCTGTAGATCACTAACCTGACACTCGCTGGAGCTGTTCCAGGCACTGTTAAAAACCACCGTAGTTTGGTCCACACAACTGCTTTCTCAGAACTAAATTTCCTATCAGAGTTACAGGTCAAGTAGATCATCCAGTACAGCATAGTTTGTTTTTATGTGCCATGTGAACTTAAAGACTAGCCTTTTCCAGGAAGTCATTGACCAAGCATTCATAAACAGCCTTGTAAACATGTTGATGAAATTCCTTCTCAGAAATATGCAAGTAACAGAAAAATAAAATGTGATAACATGAAAACTTGAAACATTGACGTCCAGGTATGTCGAGGTTGAGAGAGCTGTTCTTTGGCCCTGGTATTAAGATCCATCTTGGGTGATCCAGTCTTAAGTGGTCAGATGAGACACATCACTGTTCACACTTGATGCGTCTCCTGTGACCACATGATTTGGGATTTTCGAGGAAAGGGTCTGATTTCATGACTGCATATATCAGTCACTACATCAGTGCAAAACAAGACAAAAAGAATGCACAAAGAAAAAAAACAGCACACTTTTTCTTACAGATATGCTTTGAACATTTATGGCAGAATTCTCAATTATTTTAGTGAAGTACCTATATTAACTGAGGTTAAGTTATGCCTCTCATCCACACTAGAACAATGTTTTCCTCCACAGAAAACTGAGATTTTCGACAACGCTCTCTATTACTGTAGACTTTGGAAAATGATGACATTAGGAAGCTAAAACAGATTAGTGTGAATGTGGCCTGAGCTTTTTATATTTGACCTTGCATGTTAATTTCAAGCACACTAAAAAGTTCTGTTAAGTTCTTGTGCATGTAGACTGAATGTGTGTGCTTTTTTTTTTAAATATCCTGATCGGATGGTAATTGCCAAGCTCAGCCACCATTCACTTTTAATGAATAGGAAAAAAAGAGCAGTATCAATTTTCTTCAATATTTCTCCTCATGTTTTCCACTGAAGAAAGTTAGTTGTACAGGTAAATTTAGTAATTTATATAATTATATAATTTTCGTTTTTGGGTGTACTCTCCCTTTAATACCAGGTGGAAACAGGGTCTTGGATAGATTTTCAAAGAAGGTTTTGCTGTGCTGGAAAGGGTGTCTAGAGTCAAAAGGTTGAGGGAAATCACTAGCTAACTGATGTTGTAAAGAACATATTGTGCTCTAGGGCCAGTCCTGACCTCACAGCTTCATTTTCAAAGAAAAAACATAAGTCTTGTAGTCAGGAGGGAGCATTATCTCTGTGTAAACCCCCAGGGCTGTTTCTGACTCTTATCACAACCACCACTTCACTCTTTCTCAATGCATATTTTCATTTGAAACCACTGATATCTCATTACTGTTTGAACACTGTTTTGTAGTGATGGGTCCTTTCCATATGATGGTGTTCCCTGGCAACAGAATGCTAACCAGGCCCCGGGCTCGTTGTCAGTGGTTACGACGGTGTGGGGAGTTACCAATACGTCACAAAGTCAGGTGAGTCATACATATCCTAGAAGTGTACGAAAGGATATAATAACATTGGTAATGAAAACATTGATCTTTTAACCTAAGCTGCTTTTGATCTAGGTATTGGGTAACCACATGGCCAACACCAACAATCCCATGAACCCCGGAGGCAATACACTAGGGTCGGGTATGTCAGCCAACAACCCAGGGATCAACTCACCTCATTTCCCTGGCCAACAACAACAGTTTTCAGCCAAAGGGGGTTCCAACCAGGCCTACATGCAGCAAAGCATGTATGGTCGTCCAGGGCATCCGGGAGGAGGAGGCTATGGTGGAAGGTAGTGTTTCAAGAGCTTGTTTTAAGCCTTAGAGAGGCAGTTCCAGACAGGATGATGGGAAGTTTTTTGACAACGAAAGGAGTCTTGTTTTGCATCACTCTGGGAGATTCAGTAAGCTACAGCAGAGTTTCCCAGTAGTGATATTTGACACAAGATTTTAAAGCTAAGCCAACAAAAAAGGAATGTTTTTTTTGTTTTGTTTTTTCAAAAGGGATGATATCCCCTTTATGTTGTGCCAAGAGCAAAGACAGACTACAGATCCATAAATGTTCAACAGATCTCTGAAATTCCTCTGTTATTTCCAATTATTGTTATTGCAGTAAAGATAATTTTTTTTTTATATATAGCAAGGGAACCTGACCTTTCGTACAAAGGTGTTCGGTGTCCCAAATTTCATTGGTGACCTAGAAATAGTGCAGAAATGTATTTATTATTTAAATATAAAAATATTTATTAATTTTATGCCAGAATGTTGCTTTGCTGTGAAAATCCTAAAACTCTACACAAATCTGTTTTTGTTTGACAACTATTTTTCAGTTTCCCAACATCCTCATTTTCCAAAGTATGTGGTACTAATTAGCTTTTTTGAAATTCTCTGTTTTCAGTGGAAAAAAAAATGCAATTCTGGTGTGGTCAAGAAGCGTACTGTATGTGTAGCAAAATCAAAGCATTTTCAAACTAAATATTAGTGTGGATGTGGCCTCAGACTTTTGAACCTCACAGAATGCCTCTTGCTTTAATCTAAACGTTTTATGTGAGTGTGTGTATATTTCTTCTACTTAGTTACCCGGGTGGGCCGAATGCTCCGGGTGGCATTGGCATGTCCCCTCATTCACGCCCCCCCTCTGACTTCACCCAACCTGCTGCTGCAGCTGCTGCCGCTGCTGTTGCTGCTGCCGCTGCCACGGCGACCGCCACTGCCACGGCGACCGTGGCTGCCCTGCAAGAGACCAGCAAAGACATGAACCAGTACAATCAGGTTGGTAATTTACAAAAAGATCAATGTGCCCAAGTGGTTTGGCTTCCTACTTGGCTTGCACTGAATGCATTTGTGTGCCCACCCATTCAAGTGCTATTGGACCTCTCCACAGGTCTGTTCATCTTTCCAGATGGGACCTACGCAAGGCTACAACAGCCAGTTCATGAACCAGCCTGGGCCCCGTGGCCCCCCGTCCATGGCAGGAGGCATGAACCCAGCTGGTATGGGAGCTGGCATGAATAGCTCCAACATGAGTGGCCCACCCATGGGCATGAACCAGCCCAGAGGGCCAGGGATGGGACCCTTCGGTGGCCATGGCCAAAGGATGCCCCAACAGGGTTATCCTGGCCCCAGACCTCAGTCAATGCCCATGCAGGGCACCAAGAGGCCCTATCCAGGAGAGGTAAGACCATGGTACAATTCCAAAACTTAAAGGGTTAGTTTAACCAAAAATGAACATTTTGTCATTATTTACTCTCATGTTGTTTCAAACCCATTTGATTGGCTTACTTCCATGGAACACCAAAGTAGATTGAAGGAAAAATGTTAGCCTCATTCACCATTCACTGTCATTGTATGGAAAAATGACACAATGAAAGTTAATGATGAGGCTTACATTGTCATTTTTTATTCCACGGAACAAAGCAAGTCAATGGAGTCATTTGTGTGTGAACAATGTTTTTTAAAACCGACTTGCAGAAAGAATTTTATATTTGCTTTTTCTTTGGTGAAACATTTGTTTGTGTGGTTTTCACAGCCAAACTATGGAGGCCAGCAGTTTGGACCCAATGGTCAGTTTCCCAACCAGCAAGGGCAGTACCCAAACCCAAATGCTTCAAGAGCTCTTCCTTCACCCAATTACCCTGGCCAGAGGATGCCGGGACAGCAGGGCTCTGGCCAATACCCCCCAACAGGAGTTGCCATGGGCCAATATTATAAGGTAGATTCATTTTGCTTGCTTGGAACATTCATCTGAATCATTACATTGTTCAAGCAGATTTGTTTGTTTCTCTGACAGGTCATATTTCTTCATGGCTACCATGAAGGCAAAAGTTACATGAAGAAAAGGAATAAAGAATGAGAAAATGCTCTGAATGGCATATTACTTGCTTTCCATGTTGTTTTTCAACATTTTACTGCTTTTCTTATTTCAGCAAGAGCCATTTAATGGTCAGAATAACAATTTCTCCGGAGGTGGTTATGGGTACAATCAAGGAAACGGAGTAAGTGGAGATTACTTTCTTATTTTTCTTACATACAGTGGCCCCAAAAGGTATTTAGACCCTTGATGATGCTTAAAAATGCATGAAGACCTGTTCACATTGTCAGCAATTTTGTCACTAGATGGCACTAATCTCTCTCTTCTTGTCGCTAGTGGTAGCTCCTAATGCTGTCGCTCTAAAATAATTGGTTGGCTGCACAACTAGCCATAGTTTTCGAAAATCTGATCACAGATGAGCTACTGTAGATTGCCAGTAAAACAAATATATCATTCTTATTTGACAAGGAATCTGTTGTTTTGCCTCTAATAATAAACATTCTGCAGGGGAGAGTGCTTTTATTTTTGCAGTGTTATAAACTGCAGCAATACTTGATGCATTATTTCAACCCAAAGATCGATCTTTCAATGTATCAATCAAACTCACTCAGAATGCTGACAATTTCTGACACTGTATCCACGCATCACTGATTTAGTTTATCCATGTAAGTGGTTACAGAAACATGATATAACAGTGAAATTGATGACTACAACAACTCCATATTTCCTGCACTCATTTCCATTGTCTTACAGGAGACGGATGTCATGAGATTCACTGTCTTTTCTCATTGGCTGGCACAGTGATATTGCTCTGCATTTGCATAATGTTAAACGTTTCTCAACTTAGTCACGTCTTGACATTCCCACATCTTGTCGCCAACGATCACTGTCGCTTGAGTCGCCAGCTCTAATTGAAAATCAATGGTCTCCTGTCGCATCCAGGGACAAAATAGCTGACGATGTGAACGGGGCTTGATTGTCGAAAGATTTTATAACAAAATATCAAACCAAGTGGTATCTGCAAACAAATAAATCTAGAGCTTTCTTCAGAACTAATTTTACTTTTTAAAGCTTTTTTTTTTAAAAAAGTGCACAACTGTGTGCACTTGTTTCCCTCAAGTGCACACAGTTGTCCTAGCAGTGTAAGCACAAGTGTAGTTCATCACATTACCTATGGACATATTTCACTACTTTGATAATCAGAAAGTGCCCTAATCCTTTTATTATCATTTTTAACAATGTATCTTTTGTGTTCTACTGTAATTTGAAGCCTGACAAACTTTTTGTTTTGCTTAAAGTGTGCTTTTGATGTCTTTAAAATAAATGTACTTAGTTTTATATTTTATTATACAATTCATAGATTCTGATGTGTGCCTCAGGTGTCCAAATACTTTTTGGGGGGCTACTGTATGTTTATTTCTTTTTGATTTGTGCATCAGATAATATGTGCAGTTCTGCTATTTTATACATTTTGGCATTGCATTGAGTGTTTGTGTGTTTCTTCGGCTAAAGCCTCCTCGGCAGGTGGTGAACTACCCCCACTCGCCTGTTCCCGGTAACCCCACACCTCCCATGACTCCAGGAAGTAGTATTCCTCCATACCTGTCGCCCAATCAGGACGTTAAGCCCCCTTTTCCTCCAGACATGAAGCCAAACATGACGTCTCTGCCTCCACCTCCAAGTGAGTCCTGCAGAAAACCACACACGACCATTTTGTTTATTGATCTGTACTCTGATTGTATTACAAGCTCAGTCACAGTCTATAAGAAGTAAACCAGTATGAACCCTTTGATCCTTTCATCACCTGCAGCTGGGTGAAAAAAAAGGCCCATTTATCTGAGATTCATGCAATTTTCACGTCCACTCAGAGCTCATTCACAGTAACAGTTCTAGCTTGTATGGCATGGGGTGTCGCCCATGCATAAATCCGCCACTGCTCATTCATAATATATGTGCTTCAGTGGGAAAGGTTGAAACTAGGTGAACTGAAAGGCGAACTTCTCTGTGCATCTCACGCACTATTAATATTACAAACAGAGCACTGAAGTTACACTTAACGTATAGTTCACTCAAAAAAGAAAATTCTGTTATCATTGACTAGGACTTTTAGTAAAAGACTCGTGAAAATGTCTGAATCTTGAAATTTGTTCTTTTAGCCAACCCCAATGAAGAGCTGCGTCTGACGTTCCCGGTGAGGGATGGGGTGGTGCTGGAGCCCTTCAGACTAGAGCACAACCTGGCCGTCAGTAACCACGTCTTCCATCTGCGTCCCTCCGTCCACCAGACACTCATGTGGAGGTGTGTGCTGTACTTTACTGCCTGCCATGCACTGAGCAGGCCTGTTTTTCCACAATGGCATCTACTATGTGAGCTTGTTCTACTACACTAAAACTGTCTTTGCATGTCCTCCAGGTCTGATCTGGAGCTGCAGTTTAAGTGCTACCACCATGAGGACCGGCAGATGAACACCAACTGGCCCGCATCCGTCCAAGTCAGCGTCAACGCCACCCCTCTCACTATAGAGAGAGGTGACAATAAGACATCTCACAAACCCCTGCACCTGAAGCACGTGTGTCAGCCGGGGAGAAACACCATCCAGATCACCGTCACGGCCTGCTGTTGTGTGAGTATTCCTCTTCCACTGCTCCAAAAGACCTTCAATAATGTATAGTCTCTCATGCAATGGCCATCTCAGAGAGTTGTTATACAGCTTGTAATAGGAAATCAGATAACACTGATTTGAAGCAGCTTCTGTGTTCTGCCTTCCCCCTACATTTGCAGCTGGTATCAGTTTAATGCTTGCTTGTTTGAAAGGTGAACGACACAGATAGTGTGTCATGTAAAGGATATTCTAATGATTGTTAGTGGATTGTAACATGTTCTTGTCTTGTTCCAGTCACACTTATTCGTGCTGCAGCTGGTCCACAGACCATCAGTGAGATCAGTCTTGCAGGGTCTTCTGAAGAAGAGGCTCCTGCCTGCCGAACACTGCATTACCAAAAGTAAGTAGATGCTCAAGCAGATATTTTTAGCTTTTCCATTGCTAAATGTTTTTGGAATTCATGGATATCTGCCACTGTGTATTTAGGTGATTTTCATGAAACCTATCAGGAAAATGTCCTGGTCCTATTTTACTCTAAAATGTCCTGTTTTACTCCAAATTTGATCTTATAGAAAATGAAGCCTTTTTTTGGGACTATTAAGATTTTTTTCGTTCTGACATGACAGTAATGCACAGTTTAGCCCCCAATTATCATTGCCGCAATTTGAACATTTACAAACTGTAAAATAGTTATACAGCATTTTAGTACTCCCTTGGTACTGCATTTCATTTTCACTGATTTGAATAAAAATAAGCATTATAATATAGTAAAAAAACAAAAAAGACTGTTACAGTAATGAGAATCATCATTGAGCATGCACACCATTATGCTAGTTACTCCCAAAAATCTGGTTATTTAAAAAAAATTAATCCATGTTTAAGTAACATTTGAAATAATCGCGTTATTCTATGCTTTTTATGTCAAAACGTGAAGAGGCATGCACACAAATTGTGCGCGCATTTGAAAATCCATTAAGAATGGCGGTTAATGTGTTTACATGCAATGTGATATTGGCGTATTGAGCAGAAATCTACCCGTGTCTACCTGTTTATTCTTATGCCCTTTATGACCTTACATCGCAAAAGGAATGCTGTTTAACGCGTTTACATTACCACACACTTATTAAAAGTGCTGTAAGTGATTTTTTTCATGGAAAATTATGCAAAACATTATCCTAGTCCCTTAACGATATTAATTAAATAAGTGTCCTGAGATATCTCACCGGTCTCTCTGACAACTGTAGACTTTGTAAACAGCAAAATGTGTCCACGGACATTGACACTTTTCACCTGTAAATCATTTTGCTCACTCTCATAGTTTTGTATTTGAAGTGGATCATTGAGGCTATGGAGGCGCAATTGTGCCACTGTTGAATTTGACAGCCACAGGAATAAACAATGCTGCTCTTTTGCTCAGATTTGGTCTCAAAATTATCTTTGAGTGCTTGGTTTTGGAATGAGGGGACGTGGCTAATTCAACAGCTCAGTCACGTACGTAAAAGCTGCATAGCACTAAAATCGCTTACAGCACCTTTAAGCATAACTGGTGTAAGAACGTGCATGTAAAAACGCACAATGAAAACAATTGAAATCGTAACAGTAAAACCCCCAGATGTGATACGGTAATGAGAATTGCTAAAAATATGAATGGTCCTTAATGTAGGCATAATTTTCTTTATGCAAAATATCAATTAATATCTATTTGTATTGGTTTGTGGTTAAATGCCAAGACATCTTCTAGAATGGTTTTGTGAAAATCACTCATTATAATCTTCATCACGCTCTAATTGAAACAATGTCTCTGTTGGTTTTCCTGCAGTTAAACGAAACTTTAGTAGTGTTGCAGCCTCCTCTGGGAATACCACTCTAAATGGGGAGGACGGAGTAGAGCAGACAGCCATCAAAGTGTCCCTAAAGTGTCCAATCACATTCCGAAGGATCCAGCTACCTGCTAGGGGACACGACTGCAAACACGTGCAGGTAAGCAGTGCTTCTGTATCTACAACCGGAACCATGCTTCACTATGGGGTGCTGGTGTGTTTATCAGTGTCCGTACAAGGTGACATTGAAAGCCTTGAAAAAAGCAATTTTTTACCAAGAGGTGGTTTACAAAGTGTTTGAATTCTAAAAAAAACTTTAAATACATTGCGGAAATCATTAAATAACTTCAATAATTAAATACGCTATTTGTTTTCGGAAAGTCATGGATACAATCCTGTTACAGAAACACATATCCCCACTGATACAGTCAAACACTACATCCCCCTTCTCCCACTTCTTGCTCTCACAGACACTATTTATGTCATGAGTCATAGAGAATGAACAATTGATTTGATGAATATGTTACTGCATACCTCTTTGTGTGTGTTGTATGTTTCATATTAAGAACCAGTTCCCAAAAAAATAGCATGGGAATTTCATGAATTTCGGTTCCTTTATCGGTTCTCAAACGGGAATTCTTTCGTGATGTGGACAGAACACACATGGGGGAATTTGCTAAGGATGAATTGCGCACAGTAAATGCACTATTTATTAGCACCCTCTCTCTGTGCTGGTTTCACTAAAGGAATAATGCAGATTAGGCAACAGTGCAAACGCACCAACAAAATCTATGATGAACGCAAATCGCAAACACAATTCTGATCTTGCAAGCCGATTTTGAGTGCTATATAGCGGAGGATGCAGCTGACCACCTTGATATGACACACTGCAAGGGACTGTAAGCTCTAGTCTGTTCTATTCTATGCTGAATTTACATCAGGAAACTTGCAGCATGGACAGTGTAGTACTATTTGCGAACAAATGACTCCTATGAGCCGGTTCTTTGTAGAGAATAAAAAACATACAGGGCCAGATTAATCGCATTCAAGGGGGCACCAGGTGACGCCAACTGCTTAGTTTCCTTTGGCCAGCAGGCTCTCTATAGAGTGCAGCACATCTATGCACTGCTACTGAAGCAGTGCATAGATGATGCTGTCATGTGGCACCTGATTTGGCACCAGCCAAATTATTTGTTGAGGATTTAAAAAAATATATTTTATAGATACTGCTGTGGTGTATTTTCATTCACAAGTACAAATCTTTGCAGCAAAAATTTCTCAAACGAGATATATATAAAATGTTCTGAGGTTTGAATGCAGATCATTGGAGGATTCAGTTTTCTCCCTCAAGCATCCTCAAGCAAAGCTTTGTGTCTCACAGGTAGTGGCTGACAACATTTGCAATTTTGGTCAGTTCCTTACATAAAGCTGTTAAAACTTTAGAAAACATGGAACAGATCTCATGAGTCATATGAACTACTTTTTAATGTTCCAATTATTCACTTTTGTTGGAAAGCATAGTGCAATTTAAGGCTGCACACATATGAGTTGTGTTGTAATAAGTTGTATTTTATAAATAATAAATTAAATGAATAAATATAACATATATTTTTTATTTCTCTTATCTCTTGCATAGTCCTTAAACAAATAAAAATGTGCTTTAAAAGTCCTTGAAAGTCCGTGAATTTCACTTTGATGCATCTCTATGAACCCCGGCTGGTATAATATCCAATGTTTCGACGTTTAATCTCTCCTCATTCATGTTTGTTTATGTTTAATAGTGGAGCAGGACTTTGGTCAAATTAGATTTCAGTGTGGGTGTGGTTACCTAGTGTGACGCCACAGAAATAAAAAAACTAAGCAAAGTTAGGACACTTAACTTCTAGTCCAGGCAGGGTAGGTCACATATAGTGTAACTCTTCACAATTCTGTTCATTTGAACTGTTGATTTACTTATGTGGTGATTTTCTGTTTCAGTGCTTTGACTTGGAGTCCTATTTGCAGATGAACTGTGAGAGAGGAACGTGGCGATGTCCTGTGTGCAAGTATGTGCATACACAATGAGAATTGTCTCAAAGAGCCAGATAATTTATGTTATTCCACGTGACATGTTATTCCTTTTGGCTGTGTATGTTATATATTTCTCTCTGTCCCCAGTAAAACAGCATTGTTGGAAGGGCTGGAAGTGGATCAGTACATGTGGGGAATTCTCAATGCCATTCAAAAGTAAGTTTATTAATGGGCACCGCAAATTTTCAAAGTGACATCAAGTTTTTTTAAAAACACTTGAGGTTATGATGCAATTGTTAATTTATAGCCTTCCCTTTACCTGAAGCTGTCCTGATATTTCAATTCCTTTTAAACAAGCTTTGTTTGCCTTTTAATTCTTCCAGTTCAGAGTTTGAAGAGGTCACCATTGACCCAACATGTAGTTGGAGGCCGGTGCCCATAAAGTCAGACATTCACATAAAGGAGGACCCAGATGGCCCTCTGGCCAAGCGTTTTAAAACCATGAGTCCCAGTCAAATGATCATGCCAAATGTGATGGATATGATCGCCCAGCTGGGTCCTGGCCCTTCACCCTACACCTCCCTACCCCCACACCATGGAGGAAACAATGGCGAATATGGTGGCCAAATTAGAGGTCAGCAGCCAATCAGGCTCATAATCTGTTTTATAAAATAGTCCTGGCTGATTTTCTGTCCAAGCTGTCTACATCTTTCTAGCTCTTTGTTTCTGATCTCCTGAGGTCATAGCTCCTCACTGCTGTTCTGTTTTCTGCATCAGGCAATAGTTACCAGGGCCATGGAAACTTTGACTTCTCCCACAGTAACTCTGTTGGCGGAGCTCCTATGAATGACTTCATGCATGGACCCCAGCTCTCCCATCCACCAGACGTGCCCAACAGCCTCATGGGCCCTGACAAGCCTCTCGGCATTGGCATGCCCGACTTGGTAAATCACCTCAAATCCATAGGTTTTACTGCAGCAAGTAGCGCTGCTGTTTGAGATATATTCAAAGCAAAATTTTTTTTTTTTTAACATGAACTGTAGACAAAATCTCCCAAAGGGATAGTTCACCAAAAAATTTAAATTCTCTCATCATTCACACACCCTCATGCCATCCCAGATGTGTATGACTTTCTTTCTTCAGCAGAACATTTTTAGAAAAATATCTGAGCTCTGTTGGTCCATTCAATGCAAGTAAATGGTGATCAGAAATTTGTAGCTCCAAAAATCACGAAATATTCTTCTAAAATCTTTGTGTTCTGCTTAAGAAAGAAAGTCATGCATATCTGGGATGGCTTGAAGGTGAGTAAATGATGAGAGAATTTTCATTTTTGGGTGAACTAACCCCCAGAAGTTTGTGTAGTATCACTTTGAAAGCTTGCTACTTGCTCAATATTTTCCGATACTCGTTAGTTTTCAACAATTATAAAACCAAAAAGTGGTTGATATCCTAATGAAAAGATTAATTGAGAATCAGCAGACAATGAAAATTGTTTTAGAACTATTAATAATTAATTTAGTTTGTGATTATTTGCCATATATGATTGTGTCGGGAACAAATAGCAAGAGAGAGCTAGAGTTGAAAAAACATATATAGCATTTAGATGCACATGATGTACAGTATGTCATCAGATATAAACGTGAAGGGAATCATGATCTACCAATGAGCAATGAATATCTGAGTGTTGTTGTCATCGTGTCATGCTGTAGCTTACAGCAATTAATTTGCATTTGTTCTAGGCAAATACACAATCAAAAACAGGATATGTTTTCTGCAAAAAGGTGCAAACACTGTTTATGTGGTTAAGGTGTCATCGCTATAATAGTTGTCTGTTGATAACTGCCTTCAAAAGCTGCCTAAATGCATAAATGTGTGAGGTCACAGCACAAACTTTTAAGGTCACAACATAAGTGTGCAAGATCATAGCTTAGAGAGAGAGAGAGAGAGAGAGAGAGAGAGATGCACATGTCTTTGAAAATTGATCTTATTTATCAATCTTAACTCTTTCAACATTTACTTCCCCTCATGTTGTTCCAAACACCCATATGACTTACTCTCTGTTCCATGGAACACATAAGGAAATGTTAGGCAGCATGTTAGTCTCAGTCACCATTCACTTTCATTGCATCTTTTTTTCCCCATACATTGAAAGTGAATGCTTACTGAGGTTGTCATTCCGCCTAACATTCTCCTCGGAAGAAAGCAAGACATGTGGGTTTAAAATAACATGATGGTAAGTGACGACGGAAAGAATTTTCATATTTGGGTGAACATTTCTGTGGTCATATTTCACATTCACCACAGGCTAACAGATTTCTCAGTTCAGAGGTTGATGTGCTCTTGAATCATCAGCATGGCACTTGCTCTCTGTCTGTCTTCAGCTGCCACTTGAGCTCTCACAGTTGGAGTGCTCCACCCTCATCGCCTCTCTCTCCTCCCTCCGCAGATGCCCCATCCTGTGAGTGCTGATCAATCCCATGCTTCTATGCAGCCAGGCATGCACGCATCTCCACATCCCAACAGCCAATCAGCTCAGCCATTGCATCACAGCGGCCCCCCATCCTCCCAGCCCCCACGCCAGCCCCCGCCCCTACTGCAGCCCGGCCAAAACAGTCACCCGCATCCCGATATGACCTTCAACCCTGCCGCTGATGGGCATCCAGGTGGCCAGGGATCTGCAGACATGCCCGAGCCTTCCCTGGATGTGAGTATTTGCTCTGATAGTGCTACTCTCATTTCTTGCTACGGCACAATCATGTTAACATCATGCTTTTTTCACAGCTCAAAGCACGCAGACTTTTCAAGAATGTGTGATTAAAGGTTCTTTGGCAATTCTTTGTGATGCTAAGATCTTTGAGATCTCATTTTCAAAATCAAGGTGAACTCTTTTTGTTTATGTTGCTCTGGATGTTATGGTGGTCATTTTGGACTTAAACTGACATCTAACGACATGGATGCAGCAACATCATGCATAAGCAAGAGATTTTGGTTACTGATGCCAAAAAATTTGCATGATTCAATTATTACATGAGTGAAAGTGAACTATACAGTATAAAAGTTGGGTTCCAGATGCAAAAATCACATCCAATTAGACAAATATATATTTGGCGGCTGTGGCTCAGGTGGTAGAGCGGGTCGGCTACCAATTGCAGGGTTGGTGGTTCGAATCCCGGACCACACGGCTCCACATGCCGAAGTGTCCTTGGGCAAGACACTGAACCCCGAGTTGCTCCCAATGGCAGGCTAGCGCCTTGCATGGCAGCTCTGCCGCCATTGGTGTGTGAATGTGAGTGTGGATGGGTGATTGGGACACAGTGTAAAGCGCTTTGGTAACCTCTAAGGTTAATAAAAAAGCGCTATATAAGTGCAGACCATTTACTATATGCTCCTATTAAAGCCATCTGTCTGCTTTATTTCAACTTCAAAAATCGTGTTTAATTGCGTAAGTCGTGGTGAGGAACCAAACTATCCATGAATCCTGAAGGGGAACCAATGATCCACTCAGAGAGTCACATGTCTCCTGACACTCAGTCTACTTTTATTTATATATACTGTATATATAAGTATTTTACAATAAAGTTAAAATATATGGTTTCTATGCTTTAATTCATTCAGTGTTGTAACGTTGTCTTTTTGTCCAGTAGGCCGTTATCACACTTCCACGTTTACAGAGTGGAAGCTTTGCTTAGTAGCTTAAAACCACTTCCATGACAGTGCCCACAGTGTGGAATTATTATGGACTATTTTATGTACAGTTCATCTCAAATACTTAATCTAAACAGACCTACCTCACCTTCCAGTCATTACTCAGGGATGATGAAGTAAAGAAAAACGGTGTCATGTTGTTTTAAACAGGATGTGTGTGAGCAGGGAACCCTTCATATAGTATAAGTATTTTTTTTTACTGAAGGAATGCAAGAATATAGTACAAACATGAGCACATTAGAACATTAGAACAAGACAGGTATACAGTATGTCATAAAGGAAGTAAAGACTATTTGCGATAATAATGATCACATTGCTTTCGTGTACTTTATATAATCTCCATGTATGATATAAGATCCATTTCAAAATAAATAAACATTCCCATCCCAGATTCCGATTACAGAAAATAAATGGTTTAATCGTTTTATACGTGGAGTTATATCCTCGTGGTTTGAGTATGATGAATGAAGCGCCCACTCGCGAGTCAGGACAAAATGCAATGTAGATAAAACATAGAGATGAAAATGTACCAGTGTCTACAACTGTATTATATTTACAAACGGGAGATGAGCATGCTGCAATAGTGAAAAAATGACATTAAAGCATTAAACGCTGTCTCTTCGGACTTGAGTTGAGCACTTTCATCCTCTGGGAGTGAGCTGAAAAGCGTTCACAGCTCCTGATGAAAATATTTTTTGCTGATAAACACCTCGCTTGGATACTATTACACATTAAAGTGGTAGATAACACACAAAGTGAAGTGTTGTGTTAATCCAAAGAAACCGCTGATGTTTACTGCCAAGTGCATCCAAATTGGCTAAACCTTTTGAGAAATACTGCAATAATCCATAGATGGGCGGTTGTTTTGTTACGCTACTATTCAGTGCCGGATGTGACGGCAGGTGGACTGTGATAAAGGCCTGTTTCAAATACTTTTTTGCTTCAAATCAAAGCTTGTTATCTTGGGATTCACATTAGAGTTGCTTGGTTTATAAAATGAGTAGGATTCAGCTGGTCATGTGATCTCAACATGGCAGCCCCCATGAGACGACCTGCTCCATTTAAATAAAAACACAGTTTATTAGGCTACTAATATGACTAGAGACTTCATCTCATGTGAGCGAGAGTGATCAAATTTTTTGTTGTTGTTCGAAAGTGCTATTTATTTGCAGTATTTTACGAAATAGTGCACATTTAAATGATAAAGTGCTTGTGATATCTGTATAGCGTAGAAGTGCCCATTATAATGTCTGTGTACTTGTCTGTCACTCTCTGCAGCTTCTGCCAGAATTGCCGAACCCAGATGAGTTGCTGTCATACTTAGACCCACCTGACCTCCCAAGCAGCAGCAATGACGATCTGCTCTCCCTCTTTGAGAACAACTGACTTCCTTCAATTGGCCTTTTGGAGAGGCCTTAATTTGTTTGGCTGTCAGGAATCAAGAGGCACCCTGACCCTGAGGCACTCTGTACTTTGTAAACAGGAAACAGCCATCCTTTTGCCTCTTCCTCATGTAAATATCTCACTCTTTTACAAGCGACCTTTCCACACATATATGACAGCCATGTTGGTTGGCACTAAAGTGATATCTTTCAATACTAATGGAAATACATGTGCAGCTATAATCAATTCATATGAATACATCACACAGAACTGTGTGTGTGCTCACTAGGAAAGTATTGTAGCATTTTTTAAATTCAGAAAAGAAGACCTAAATAGACAAAACATATATATATATATGTGCCAGCCTCTGTGTGTCTGCAATCTCTTGAAGGTTTGCTCTTCCAAGCTTTACCATCACATCTTCCCAAATCCTTGTCAAATGTCCTTAGCTGTCTGTCTGTCCATCTCCATTGAAAAAGCACAAGAAAATGCATCAAACTGCACCTGGAAGCCTGTAAAGGAGACAACAAAGGGAAGAAAGCTTATATCACAATCACCGAGACAATTGGCACCAGAAGGATGTAACGCTCGCATCCCAGAGACCAACGATGGGAATTTCCGAAAGTCCTCCAACACTCCCATTCTCTCATTTCTCCCATTCTTGTCACACCATAGGATACATGCGAACATGTTCTTTTCCAGTAAGCGCAGCAGCTTTGCACCTCGTTTTGTAATATGATTCATATGTCCACCACATTCAAGCATATGCGTCATGTTCAAAGTTAAACAAATGCTAGAGGGCATCACGACATGTATTGTTTCCTTCTCAAGACAAAAACATTTCAGCACTGTACCCTTGGCATTGTGCATCTTCCGATATACTATACCTCCTCCCGCAATGTCCTTTGGATTCTCCACACTAATGGTCACAAAGCAAGAAGAAAGCAAATCACATTTCGAAGAGTAGTGAATCTTGTGTCATCTGCCTTCTGTGAATTCTCGTCATGCATGAGGCTTGGTCGTTTTAGGCCTGTAATGTTTGTACCTCTCTTTCAACAAACTGCATACGATGTTTAAACATTCAGTGTTGCCAATCGCCCCTTATTTTAGTGATAAATTAAGACTGATTTTCTTTTGTTATTTGTTGTTTTTATTCAGCCTTTTATTCATGAACTGTCATATTTAAAATTTTATTTTATAATGCACAATATATTGTTCATATTATGGTAATAATTTTTTATTTCTTTTGTCCTGTTGTTACAATAGTACAAATGTACAAAACATGTACATTTATCACAAGATGTCCATGGATTACCAAAGTTATGCACCCTGATATGAGAAGGTGTCCCAAACCTATTTCGACAAGGTTAAACCTATTTTCAACCAAATTGTTAAACATAGATTTTGATAAAAATGTGTAATTCCTTCTCACTTTTATCATTTTGTTTACATGTAAAATCATAGTAATTATGCAGCAAACAATGAAGAAAGCTTTTTTTTAGAATATGTTCTATATTTATAGATTTTACTTTTTAATTCATCTATAAAATTAAGCTATATATTAACTCCACATCCATCAAAAATATTACAGAAACTGTACATTTCAGTTAATTTTTACATAAATATGCGCCCTATCTGTGTACATCTCAGTCTAAACCTTTATACAATTAGATAACAGCAGCTCACTAAAGTCATCATCAATGTCCACTTGTACAATGTTTTTTTTATTTTATTTTTTTATGAGAACGAACGTTTTCTGGATTCTTTTCAAATCAACAATGCCCTCTTGAATAATTTTCAGTATTTATGAGTATGTTTGTTTGTAGTGATGACATTTCCATGAAACTGATGTTTCTCAAAGGCTGTCCTTTGTCCTATTGAATACTGTTTGGAATGCGTTTTGTTGAATGCAACCACCGTTTGAACATGTTTTCACTTTAAGTTATTTTTTTATGAATTGCAATATTAGGTTTTAGTTGTATCTGTTCTTCTTGGTGTAGAATTATGTACAAAAATGATGTTTGTCATTGACGATTGAAATACTTAGAACTCCGACAGGAAAATGTGAGTTCAAAGTCTATGGAGTTTGTCCGTAGTTCACTTGTATATCTTTTTTCAAAGATGCACTGCCACGTATTCGTTCCCACCTTGTAGACACAAATAGGCATAAACTGAACTTTAAGACTCCTAAAGTTGGCTCATGCTGAAGTCTGAGTTGTCACATACTATCGCTGTACAGTTGTTGAGGAGACAGTGGATGCTGGGGCAGAAACGGAAAGGGTTCTATGAATTAGACTGTGTTTACTTCTGAGCCACAGGTGAGGGTTTGGAGAGGGTCGAAGAGAAAACAGGGGAAGGGGCACATTACAGTAGGGATGCATGTACATATGTAAATGATAAATAGAGACATGTTAACAGAAATGTATTCATTTTCCCCTGGGAAATGTGCATTGTGTATTTAGAATTTGTAAAGCTTGCATCCTCCCATCAGAATCTAAATTGGGTAAAATGAATCTGTGTTTGTTAGCGTCTGTGGAACCTCTCGGCATTTGTTCACTTTTGTAAAATATCCATCCCACATAACAGGAATTTGGGCAGGGGATAAAAAGAGACACATTTGTTTTACATTTGTGTAATATTTAGCTTATGTGTATTGCTCCATTTCTTGTGTACTTCTCAAGGTGCTACAAAAGATAATGAAGAAAATCCCGGGGAATAATTTGGAAAATAGGGACACAGGGCCATGAGCAGTTCTAAAAGATTGTAAACAAAATCCAGAGTTTGTACAATTTTGATATCATGATCAGGAAAAAACAAAACAAAACAAAAACAAGGTACAATCTGAGGTGATTGGCGCCAAACGTTGCAGTTGTCTTTGCTTGTACATTCTGTTGTACAATCATTTCATATTCTAAACTGGTCAGAAGAAAAGAAAAAGACAAAAACAACAAAAACTAATTGTGATTTTTAGTCTTGCAAAACTGTATGTAGTTAGATGCTGTGACATCCTAATATTTATCTAATAAATATGTATTCAGATGAAACAACTTTCCATTGTTTTTTGATGTCATTTGGTATGCATGCATATCTAAGATGTAAAAATTGCAGACATTTCTAAATAGAAGCCTATATTCACTGCAAGAAGATGCCACCACAAAGAACACAGCAAATGTGATTTTGAAAAACATTGGCTGGTCAAATTGTTTCCAATTGGATAAGAAATGTTCCTCAAGGGGGTGCATCGGGATCAGAAAGTACAATGCTCAACAGCTGTAAGCAAACCTTTTTATATTCTCATTACCAGTCAAAATTTAGTGACACATAAGACAGTGATGCCCTGCTACTTTCAGGGGACCCACTTTGAGTAGGGCATAGAGATACTCACTTTAGATTGGAATTAACCCACTTGTAATCACAAACGGCTGTGATTGTTCCATACTGACCAGCGGGGAGAAGTTATAGGAAGAACCAGGACAGCATGTGAAAACACTGTCTATGTGCTACATCAGCAGTGGTGTGGATGAGTATGTATGCCTTAATCAAAACACTGAGAAACTTTAACAGCAATTGAATTGAAAATACAGAGTTAAGAGTAAAAATTGGAAATGTATTAAAGGAACAGATCACCCAAAATGAAAATTCTCTCATCATTTATAGTTATGTGGATGTGCAAGAATTATTATAGAGGCAAGTTATGATCTATTACAGCTAATTTGTACATAATGCTGCTATAGTTATTTGTCAAGTCAAATGAATCTTGTGAAAAGATGTATGGTAAATGATATTCTGACTCATTGACTTGTTTTTGAACTAATGTTGTCAACAGTAACAAAATGATAATGTAATATTATGAATACATGTGTTTCTTATTTAACAGATTTTATTTGCAGCTCTGTGATGATCTGTTACCCAAAACGGCAGGTAAGCATAATAATAATTATTAGTGGTTATATTTTAGAGGCCCAAAAATGACCAGACACGCATGTCAAAATGTGCAACAAAGTGTGTAATGTACAATATTTGAGCAAAGACTGTAAATTCCACACTTTTACATTGCAATAGTGTTCAGTTTTCATTTGTTTTCAGAGATTTTCAGGGCCCTCTGTACAGGAGAGAATGACTTTGGAGATAAAGGCTCAGTGTATCACAGAATCATTCCTGAATTCATGTGTCAGGTGTCCATTAACTTTTCATAAGTTTTTATATTATTCTGTTTTTTTTTATTCATCAATTCATCTTGGTCAAGCCAGAAATGAATTTTTCCATTAAGGGGCAACTTTTCCCTCTGGATTTGATTTTCAGGTGCATTTTGTAGCTTTTAATTGGGCATTTTTTCCTAACCAAAAACAAAAAAAAGGGTACATACTTTTATGTCAAATATTACATTAAATAAAAAGATAATCTTAAATGTGAATACTTTGGATAATGTATTTCCTGTTACCAATAAAATTAAATCAATATACTGTGTACAAGATTATAAAAAGGCCTCAACAGAGAAATTTGTTATGGGGAATTGTTTGCTCCTATATTTAGAATTTTTAGGACATTTGTCACTTTAAGTGGCATTTTTGCCTTGAGCTCCTGATAATTTCTGACCCTGATCTTGGTTACGAGTTAAATGTTAGGCCATCTAATGATTTGCTGACAGGGTGAAGATTTTACTAATCATAATGGCACTGGCAGAAAAGCTATTTATGGAAAGAAATTTAAGGATGAGAATTTCAATATGAAAGACACTGGACCAGGTGATGTCACTACTGTACCCTCAACTTACCTCTACTTACCTTCAACTGCTGAGAGCTCCTGTCCACTAAACACAGAGATCAAAGTTCATATACAGCAGCAGCCTTTGACTACACACGCAATTATGTTTACATATTCCATGTATGCATTTGGCATGCAACATTATTCAGCTAAACAATAGAGACCCTTTTAGCTCCTCAGGGTTCTGATCTTCACAACTTCATTAAAAGCATGTCAAAAAGTGCAAAAGCCGCACATGCACATCTGTTTAAAACCACAAGGTGGTGCTATGTCTCCCTAAATTCCTGAAACAGATTTTGTAATCTTCTAACAAATGACCTACTTTCCAAGTGAATCAAAGCCAGTGTACCATAGTGCATTTTTGGTGCCAGGGTGTTCCTACACCAGCAAACCCTCTTGTTAGATTAATACGGGTAAATGGTGTTGGGTTGTATAATACGTGACTGGATGTAATAGAAGTAGAGAGCTGTAACTTACCTAAGCCAGATGTTGTCTTTCATCCAGTACCTGCTGCTTTTCAAACTTTCCTTTATTCTCTGGTTGTTAATATCATGAGATTTTCCCTGAATTTATACATCATTAAATGATTCAAATTGACAAATTTGCCAATAAAATTTGAGCCTGGAATAAGCCAGAATTCTCAGCAATCCGATTCTTCCCTCTTTCTTATAGGTGTATTGTCAATGGCAAACTCTGGGCCAAACACAAATGGATTACAGTTTTGCACTACAAAAACAGAATGGTATGCTAGTACAGAGGTTATTTGTTTAATTGTTACCCATTCAGACTGTCTTAAGTGTTTTTACCGGCTTGATATTCCTGTCATTCTCTCTGTCTTGATGGCAAGCACGTTGTGTTTGGTCAGGTCAAAGAGGGCATGGAGAATGGTTCTCTCATGGAGTCCTATGGCTTACATGTTGGAGGAACTGTAAAGAAGGTTGTCATTACAGACTGTGGAGAACACAAGTGATCCTGGAGAGTTCTGAATAAGTATATCTGATCATTTTAAATAGATTTGAATCTTTTCTATAACTGAAACTGCTGAAAGTGTCATGATATCAAAATTGTGCCACTGAAAGTACTTTTGAAAAGTGGACATCCTGTGACATCCTAAACTTCATCTAAAACAATTTTTATAAAGTGTTATGCTAATTATTGATAGTTACTACACAGGCAGCTTTTATGACCCCAATTCCTTGGTGTTCACCTGGCGGAGAACCTCAACTGGTCCCTCAACACCAGCTGTATTACCAAGAAAGCCCAGCAGCATCTCTATTTTCTTCGAAGTCTGAGGAAAGCACACTACATTCTATAGAGGGACTATTGAGAGCATCCTGAGCAGCTGCATCACTGCCTGGTTTTCAGACCGCACAGCCATGCAGAGGATAGTGAGGACAGCTGAGAAGATAATCGGGGTCTCTTTTCCCTCCATCAAAGACATTTACACAAAACGCTGCATCCTCAAAGCAACCAGAATTGTGGATGACCCCACACACCCTCACACAAACTCTTCACCCTCCTGCCGTCTGGCAAGAGGTACCGAAGCATTCGGGCCCTCACGGCCAGACTGTGTAACAGCTTCTTCCCCCAAGCCATCAGACTCCACAATACTCCGAGACTGGTTTTACACACACACACACACACACACACACACACACACACACACACACGTGTCCTGAGTTGCACTTTAATTTTGTCACTTTATACCTGGCTGCTACTTCAATAACTACTATGTGCATAGAACACTATCTCATAGTATGCTATGTTTACATTTGCACAATGTTATTAGCATGGGAGCAGGCTGTGCCAGCCGCAGTCTTTTATGTATTTGATTTGGCTGGGGCCATCTAATGCTATTATATGCATCGGGGAAGGTGTTCTTTTCCTTTCCTATTCCTTTATAATACCCTGCAGAGAACACATCCTGCCCGACGGGGAGGTAACATGTGGCAATAAGACACGTGTGTTCATCCGCTGCAAACCGGCTCAACCCAGTGACCAAAAAGTCTAGAAGGTATTGGGTGTTGCCCAGCCCACTGCCCAGCAGATGCCTGCTAGAGAGGTGCCACTGCCCACAAGGATGCCAGACTCCTTGTAGAGTGTGCTCGTATTCCCAAAGGGGCAGGCACGGCCTGGCCTGGTATGCCAGCACGATGGTGTTCATGATCCAGTGGGATCCAGTTGGAGACAGCGTTCCCTTTCCGCAAAAGCAGACAAAGAGCTGCTCAGAGCTCTGCGTGAGATCCAAATAAGTGTGCAAATCATGCACCAGACACAGCAACGATAAGACTGGGTCTGCCTCCTCCAGGGCAGCTTCGCTTGCAGGCTCACCACCTGACCCCTAAAGGTGTTGTGGGATCCTTGGGCACATAGACCGGTTGGGGTCTCAGGATTACGTGAGAATCTACTGGACCAAACTGCAGGCAAGTGTTGCTGGGAGAAAACGCTTGCAGGTCCCCAACCCTCTTGATGGAGGTGAGCACAATCAGGAGGGCCGTCTTTAAGGAGAGGGCTTTCAGCTTGACTAACACAAGTGGTTCAAACAGGGCTCTCCAAAGGCCCAGGAGGACCACGGAGAGATCCCATGAGGGGAAGAGGTGTGGCCTTGGAGGATTCAGCCTCCGGGCGCCTCTGAGGAACCTGATGATCAGGTCATGCTTCCTCAAGGACTTAACGTCCACCACGTCATGGTGTGCCACTATAATGGCCACATACACCTTCAAGGTGGAGGTGCACAGCCGTTCCTCCAGCCTCTCCTGCAAGAGAAAAAAAGATCACGATCACACAAACTACACAAAGATGGAAAGGCATCTTTAAAAAGTCACGTCTCTAAAAATACATTCACGTCAATGTGTTTTTCTCTAACAGAGAAAATACCACAGCGGGCAGTTGGAGGATTCCCATGAAGCAAACAGGTCCACCTGTGCTTTGCCGAATCACCACTCTCCGCTGAGCGTCCCCTGCCACGACAGCACATCCACTGTGGCATTGAGGCAGCTCAGGATGTGAGTGGCCCGCAACGAACTCAGAGATGGGCGCACTGAGAAAGCAAACTTTGTCAGCATCCCGGAGGAGTGAGTTGTGGCATGAGCCACATAAGCCGCCTTGGCGGTTTTATATATGCCACCGTCGCAGTGTTGTCCGGCCGGACAAACACACGATTTGCCTGGATCAACAACAAAAGCCTCCGCAGGGCGAGCAGTACCACCAACAACATGCGGCTGTGAGCGCCGCCCCGAACCCAGGAACCAATCATCTAGCCGCGAGGGCTCAAGAGAGGCTGGAGGGTTCCAGTCAAATCCAACACTCACGGCGGCCAGGGCAAGCATGGCTGTCAGCCCGTGCCCATTGAAATCCCCAAATCACATCCAGCGCCAACCGAGCCGGCCTTGTACCCGTAGGTAGAAGGCACGGCACAGGGGGCGGCTGGAGCAGCTTTCCCGCGGAAGAAGGAAACGATCACATCAAGGAACTACACAAAGATGGAAAGGCATCTTTAAAAAGACGTGTCTTTAAAAATACGTTCTCTCGAATTGTGCAGAAGGAGAGAAAGACGCTGGAATGCGCCATATATCCAACAGCATTCACTTCTTAATTTAGAGGCGAATGGACCGGCAGTGGGTTTCAGCTCGCTGACACACAACCACTCGGCTCCGAAGAAACATCCTGAATGAGTGCCCGTAAGGGGGAGTGGCATGCAAATTCCACTAGACAATTCTCACTGGCCTGGTGTTTGTGGCTTCCAAGTGCGAAACCTAGTGTCACTACATCGACACAACATCGAGTGAGTGACAGAAGGTGAACTCCAGACCACATGAATTGTGGAAAATCAGATGTGATCAAGGAGCTTTTTACAGGTTAATAAGGTGAATAAGGTCTATCCAACTTTACCTACCTGTCGCCATTGAAGGCATCAGTCTGTGAATTGATTAAGGTATTTTATGCTTACAATGTAAGCGAGTTACTAAGTATGGTTATACATACTACACAAGCTTGAGGATCAAATGCCATGGGGGAAATTATAGTTAAAACCATTATTAGTAATTTTTTTTTATTATTAGGATGAAAGATGAATGGAGATTGTTTACCTTCTATGAACTATGCCAGAGGAACCCAGAAGGTATTTAAAATAAATAAATTACACATGAAACTGGTTATAACATATGAATTTCTTCCAGGATATTTGAATCGTGTACCTTTTTTTTTATCGACTCGGCTGTTTATCAGAATTCTTTTAAATGTCCCTTAGAATAATCTCAAAACTTTTTTTAAACTATCCAGCGACAATATTTCCTGTCCCCTTAAGCACGATATGACATCCTGTTTGGCTACAAAACACCTCTAACCAAAAAGTGGAATTTACAACAAGAATCTTCTCATTAACATGTACTGTACATATTAATTAAACATTCATGTTGATTGTGGAGATTGGTTTATTTTTAAAGTTTAGGAAACATTTCGGGAGACAGGCTATTATAAATGTAACCAATTCTGCCGTGCAAAAGCAAACTACGTAACTATATATTTTGTCTAAATTGAAAACAGTGCAGTCTCCTAAATGAAAACATACGGGGTCTGAACTCACAACTGGTTTGTTTGACTTCTCAGATTGCAATGTTTCTATAGAGACATTCTTATTCCCTTTCTCTTTAAGTCTGCATTGTTGCAACAAACTTGATATAATTTGGGCCTCCACCCTCTTGTGAAGTTTAAGGGATTTGGAATGTGTAGGCCAATTACTTAAAGTTGGCTTCAAGAGAAAAGCCAGCTCCTTTGCCAAGTACTAACATTCACATACAACCTTCATATTCTGATCAGCCACAACATTAAAACCACTGACAGGTGAGGTGAATAACATTGATTATATTGTTACAATGGCACCTGTCAAGGGGTGGGATATAGTAGGCAGCAAGTGACCAGTCAGTTCTTGAATTTCATATGTTGGAAGCAGGAAAAATGTGCAAACGTAAGGATCTGAGAGACTTTGACAAGGGCCAAATTGTGATGACTGGGTCAGAGCATCTCCAAAACGGCAGATCTTGTGGGGTGTTCCCAGTATACAGTGGTTAGTACCTCCCAAAAGTGGTATAAGAAAGGAAAACCAGTGAACCGGCGACAGGGTCATGGCGCCCAAGGCTCATCGAATGCGTGTGGGGAACTAGCCCGTCTGGTCCGATCCCACAGAAGAGCTACTGTAGCACAAATGGCTGAAAAACATAATGTTGGCCATGATAGAAAGGTGTCAGAAAACACAGTGCATCACAGCTTGCTGCGTATGGGGCTGCGTAGCTGCAGACCGGTCAGAGTGCCCATGCTGACCCCTGTCCACCACCAAAAGCGCCTACAATGGGCACGTGAGCGTCAGAACTGGACCATGGAGCAATGGAAGAAGGTGGCCTGGTCTGATGAATCACATTTTCTTTTAGATCATGTGGACGGCCGGGTGCATGTGCATCGTTTACCTGGGGAAGAGATGGCAGCAGGATGCACTATGGGAAGAAGGCAGGCCGGCGGAGGCAGTGTGATGCTCTGTGCAATGTTCTTCTGGGAAACCTTGGGTCTTGGCATTCATGTGGATGTTACATGTACCACCTACCTAAAGATTGTTGCAGACCACGTACACCCCTTCATGGCAACGGTATTCCCTAATGGCAGTGGCCTCTTTCAGCAGGATAATGCACCCTGCCACACTGCAAAAATCGTTCAGGAATGGTTTAAGGGACATGACAAAGAGTTCAAGGTATTGACTCAGCCTCCAAATTCCCCTGATCTCAATCAGATTGAGCATCTATGAGATGTGCTGGACCAACAAGTCTGATCAATGGAGGCCCCCATCTCGCAACTTACAGGACTTAAAGGATCTGCTGCTAACATCTTTGTGCCAGATACCACAGGACAACTTCAGCGGTCTTGTAGAGTCCATGCCTCGACAGGTCAGAGCTGTTTTGGCGGCACAAGAGGATTTGATTGGTTTATGTATACAGTCGTTACAAGTAAAACACACATCTGTGTCTTCAAACCTCCAATGTTGCAAAGATGAGGCAAAAGGTTCACAGAGATTACTTAACTAAAAGAAACACTCTTCAGTCCATTCGACAATAAATTAAGCTGATTTCAGAATGACAAGTGTTCCCTAAGGCTTCAGACTTGGTGTTCAATTGCACAATCATAAGCATCATTCCCCAGGTCTACATCTTAATAAATAATCAGTCCATTTTGCATTCAGCATGACTGATTTAAAATGGACAGAGTTTCCTAACACCCAGAGATGTGCCAAAGAGTGTTGCAATACAAAAGCATGCTGTGCATACATTTAGGCCAAACTGAACTGAAATACACATGAGAAAGTAATAAAACCTCAAAGTCACGGTTCATTTAGAGTCAATGTTTTAATTGAACAAACTTCTAAAAGCACAGTCTTCAGTTTTCCTAGCAAACAAATAAGGCACATATCGGAATGCCGTTTCATGGACCATGAGCAACAGATTTTGATCTCTCTTCACATTCTAATACATTCCTCCTTCAAACCTTTGTTACTCTGTCCAATCCAATATGATCAATATGATGACAAATATACAGACATTATAAACATGAATTTCTAATTTGTCACATGAAAGTTAAATCAGTACATTCAGTAACTTTATTAATGTTACTGGAAATCCTAGAAGTAAATAAAGGCATTTATTCATAACTAATAATTGGAGAGATGTATTCTACAAAATATATCTTGCCAATAATTAAAAATGTATTAATATTAAATAAAATACATTGTACAAATTATATTTCTTGAATCGTTTGGAAAAACATGCACATGCAAATTCAGTCCCACACGCTTGTTTGAAAATGTTACATATTATAAAAACATTTCAACATCATTCCTGACTTGGCAGTAACTGGGGATTATGGCTAATTAGAGCTCACAGTTTCATACAGTATGGGCCTAATTTACTAGAACATTTAATTGATGTAAAAGCAATTCAGTTACATGGTCAATGACTGGAGTTAGTCACATCTTTTGCTCTTTATGCCACTCTTTTGCTTATAATAAACATATCAGTAAAAAAGGCCCTATGACTTACAGTGTGTGAGTCAGTCTCTATTCTGTTTCTACAATGTTAGAACAAAAGTGTTACAACTTTCCTATAACTGCAATGCAAAACATTCATGCTGTATAGCACACAACAATTCTAAACACACATTTATACTTATAACAGGCAAGGCTACTATATACCAATAACATCTATAACAACAAAACACAAATAAAATGGCTTGTAAGGGCATAATCATTTTGTACCAACTTTTGAATAATATTCTATGTAGTCATCAATATTTTCTTCATAGTGTAGATTTAGTTGCATATTTTATACAAAAACAAAAAAAAAGATTTGAATTGTTAAAAAAAGAACAAATCCTTTCATAAATATTTATATCTGTAGGATATAACCAAAGATTACTGTAAAACATAACAGCAAAACAACAAAAGAAGATAACAAAAAACTCCCAGCTCTTTTGTATCTCAGCAATTTGCCCTTTTTCACATACAAAGTTTTAATATTGCATCATAACATTTTGAAAGAGCTTACTTGGCAATGATGGCAATCTAATATATACACAAAACACATACTTGTATCTTTGTAAGGGAAAAATAAATCTTGTCAGGATAACAAATTGCTTCAAAATCTTCATTGTCTATAGTTTCCAAAATACACATACCTTTAATAGAAAATAACATGATTATACTGAAAGTGAACTATAAAAGTCAAGTATATGTATTTCAAGACAAACACAAGCGCAAATAAATCACTTTGTATAGTTTTAAATGCATGTACGCTTTGTCAACACCACAAGCTCTGCCATTCGTTCAATAAAGCAGAGACAAAAAACCTACTGGGACATGATTTCAGGGGAAGTTCCCAACAAATAATAATACAATTTTCCTAAATATGTCTTCAACATTTGCAAAACTCAGGCCTGTTATCATTAAGTCAATGAGGAAATCTTGGTACTGCCTTTGTGTAGTGCAATGCAACTAATAATGCATGTTTTATTATGTGGCCTTAGTTGCGCATTAGATCATCTATTCATGTTTACAGAAATTAAAATGAATTAAATTGATCCAAAGATGCAAGGAAACATTACAAGTAAAATGTCAGCTATGGGCACTCATTCATTTCACTGGTTATTTTCATTACATCATTCATTATGGTGTTTATCAAAAACTAGAGTAACTCATTCCAGCCTAAATGAGGCTTGAAGTAAACCTTGGCATGTAAAATGTATGCACAGTGGAGCCATTAGCAACACCAGAACATTGTGAAAAGTACAGTTACTTAGAATCAATGATGGCATTCTGAGAACAAAGTAGCGTCAACTTACAGACAGACTTGATTTTTATTCAACAGTGATCTAACAATTTAAAAGTGGATGATTGTTTGATTGAATGTACCATGATAATGGCAAAATAAAAATATAATGTCTCCAAATCATTACTAAAGCAAGAAGAATAATTAGCTGGTTTACATTTTCAGCCATCCAATCCATACTCTTCTTCCACAGCATCAGACATGACATCACCTACCGAAAATCCAGACTTTTCATGACCAAGCTGTATTACTCAACTAAGGCACTAGACGTTCCCTTCCGACAAGATTAATATCAAACTGAGGTTTTTCCTATGAATGAAACATTAACAAATATTCAGACAACACAAAATATGTGGACTCCAAAGTTAAGTAAACAATTTTACACATTGTATTTACCATGTAAATGCATTCAACTTAATATGTACATCTTAGATTTACAAAGCAATAACCTCAATTAGAAAATTTCTCACAATGTCGTCTACATTTTACTTTCCAAATATGTAAAGCTACATTTATTATTAGATGATCTTGGGTCACAGTCAAATATGACCAATTAATACTTCATATAAGTCATAAGAAGAGGTAAACGGTGCATAGGCAAGCTGTTTTATCCTGTACACACTTCCTTCCATCCAAATGTTAATGTACTCCCATCATAATGCTCTCAAATACTTCTGTCTCCCTAATACATCTTCTGACCAATTACATTTACCCAAATATTACAGATTACATCTCCAAAGACTCTTCAGATTTACTTACTTTATCTTTCTTTTCCATTTACAAGCTTGTATTGTCCACCAAGATAGAAAATCTTTTCCAAAAATCACAGTTACGACAGGGTATAATTAATCTATTTTCAGTCTAAAGTTATGTTTGCAACTAATGCATAGACATACGATTATGTTGTGTTGGGTAATGCTTAAAGGGATAGTTTACCCAAAACTTTAAAATCTATTATAATTTACTTAAATTTAATCAAAAACCATGTGACTATCTTTCTTCTGTGGAACAAATAAGGAGATATTAGGTAGTATGTTAGCCTCAGTCACCATTCATTGCATCTGTATTGTTCATTCAGTGAAAGTGAATGGTGACTGAGACTGGCATTTTAACATTTCCTTCTGTGTCCATGGATTCATGAATGCTTGTTAATTAGTTAATTAAAACATTTTAGTGCAAGGGTCTGTGGTCAAATTAATGGTTGTGAATGAATAATTAAGGCTTACATACCACATATTGTAAAGATATAAAGGTTGTACCTGCCTATAAAGTAAGGCCTGAATTTACATACAACCTTTTTCCGGAGCAGTGTTCATATAAGATACATGAGCACTGGTCCATATGAGATGTGTAATGCAAATACACTCCCTATCCTGAGGCAAATACTTTTTCGTAAAGAAACCATTTTTAAATGGTAGAACATAAACGAAAAGCACAATGCTTGACCCCTGCACCAGAAAATTAAAAACCTTTACATGGGTTTCAAAGATGACTGAACCAGTTCTCTGGCAAAAGTGTACAACCTACATAATCAAATTTTTTAAAGGACGGTAATGGCAGTTCTGCACATCAGCTAGCCGTGGCTTTGTTTTTAACATCCACACACAACTTAGCAACAGTATGACAACATAAAGGAATAAATGACTGCATAAGTTGTTATGGTTTTGCATAGTTGCCAACAACTCCATGAAAATGTTTTGTGTGCCTCCAGGGCTACATATAGCAGGCTTCACAAAATTATCTAGCATTTGGCATTTCATTCATATGTGTGAAGGATATAAACCACCTGTATGCAGCTAAATCGAAGCATTCAAAAAGTCTATTCTACAGTAGTTTCTAATAGCAAGAGATGGAGTTAGACAATATCTGCCTACATATAAACACAGATGTGATTATCCCAGTTTCGTAAAATCCATTGCACTACGATACGATATACAAACACAACAAATAAATATGTGACATAAAAGCTAGGGATGGAAAATCCATTATCCCTCTGTTAATTCACAGTTAATATGATGTGCTATTGACCCCAGAAAAAATCTGAAAAGGCACACTGGGCCCTTGTTTAAGTGAACTAATTTCACACTTTTGTCGCTCGGCACATCCACATAGTTCACTCGGCAGGGAGAATGAAAGGAAAGTCTGTAAACACACAATCAGGGGACGCAATGATGAGGTAATCCATTGCGTCCTGTATGGATAGAAATACTGTCAGTGACAAATGTTCCAAACATTTTTCAATCGTCCATTATACACATATGAAAATGTAATGTGTTGCAAGCTGCTGATAAACAAAGCCGTTACTATCATTAGAGATATTTACATGAATATTTTGGCACTTTTCACTTTTTTCTTGGAGCGCTTGGTAGGGAAAGTGAAGGGAAAGGGGGTTAGAGGAAGGAAGGAGATGATGGGTAATTCAGGGAACCTCCTTATTGCACACGGCGGCAGTAGTAGCCCAGGACTTTACACTTCTCGCACAAATGTTGCGGGTGTTCCTTGCTCTGGTCAGAAACGTCCAGGCCATCGGGTTTTTCTAAAGGACGCTTAGAAGAACAGAACATGTGAATCACACTTTTATAACATAAAAAGTGTTATAACTGTGAACAAAAACTTGAACTCAAAAGTAAATGAAAATATATATATATTAAAAAAAATATATATAGATAGATAGATAGATAGATAGATAGATAGATAGATAGATAGATGATAGATATAACTGAAATGATTGAAAAAACTGAAACTACATAAAAATACATTTTAATGACTTCAAAATTAAAGGAATGTTCCAGGTCCAGTACAATCAACAGCATTTGTGGCATAATGTTGATTACCACACACACACATAAAAAAGAATTGCTGTTACAGTAAGGCACTTACAGTGGAAGTGAATGTGGCCAGTTCACAAGACAAACATTTTATGTGTTGACCTGATTGTAGTGTGACGAATCATGGATTTTTTTAGCATTACAGTGTTAACCAGATTACAGGGTTCCCCGTTATTTTGGATAGAACTTTACACTGATAAGGTTGGCTGGCAATTTTTTGCATACTAAAATTGTGTTAACATGTACAGTATATTGTTTATTTCTTGAGGTTATTATTGTGAATATTTAAAAGTTTAAGGCCTGGCTCCATTCACTTCCATTGTAAGCAGGCCTACCTTACTGTAATCGAAATAATGACACAAATGCTAGTGATTAAGTTTAGGCAGAGGCTATTTGTATGAAGTGTAAAAAGCAACAAAAAGCATCTTTGCACTAATTGGAAAATATGAGAGAAAATAGTGGCAGGTACTATTACACCCCTAACATACAGTATAGTGGCATCACTGCAGCACTTTTATTGTGTTTATTTAAAGTCATTCAGACACCCTAAACCTAACCATACCTTACCAAAATTAACCATGGTTTTACTACATTAACCATAGGCTCATCATGGTATTTTGTCGTAATACATTTTTACCATGGTTAACCTCATCAAAACTATAGTTTCCACCAAAAAACATTGTTACTACAATATTACTACAGTAAAACCATGGTAAATTCTATCCAGATCAAACCCTGCTCTCAATCCATTCACCTTTACTGTGAACAAATCACTGTGAGGAATCACTTTTATTTATTATCATAATTATTATTTTAGGAAATATTAAGAGTGGAGACATGGGGGAAAAAGTATGACAAAAGGCGGAATTCGAACCCGGATCATCAGCGTGACAAAGCATTTTCACACCGTCGTAACACTCTGAGCTACTACAGCAACACGTGGGGGTGCATTCAGTCGTTAACTTTCCAGATTACTGGAGTGCAAATAGTCACTCAATTCTCCGTTCACTTAACCCACTAAACATCTAACCCATTAACCAGTTTAAGTTAAAAAAATGTTTTACTGAAAAACCAAACTAAATCTAGAAAACACTGAAAACTAATACTAAACTGAAAACTAACTAAAATCTAAACAAAATTGAAAGGACACACTGAAAATAAAATATAAATTAAAACCAAATTCAAAATTCAAAAATATAATAACCCTGGCACAAACCTTTCTGTCCATATTATTCAGGCTGAATTCTGAGATTTGTTTTTCCATTTGGCTAGACTCTATGGAGATATGGTTTTGGAAATCGAAATATCAGGATTTTGTATGTGCAAGTTTCAAACCACAATGGATCAACCACAGGGGTGTGTCAAAAGTTTGTTTAGGACAGATTTCAAGAGTCAATTCATCATTCTTGTTATTAATCTTTGCCAGCAGTACATGCTTTTTCTTTTTTTAAATTAATTCTTCATTTAATTCTTTCCTACTTATTCTGCAAATCAGTATATTACACAAAAGGATTTAAAGCTTTTGTAGATGCCTACAGGATTCCACTTCTTAGGCTACCAACCAGCACAACAACAAGTGAGGGAAGACTCTGTAGTAAATCTTTGTCTTGGACATAATGCAAAAGACACTGAGAATATGCGTGAGCCAAATCTTTTTGGGTGTTGATCACAAATAATACTTCTGCAATTATTTGTTTTCCCACCCATTGCTTTTGGAAGATCGTTTAACAGTCTTGTTATTTTTTCCTGTATGTCTCATCTGCACTCTGTGAATTATGGAAAACCAGGTTACAACAGGCCACTGGGAGGAGATAGCGCTGTAACCTAAGGGAGTGTTTGCACAAGAGCCAAATTATCATTTATGAATGATAATATGAGGAAATGTCTAATACCACCGCAAATTAAGAATTTGGATACTCTAGCATGATGCTCTTAATACGCACAATGAGGTCCTGCCAAAATGAAAAAAGCGCAGGATGCTTGGGGAGGACTTTATATTATACCTCTGTTACATGTCTGTTCTCATACTGTAAAGATGTCAGCCTAGTTCCCTGTGCATGTCATTAAATATGAGAATGATAAAAGCAGGGATCTCCAGATGCCAGCCTCCTAGAGCACATTCTGGCAAAGGGCTATTTTATACAACAGTGTGGCATTGGCGCCCAATAGGAACTGTTGTAGATATAAAATACTTTACAATGTACAATTTGGAGAATAGAATGATTTCCATACTCCACATCTTGGAAGAATGATTTCCATTGTGAGAGAACAATAAAAACTGCATTTTTATATGTTTGCTTCAGATACAGCGTAGGAGAACCAGCTGCAAACCCTAAAAGATTCTTTGATATACAGTATATTGCAGTGAGCTGCATGTGCTTGCTGCAGGAAACATGTTAAGTGGGTGAGACTGAAATGCTAAAGGATTTGCTTGTCAAAAGGGAATTACCAATAATACTCTCTTGTGGATGAGCTTGCCTTCTTAACAGCTGGCTCCTTCGGTACAATGTCTGCTAATGCAATTGGATGCAAAATTACTTAAAGAAAAAGTAATTGCAAAAAATGTGTCCTTCTCAGAACCACAAAACATTATTTGCAAGAATACTTGCCTATGTAGTGTTGTGCTTAAATGCAATGTTAACCAGTGACACCGTGGATGTCTATATGTAATCTTGAGATCATAAGTGGTTCCTGTTCAAACATATGTTTTTTACTGTGTTGTGTATCTATACTCTTTTTCAGTGTTATCGTTAACAAAAACAGTAACACTTCACAATAAGGTTCTATTCATTAACATTAGTTCATTTCAATTAATCAAAATACTACTGTTCATGTTTATGTTAGTACATGGTGACTTATCTAATGATAACATCAAACTTTTAATGTAAAAATGTATTAGTATTCGTAGAAATTAACAAATTAAAAGATTAATAAATGCTGTGTATTGTTCATTGTTAGTTTACTTTACTCTATTGTTTTTAATAATACTAAATATTTTCGTAACATAATTGGGAAAATGAAACTAAACTTAAATGCATTTTTACGTAGGCAAAACGAACAAAAATATATAATTAAAAAAACAATAATTAATAGGATTGGATTTTAGTTTTTGATCAACAGTATGAAATATGAAACCTTTACAACCCATCTTCTTCATTATACATTAAAATGCCACTAGCATTTTAATGTTACATAGCAGTAACACCAGACAGTCCTAAAAAATGAAAGGCATTAAACATATTTAAATTAACGCATTATCTTTGGCAGCCCTAAAATACTGTAAAATATCTAAAAAACTAAAAATCATAGTATGAAAACTGAAGGAAACTAAACTAACTTGAATGGACGAATAAAAAATGAAAAATAAATAAATTCAAACTCTATATTAACTATTAAGTTCCCCTGATCATGAGTGCTTCCTAAAAAAGGAGCCCTTCTCAAGGGTCCAAGGAGTATGTAAGATTGGTGGATGCCTTGGGCTTGTTTCAGGTTTCAAGAGCACCCGCTGGGCCCCATCCCCAAATACGCCCAGGGCAATCTGGAGCCTATTGTAAACCGGCCGCGCTTTTCCACTGACCTGAGAGCCAAATGGTGACATAACAGGTTACTGTCTATGAGGTAGTTTCACGTGACTACCTCAAACATAAACAAACATGGCACGTCACAGTGTGTTTGTAGACAGCTTTTACTCTTGTTTTTGAGAACATATTTAAACATACATTGCTCAACAAGATTGTCAGAGAGGACATCTACGCTAAAGACGACAGGTAATGTAATTACATTATATTGTATGAACTATGCAGATGGTTGTATTTAGATTTTTGCCATAGCATATAATATTATTGATTGAGAATCCTACTGTTTTACTTAACATATAGCCACGATCTTCCAAACTTAGTAGCTGGTCAAAAATCCCCTTACAGAACAAAACAATGCACAAAATAAGATGACAACAGAGTAAGAAAAGCTAACAAAGTTGCCAAATATAACAACTTACTGAAATCAAGTGCAGAGAACACCGGCGATTCACTGTTTATCATGAGCATTACTGGCTGAATTCAATGAAATTCAATTCAATGCAATGTTAAATAGCAGAATGTCCGAGTCCAAAACATCATTGCTCTGTTCACTTTAGCTTTTGCTTATGTCCTTCTTATGGTCCATGTACTCCCTAAACTGTTTTTCAGTTTGTTTATGATTGGTCAATTGAAGGCGGCGTGCATTTTTTTCCCTTTGCGATCTCTCTAGTCTATCTCAGACCTTTCCATACCATATTGCAAGTAGAGCACTCGTTTCGTCATGTTACCTGAATGCTTTTGATGTATGATAATTTTGTGGGTTTTTAATGTTGTTATAGAGTGAAGAAGTACTCCTTGTTGCAGACGGTAGCTAATGTTGTTGTTTGGGAAAACTTTACAATGGTGACAAAACATTATCCTGCCCTCCGTCCCCTGACATAATCGGTTCCTGAGTAGAGACCAACAAACTTTTGGGGCCGGTGCGGAACCAGGTTTTCAGCCCCAGAGCAGCCTTTTCTGTGGTGGAAATGTGCAGAACAGTTCGAGATTTCACACTGGCCGAGGAACCCACACCCACATGTAGGTGGAAAAGGGCTCACATAGGCCTACAGTTTACTCCCAGATTAGAAAAACGTGGATCTATCATTTTAGTGTTACAAATTATATGGACTGTTACAAGAATTTCACTGTACCTGTTTATGAGGATACACATTGATGTGGCATTTGATGCATTCTTGTCCCATGTTAGCCCAGGAGTTCCCACTCATCCACTTCCTCTTGCATTTAGGACACTTGTATTCACCAAAACACCTCTTCTTTCCCTGGTATGGAGTCAGTCCTTCACCTTTGGGTCTGGCCTGATAGGGCATAATGGAGGGAGAGTTTAATGAATAAGATGAACACAGAATTTAGCTCAGAAGAGCTACATCCACCAGATCAGCTAAAACAGCTCTGACCTTATTTTAGGTCCTGAACAATTAGAGGACTCAGTGGATGATGACAAATTTGTATAAATTTGTGACCAGTCAAATTGTATGCAAATAAGTAAGGCATTGTGCACGCACTTGTTTTTGGGGGAACATGAGAATGTGACTTCCTTCTTTTTGTTAAACTGTCTAGAATACGACTGTCATGAAATTAAAATAGTGACCAAGTGGTCTACATTTAAGTTAAAATCTATGGCCAATATTGTTCTGGATATCAAGTAAATATAGTATTTAGAAAGAAAAATCTTACAGTCGACTGATTGGGAACTTCTGGTTTATATATTTAGCCTGAAAGAAGCTGGTATGTGAATCAAAATATTACATGAGTTTATAGCAAGTGTTATATTTTGAATCTATAAATACAGGCTATATTTTATGTGTATTTAAAATATATAAATAAAGTGTCATTTAAAACAGGTGTAATTTTTTTTATCTGTTTGGCATACAGTATCAAGAAATGGAATCATCCAGACCTAAACTCATTATAATGGAAAAGGCTTTAGTGAAGTATTAGTATTTGCAAGGGTGTAGCACTCTTTCAAAAGATAATTTGCTAAATCTTTTCAAGCTAAACCCATATCAAGTCTAAAAGGTGGATTTGTATACAGTATTCTTTGCGTTTTGTTACTTTGGGTTGATTGAGTGTCCATCAAGCCAATCACCGGTTTCATGAGCTGAAACAACACTTACATAGGCTGTAAGTCAGACAGTCTAATCAATGCGGCTCTGTTCATTTCTACAAAGTTGCAGTACAATAAATTACTAACAATGAACAGGACAATAGATACAGTAAGGCACAGTGTAGCGCCGACCAGTACACAGTAGTGCAAAAAGATGACAGTTTCTAAAAATGCCAAATGTAAACATAACATACTATGAGATAGTGTTCTATGCATTTAAGCAGATTACTTGATCTGTGTTAAATAAGTAAAGCCATTTTTTAAATCAGCTGCTGTTTTTACCTCTGTGTTGGTGTGCAGTCGAAAAACTGGAGGAAAAAGATAAACCAGCTGTGTTCTTCGAACACTTTACTGAAGTGAATGGATATGTAGACACACTTTTTTTATACATGAAAACGCATAGATGTTTTTGAAACTCATTATAATAATATAAGGCTATTATTGTTGTCACAGACTGTAGGGAAATTATAGATTTGCTTTGTTCTTATTATGCTTTAAACTTTTACTATAGTCTCTTTGTAGATCAGTAGACATACACATTTTAAAGAATTAAAATGTTCTTTTGATTGGAGCTTTGTTGACTACCTAGTTTCACACTCGTTTGTCACATTCTGGCATCACCAGAAATGGTCACTGAACGAATCATTAAATGGATCTGAATGAATTTTGTGAACGTAGTCAAAACACTCGAGCCACATGGATACATTTACATCCCACAATGTACAAGTGCAGAGTAAAAAATTAATTGTGCACAATTGTCATTATTGTAATTGATTAAAAAATGTATTCAGGACCAGCTTGTTCTCAGTACTTTATTGCCATGTGTGAAACAGAAGCAAGTGCTCCACAAGAAGCCCTTTATATTTGCATCTAATTATGCAAAATGTTGCAATTAATTTGCAATACTTGAATCTTTAAAATACAAAAAATATTACATGTACATAATATGCATATATTAATATGAAACATACATCAAATATATTAATATATACTGTAATATATTAATACTGCACTGTAAGTGTTGGGTCAGTGCGAGCCACCTACTGACGGTTGTGTCCCCCCACTTTTAAAATGACTGCTACGCCCTTGAGTATTTGATTGAAACATTGTGCAGAGCTGTACGTCCACCTCTATTGAATTTCCATGTCGAACTCACATACTTTTTAAACAATAAAAATCATTAAAATAAAATCCTGTAGCAACTGCAAGAGAACTACACTAAGAAATTAAAAAAAATAAAAAGGAGGGGCTGTTTTTCATGAGTTATATGAGACTCTTAAAAAGGAGAAAGTATTCTCACAAGGACTTTATTATGGGAGTAGTTTCAAAATGATTAAATGCTGACATCAATATCTAAGCCTCTACAACTGCAAAAAGGAAAAGACTATGTTTTCCCTTGAGCATCACAAACATCATCATTTTGGTCTCTAAATGCAAAGTTTGTCCAAAACAAACACAATTAAAAAGCTTAACGCAAGCCGATCAAATCCTGTCACAACTGATTCTGTGCTGTACACAAAACGCAGAAAAACATCTAAACAGAATGTTGGTACTTACAGAGAGCTGATAACTTGAAATATGATACTAATCTAGACAAATGCATCATCCTACACTGGACGAGATGCTATGTGTGGTATGGCAGACCTCTCCTGGAAGGTTTAGATTCCAAACCACTGCACAAATTTGAAAATTCTGAATATGAGGAATTTTTATTATTTTAATCATGTAAGTAAATTCAAACCTCAGATAATTGCAGTGTGGTCAAAACATGCTTTCTGGTCATGGAGTTCAACATATTTCCTCTTTCCTTTTTCACTTAAAGTGATAGCTGACCCAGAAATTCTGTCATCATGTACAAAACCTCATGTTGTTCTAAGCCTGTATTACTTTCTTTCTTCAGTGGAAGACAAAAGAAAATGTTAGGCAGCGTGTTAGTCTCATCTGCTTTTGTGGTCTGTGAAATAAAGTTATCCCTTAAGTGAAAAAGGAAAGTGGAAATATGTTGAACTCCATGAAAGCATGTTTATTACTATCCTAACTATCCATTTAAAAAACCTTAACAAAAAAACGAAACAAAAAAACCCTAAAAGAAGTAGCCAACCATAGTGCGCTATGAACCCATCAGAGTGGCTGTGATTTTTACTCAAAAAAGGATTTAGGATATGAATGCATGCATAACTGTGTGTAATCTTGCATAACCAATTGTCCCTTTCCCTGACTGCCAGAGTGTTTATTCCACACTCTTTAGGGGAACGAGTAGCCTAAAGCTGCTTTACTGGTGAGAGGATTTGGAAGTCCCATCTGAGTTTAGAGAGGTGAAATCATTCATTAGCATCTGCTCCATCCACCCAGAGCCAACTGGCCAATTGACACGATGCATGCAAAAGGTCCTCCTCCCCAACCTTAGTAAGTCACTGTCAACAAAATAGTCGAAAACAGCTGGAAACCATGACCGTTGTGGCTGTTGTTTGGCTATACTTTTGAACTTCAGAGAAAGACTGACGCAAGTATATATCTATGACGATGCCAATCCCTTAACTATTGTAACACTGGTGGTCTGGTGTGGGTGGGGTCCTGAATATGAGAAAAGGCAAAATAATCAAAGCGATGAGTGCCGTCAATACCACTGATGCAGACTTTCCATCACTGCTTTTAAACATTTAGTAATTAACTCAACATGGAGTGTGATTTTGGTGTTATGATCTGCCCAATGGTGGGAGATTCTGATATCTGCCAGATGACCTGTTTAAAAAATAAAAAACTGGTCTCATAGAATTACGTCACTATACCAACATTTTTGCAAAATTATTATTACTTGGCTCCTTCTACTTTATGTACTATGGCAGTGTCCTCGTGAAATGAACACAAGAGGCACTACAACAACAACAACTTTTATTCTCTTTCAAACAAATCACTAGTAAAAGTACAGATTCAAAGTTCATAAACACTGTTCCTCACACAATGCTATCATGACATCAAAACACTTTTACTATAGTGCCTTGTAAGGCGATACATTTTACATTTGCATTACATAACTAACTACAAGCTTGTTCAAATGCGATCAAATTGCACGATAGTTCAACCAACAGAGTATTGTCCTCACGATGCAAAGGACGTGTGCAATCCTGAGTTGACACGTGAGCCGAAAGTGACATAAAAGTGCCACAAAAGGACTTTAGCAATTGCACTTTTCATTAAACACTTTGCCTTTTATGTCACTATGGGTTAGTTTTAGGTTTGGGGTATGGAGATACGTTTTGTTGATTTAAACATTACTCCATACAGCATTAACCTTAAACCTAATCTCTTTGAGAGAAAAAGTGCTTTTAGCACCACACAGTGGACATTTTACCTCGGAAATTCAGCGATACGTGTAATGAACCACATAATAACGTTTTGCAAAAATCAGGCTGGTTTTTGATGATGAAAGGATTGAGTTAAAGGGATAGTTGATTCAAAGATGAAAACTGTCATAATTTACTCAACCCCATGTCATTTATCAAACAAAACAAAAGAAGTTTTGAAGAATGTTCATGATGCTCTCTTCCTTGCAATGCATGTGGATGTGGGCCGGGGGCTGCAAAGCTTTAAAAAGGACAGAAAAAGCATCATAAATTAGTCCATATGACTTATATGACTTAAGACTTCTAAAGCCTTACAATAGCTTTGTGTGGGAAATAGGACCAAATTTAAGTTAACTACAAAAGTCGTGGTTCATTTCACTGTATGGAAAATAGATGCTTGGACACTATGCTATAAATAACCCTTTTTGTTTTCCATGGAAGAAAAACATCATACAGGAAAGACATGAGGGTGAGTAAATGATGAGATAATGTAATTTTTTTTGGCAAAATATTCCCTTAAATCTTACTATCAAATCCCTGTCTATCAAAATGATCCTATGCCTCACTATGTGATATATTTTCTTAAGATAGTTTTCACCATCCTTATTTTTATCATGATGAGTTCATGAAGCCATGGCTGCTCAGCAAATAATGAGCAGTTCAGTTCGAATGGCAGCTGTACACAACAGGGTAGGCACTTGCAAGTTACAGCATCTCAATGAGAGAGATTTGATTAGCAGCCTTGAAGAATTCACAACCCTGTGAAAAAGGTTCTATATATCCAGCACTGCAGAGGGCCCTGGGCGAATGCCAGAAGACACACATGATATTCTGTTTACAGAAGTCTGACCTATTTTGGTTGTTTTTAATAGATTTCAGACCAGTAGAGGTACACTGGCAATGCTAACCAAACCTGATGAAATCAACATTTTGAGACTTGAGCACATTGAGAGGTTGGATCGAAATATTCTGTAGCAGTAATAGGAATAAAATATTACAAAAAATTAAATTTTATCAAATTTATTATGTATTGTTAAAGCTGAAGTGTGTAATTTTGCACCCCTAGCATTACCAAACATATATTTAAAAAAAATGATTGTTTTCAAACAGGTTTCCCAAACCTATTGGTTGAACAAAGACCATTGGTTGAGCAAATGTTGCTGTATTAGGCTGATCAGGATGCAAAAACAAACAGAGCCATTTTTTAACAATGCTACAGAGCCATGGTTTCTGTTAACCGGTAAATACTGGCTTTTGACTGTTAAAATGTCCTAAAGTCCGACAAAATCAAACATGGTAGGGCACAATATACGGTAAAAATATTAACACGATACATCAGCAGCAACGCCTTTAGTTGATGCCACAAGTGCAGAGCGTGATGTCATGCCAATAATAACAGTGCTTCGCCGCCACAGATGTTTAAACTTTCTCGAAGCTTGTGGAGTCCTAATATGTGACTGCAATGCGATGTATCCCACACACTGACAAAAGCAGCCGTTATTCCCGTCTCGGCGTGCCTGCAGTGAGAAGATTCTCACTTCAGAATCACATTCCATTTACATTTATGCATTTGGCAGATGCTTTTATCCAAAGGGACTTACAGAGCCCTTATTACAGGGACAATCCCCGCTCGCTCAAGGACACAATGGTGGTGGCTGTGGGGATCGAACCAGTGACCTTCTGATTACCAGTTTACCAGTTATGTGCTTTAGTCCACTACACCACCACCACCACATTAAAACAGCCTTGTGTTGCCATCATCTGGAGGAGCTTTATGCTATGAAATATCATAAAAATATAATAAAATGTTAAAATAGTCATAAAAATAAAGAGTCAATGTAATTAGCCAAGGTGAGAAATTATATAACATAACTAGGGTTGGGCGAAATGACCAAAATCTTACATCAAAATGTGCACGGGTGGGTTTATGGCCCCAAGCAACCGACCAACCTGGGGCCCCATTTCGAAAATGTTGCATAAAAAAATTACATATAATTGATTTAAATCATAATTTTAAAAACATCATAGGAGCCGATGTAGCTAAGTACATTTAAAATGTTTAATGAAATACAATTCTAGTTCAAGATAATTAATGCATGTTTTCCCGTTTTTACAACAATACAGTGATTAAAAAAAGGAATATTTACCTATGTATATTTACGAAAACCTTTTTTAACTTTATTTTTTTTTTTTAATGAACAGGGTGTGCTAAAACCTAATCCATCACTCACTAACATTTTGGAATTCAGTTTTTATTTATTATTATTATTATTATTATAACCCAACAATTATTCATTGTTGTCCCGTTTTTCATTATAACAGAGTATGATACAGTAAAATTATTATTACTTTGATGATTTGTTGTATAGAATAGTAATACATTTCGGTCTTATTAACTTTAATTTAACCTGGAGCTAATATTGTAATGCTGCAGAGTATTGTTCATCATATTGCAAAAGGCTGTATTTTATGTAAGCATTGTAGGAAACATTCGTAACAGTAAACACACAAGGCGTGGCATCCCCTCAGCACAATAGAGCAGAAGGAAACAAAAAACATTGCCATTTATCAAGCGCTGAAACTTTGCTTGGTGCAGAATCATCTGAAATAATGTTAAACATTGTAACAGTCACCTCTTTGCAACCTGAACTTGTTAAGAACATTAAATCTTTGTGACACCTGTGCAATCTTGTACAAATGTGAACCACTTTAAGAGCGCTGACAACAGAGTATTCCCGCATGTACCCAGAACATCATAACACCCTTCAAGTGGTTTTTGGAGAGCTTTCCTACCGGGGCAGGAGACACCTTTTTTTTTTTTTTTTGCACACCTTTGCTCCCTGTTGAGTGTTTTATATTTTATTTTATTTTTATTTTTTAGTAGATGCTAAATTAATGGCTAGATGGACATTTTTTTCTTCTTTTATTATAGAAAAGCATGTATAAAACAAACATTTACCGTTTATTTTGCGTCATTATTATATTACATTATTATGCATAGACCACAGCACTACAGCAAAATAAACATCGAAATGAGATGGCCAGATTTTTCCATTTTGTCCGGAAAATTTTGGCATTCCTGGGTACGTTAGCCGGCACCTAAATTTTTTAGTGAAAACTCTGCACAAAGCCACAGTGTTAAATTTTTTGTGGAAATCGACCTACTGTACAAATTGCTTTGAACTAACTTTTTGTCTGGCTTATGGGTGTTTTTGAGTCAAAGAAACTCAAAATGTGAAATATTTTGCATCTATATAAAACACGTTAGACCAACAAATTCCCCCATACCACAACAGAGTTGTCTGAACAAACAATTTCATATTTAATAAAGTTGCTTATTTGCAAATTCCCAGCACACACTGCATCATGAATATAGAGTATTATGTGGGTAGTGTTACAGGTTTTTTTTTTTTTTTTTTTTTTTATACATTTGCCGAATTTATTTACATTATGCCGTTTTTATTTTGTGTTTTGGTTTTACCACTGTTAGTCAGTTGTTGTATGGTGATATTAGGTGCTCATCTTTTAACTTAATGAGGTTTGCTGATTGTCACCATTATTGAGGTTTGTTAAGGATTGAGGTTTATTGTGTGTCTGCGTCAAACAATAATTGAAATGGTTACAAAATGAAAGTTCTCATATTGAGAATTGATAGTTTGCTGAACAAGAAATTAGTAGTTCTCTGAACAAGAATTTTTGCATTTAGGAAAAAATTAATTCACATTGACAAAACAAAGCAATGTTACTGAGGACAATTATTAAGACAGTTTTTAAGAGAACTAAAAACTCTTACTGAAAGTTTGCTTTTTTTCCAGTGTATTTTAACATTTAAAATATTCTGCACATCCGCTTTAAATATGATAGAAAGCATAAAGAAAAATTTTCCATTAACGGTGCTGGTTTGTACTTTTTTATTTGAATAAGCTACAGTAAATAAACTATTTGTTTATCATTTGGAACACATTAGTCAACTGCCAGATCTGAAATCCACAAACAGCCCCAGAACCCCAATTTTATTATGCTATTGTTTTCCTGTGAGAATATTCCACCCACAAAACAAGCAACTGCGCAAAACACTCCTTATTTTCCAATTGAAACAATCTCAGAGGAAATAAGGCAATCACGAGTATGCTCTATTTAGAGCCACTAACAGGGAAATGACAAACTAATGTCGTTGACAGTAACGCCACAGTCTAAACAAATCCTGACCAAAGCCTGTGTGTTTCAGATTGGTGTTTACACAGTTCTATCCAGTGCATTGCTCTGGAAGTAATATGACCATTTAAACCCAAATCTAACTTGGAGTTTAATAGAAACAGCAGGATTGTGTAAATCAATCTGGTTTTGTTTGTCCAATGAAAACAGAGCTAAAAGACAGGAAGGGAATTGATAAGAGCAACACTGAATGAAGAGTTGATGTTTGATATATCTTTCCCAACCTGTCTGTGAATGTGTGTCAAGACAATGTTTACTTCAGAGGCAATATGCATTAAGGATAAGGGGTTTTAGAGGGAGGCCTCACACTGTCCGGCTGTTTAGGGAGTTATAAAGTAATTTTTTGGAACAGAAAGTGGACAAAACAGTTTCCCACTATGAGCATGTAACTATAAACACGAACACTAAAATATTTACTGCCTATCCATCGCAAGGTCAATCCAATGTTCCAAACACCATCACTCCATCTTAAAGGAATTAATCAAAATTCTGTCATTATTTACTCACCCTCAAGTTATTCCAACCCCATATGAATTTCTTTTCCTTGTTAGAACAAAATAAAAAAAAAATTTGCATCCAATTTTCTCCCAATATCGAATGCCCAATTCCCACTACTTGCTAGATCCTCGGGATGGCGCGGTTAATCACCTCAAACCAGATGGCGGAGGACAAGTCTCAGTTGCCTCCGCTTCTGAGACCCTCAATCCGTGCATCTTATCACGTGGCTTGTTGTGCATGACACCACATTGCATGTGGTGGCTCATGCAACTTTCTGCGATCCACGCACAACTTACCACGCACCCACTGAGTGTGAGAACCACAAATTGTGACCACGAGGAGGTTACCCCATGTGATACCCTCCCTAGCAACCAGGCTATTTTGGTTGCTTAGGAGACCTGACTGGAGTCATTCAGCACACACTGGATTGGAACTCGCGACTCCAGGGGTGGTAGTCAGCGTCAATACTCGCCGAGCTACCCAGTGATCTTTTCAAGAACATCCTGGCTACTCATTTTCAGATAATGACAGTGAATGAGGACTGGGTCTGTCTAGCTCCAAAATGACTAAAAAAGCACACAACATTTTTCATAAAAGTAGTCCATAGTATTCGTGTTATATTTCAAGACTTCTGATGCCATAAGATAACTTTGTATGAGGAACATGCCAAAAAAAAAAGAAATATTAATATTCTCTGAAAATATTGACACGCACCCTAGTTTTTCTTTCCACAATCATGAAAGTTCAAGAGAGAAGTAGCAATCTGTAAACAAAACGTCTTTTGGGTCGAATCTTTTCAGGGAATCAGCTTATCGACTTCATAAGACCGGTTTGAATGATTAATGCATGTGAAACATAAAATGCAGTGGTTAACAGCTCTCTGGATAAGATTATCACTGCAAAATTACTGCTCTGTTCCTCACACAGTTATCTCATGACTTCAGAAGACTTGGAATATAGTGCACAAGTCATCTGGACTCCTTTTAATCTTTTATGGTGCTTTTTTGCCTTTTCGGATCTTGACAGCTCCATTCACTTTCATAAATGGAAAAGAGTGGTCAGGATATTTTTCAGGACACAGTCACTTTAGGAGCCTTGATCGCAAATAGAAGGGTCACCATCTGAGGACCAAGCAGAAGTCTCTGAGTTTGCAGAACGATCTGAACTTTAGATAGCAGTATACAGTGATGGTAAATGCTTAAGGAGAAGGGAGATCAGATCGAGAGTCTCCTTTCACCATCCCTCCAGCTGTGGTTCCTATGGAGACAGAATATGTTGTGGGGGGGTCCTAACTGCAGAGCCAATCTCCCCACAACAGGACAAATACCACTGCATGGTAGTCATCGCTCACAGCTGAGACGTTCCTCCAATCAGGCCCTACAGGACTAAAAGGGGAGGGAAATCAAAAGCAGATGGGTTCCACACTGGTATAACATGAGAAAACACTAAAAGTCTCTTTTCAAATCACCCCTCTGCTTTCAATTAGGACTGTATAGATTAACAAAAGGGTGCTAGAGGGCAATTGTGGATAGGGAATCTAAATAGTGATTTAGAGAATCAGCATTTGGATGCATCCACCAGACAAGAGATAAGACTGCATATCAAATGAGAGGGAAATGTCAAAATGGTAAGGGTAAATTTAAAAGAAGAAAAGAGTGTTCAGATAGTTGACAAATACTGTGTCCATGGACTCAAATGTTATATGAATGTATGCCTATACCATAGGTTCTGTAACTTCTTCACAATTTTGAATCACATTTTTGCCTTCACTGGTTCATTTTAAATGGTGCTGCGTGTGACAAATGAAAGTACAAATATTCCATGTAGTCTCTCAATTTATATACATTATGAGGCCATGCAAAAGTTGCATGCATAATATTGTAGCAAAATGCTGTTTAAAATGGTTTTACATTGAGTATAACATCACACTTTCCAAAAGAATTTCATGTCAATTACCCATTCACTAATTATGAAATCATTTATTATAAAAATTTTAAAGACTAAAATTTGACCACATTTTGTATGGTTTATGTGTACTTCTATGGGCAAAATAAAGGAATTTGCTGAAGAGTGATTGTGCTGTTAAAGAGAATTCTTGGAGGTAATTGCACAAAAACCAAGTTTTTGGCCTCTGCTGCCCAAGTTTGGTTTTGCAAGGAAATGCATGTCAACTCCTGGAGCAGAGAATCAACAAGAGATTGCAAAAATCAAAACACTTTTTTTTTCTTTCACTCACACAAAAAAATGCTGTGTATCCAAACATAAACAAAAAGTATGCCATTATGTTTGGCCAATCGTGAAAGCCACAGTGCTGGTTAGCTGGCATACAACAACAGATCAAACATTCCAATTCATTCTTCATTCTTGTAAATATCACCCAAATGATCTGCTATGATTTATATAAAGTTGAATTCTTTGGCATAAATACATGCGCTTCACAGAAGCAGAGTAGTTTCACACAGAACACTAAGCACTGGAAACTGCTAAACCACATATTTCCCTTGATACAAATATCCACAAAAACACAAACACTAAAGACTTCTATTTTTTTTTTTAATAACGGTAATTCATTATGATTACTATAGACTAGCACTGCCCTTAAAACAGAGCTTTGCATTTATTTATTTTAAAGCAGTATTTGCTTTATTTATAAATCAGTTTTCCAATTGAGGATTCCCCTTAATGTCCTCAAAAGGAACATTTTGTATGATTTAGCACATTTTGGGGGGAAACACCATGCCACCTCAAGTGGATGCTGTTATTACAGTAATAGGGGGAGGTACGAAATAAAAATAAATTCTGATATTCATGTTATTTTATTTATTTATTTGTTCTTTTCACTAAAGGTTTTATCTTGATAAAAATACTTTGTAAATTTTTTTTTATTAAATTAGAAAAATACAAAAATAGAAGCATTTTTGAACAGCACTGTATATGTATGAGTTAATAAGTGTATTTCTATTTATTCAACTCTGTGTCATCCATGCGTGTGTTACAGAGCTCTGGGTCATTAGCATTACAATGTGGGAATGGATCAAGTGGAGCTCTGTCTGGCCTGGATGAGGAGATTCAACCAAGGCCAAGACAGAGCCTGCAGATGTCCTTTCCCAGAGTCTCACACACAAGAATGATAGTGTCGAGCTCATCAGCTGCGTCTGTGTATGATTTCCGGAGTGCTCTGCGAAAGCCCGGACTTGAGCAAGCATTCCAGTCAGGTGCACGCTGCTGTTATTTATTAATCCCAACTAGGATCGCTAAATGAAGCTAGTGTTTCCTTGGGTCTCTCCGTGTCCTTTTCTCTTGGGTGCAGCTGTCTCTTTTAATGCCTGAAAGGCTAGGACAGCATCACCGAAACTGACAAGAGTGAACAGGTGTGCTGTTTAACGATGAATCTGTCAGCTCACAATGCCTTAGTGTTAGGAAAAACAATCCTCCTTAAACCAATTGTGTAAAAAGAATTCATAGAGAATCCAGCAAAACCCCCACTGAGAAAGCATGTTAGGTTTACTTGGACACATTATCGTTTTAGTTGCTGACCTGGTGTCAGCATTGAAATTTTTTATTGATGATTGGTGTTGGAGTCTAGAGTAGCTGATATTGGATATCTATGTTTGTTATGTGAAAGGGAAGGAAGCAGCTATTCACAAAGAACTTATCCACAACAGCAACCCTGCACAAGTATGATGGCACTAAAAGAAATGTGACATCAGATTAAACAATAAACATCAATAACTCAATCATTTAACATGTTCAGCAAGCCAACTGGATATTTCTTAAAACAATGACCATAAATATTCCCAAAACCAACTGTTTTGAATTGTGAAACCAAAACATGTACAGTGGTCACTCATTATCAGTTTTAAAATGCAGCCCAGATTTTTGAACTTTCTCTCATTTCTTACTTATTACAAAGCTAAGCAATGTTTTCCAAGTATTCCAGATAGTGCTGGACTGCTTCCTGGTTTTTTGGCATAGGCCCCTGGAGTTTGGCTGCTCCCTCTGCCAGCATCTGGAATCCATCAGTACAAACAATGGAGGCCCCGGTTCTGGAGCCTCTCACCCCGCTCCCATGGGATTCCACTCCACACAGCACTAGAACACCAATACCACCAGATACAATGTGTTCAGTTACCCAACAGAGAAGATGAGGGGGGAGACTCAACTTTCTACTAATCTGTGTTTAGCTTGGCCAGGATACAGAGGAGATTGATTTGCTGATAGATGCTGAAAGACACTCAGATCAAACTTGGCCATTCCTGAGGGCACAGTCTCTGAACTGCTCTGTTTACTATTATAATTAGCTGCAAATCTCTTGATTAAGACTCCTAATATTCGGTCCATTGTTTATGAGTCATACTAATACACTGTACATGATGCACTCTACACACAAGCACAGAAATTCATCTGACAAACATTCAGTAATGGAAATAGCAGCACTCATTCCCTTGACCCTTTCTAGAACAGCAACATATGTTATAGAATACTTTAAACAACAGACATTTGGCCATAGTGAACAGCAATCTAACACTTGCTCTGAAATGTATGGGATAACAGATTCCTTTCGTATACCCCTTTACCAACACCAAACCAGAAATGTGTTCCTTTTTACTCATTGTACTGTATATAATTTATTATTATCATTAATACAATTAAAATGGCCATTGCAGAGCGCAACAGTGCCCATCCACTTTTTCAGACATCTTCAGACGATTTCATAAAAGTCTCTGAGATTAATCACATTATTACAAGCTTTGATTTGAAGCAAAAAGTATTTGTAAATCTGACAAAAAGATGAAGGTCAGACTGTGTGCTTGTAAAAACAATGTAAATATATACATTTATTGATTTTTATTTGTTGATTGTTAGTATAGAAACAATACATTTGACTATTATTGCATTATTTACTATTATTTAAATTATTCAGATATTTAGATAGTTTGAGATTGTATAGGGAACGTGTCATTCATCAATATAATCTCTCTCTCTCTCTCTCTCTATATATATATATACACACACACACTGTACAGTATCTCCACATATTAATCTTACTTAAAAACAAAAAACACAAAAATGTTGACGGCCCTTAGGCTATATTTGTATTTTATTTTACATTCTGTTTATTCGGTTTTACACAGCAAAATTTTCCCACCCTGAAAACTGCTTAAGTACCGCCCTGGTTGGGATTCACTGCTTTAGGGGCACAAAGCATGGTCTGATTGCTCACTTGAACTTGTTGAGATTGCTGGCAGTGGGAGCTGGCATTTCATAGATTCCAGACTAATATAGCCAGACCAAACCCATCTACACTGACTGGTGTGAAAGAAACAGAGGATGCAGAGGTAGGCGACCCTCATACTTGGTCACTAAGTACATCTAAGTGAGAGAGTCTCTTTATGCTAAATCTAGCTGCGGAACACACTTCTATTTATTTATGAAGACATATTTATTAACTAAAGTAAGTAAAGTACCACTGCCGTTGTGTCAAGTGTGAAAGATGTCCAGATCTTGCAAGACACAAATACTGTATGTACAGTATATGCTGTATAGGAGGCTAGTTGCCCAAAGACAAGCATTGCTTGCACACTTAATTTGTCCACTAGCAGCTGCTCCTCCAGGGCAACGACTGCTGAGATAAGCATTCTTATCTTCTATAGGGCAGTGTTGGCTAAATATACTGTTACACTTATACAATCACTGCATTAATACTTTTTTGCAATGATGAAATAAAAATAAAACAAACAAAATTTGTTCTTAAACATTATACTCTTCACTGCAATCGATTTTATTTTCTTCATTTTTCCCAACTAAAAAACACAGATCAGATAAACGCAACAACAGGTACATCCATGCAAGAAATGATGCATTTCTATCCCCAAAATATTTAGCTCACACGGCATTTCCTGTTTTTAACAATTTATGAAATGTTTAATAAAGCAATATGCCATGAGAGGCTATGCGTTACACTGATTTTACGACAGGTAAGGGGTTGTTCTCCACTTTGCATTTTTCTTCAATAAATAGTTACACTTATTAAAGGAATATTGTCCCTATTTACTTCCTCACTGCAACCTCAATTTTTCCTTTTCTTAAAGAACATAATTTTTGTGGTAATCAACATTATGCCACAAATCCTGTCGATTAAGCTTAACTTGTATTGAACCTGGAATATTCTTTTAACATTCAAAATCAGAATAACCAACTCTTCCACAAAGTAATATAGTTCATTAACCTAACTGTAAGGCTATTTACAGTTGACAAGCAACGTACTGTAGCAACTCAGAGACTTTTCACACCAAATATTTTTTGCATTGGTCTGCTCTGTCTTTCAATTGTTTTTCTATGTAAGCATGCACTAAAAAAACTTATTTGATCTTTGAATAACCCCATTTTTGATTTTCGGATGCTGTCTAGATAAAAAGAACCAAGAAAAGCTTTTAAAAACATTTAAATAAGGTGTCAAGACACCTGCATTCTGTATTATTCATTTTGCAGCAGCAACAATGTGTTCCATCTGAATGGCCCCTTAGAGTATTAATATACAAAGTGTGGTTAAAGGTGTACTTTTATTGCCATTGTAAAATAGCTTAGAACATGGCTCATCCAATCAAAATCTATTGTCAGAACTATTCGTTTAATAATTCACTTACATAAATAATGTTTGAAAACTTCTTAGAGCAAAAATACGATTTGATAAATAAACTGCCGTGGTTATCGTAGCTGTTCTGCTACAATGACTCATTAAGAAGGTGTTTAAGATAGACATCCAGAGGTCAGAAGTGGTCTGTGGCAACCATCCGTGCAAGTTTATGAACTATCCAGGGTTTCTAAAAAGACAACTAGGGGCAGCATTCTTACAGGCCGACCAGGTTCCAGAACAAAATCACTGAGGGTGCTTTTGAAAATAGTGGGGGTGCTCTGTATAAAGTGGAGATGTGTCATAATTACACATTTTTAAAATATATTAAATCATGTTTAAATGCTATGTACAAAACATTTATTGTTTCGTTTTTTCACATGAAAACTACAGCAAAATTCTGCACATGATGATTTAGGACATACTGATTTGCACAATCATACATGTTTATATGTGTTGATGCAGCAATTGTGTGTTCACAAACTGCAGGGATTTTTGGGTGTTTGATGGGATTCAAGGAAATCTGCTTGCCAATTTACAGTATTAGACGTACATATTCAATTGAGCAGAGGTGTGCAATTGTTTTGGTACAAGGGCCACATCAGCCGTTAAGTAGAACTTGAAAGAGAGAAGGTAAAAATGTCTGCATAGTTGTATCTTTTAAGCAGAGTAGTAGTAGTGCACTCATGCACTCAATGAATGATGCACATTTTTCTGCGTATACAGACTGATGGGACCATTCTGTGATTGCTTGAATATTGCTGCTACATTTCTATCATGTGTTAGTAAAACTGAATTAAGACTGAGTATAATTATTAATTGTATATTTTACCTTACTTCAATGCAGTAGTAATTTAGTATTAAATTTAACACTCTACATCAGGAGTCTGTTTTAATAGTAAAAGAAAATATTTGGAAAATATAGATTTTAAAGGCTTATTTTAATGTTGTCTACAAAGTGGACACATTTGTTTTATTCTTAGAACATTATCAACCTGTTTACACACTCATAGGTCATAATGTGAGTCTCATCAATGTTTGGCATCCCATTCAGCACACATCTGAATAAAACAGGCTGCATGACACTGATAAATGATTGCTGCCACAGTAACATTCACATAAAGGTGTATGGGATTCAGCATTTTACAAATAACACAAAGAACAAACATTTTCCTCTCTCACTTGGTTTTGTTCGCGTGTCCCCTCCACGTGCGAATGATGTGAAGATCTATTGGGATTTCACTTAAGTTCATCACTGAAAATGTTTGCTTGCAGACTTGGCACTAAATAGCACATGCAGCATCATAAATGGACACGGAGTGACTGCATCACACTTTTCTTTGAGCATACTATTGCACTCTTGAGCACTTTAAGGTTTTCTTTCCGAAGTGGAGAAAGCACGAACTCGCATGCATGGTTGCCAGATTGCATAAAATAATTATGACATAAGGTGAAATATTTCCTATTTGTGCAAGTTTAAATCTCTGATTGTGGTGTTGCGTCTATTATCTGGCAACCCTGAGCATATTAAAAGCTTGTGGATGCACGATAGGTCCCAGAGCCAAATAAATGAAAGATCTAATAAAAAACGTTCAAGACAAATCGACTCGCGGGCAGCAATTTGCCCTGGTCTGCAATTGTGGGTGCTCTAAGGTTCGTTTGAGTGTGCTTAGCAACCTCAAGCACCCCCGTAGAACCGGGCCTGCATCCTTACCAAAGGGTGTAATTGTGCAACATTTCCAAAAACCTTTCCAGTCATGCACAAAAAGTAATGATAGTATAAACCTTTCCAAATGTTCTTCAAAAACTCACAACAATGGTTTTGAGCAAGACATCAATATAGCAGCCTCCACTAGAGGCTGAATAACACAACACTCAATAAATCAGTTCTTGGAAAATAGAACTTTTTTTTATTTATAGGCAATCAAATTACATTCAGTCTCACTAATAAATGAACTACTAATTAACATACCACACTATTTGCTATGTCCCACCAACCCCAGTTTCAAAAAGAAAAAAGTATTTCCAAGAGGCCATACATCCATGAAAATGATGGAACATATAGCAACATAAAGTACAGCATATTATGATAATAATGGGTCAACAAGCAAGAGAAATGTTAAAGGAGATGTGTGCACTAACTCATAACAATAACCCAATTCAACCTATAGTCTCAGATTTAGTCGACACATTCACGGAGTGCCTACAGGCCATTTGCAGACCGTCTGATGCATGTTGCACTCAAAACTGGAAAGTACTTTCTTGATCTGGCAAGCACTTGTCTAATTAAAGGACCTGGAAGGATTTTTTATTATTCACTGTATAAAAAATAATCCTGGTAGCTGTGGTTTCCAGAATAATTATGTAAAAAATACAGTAAAAATGTAAAAATATTTACAGAACAACCTGTACATTCTACAGATTAGAACTGTTGTAATTAATATGTTATTAATGTAATATGTAATTAATATTATTAAAAATAAGAAGAAACATAACTATTCCCATAAAATATAATTAAATATGATGGGTCATGTACGGCATTGTGGGAAAGCCTGACTATTCCTTTTTACTGTAATTTCAACAATAATTTACTGTAAAAAGTACATGTACTCTCTTGTTAAACATAATATAATTTTTTTACCATTTATTATACAGGAAAATCATACTTTTAACATCTAAAAAAAATATATTTTTACAACAATGACTGTATTGTCTTAAAATATATTTAAAACAATTTACTGTATATTTTAGTTAATATTTGATAATCAATTAACATTTTATTTCTGTAGCATTTTTAAACTCTTTTACCATAAAAATGGCAGACATTTTCTACAGTGTTCCAAAGGTAATAAGTAGTGTTTGTAAGTTAATGGGTTGATCTAACAAGTGCTTTTGAGACTAAAATAATCACAGGATTTGCCAAAGTTGTCAGGTTAGTGGAATCAAATCTTTGAAAGATATTCTAGTTTTGCATAAAAGCACTCTGTAGCTGGTTAACTAGATATCCATGAGCAGAATTTTAAGTTGAACTGTTTTTTGAGTTATGTCTTTGAAATAATCAGTAGTGATAACACAAATTATTTCACTGTGGTGCTTTCAGTACAACAATTTGTAGAGACTGAAGCAGTATTATTATTATTATTGTTGTTGTTATTATTATTATTATTATTATTATTACAGCAGTCTATTATTGTGGTATAATCTATTTCAGAGACATCCACCTCTATAAGCCATGTAAAAAAAAAAAAAAGACTGCAGTTGGCCACTTTACATGTCGATCAAATGCTCTCTTGGTGTGAATAAGCTGCAATGTGTATCAGACTATTTGTTATTTGGTCAAAGTTCTAGTAATGGGATTAGTGTCAAGCTAATAACCTAGCTGAATGTTTAACAGCAAAGGAAGATTGAGTGAGAAAATATTATCTTCAATAGTCTGATGGCAAGGCTGAATATATTGACCCACAAAGCAGTGTTAGATTTACACTGAGGCAATCATCTCAACTGGTGACAGGCAAATAGCTGGCAAACCACTGACATTTTTCATGAGGGCTTATAGAACACAAGTGCTGTCCATTCTGTGGTAAACACTGTAAGTTGGCCTGTACGTACTGTAGATCAAACCCTAAGAGAGCCTAATCTTGAAATAACAACATGTTCCATTAAAATTTAGAACAAATGTGGGATTTTATAAAGGCCCAAAAACCCATCAAGGATGATACTATATCTTATTATGCAACAGTAAAAAATTCAGTCCTAATTTCTTCACTTTCACATATTATTTTAAAGCTCCATGATTAAGCACACAAGCCCTTATTTTTCATGAAGGAGCACCTTTGAGGTTTCGTTTGATAATTTTACAGAAGTAGGCCAACAGTAATCGAGCGTCACCTCCTGTGTCACTATGTGTCATTAACACCGCGTGTATAAACCCCCGATGACCAAGAATATTTGCCATTAGACGATCATTTAAAGTGAAGCTGGAGCATTTTGAGTTCAATATCAAAGTTAATATTTGTTCATTTATATTTTCGCAGGAGTTTGGCGTGGGCCTCTGGCTCTTCCATACAGGAGCTGCACTGGTTGACATCCTTGTTGCGGCTCAGTGTAGCCCGTTGTTCAACTGAATGACAGACAAATGTGCCGTTGATGGCATTTATATATATATTCGCTTAAAATTCCCTTTTTTGGGCTAAAATGTTAAAGGAATTTAAAGTACACAATAATCGATCAGATAATTATAATAATCGCAAAAGGTCTAAAACTATGCCATTGTGTTAAATCTGACAAGCTTTAACAATCAGGGCCATTTACTGTAAAGCTGTACACATAAAACACAATCCTCCTTCAAATACAGCAATGGACAAATAAGCTTGGCAGTGTCTGCTGCATACACTGCATTTAGTTACATACACTTTGGCAATAAACTCAAATATGTTTTACATTATATTGAACTTTTAAAATAATTACCAACATTTATGAAATGAGACCAGTGTCCATATTTCAGTGTTTAGTTGACTAAACACTGAACAGGGTACAGTTTATAGAATATGCATTCTTCCTCACTGTATTACAGCCTCTGTAAACAACTCACTTTTGGTGCCCATCCATGGACATTTCACCAAGAAAATGAAGCTCACACGTGGCCATATGTGCAACTACACATTTGCAGATATTCAATAATAAGATATACCTTGATAATTAACATGCACAGTATTGTTATTGTGAGAACTTCAAAATAACATGAACATTTCTAGATAACCTATTTGCCATATTGTTTAGATTGTTCTGATTGCACTGTATTTCAGATCCTGCATTACCATCAATAAATTAACATTTCCAACACTCTAACTCTTACAGTAATTAGAAGATATACCAAATTACTTGGAAACTCTAAAGTTCATGTTTCTTTTTCAATTAAACTTTTCCCTCAAAATGTTACCGTTGTTGCTACTTGTTCATTTGTACTGAAAATAAACCATAATAAATAAGATAAATGCAAAATAGAAGCATTAGACTCTTGAACTGGACTTTTGAAAGCCACCATGTCTCTTTGAATATTATATAGTTCGATCTTTGCAAACATACTTCCTTTGTGATCTTTTCATTTAAAAAGTACAAAACAAAACAAAATCTTAAAACTTTTATTTATATTTAAAAGTTTATTTATATTTCATCCCATTGTGTAATTTAATACAATACAGTGATAATACAGTATACTATGATAAATGCTTAAGCAATTATCGTGATATAAAAATGTGATACCGTCACATCCCTACGTGCAACAACAGTTAACGCTTTGGCCACTGGAGGCAGTGTTTCGCATTTTGGAAGGACAGACTAAATTCAGCAAAAGAAAAGTCAACCTACTGTTTCCGAATTTACTGTGAGATCAGTCTGAACTATCAAGGCCAATATGGATATCAATTCTGACACCTCTATAAAATAAAACGTTTTCGTGATTTCTGAGAATAAAATGGTTAATAAAATCCCTCAAAAAGCCATTATTTCCAAAACATAGGCCTAAACTGCAAATTTTTAGACTTTTTGTTTTTGTTTTCCATTTAACAACAATTGTAGAACATGATCAATCAGCTTCTATAGTTCTAATGTCAAATTGAAAGATCAAACAGAATACATTTCACATTTTCTTTCGTCTTTAATGAAATAACTGAGTGAAATAACTGCATATTATGCATATTTTCTCTGTCATTAGCCCGGGTAAGTATTTCTATTAAATGAGTTCAGTGTTTGAGCTCTGTCTGTGTTTGCTTAATATGACTACTTAGTAAAAAACAAAACAAAATAAGACAAAAAAAAAAAAAAGCTTATTAAGCATTAATTTACTTGTAAAATAATTAATACAAGCATTAGTTTTGCATTAAAAAACACTTACAGGAGCGATTCAAGTAATGTTCAATTCTCTCGATATAACATAAGTATCAGAAGTATCAGTATAACAAAATCAATCTACCCATCACTATGCATAACTTCTTTGCTAAGATATGCTGATGAAAACACATATTGTGTTAGTGCTAACACAGAACTAAGGCAGTTCATGTTGGTCTTTCAAAGCAGGGTTAGTGGAAATGGTCTCAGTCAGCCTGCTCAACAACTAATGAAAGATCTCATATCAGTTACTCCATCAGAATAATGTCATTTCAGCACAATTCCCATTCAGTTCAGAGAATATTGTTCTAGCAGAATAAATATATAAAAAAAAACACAATTCCCAAGCCTGCCTGTGAAACCCTGCTGGTACTAAATGCCTGTAATACAGGTAAGCCCTCCATCCCTTAAAACAAACCAGAGCATGTTTACTTATCTTAGCAAACTAATATGAATCACATCTGAAATCTCTCTGCCTGGAATACACTTTATTATCTCTCATAACATTATTATAACCATGTTATTAATATCTTGGCTTTTAGGTTCAAATCAGTGTTGGACTTGAAAAAAGTGCGGGTGGGAGTCTTATTTATGAATGAACACATTGTGTTCTTCAGTTTCTCAGGAGGCTTTCTCTTGGCCCGATGTGTAGATAAATGTTTTCAATGTATTTGGTTTCACAAGAAAAATGCAAGAGGTTCACATTAACACTAGCTGGCATTGGCAAAATATCTCCCACAGATAATGCTGACATTTCTATTAGTCTTTTCTGATCACATTAGAAATGTTCTCTCTCACACTCACCATAAGTATATTCATCATCTTAATGAAGCATGTGGTCCTTGAAAATGGAAACTAAATCAGTTGCCATAGTCAATGACATGGGACCCTACAACGTAAACTGTCGTATTCTATAATCACGACAGTGATCGAGGTTAAACAATGGCCCACAATTATATTTGTCATGCTTTCTGAAAACATATACATGCAGGAGATCAGGGTCCTTGGTACCAAGCGTGTTGCTTTCAGGAAAGTAACCTCTGCAATGGTCAAAATCCCAATTCCCTAAACCCCTGTGCGATTCCGGGAAGCCCTAACAACTTGTACAGCTGCAAAATGGGATTAAGTTTCCGTAGCAATGAATGACATGAGCAGGTTGATTAGCTCCTGTGTTAAAGAATGAGGTTATGTATCAAAATGTTTCCATCTTATTTCAAAGCACAGAGTATATTGCACAATATATTGGTTACTATTAAAAATGCAAGAAAGCTGCATGTGGCATGGGGGGCGTGGTTGTGTGTCGGTCTTCGCTCAGTATGATTGCTGAGCAGTTCTCTGTTGTTTCCAGAGCAGAGACTGTCTGTTATATCTCCAGCTCCACAGATAAGCTCTATCTGTTTACATTTCAGCATGTTTTACTGTCCTCTCTCATACCCCCACCAATATCTCACTCTCTATCATACACACACTCACAAAGCTACATATAGGAGAGATTAGGGAGTGTTGCAACATTAGGTGAGTTCTAACACTATCAGTTTAACCAATTGGAAATTAGCTACAAAGGTGAAATCACTGTCATACTGTAACGTTGGGTACTTGGAGAGGAAGAGAGCAGACGCATAAGTGTAACAAACTATAAAGCTAAACATGACAACAAAACACAACGTAACACTTCAAAACAAACAAGTAACACTTTAAGGACCAACAATGGAATGAACAAAACAGGAGTGTATTTATACAAACAATGACTTATGATGGAATGGAGGACAAATGAGGAGGTTTGGAAACAGATGGAAGAGATGAGGGCAGTGGATTAGGGGCAGTAGTCTAGGGGCAATTTTCAAAATAAGAGTCCTTAGGAAACCATGAGGGAGACAGACTGTGACACATACATGACCACACACCTCACCTGAGGTGGTTTATAATTTCATTTGTGATCAATTTAATAAATTACAGAAATAGTATCAACTGGGACAGCAGGTTCTGCTATATAATCTGATATATAACATCCACAAAGTTTTTTTTAACCTACATTAAATGAAATATAAATATCATGGCCAACCAGATGAAGTGGTTGGCAACAATAATTTCCAAATTACTTCAACGGGATCCACAAAGATTGTACAATATGGGACAATGCATAGGGATATATTATATATTTATATATAGTATATTTGTACTTGACATTAATTTACACATTTAATTCATTTAATTTGTAACAAACAATTATAAAAATATTATATCAAAGTTTGATACATAAAGTGTACAGTCCACAGAGTTACAGACATTGAAATAAAATGTATTACAACACTTTCCGGTCTCCCTTAATGTCTCTGGAAAAGCATACATAGGTGGGAGCAGGAACCAGATAGACTCAGTATGTTAGTGATTGGCTGGAGCAGAATAGAAGGAAGATCACAGGTCAGACAGTAAAAACATTCCCATACTGCCCTTCCCCCCTCACTCATTCTCTGCCTCACACCCCCACTACTTCTTTGAGCCCTTCCAGCTGCCACAGTGACTCAACACAGGCCTTCCAGCATGCTCCAAGAGCCTCTTTTGTATGTCTTTTGTGCTAGGCTCAAGAACCAGTAAACCACAATATGACTTAAACTTGATGACAGGAAGCCATTTCTTCCATATAAAGCAAAATCTGAAAAATCACTACAAGTTGGTCTTGAAACATGAACAATATTCCAATCAACCAATCAGATTTTAGGGTTAGGTTTATGCTAAGGGTTAGGATACAGGGATGACATACAAATAAGTGTAGGCTGAACAACATTCTTACCAATTTAGCCTTTCCCTCTGATCTTATGGATTTATGTTAATGTGGTAGGAATGTTGATCCAGGACCAACAAAACATGTTGATACAGGAACACATCATACATGGCAAAATCACAACCTGGGTGACGAATGATTATGTAACCTCTGTCAAAAAATTGAAAGGAACTAAATTTGTAATTCCTGAAGGAAATACAAGTGCTTGCAAGGCAGCAAAATTACACTGTTGTCATAAAACTCACTCACTGAGCTCACACGTCTTGTTGTCCGTCAACTGTGAAAAATAATTAACACAAAACGTGACAGTCTGTTTAGTGTAAAAGCAGCTACAGTAGATGCAAGAACTAAAAAACTTGAAATTGACATTTCTAAAAAAGTTTGCAAAATATACTCACCCTCATGATATCGCAGGTGTGTATGACTTTTTTCACCAGAACACATTTGAAGAAAAATATCTTAGCTCAGTAGGTCCTTAAAATGCATGTGAATGGAGATTTCACATTTGAAGCTCCAAACTTCACAGACACTTAGCATAAACATCATCCACATGACACCAGCTGTTAAATGAATGTCTTCTAAAGTGACATGATTGCTGCTGGTGTGTGTGACAGGGAGCATCCGAGAGGGATAAAGTGATATAGTAGTGGTGGTGTAGTGCTCTAAGCACATAACTGGTAATCTGGTAATCAGAAGGATGCTGGTTCGAGCCCCACGGCAATCACCATTGTGTCCTTAAGCAAGGCACTTAACTCCAGCTTGCTCCAGGGGGATTGTCCCATGTAATAATGTCCCCTGTAAATCGCTTTGGACAAAAGCATCTGCCAAATGCATAAATAAATAAAATACGAAATAAATAAAGGCTGACTGCAGAGGGTGGTGCTACGAGAGATAGATCGTTTACGGTCAGCTGACCATCGTGTGTTTGTGTCTTTTTGTTCAGTTTTATATTTAAACTATTATTTATATTGTCAAGCCGGTTCTTGCCTCCTCCTTGCTCATTTAAATCCCTTTACACCGGTGCCGAAACCCAGGAAGGAGGAGGGATGCACCCTGGGTGGACGGCAGTGTCGAGGACTCCGCGACGGGCATCCCTTCTCCTTTTCTGAACCGGCTTGACGATATAAATAACAGTTTTAATAATAAACTGAACGGAAAACACACAAACATAAAAACAGAGCAGCTCTTTAACCATCGTCACCGGCCGCCTTTATCCCTCGCGCGCCCATATCAGGCTGATTGGGCGTGCATTGTTCCAGCCCGGCCCCGCCCTCCTCCACTCTACAGTGTGAAAAAGATCTATATTTAAGTACTTTTTTAAACTCAAATTCATGCTAGCAACGGTATGCGTGTATGACGTAATCTCATTGGCATTTGAAATGCGAGGCACTGAGGCACGTGCGTAACAGCTGGAAGAGCAGTGCTGTTTGCAAGTGAGAAGCAGTACTTTGGTTGGTTTTGGTTTAGATCTGTATTGATCTGTTTCTTTACTCACAATGGTGAATATGTCACACGAGAGACAGCTTGGACACACCCTCTCATGTTGCTTTAGAAGACATTAATTTAACTGCTGGAGTCGTATTGATGACATTTATGATAACTGTCTGTGAATCTTGGAGCTTCAAAAGAGAAATCTCCATTCACTTGCATTTGAAGGACCTACTGAGCTAAGACTTCTATTTTTCTTTAAATGTGTTCTGGTGAAGAACAAAAGTTATGCACACCTGGGATATTATGAGGGTGAGTAAATAATAAGAATTTCCATTTTTGGGTGAACTATTCCTTTAAAAACTTTATTCTCTCATTGTGTGTGAACAATTTACGGAAGCCCTGAACCACAAGGTGAAAAAATAAAAAGTGTGTGTCTCAGTTCTCTTACGAGAGGTTCTCTTGTATTGCGTAAGCTAGCTTACGCTACGGGAAAGATTAATCTTTTCTGAGATATTGAAGCCAAAAAATTATCCTTAATTTTGTATCCATTGTCAACGCAGTGCAGCAGCTGCATACCTTGAGCGGGCTAGCTAGCGAGCTCATTGGTTGCTCTGCGGCAACTGCTGCAGCCTATAGACGAACTTGAGTGAACTCGCGTCCAATGAGAGGCGCCCGCGCCGTCACTGTATCAAAGCCGCCAGAATGGGCGTGGCTAGAGTGCATATAAGCGTAAGTTTGTAGGCTGGAACTCTGATTTCCATCTATTCAGCGAAGCTCTTCGCATCTCTGAACTGCAGAAGCCGCGTCGGCGTTCGAGGGGCATCTAGCAAGCTTGGACAGCGCTCGAAGAAGCCGGCCGTCTTCGCCACCTTCAGCCATCCTGCGAGCTACGCCATCCGGCGACGTATCCTTTTTAGAGCAAGCTAGTTCCTCAGCGAACTTCACAAAAAGAGCAACGAGCGTCTTTTTAAAGATGCCTCGCACCACCTGCGCCTCATGCCGCGCCCTCTCAGCGCCGGAGACCGCCATCTCATCTGCGCTCTCTGCCTGGGACTGGAACATGCAGAGCTCGCCCGCTGACGGGCGGATGCGACCTCTGCGAGGAGCTTCCGATGTCGACCCTGCGGGCTCGACTCGAAGCACTCAAGACCGAAGCTGCTGCGCCGCTTTCGCTTCGCCAGCAGAAAGAAGCGCCGCTCCCAAAGGCTGCCGGAACCGGTGTTAGAAGCGACTACCTCGCCGGAGCCTCTCCCTCGAGCCTCGCTCACCCTCCCCGCCTCGGACGCCGCAGTTGCCGCCGAGCGGCCGCGACTGCTGCCATCTCGGATGACGAGGCGGAGGATAAGGGCTGCTGTTTCATCATGGCTTCGGACAGCGAGGAGTGGTCAGGCTCCCAAGCCTCCTCCTCGGCCCAGGAATCCAGCAGGACCTGCGCCGAGTCGAAGAAGAACTAACGCCTCCTCACACAGGCCGCCGACCGCCTCGGGCTCGAGTGGTCACCGCCCTCTGAGCAGGCTCCCAACAGACTCGATGGCTGCTTTCTTCAGAGCCGCCGCCATGGCGCCGCGGCCGGCCGCTGCCTTCCTGCCGAACTCCACGCCGAGCTCTCTAAATCGTGGAAGCGCTCTCTCGGCCAGGAACCGATCCCATGTCTCCACCTCTCTTGCTTCGGTGGACGGCGCCACCGAGAGGGCTACTCTTCCATCCCCGGTCGAGGATTCGGTAGCAGCACACCTTTTCCGCCCTCCGCGAGATGGCGGTCTAAGCCAGTGCTCCCGTCTAAGGCCTGCAGAACTACTTCTGCCTGTGTTGGCAGCGCCTATGCCGCCGCCGCCAAGCCGCATCTGCTCTGCATTCCATGGCCGTCTTACAGATCCTCCAAGCTGACCTTCTTCGAGAGTGGGATGAGAAAGGCAGGCACCCAGAGGCTGTTTCAGATCTAAGAAGCGCGACGGATCTCGCCCTCAGCGCCACCAAAACTGCAGCTCAAGCCCTAGGGAAGTGCATGGCCGGCTGACTGTGACCGAGAGACACCTATGGCTAACGCTAGCCGACATGGGAGAAGCTGAACGCTCCACGCTCCTCTACGCCCGCTCTCTCCGTCCGGTCTCTTCGGTTCCGTGGTGAGTGGCATTGTTGACCGTTTCTCGGAAGTCCAGAAAGCCACCCAAGCCATGAATCTCTTCCTGCCTCGTCGCGCTAGCTCCTCTGCAGGCCGCCCACGTGACCAGCCTCCTGCACGAGCCTCTTCACAGCGCCCAGCTCAGCAAAGCCAGACTTCTCAGCGTCGACAGGGCGGCCACCCTAGATCTGCGCTCAGACAGCCGCCGCAGACCGCCGCCCCCCCGCGAGCCTCGGCCTAAGATTGCGCTGAAACCTGAGCAACCGAAGTCCTCCTAGCTTTGTTGAGGAAATGACAGCTCAGTCCCACCGCGGCCGGACCACCGTCAAAGCTTCGCCCCCTGTCAGTCCCCTTCTCTCAGGCTACTGCAGTGGTGGATTCAGCAGCCAACAAGCCGGTGATACTGCCCACTTGCCTGCACTCAAATGCCGTTTTCACGGCGACCCAAAGAAACGGCCAGCAAACACCTCTCTGTATGTAAGTCCCATGCCCGTGACTATGCTCGCGCATCACTTAACAGATGTGACTCTTTCCCCATTCACCTCAATCGGGAAGTCACTCACAGAACAGCCTGTCCCTGCTGTCTGCGAGCAGTCATGCATAAGCACAGTAAGCACGCTCACACATTCTGTTCAGCTCGCTGTGTGCGGCAATCAGGGCGACTTGGCCATTCACCATCTAGCTGCTACGCTTCAAAGCGTGGAAAGCTATCCCAGGGATATCCAAATGGGTGTTAAGCACAATAAAACAGGGCTATTTGCTACAGTTCGATCGCCGCCCTCCCGCTTCAGAGCTGGCTCGAAACTACTGTGAACACGGAAGCAGCCTGCATGCTTCGTTCAGAAATAGCAAACCTTCTGTGCAAAAGGGCCATAGAGAGAGTGCCACCTTCTCTGAGCGAAGTCGGGGTTTTACAGCCGTTATTTTCTTGTCCCCAAGAAAGACGGCGGCCTCAGACAAATATTAGATCTCAGGGTTTTGAACAAGGTGCTCGCAAAAAGACCGTTCAAAATGCTTACAATCAGGAAACTCCTCGCGCATGTGCGCCAGGGGACTGGTTTATTTCTCTCGATCTGAAAGATGCCTACTTTCAGATTCAGATAAATCCCGTCACAGGCCATTCTTGTGATTCGCCTTCGACAGCCAGGTTTATCAATACACCATCCTTCCGTTCGGCCTGTCTTTAGCACCCGTACTTTCACGAAGTGCATGGATGCGGCGCTCGCACCCCTGCAGAGTCAGGGCTTGCGAATTCTGAACTATTTGGACGATTGGCTGATTTTGGCACAGTCACATACGGAGCTTCTGTCTCACAGGACAGTTCTCCTCAGTCATCTGAACAGTTTGGGTCTTGCAGTCAATTGGACCAAGAGTTCACTACAGCCCAGTCAGGCAATTTCCTTCCTTGCAATAGAACTAGACTCCATGGCGATGACAGCTCGCTTATCTACACAGCGCGCGCGCCGTGTTCAGCGACTAGCCGCGTCCAGCGACTAGCCGCGTCCTTTCAGATGAACAGCCACACGCCTCTGAAAAAATTTCAGAGAATGCTAGGTTACATGGCCTCAGCCGCAGCAGTACTTCAGCTGGGTTTACTGTGCATGCGCCCGCTTCAGCATTGGCTAAACACCCGCGCGTCTCGCCAGGCTTGGGCCACGGCCCGCCAGCCGATCAGAGTGACTCAGACCTGTATCTCAGCTCTGCAGCCCTGGGCAGTGGCCGAATGGTATCAGCGGGGAGTGACGATGGGAGCTGTATCTCACCGAAAAGTCATCTCGACAGACGCGTCCAACACGGGTTGGGGCGCGGTCTGCGAGCGCTCTCCGGTTTTTGGCCTATGGTCAGTTCAGGAAAAGCTCCTTCACATAAATTGTCTGGAAATGATAGCGGTCGATGCACGCCGCCGTGCGCTTCCTCCCGGTCATTCAGGGTCACCACGTCCTGGTCCGTTCGGACAACAGATCTGTGGTATCCTATCTAAACCGTCAGGGCGGTGTCAGATCCAGGAACCTCTTCCATCTGACAAAACGCATACTGAGTTGGTCCCAGTGCCACCTGCGCTCGCTGAGGGCGACGCACGTGCCAGGCCACCTGAACGACGGCCCAGACAGACTGTCCAGAGACAATATTCCCTAGGGGAATGGTCCCTGCATGCTCAAACAGTCCAGAAGTTATGGAGCATATTCGGCAGAGCAGAGATAGACCTCTTTGCTTCAGAAGAGAACTCTCACTGCCCAGTATTTTTCTCGAAAAGTGAGGACGCGCTGGCCCAGGACTGGCCCAACCGCCCGCTTTACGCCTTCCCTCCTGTCTCGCTATTGCCACAGGTAATGCAGAGGATCAGGGAAACACGTCACTCGGTGCTCCTCATAGCCCCGCGCTGGGAGAATCAGACATGGTTCCCGGAGCTTACGCAGCTGTCACTGACAGCCCCGTGGCCCATTCCAGTGAGAGCAGATCTCCTCTCTCAAGCTCGCGGCACAGTCTGGCATCCCCACCCAGAGTGCTGGGCGCTGCACGCGTGGGTGATCAACGACTACCCGTCGCTTTGCCAGAAGGAGTAATAAACACTATCATACACGCTAGAGCACCTTCCACGAGAAGACTCTATGCGTCCAAATGGTCTGTGTTTTCAAAATGGTGCACCGACAGAGACCTGGACCCACGGACATGTGGGGTGTCGTCGCTGCTCGTGTTTTTACAAGAGCTGCTGGATAAGGGCAGATCCCCATCCACGCTCAAAGTGTAGCGTGGCGGCCGTCGCGGCGCTCGCCGAACCCCTGCACGGCCAGTCACTGGGAAAAACGAGCTGGTCATCCGCTTCCTCAGGGAGCTAGAAGGATGAACCCCGCGCTCCCATCAGTTCCTATCTGGGAACTTTCTGTAGTTCTCGAAGCTATGAAAGCCCCCCTTTCGAACCGCTTCAATCCGTGGATTTGAAATACCTTTCACTCAAAACCGTTTTTCTAACTGCCCTGTCATCAGTTAAACGTGTGGGAGACCTTCACACGCTGTCTGTCAGTGCTGCGTGTCTTGAGTTTGGACCAAGTGACTCCAAGGTCATATTAAAGCCTAGACACGGCTATGTCCCCAAGGTGATTGGTACTCCTTTCAGAGCACAAATCATTTCCCTATCGGCGCTGCCAGCATCCGATAGCGAACGCGACGCCAATCTCCTTTGCCCAGTCAGAGCACTGAGATTGTATACTGCGCGCTCCGCCTCTTTCAGACGCTCTGACCAGCTTTTGCTTCGCTCGAGGGCGCACCAAAGGTTTCGCGCCTCGAAACAGACACTGTCTAGATGGATAGTGGACGCTATTGCTGCCGCGTACACGTCAAAAGACCTACCATGCCCGTTAGGCATTAGGGCTCACTCCACTAGAGGCATGGCCTCCTCGTGGGCATGGTCCAGCGGGATTTCCATTCACGACATATGTGTGGCAGCGGGCTGGGCTTCTCCCTCCACCTTTGTCAGATTTTACAATCTGGAAGAGCACGCCCTGCAGGCAAAACTACTAGCGGTTTAATACGCTACAGCTCCCCTGGTGAGCTGCACTGACGGGACACATTCCACACAGACCTGCACCGCCGCTCTGTCTTTCCCTTCCCACTATGTGCTTATGTATTACACACACACTGGCCCGCACTCTTGCCGGCCAAATATTATTCCCCCACTCACAAGGGCTCCCCGGTCCCCCACCCCGGGGCTCATGCAGTGGATGCTTGGTGCGCACGGCGTTGACAATGGGTTCCCGTAGCGTAAGCTAGCTTACACAATACGAGAGAACCTCTCGTAAGAGAACGAATCGGTTACCTAACGTAACCTCGGTTCTCTCTAGATGAGGGAACGAGTATTGCGTAGCCGGCCGTGCTTCGCGCCACGCAGCGACTTTCGCTTCATTCAATGAAAACCAGGGTTCCAGCCTACGAACTTACGCTTATATGCACTCTAGCCACGCCCATTCTGGCGGGCTTTGATACAGTGACGGCGCGGGCGCCTCTCATTGGACGTGAGTTCACTCAAGTTCGTCTATAGGCTGCAGCAGTTGCCGCAGAGCAACCAATGAGCTCGCTAGCTAGCCCGCTCAAGGTATGCAGCTGCTGCACTGCGTTGACAATGGATACAAAATTAAGGATAATTTTTTGGCTTCAATATCTCAGAAAAGATTAATCTTTCCCGTAGCGTAAGCTAGCTTACGCAATACTCGTTCCCTCATCTAGAGAGAACCGAGGTTACGTTAGGTAACCGATTCGTTCTTTCCTAAGTCTTAAAAAAAAGATTTCTCTCTTACAAAATATTTTTTCAGTGTTTTTTTTTTTTTTTTACCTTGCAGTTCAGGGCTTCCATAACAATGGACTCATTTGTGTCTATTTTTTTTTTATCTCTCTTCAGGAATTTTAGGAGAATCATAACATTAATACTTCTGTAAACCATAACTGATAACTCAATTAAAAAGCAATACATTTTAAAAATATTTGAAGAATATATTTTCCTCTGGATAGAGCTCATTAAAGCCAAATCAGTTCTGTACAAACAATTGTCAGACTGATTGTCAGAAAGATCACAGAAGCGATAGCCTCCCTCCATGCACAGCTGACTAATTTCACCGTTCCTTAATAAATACAGACTCTATAGATGGAATCTTGCCTTTACTTTGATTAAAAAGGAGAAAGATCTGTGGTCCCGAATTGTGCTGTAGTCAGCATCCCACTGGGTGAACAATACGGGCTGACTTCCTGACCCCTCCTTCTGGGGATCCTAAAGACAAACAATGGAACCCTTAATTAACATTGGCCCTTCCCAGCACTAGGCCCTTCCTGATGGTCCTGTTTCAGACCTGAACACAAAGCTAACTGTGTTACTCCTCTGACACTATCTCCTGTACTTATGTGCCCTGGCCCTCCGTAGGAGCGCTGCCAGTTAAGCCACAGTAATATACTTTCAGAATAGAAGACAGAGAGAGCGATTAGTCCTTTCACATCCTTAGGTCAAATGCGAGCAGTGGTATTTAATTATGTGAACACTGGATTCCAGCGAATCCATGGAGAATGATGGATCCGACAGTGTTATCTGTCCACAATATGAAATGAGCTCATGGTTGTACATTATCTGTTCTACAAAGCTGGGCAGGATGTGTTTCCATGTTAGATAAGGCCAAACAAATGGTCGTTTTGCTGAAGTTATTAGGTTGGCTACAATGCAATCAAAGGAACTAGGTTGTAAGTAGTCTTGCAATAACAAACAACCTCTAACAATACTGATGACCTTGTGCAAGTTTATGGTGACTTTTTCAAATGTTCAATCAGTGGTCAATTCAAAAAGTGACTAACCACTGTAAGCTTCATTAGAGTAGAGCTAAGCTCTCGCAAACTTTAATAATAATAATAAAAAAAAACACTCTCACCCACACATAAGCTTCAAAATTCATGTTTGATGTATGACTGAGTATTTTATGTTGCATAATTATTATTTTTTTAAATAATCCTTTAAAGTCTCCTCAAGTAATGATATCAACGGATCTTATTTTACTAAAATTGAAATAAAATCGCCTACAAATCACAGTTTCTCATATCCTTTTTACCAGCTGATTGTATAATATTAGTACCGATACGGAATCCACTTCTTATGATTGTTTTCTTTCATTAACGTTTGTGGTCAAAAGACCAGACATGACCGCAACCCCTCATTGGGAAGCAATTGAAATCTATATGGAGGTATCTGTACAAATACAAGTTAATGAAAAAATAATTACCATGGATTTATGAAATAATTGAAGTCAAAGCTCAGTGAAGGGCTGAGGATCTTAGTCTTTTAGTCTCTTTATCCAAGCAATTTTACCCTGTCTGCACCAAAGCAGGAATTGTCTTGTTGAAACCACTGTGCTTGTTTTGTGGGCCTTTTTAAGCCTGAGAATGCCAATGTGCCCTTTAATTTGTCCTTATGAATCTCTTTGAGGAAAACATACTTTTAAAAATAAAAGGAAAAAACAGATCAACTCAATGGCCAGTTCCCATTTTTTGTTTTCTCATTTCTAAATATGACAACAAATCAGAACTCACTTGAAGATATGTTATAATGTTCCTCCTATGATTGTTGACATAGAGTACTCATTCAAAGAGACAAGTCCAGAAAAAAAGAGAGGAGCATTTGCTGTTGTATCAGCAAAGTCAGAGGAAAAGAACACAAAGCAGCTGACAGGAAACCCTCTTATGATATTCTTTTAACTTTGATTTCCTTTTTGAGGAAGTGTACTAAGTGTGCTCTCCCTAGTGCTGGCCTTCAGCTGACAGTTTCCAAATGCTGACAAGGGCTTCTCTAATGATACCAGCAGCAAAATTGTACCTTTAATGTGAAATCAAGATTAAATGTTAAAATAAGCACTCTGTTCTACACTTAATCACAGTCTATTGCACAATTCCATATACTGTATAATTGTTCAGCAGGTGCTATTTTAGCAAAGTGACTAAGTGTATAACTATTTTTACATTTTATTTAGTTAAATATTAGTATTAATAGCCAGTATTAAATGCAAATAACTAGTACCAGTATGTGAACACTATATTTTTTCTAATTTGGATTTCTGTGTTGCAACATCAAACGGGTTGTTTCCAAGGACAACAGACTGACTGGCTGTGAGAATCACTGAAAAGCTGGTAGGGTTGGGAGGGTTACTTTTGAAAAGTATTCCACCACAGATTACAGAATATATGCTGTAAAATGTAATTTGTAACATATTTAGTTAGATTACTCAAGGTCAGTAACGTATTCTAAATACTTTGTATTACTTCTTCAGCACTGGTAGATTTTTTCAATTGTTTTGACTATAAAAACTCTGTCAGTACAGTAATACAATACAAACACAAGTTAAAAATACATTCTCTGAAAAACCTAAATATCTTATGCAGTGTTGTTTCTTGTTATAAGGATTTATAGATATTTTTTACAGGAAAACAATACAAAAATGACTATCAAGAACACAATTTTTGCCCTAATATCAAATGTCTTAATAGACAGGTATGCATGTAAAATGACTAGAAATAGCATTTTAGCTTAGCATAAAGCTGACAATTTACACAAGGTTTATTTCTTATCACCAAACTTATCGAAATTACACATCATTAGAAAGTGTTTCACCGCTGTTCAAATGCACTTTGGATCGCATCATTTATATGTATAAATGTTTTCCATCTGAAAGGACTAAATATTAAATGAAACAAATGACAATAAAATGCAAAGTAATCTCTTCAGTAATCAAAATACTTTTTGAATGTAACTGTAGTCTAATTACCAAAAATTGTAACAGTAGTGGAATACAGTTACTTGTATTTTATATTTTAAATATGTAATCCCATTACATGTATTCTGTTACTCCCCAACCCTGACAGCTGGCCAGAACAAACATGAATGCAAACAGATTTATGAAGCAACATCACACTAAAATTCGTTGTATAATATTAGTCTCTTAGTAATAACACCATGTAAACTCAGTCAATAAGTTACTAAGAATATTGACAACACTAAATTAAAAACTCCTAATTTGAATTTGAATTTGAAACCCCCCCAAAATTATAGGGTGTTTGGTAATTAGGACGTCAGGATTTAGTCCGGTGTCACACAATATCATACCGTTTTTGGAGTCAAGTTAATGGTTTCACTAATTCTAAATACAGACAGTCAGTTTGGGCCCTGCGATGGACTGGCGACCTGTCCAGGGTGTCCCCCGCCTTTCGCCCAATGTTAGCTGGGATAGGCTCCAGCCCCCCGCGACCCTGTACACAGGATAAGCGGTTGACGATGGATGGATGGATGGATGGACAGTCAGTTTGAGCTGAATTTCAACTTAGTTATTGTTCTCTCTATTAATTCATAAATTACTGGTATGTTCATAGGAAATTACAAAGCAGTTCACAGCAGTTTTCCATCATGGTACAACATTACCAGCAATGATGACACATAATGGCACGAAGGGGAACCAAAACTCAGATTAAAATTCTTCCTTTATTTAAACAACTGCCTGATTAATTGTCCCAATAACCATGACATAATAAGCAATAATAATATCTAGCGTTGAGTTCTGTGATTTAGAATGTATGTTGCTTTTGAAACATTCATTAAAAAGTGATCTACCGCTCAGAGCAATGTATCATCTAACATAACTGTACAAGTACACCCTTGCATATTTCAAAACATTTCTTAAAGTACACATTCACGGTTTATTATTTGGACCTTACAAAGTTTCTGATTGAAAAAAGACTTGCTTATGTATGCGGCTTACAGCTATTTATTTGTTTCTATCAAGAAGCAGAAAATGCATTGTCATTTTGGCTCCCTTTAAGAGCCATATGTATGTTATTATCTCAGTAAGGGACTGGGGAGAAGGTGACTGTCTCCTAAGAGCTCTATGATTGCCTCTTACATCAGAGTGTTTTCCTTTCATTGGCAGGTATAGTTGTAATGGGAGCTTTTGTTCTTGTCAAACAAATAACACAACCTTAGGCCAATGTTTACAATTTCAGTATATTACATAAATGGAAATGCCCTTGATAACAGCAACAACAAATCACAAAGGCTTGATCACTTTGACTAAAAGCAGGCAAAACGTTCAAGAGCCAAAAATAATTTCAAAAATTGTTTACTTCAGTATTAACTGAGTTAAGATTGCACTGATGGTAATGGTGTGGGGGGCAAGACACCGGCACCATTTGTTCTAAATAACCCCCTGAGTGTTGAATCAACCACCTCTAATCAACTGTTTAAGTGGCCCAAAACACTTGGGGGAAAGAAATCATAGAACTTAAGGGAAACATTTGTGTTGTTATGCTTGTTGAAACCAAAGAGATTCCTGCATCCTGAATGAATGCAAACAACTGAATCAGAAACTGCAAATTACTTGGTTAGTTGGTTTTTGGTTTCCAAAAAGGAAAATAAAAAATATATGTGATGACCTGATTAATTAACTGAGTAAATATCAAATTCAAATACATGACATTATTGTGACATTATTGTGGCAGATGAGCAAAGCATTAAATAGACATTACAAAATGTCTCATATAGAAAGTCAATGATTTTTTCTTTGTTTTCACAAATCATTGAACATAAGGTAACTGTTACTGCCCTACAATCGAGTTTGTCAATCTGTACGAGGTAGACCAAGTGGCCTTTATCATTGAACAGATTCTTGCATTCCAACTGCACAATTTTTGAATTGTTTCTCTATGTACAGTACACATCGTTTCATAGCACTGTGCTTTTAAGATGTGGTGTTTACTATTTAAAAACAAATCTCGAGACTGCCGAATTCTGTTCCCTTCTGTTGTTCTCCATCTTGATGTTTTTAAATGCAAGAACATGTTCTGTTCAAACGGCTCCTCACTCATGCTGTACTGCCTGCTTATGGTAAGTATGGTTTGGTGGGTTAGGTGACATACAGTAAATTCAATGCGTTAATTAAGTTATCTTTTTATAATTATATTAACTCGAGAGCACAAGAAAAATAAATCACTTTCTATTCCAGGATGTGAACATCCAACAAACCAAGACCCCAATCAAAAACAATAAAGGGCCTTCAACTGTTAAAAGCTACAAAAAAAATTAAAAAACAGCACAATGTACAATTCGTTAAAGAAATCATGAAGAAAAAGGAATATGGAAACAGGGCTATATATACACACATTCCATTGGCGTGATTATGATTCGAACAAGAGATGTATTATCTTAAATGAATAATGAAACCTCTGTTTTAAATCAATGGCATTCATGTGTTTTGTATTAACACAATGGAATCGTCATGAGACCACTGTATCTGGCTCATCACTGAACTTCTTCCAAGTATGATTTGCATGATAATTTTAGAGATTTCTAGCATGATTTGAGCACCAGAAACCTACAGAGAACATCCACTGTGTACCCAACATGCAATGTGCCACTTGAATGAAAAATGCAAGTAGGAGAGAGAAACATGATTGTGACCCTGCAGTGATTTTTTTTCCTACAACCAAAGGCATTATTTTCTGCACCCTGTTTCAACCATATCCTAACAAGACTTACATTGATTAGAAGAGGGTGGGAGTGAAAATGCTTGCTGTGAATGACAGCCAGTGTCACTGTGAGACTGTGACACAAAAAAGGGCATTGGCAATAAGGATACATTGCAAAGGACATGACTCAAGGGCTGATCTTACATGCAGAGGCTCTCACAAGCCCTGCAAGCCGCATTCCAACACACACATTTTCCATGAGGAAATCCCAGCGCACCCTTGTATGCTGGGTAGGTATGAGTTTCATCCCCTGAAACAATCCGATATTCGACTGGCATAATATAACTGGGTCACATTAAAAATCAGACATTTGAGAAAGGGGTCTTCCAACAATTTTTTACAAACCTTGGAGTCCCTTTCACGCCCATGTATACCATTTACTGTATATACAGTATATATATGCATGTCCCAATGGTTGATTTTTCATAAAATGAACAGAGTTCAAATTTTCCTTTTTGTTATATGAGGGTTTCATTAAAACAGAATTGGAAACGTTTGAAAAAATATCACTTGTGAGCAGAGTATTTCATTGGGCATAATTTCCAAACAATTATCAAATAACAGTATGCAAAAAGTGTGAAAATATGATTTAATTTAATATTTAATTGTGTATATTTTGGGTACATAAAATGTAACCAATGAAACATTTAACTGTGGCCGGAATTCTCATGACTTGCCAAAAAAAAATTTAAACTGTATATAAACAGTTGGAAGATTATTATTTTTTATTTTTTTAAAGTGATATCAGTAAATAGTATTTGTAATTTTGTGGCTGTGCGTTTATGTGGACAAAATAATAAAAAGTATGGAAAAAAGGTCTTGGCATAATAGTTGGCAACAGGAATTCTTGTAAATGAATGATAGAGCAAAACTGTTCCCCCATTTAGTATAGCCTGTTTACATAACTCTCACTAGCTACCCCAGAGCAGAGCAGAGTTGGCCTACAGCTGCCAGCTCTATGGTGTTCTTTTTTTTTTTTTACTTGTTCCCTGTAGAGCTCTACCGGGGCCAGAACCACTTCCCTTAAGTGACACATGTGAGTAAGAGTGGTCTATTGCTCTGCAATCTGAACCACACACACCAGAAGACCTAACCAACACACATGCTTCCTGCCCCCTCGCACTGCTCTAACTGGGTCATGACATTCCCCAATTCCTGTCTGTCCTGTGTCTCTCCAGACACCCCAACCATGGCCAACTCCAGTCTCTGAGTTGGTTGTGTTTTGAAATTCTGCCCCTGCACTGTCTGGGGAGCTTGGCCACATGCACCTCTTCTGCTGGGAAGTGAATAGACCTAGATAGTGCCCTGGGAGAAGGCATGAGAATGTGATTCTTAGCGCTTGCTTTAGATCACAGGTCCTGCTGTGCCCTGTGAAGTCAGATCCTCAATGTTTGTGTTGGCAGGGATTATGTAGTCCTCTGGACAGGACAAACCCTAAGTGGAATTAATTTCCTTTGAGACAAAGACTCAGCAAGTGCATCATTTTCCAACTGTCCATTCTAGAGCACTGCATCCGAGACCTATCCAGATGGGTAAATACGTAGATGCGCCATATGATATGAAAAATGGAAAGTAAATCAGAGAAAGTGGGACTCCAGGGGAGGTAAATTGCTGAAGTGTTGAACTGAGTAGGTGCGGACACTATCAGACGACTGGTCTTTCCTTGTGTTTCCACTGGCATGCACATGAGCAACTGAAATTTAAAACAGGACAGATCTGACAGTGATTTACTCTCAGGCTCTGTGCTTGAGCTGCTCTACGCATACTGACTGGTCTCCAGCTAATATAATAGACAGTAGAGTTTTGTCCTAATTAACTCAAAATTTGCTCTTTTAGTATGTGTCTTCATATGCAGTTTCAAATCAGAGGATAACACATCTGACATGCATTCAAAATTACACCATTAGACAATTGATCTCCAGTCCTTTTTGTCTTATGTACCCACGTCATTTCAAAGCTTTCCTTTTTACTTTAGTGCATGTCATAGATTAAAAAGGCATACTACCACACTACTCTTACTATTTCTGCCATATCTTTTTACAACAGAATTAGTAAGAGTGTTACGGTAGTATGCCATTTCGAAATTAGCCCATTAAACGTCAAATGTGTCTCTGGGACAAAATTATGCTAGAGCAGGTCACATATTCTGCTGTACTGTGTCCACACAAACTGACACAAATTGCATTTAACTTTTGTTTTCTTTCCTGAACTGAAAAGACATTTATCATATTAATCTTTTGGCAAGATTTACATTTTACATCGTAATTTATGTTTTAATGAAGCAAAACCTAAATCTTTCCAAGTAACACCTGGCTGGAACTTGCTTATTTGACCACTGGTTAGTAATCAGTGATTTAGACAATACTCATGGATAAATTACCTAGGAGGAAAACAATATCTTGGCAATAACAATAATATCACAATCGCTATAATATCACTTTGAATTCATGATTACATCATATAGCACAGATACTGTAGTTATATGCCAAATTGAAAATGAGTAATATTTTCCATAAGTCATTAGGGACAGCAAACACCCTTGCAAAAACAAACATAAGTGTATGTCAATGCACAGTGTTGACAACGTCAAAGGAGAATGCCGTAAATTACCTGAGCCATGCACAAAGAGGTGGAGATATTTTATCATGATAGGACTTTTAGCGGTCTGCAGGGAACCCTCATCATCTTTCATAAGGGGAGGTTTGCCACTTTAATCCTACATCTGGTGTGCATTACCATTCCATGCAGCTCTGACTTAAGTCTGGGCCTGAACAAGAACCTCACCCTCTCACTGTGTCCAAAAACTATAAAATACTAACAGCTTGAAATTAAAGATGACACTGTCTCCTTCACAAACTCTTGTATTTTATATTTGTTTTTGGAAAGTTTACAGGTTTAAAAAAAAAAAAATGTCTTCATGAAATTACTGTTGGAATGAAGAAAATGAAAGAAAAGACAAGGGAAATGTCAGCCAATTCTCTGAAATGGGGCTTCAAAAGCTGCCTCCATTTAAAACTACACATTTTTGGTTTCACCTTCAAAAGTAATACAAGATTTTTAAAGGGGCCAGAACATTTTTTTTTTTTTTGCTTTTAGATCGCTGTGAGAATGCTGTTGCAATAAACTTATCCAAACAAGAAAATTAAAGGTCAGGGAGTGTTTCTCATGACCTAGCTCATGTTATCATTTTGAGTGTTTTTCCAGGTAAAACAGTGAATTTAAGTGTATAAGCTAATTTAAATCACAAACTTGTCACTTGTTTATCTCGAGGGCAAAAATATTCTCACTCTGGTATCTCTGATTTTTGCAGTATTTCTTGTCTCACTGAGCCCATTCATACTACATTAACTAGAACATTCATTGAAATGTGTTGCCTTGTAAACATGTAAAACTGTAAAAAACAAAACTGCTTCATGAAGCTGAGGAAGGGGGCTCTTTAGTTACATTTGCTAGAACAACAGCAGCTAATAGCACCTGTAAAACACACAAGGCTACCTCCAGGATGACACTATTTCTGAAAATGATGCCTCATTTCCTGCTGACCACAGTTTATGTGTGTCCCTGATGTTAATCATGTTTTTGTTGTGGTGGAATGATGCCACTGATTTCAGATATTACAGAAAGAGAAAACAATTATGCATGTAGACCAAGATCAAATCTTCATGAAAAAGAGAAATCTTAAAAAAAGCTTGATTTCCATGCTTTAAAAAAAGATTGTTAGGTGGCCTCCGTTTTACCTCAAGGCTCACAACAGTAGCTCTCTGAATTAACTTGATACACATGACTAAAAAGACAGTGAGAAGCCTGTTTGACAAGTAGGTCAATGCAGTCTGTCTCTCTCTTTTTCTTTATCCCCAGGGTGTGCAATTGTTGGTTCCTTACCTGAGGGCAATCTTTGATATAGTGTCCCTTGTTAAAGCAGAGATGGCACAGGTAGTTTGGTGGAGGCCTCTTGCTGGGCTTGCGTGGCTCAGAGGATAGGGAGAGGTCGGAGAAGTGGTCCGTTAGAGAATTCAGGCCATCCACTATGTTGTTAAGTGAGCCATATGGGGAAACACTTTTGTATAAACCATTATTCAGTGCCTGAAAAGTATAAAAGATCAAGGAAAACAACAGTTTAGTTAATCACAATGTTAACAAAACCGAAGCACAAAAAATTATCAATATCTTCTTAACAATTTAAGGCATGTTACACTAATTAATTACAGTTTTAAGACTTTACCGAAAATAGCATTGGCCAATAAGCAGAATTAATTCTGGGTTTCAATGGTCCTAGAAAATGTGGACATATCAGAAAATTACAAAAAAAATGATTTCACAGCCAGAAAAAGTAACTGAAATTAACACAATCATATATAAATATATACATATACACATACACTGGCAGCCAAAAGTTTGGAATAATCTACAGATTTTGCTGTTTTGGATGGAAATTGGTGCTTTAATTCACCAAAGTGGCATTTAACTGATCACAAAGTATAGTCAGGACATTACTGATGTAAAAAACAGCACCATCACTATTTGACAAATGTCCTTTTTTTATCAAATCTAGACAGGCCCCATTTCCAGCAGCCATCACTCCAACACATCTTATCCTTGAAGAATTATGCTAAATTGCTAATTTGGTACTAGAAAATCACTTGCCATTTTATCAAACACAGTTGAAAGCTATTTGTTTTGTTAAATGAAGCTTAACATTGTCTTTGTGTTTGTTTTTGAGTTGCCACAGTATGCAATAGACTGGCACATCTTAAGGTCAATATTAGGTCAAAAATGAAAAAAAAAAAAGAAGCTTTCTCTAGAAACTTGACAGTCAATCATTGTTTTGAGGAATGAAGGCTATACAATGCTTGAAATTGAAGATTTCATATAAAGGTGTACACTACAGTCTTCAAAGACAAAGGACAACTGGCTCTAGCAAGGACAGAAAGAGATGCGGAAGGCCAGATGTACAACTAAACAAGAGGATAAGTATCAGAGTCTCTAGTTTGAGAAATAGAAGCCTCACATGTCCTGAATGACATTCTGAAGCTGACAACTTCATTGAATTCTACCCGCTCAACACCAGTTTCATGTACAACAGTAAATTGAAGATTCAGGGGCGCAGGCCTTATGGGCAGAATTGCAAAGAAAAAGCCACTTTTGAAACAGAAAAACAAAAAGAAAAGGCTTGGCAAAGAAACACAGATATTGGACAACAGATAATTGGAAAAGAGTGTTATGGATCTTAACCCCATTGAGCTTTGATGGGATCATTTGACTGTAAGGTGTGTGAGAATTGCCCGACAAGACAGCCACATCATGGCAAGTGCTACAGGAAGTGTGGGAGAAATGTCATCTGAGTATATGGACAAAATGACTGCCTCTTTGAAGTAGTTGAAGTAATTTTTCACGTTATTAATATCCTGACTATACATTGTAATCAGCAGCATGCCACTTTGGTGAATAAAAGTACCTATGTCTTTGCATAAGAGCAAAATCTGTACTTTATTCCAAACTTTTGGCCACCAGTGTATGTGTGTATATATAAATATATATATATAAGGCCGTAGCAAGAAATTCTGGGATCTTCAAAATATTGCTCTGGGCCCCTTACCTAATACAGTTTCGAATTTATTGTTGGTCCCCCTGGGACCTCTGGGCCCCTAGAATTCACCCCACTGGCTACTGCCCTATATATATATATATATATATATATATATATATATATATATATATATATATATATATATATATATATATATATATATACATACATACATACACATACACATACACATACACATACACATAGTACCGGTCAAAAATTTTGAAACACTTACTCATTCTTTATTATAATGTTTTTTTTCTTTACATTTTAGAATAATAGTAAAGTCATCAAAACTATGGAATAACATAAATGGAACTATGGGAATTATATTGTGACTAAACAAAATCCAAAAATAAATCAAAACTGTGTTATATTTTAGCATCTTTTAAAGTCGTCACCCTTTGCCTAGAATTTGCAAACATGTACTCTTGACATTTTCTCAACCAACTTCTTGAGGTATCACCCAGGGATACTTTTTAAACAGTATTTAAGGAGTTCCCATCTATGTTGGGCACTTATTGGCTGCTTTTCATTATTATTTGGTCCAAGTTTTGGTTTTATAATTAAATAAATTAATATGGTAGCACAATGATATTTTTGTCTACAAAAGAAATTTCAAACATTTAAGCGTACGCCTTCAGATCAAAAGATTTTAAAGATCATGAGAAAAATTTCAGTCAAGTGTTTCAAAACTTTTGACCGGTAGTGTGTGTGTATATATATATATATATATATATATATATATATATATATATATATATATATATATATATATATATATATATATATATATATATATATATATATATATATATATATATAAAGACATGGAAATGTCCATAGTAAAAAAAAAAAATTTCTAGCTATGCACGACTTTGAAATATTTTCATTGGCTAGATATTTTGAGTGCAATATATATATATATACAAAATAAAAAATATCAAATTATTTAAAAAAATCCTTATCCAGCAATAACTTATGCACAACTGGAAAGTCGTGGAAAAATTATGGTAATTCATTCTTCAAAAGATGTTGAAGCCGACATAACCCCCTAGAGCAAGTAATAAGTACATCAATCTGAGATTTGCAAATCAGATTGGCATATAACAACAGAAAATAGTTCAACGTTAAGCATGCGTTACATAGACGACAGTTTGGAAGGGAAGATGTTGCTTGAGTGATGTCTTCCTCTGGTTATGGTTTCTGAGGTTATGTTATTGTTGAAGTCTAATGTTGGACAGTACTGAAACTTTATACTTGGCAAGAGCAGATAGCTGTCATCTAGTTCTTAGCAAGGACAATAAACAGTTTCTTCCCATATCTCCCAGACGAGTCTCTGTTCATCTGTTAGATAAACTCTGGATACACCAAACAAGCTTTATTAAATCTTTTCCTATAGATGTACATCTGGTTATCATTTTCCATCCCAGATGATTTCCATTCTTTGTGGAAGAAGTCCCTGCAAAACACACATCCCAAGTGTTTGCACTTCATTCAAACTGTAAACTAATTTACGCAATTCTGAGCATGTATGACATAAGATTATGAGTCATGTAAAATCAGTAATCTTTAGAAGTGTTTATGTTCAAAATAAGTAGGCCAACAAAAAGCAGTGTCATGAGAAACTGTGTGTCCAGCTAAACTTTTATTTTGACTTGCATGACCAACAAACAGTAAGTCTAAGATCAACAGGGAATATGAATAGGAAAATGGAAAGTTCTCCCTAAACATAAAACTAACAAATTCCAGCTATGGTTGCAATTTTATGAAAATACAGTGATGACAGCTACTAGCAGTTTTTTATCAGAATTCTTTTCTAATATCAATGCTTATGCAATAATGCAATCACAATTTTGATTGTAGTTGCCAGAATGGAATTTGCCTAGGATCTCTGGGATATGGCCCTCACACATTTACGCCAGTGGAGGACATCTCTCCTCACCCCTCCCACACAGCTAGAGAACCAGTCAGGGAGGTCAATCCTGCCCTTCACTGCTGCCACTCGCTGGACAAGCGAGTAGCAGTATGTACACACACACACACACACACACAAGCAAAGGTGTTATAAGACATGTGACTATTTAACTGCCACCTAGATGATGTACACAGAACCATTTGCTGGCAATACTGCACAAAAAATAAACAGAAACCATATCTATAATTCATGCAGAGATGATCAGATACTGTATGTTAATTTCACAATACATATAGCATAGACTGCTAAAAAATCAGATTCTGACAGGTTGATTTTGGCATTATAGAAAAGAAATGCTTTGATAAAAGCTGATCAAAGAACTATTATTTGTGCAATGAGAGGTTTTTGAAAGCATTCCTAACCTCTAGCATCCTTCCATTTGAAATTGCATCCCAAAAAAAGAAAAAGGAGATGGCGAATTAGAGAGAGAAAAAGGCATAGGGAGGGAGAGAGAGACTTGTCACAATGTTTTTATTAACTCTGATTACGAATTAAAGTTTTGCCGTTCATCAAACTTTCCACTAAACATCACCACTTTGACTCTGTCTCAGCCACAATACTGTCAATGCATCATTAAAAAGAAAATGTGTTACTCAAATGTCCATGCTTCTGGAAGTAATTATCTTGTTTAGAAAAATAAACCAAAAAGTACAAAAAGAATCAATAGTGAATTTTAGTTCCATGAGCACTCCAATTAGTACACAGAAATTTATTGAAATGTTGCATTTAATTTGAAAATCATTCCCATTTCAATGAGATTTGAAAAGAAGCCACACCCATTCTTGGCTTCTTATACATGTTTCATGACAAACTTAATTATCAAGACAACATAATGGCACAAAATAATATAAAAATATCGACAGTACAGTACATTAATCTCACTTGAATCTTGACTATTAAATTATAGAAATGTATCCTTTATTGGAAAAGCAATCTACAGGATGATGCCATCTTAAAAAGAGATTCAGCAGGCAACAATTTTCTTTTCCTAATTTGTGTTCTTAAGCTTCTACACTTTACATCGTAATATATTTAACTATGTTCACATGCACATCAAATTACTATCTGGCCCTATATACTCTTTAAATAATACTATCAAACATATTCATTCAGAGAGGATCATTAATAATATTGACTTTGTTTATGTGATAAAGAATAATAAAATGACTGTCATGTCTGTAACCACAAAAAACTAAAAAAAAAAAAAAACTCACAAAGAAGCATCATTTTTGATTACATTGAATTCAGATAGGGCATTCCATTTTTTTAGACCTTTAAATCTCATTCTGAGATTTGAGACTAATTGGACCTAAACAGCCTCTACTTGTTCAAATTAGGCAGTTGGCAAATAAAAAGCAAGTAATCTTATGATCAACATGAGATACTTTCAAGGATGACTGCCTAATTTGGCTGTCCACGTGCAGTTACAAAACACAATAAACTGAGTGTGCAAAGCTGTACTGAGCACGCTGACACTGATGTCTATTTTTAATGCCACTAAGTGATTCATTCTTTGTATAGTGCTATTAAATATAAATACATAAAATCGTCAAACTAAAAGTAAAACTCTTAATTGACCTCAATTATTTTACAACAAAATCTAAAACGTATTACTAATAATAAAAAAGGGTGAGAATAACACTATTACAATTTTTCTTTGGCTAAAACAAATAAATAATAAAAAATATATATCTTATGCAAATCGAACAAAGCGTTTTATAGAGTACAAACGTAGCTTCGACCAGACACGCGCACAACATCAGATCGTGTCAGACTGCGCTTTCCTTAATAAATCTTATTCCAGACGACGGAGACCGTTCTCTGCGTAAACGTATATTTTCACTCCAGAATAAAAGTACACTGCTGAAGTACAGAACTTTAGTTACCTCATTCCTCTGCAGCTGAAAGAAATTATTGAGATAGTTGGAGTTGTGAGAGCTCAGGTCATTGGCAGGAGTTTTGCTGAAGTTCAGGTCCGGGTGGGAAGAGTTGGGCTCGGGTCGGAATGCATCGAAGGCACTCGTCTGATGTGTGTCTTGTAAAGAAAGGTAAACCCAATTTAGAAGCTGTGCAGGCTGGTACACTGATGTACTGCTGTCTATGGCAGACAACAAGCTCATGTTGTAATTTTGAGTCTTCCACTGTTACTTTTGGAAAGGGCTAACTTTGTTGACTTGTTCCGAGTCTACTGTGAATGCGCCGTCCGTTTTCCACACCCCGAAAATGAGCACTTCTCACTTCTTCCAGCACAGACCCTTTGCTGGGATCCCGGTCCCAGGATTATAGTTACACGAAAGTCATTGCTCTAACATGTCAGAATAAAAAGTTTTAGCCCGCTGTCCATGGCCCGTTATCTCGCTTTATTTGCACTGTAACTAGAAAACTCATTGAATATTCATGGTGTATCCGCGTACATCATTGTCTGCAACAGCCAATCAATATGCGCTCTATAATATATGCGCTTATGTATAGGGACAATCTTTTCATTATTGGCTACCAGCTAATTTGAACAGATAAATAATATTTTCACTGTATTTATTTTTTAAACACATTGCAATGCTTAGTGCATGATTTTTGTTTTATTAAAGATTATTTTAAAAACTAAAAGATCATACTGTATGTAGTTCATTCAACATTAATTCAAGATTTAACAAAGAAACTGTACTTCACAATCTATTTCAAAAATGTAATTTGGGTTGTATACCAGTATATTAATTAAATGAAAACACTGTCAAGTGTTGTACTCGTAATATTGTCATAGAGAAAATCATCAAATCACCTTAAAAATCTCTCCCTGGAAAATATTATTTGATTAACACCAGTCCACATGGCTGTAGATATCCCTTAAATACACAGAAATATATGTGAAACAAAACACATTAAAGAAGCCAATAGGCTGATGTAAGCAAATGGCTTTGTTTGTTTAGCAACAGGGGTGAGATTCTTGAGTGGTAACCCCACAAACAGATCCCAGGGAAATGCCCCATATTTCCTAGCCATGTGCCCAATAAGGCTAAAAACTCCTAAAGAGAATAAAGAAGAAAGTGTAAGAATGAACATTTGTAATGTATCCAATTTATTTTATAATTAAATAGAGTAGGTAATCATAAAATATAAAACAAATAAATACATAAAAAAATAAACCCATGATAAAAAGGCTGCATTTTGCACAACCAGTCGAAAGCAGGAGGGTTTTGACATGTCCTAATGGATTCATAAGCATTTCAATGTTTGATTGACTCACCTGTGGTAGCTACAAAATTCAATGGCAAACTAATTTGTGCTCCACCTTGTGGTGTTAAGATACTCATCCTCCTGCACCACTTTCTAAAACTTAATTCACCTCACGGATCTTAACCCTAAAATGCATAGTTAATTGTACCCCAAGAATGTATTTGCAATTCAATAAGATGCATATTATTCCTAAAACTGCCTATTACAATTTCTTGTAATCAAATAAACCACTTTTACAAAAAACATTGAAATCTTTCAGAACAAGATTCAATACATTACTTGTATATCTAACATTTCAGTATTATAGTCTAACAGTACAGAACCTACACGGAAATACGTCTGTGTGTGGGATCTTAGTGCATGCATTGGCAGCAAATCACCAACATGCCACTGTGGTCTTTACAGACAGGGGCACTGCAATGAGAGCAGGTTGTGCTCACTTTTCTGTCTCTTGTAGCTCGACAGTAAGAACATCTCTTTCTGTTTTTCCGCAGGTCGCGCTGTTCTTGAAGTTGACTGGTTATACCTGGCCATGATTTTACTACCCCACATATTTTCATGGCCTCAAGGATGGTCTTTGGTAACTTTGGGGTTTCTTCGCAACGCCTATGCATTTGAGGCATTACAAGCTCTTTCACCAGTTCCTTCATGAACAACCTCTGCATGTTATAACCACTTGACATGAAGTTGGGGTGCTGAGCAATAAAAATGGAGTAGGAGTTTACAACAGCAACATCCAACATATTATACCACAGCAATGTGGGCCATCTCCCTGTTTTGCGTCTGCAGGTATAATTCCGGGTCATTTGGTCAACACTGTCGACTCCTCCTTTGGTGAGGTTGAAGTACTGGATGACCTCTGGCTTGTTTTTAGCACTTGTTTTATCCAGCGCTTTGCTGGTATGCATGGTGCTTAACAGGATCTTTGCCTTTTTTAACTTTGGCACATAGCTTACCATGGACATATTGCCACAAAAACCAAACTCAGAGCTATAAAGTGCTCGTAACTTGGATGGCCACATGACTGGTGGTACATCTGGATTATTATGGTGAAGGGTTCCAACCATGGTCAAATTTCTCTCAAGCAGCTTTTTTGCCAGAGGGACACTGGTAAAGTATTTGCCCATTGTAATGTTGAGACCTATCATAAGAAACAAACACATAAACGGACAGAGAGTTAGGCAACTTGCACAAAAACAATAAGGGTGGCCTGACAATGGTTGTGACAGAGTTGGTGAATAGAAGGTTGCTGGTTTGGTCCCTTAAAAGTGTGAACCATCAACTTTCAACATTCTGCTCTCGAGCAATGTAGTTAACCCTAAGTTGCTCAAAGGGTTTACTTAGTTTTCTTTGGATAAAATTGCGGGCTAAATGGCTACTGTTTATTTTAAATATACACTAGAAAAGCAAGAAAGTACAAAAGATATTATAATGGTTTCTAAGAGAATTATCACATCCTTATTAATCTATGACTAGAGGTCAACCGATAAAGGATTATGCCAATACAGATAACTAAGGTGGTGAGAAAGGCCGATAACCAATTAATCGGCCAATAGTTTTTAAAATGTATTTATAGAATGTAAAAACAATAAATGTATTCTTTCCTATGACGGGCACAGAAAAGAGTCCAAAATAAAAAAAAATGTTATTGTTCAACCAAAATCCCAATAATAACCAGACATTTTTTTAAATATTTAGTGCATAATGCTGGAATTGTAAGTATAAAGAACAACAAGCCCCCCATTTTGAAATGACAAAAATAAAAAAACTAGCAGCATAGATTTAATCTGATGACTAATAATTATGAGATTTACCTGTTTCCTGGAGTCCACTGGACAACTTTAGGACAGTGTTCTCTGCAGGGTTCACCTCTCCTGGCAGTCTTCCTATGAAGATGACAGCGTCAATGGCATATGGGACTCTGGCATCACACATCCAAAAGATTTTTATACCGTATTTGGTAGGTGGGCCTGGCTTGAATTGCAGAAACTTGCACCTGCCCCTGAATAACACAAGTTGTTCACCAACAGTGACACAATCACTAGGGATGAACCTTTCTCTACAGTTGATTAGGAACCGATCCCACACATGTCTGAAGGCTGCCAATGTGTCGGATGTCTCTCTTTCTACTCTGGTTCTCTTGTCATCAAATCGCAGGTATCTGCCAATGTCCTCAAATCGTCCGCCTGACATGGTAGCTTTATAAAGTGGGTTCTGTAATGGATCTAGAAACAGCTCCTGTGTAGGGACATCCTCATTTTTTTCCATACCGATAAGTAGTGTCAGACCAATAAAGGCTTTTAGCTCTTCTTTAGTGACCTCTTTCCACAATTTGCCTTTTGCTGATGCTGCTCTCTGTCCTTCCATGTTGGTGCATTGAAGGATCTCATCAATGATGTTTTCACTGATGAAAAGTTCCCAAGCATCTTTAGGTGTCACAACTGATGGTCCTAGTGCAGGTCCTGGACAGCTCCTTGATGTAGAGCTTCTGGTTTCACTTTGAGGAGGAGGAACTTTGCTCCAATAAGACTCATTATTACTCTGTCGACTCAAGTGATCTTTACTCTCTTCATCACTGGATTCTGCAGATGAGTACTCAAAGTCAGTTGTACTGCCAACTGCTCCCACTATTTCCTGACCCACTGTCACATCTGTGGAACTGCTACATTCTGGGTCTTCAGTGTCGGAGAGCTCAGATTCTGAATCTGGGGAGGCGATGGATTCATATTCTTCTCCAACCGTTCCCAAACGCTCAGCTGTATTCCTTTCAACAATTCGGTGAACCACGGACAACACTGTAATACAAACACGAGAACTGTTATATTGGCATGAAGAAAATGTACAAATAAGTAAACATGTTAGTTGCATGCCTGCGTGAATTATTGTTTTAAATTAAACGGTATGTAACCACACAGAGCATTCTCATTCATCTCATTCAATATAAGCCTATTTCATCACATACACTCTACTAATGTCTAGCTGGATGGCTCTTCTTTGAACTTGCTCAGTGAAACTATGAAATAGCAAAAACCAAGCCAATTTTTAAATAAAAAGACATCAAACATCGACACAAAGAGGTTTAAATAAACTGGACTGCATGAATGAGCATTGTCTTTGCTTACTCAGCAAAACGTTTTGCAGCAAAATCAGGAGCAGACAGAAATGTGCAGTATTTGATCTCCCTCTGGTGGATAAATATCAAGTAGCAGTTTGGGACACATTAGTCTGCATATCAATATTTTGAACAATTAAGATTTCTATTTATACTTTTTTATCTCACTTGTGCTGGTACTAAAATTATTCTTTAGAGAGTTTTAATAATTTGTTAAAACCTTTACATTTTTCTACACTGATTAGAGATATATTTGCCAAATCTTTTAAATTGGAAAAACTGGAAAAACATTTCTCTCAGTCAACAACAATTTGTCAGACAGAGAATTAAGACTTAAGTCTGTAATACCCTTATTTTAATGTAAGCTTGATATAGGAAACACAAAGCAACTTCTTTGCATAACATTAAAATATGCAATAGGCAAAGATATGGTATGTTATAAAGCATTAGACAGCTACATTTGCCAAAAACCATACATTCTTCAAATTGGAGCAAAAATACATCATCCATGATAATTGGATGATGTCATTCTTTCAATCAAACAACTATAAGAAAAGCAAAGATAAAAGCAGTTTCGGTCAGAAAAGATTGCTATAATCCAATGAACATTAAAACACAATTATAATTCAGTTTCCTTCTAAACGTTTAACAAATATGCTGTTGCACATCAGGTAATCTATTCTTAATGGTATTTCATATGCAACCTGTAACTGTACCCATATCTGTATGCTTTACCACACACAGAGCACTGGAAAAGTCTCACCTTAGAATGTGTCCATTTATGTTATAATTAACAAGTATGTAAACATGCTTAAAACCCTTTCTTTACTCAGAGCAAATATAAGGTCTCTCTCCTGTGTGATCTCTCTGGTGCACTATTAAGTCATATTTGTAAAAAAAACTGGTCACATGAAAACGGCCTGTCACCGGCCTGTCACAAGCATGTCTATGCAAGTGTATTTTCAAATAAGAAGGCTTGGCGAACTTCATTTGACACTGATCACAAGTGTGCAGCTTCTGTCTCCTGTGAATTTTAAAGTGATCCATGAGCAGGTCTGATTCATTCCCACAGGTTTCACCCCTAAATCGCTCTCCTTTGCAGTTAGTTGAATCTTCTGCCTTTACCTGCCTTCTCAGCAGGCTCACGGCGATGTTCTATGGCCTTTCTTTGCTTAATTAAATATAGAATTCCTCTGCTTGACACATCAGAATTCATTTTAGTAGATATTATTTTTTCTGTTGTCTTACACTGCTCTGTTGAACATTTCATTCCTTGGATTGATGCATCACAATTTATCCCTGTTGTTTTTCTTTTTCTGGATGCAGCACTTCTTTCTGCAATTTTTTTTCTTCTGTTCAGAGGTTTATCAGAAAAAGCAAGAGTGTTCCTTTCGAACTCATCATCCATCTCAACTGGAGGTATTAGATCAGTTGTTAAGTCATCAGGCACTTCCTTCATAACTTGTAGACCAAGGTCCAGGAACTCATCTGTCGCACCACCATGAGAATGAGGGGACATTTCTATTATGTTCACATCAACCAATGAAGAGGCATCTTGATCATATTCCACTTTTACTTCTCTTTGGGGAATGTCTGACTGACTGAACTCTGATTGCATTATCACTGTATTTGTCAATGTGTCATTTTCCCCTTTTAAGTATCCACTCACACAGTGCAATGAAATTAGCTCTTGATTATTGGAAGGAAGCGTACTGCTCATTTTATCTTCAGAGTTTGTTTGCATGAGGTTCAGCAGAGATGGCAAACTTTGCTCCATTATAAAGAAACATTTGCCTTTTGGTGTATATTCTATCATCTAGTTCATCTTTGATGATGAGCTGTAGAAGAGGTCTTGTTGTTGAGAATGGAGGTGAATCCCTCTCGTGGCTGAACCAGGACTACAACAAAGAAAGAAGGCCGAGATTAAGCAATCTATCCCGTCATGCATTTGTTTGTAGTATGGAGATGACTATTAAAGATTGCATTGCTGTTTTATTTTTAAATTACCACCACCATACAATTGCATAACCATGTTGGTTAAACTAAACTCGCATTTCGTCGTAGGTAAATTAATATTTGGTAACTTCAAGGCAGATAAACAACTGGAGTATCGGCGCAAAATAATAGCGGTTACAGATAATGAAACTAGAAATCTACACTTATATCCTTTACATGATTAAAAAATAATGTATATGTAATACTCTACTCACCAAAGCGACTTAGCACTGGAGGAAATAGGCCTTTATCACACTTCCGCGTTTCTCGCTTCCGAGGGAGCCCCTCGCAGGGTAAACTTACTTCCGGTATCAACAACTGCCTTTGAAACGTGAGCAAGATATGATGAAATTAGTCTTCACACAAATTAAATAGCGTATGAATGTTTGATCTGACTTGTCAACCCTACAGAGCTCTAATTACGAGCTTGATTGTGGTAAAATAACATTCTGACACCTTTGAGGAAGCCACAACGTGATAGAATGCAGCATATTCAGTGAGAAATTCGAGATGCTAATAGCCTAAGACTACACCGGTAATAAGTAACTTGTGAATTCGCTGTCATATCGTTGTCTGTTTGGGTTGGCTCTTACACTATCACAATTGAAAAGAACACGTTGTGTGCGGAGAATCATCGGCAGTTTGCTCCCTGAACAGCTCCAGAATGAGAAGCAACGCGTCTGATCGCTCGCACCATGGACACGTACATAAACAGGGACACTTCTGGCATCTCTCTCTATTACATCTCATTCACATGCTTTTAACACAGGCAGACAACTTAGTGGGATAAAGTTAATGTTCGAGTGGACATTCGGGATTAAACTCTGTTTTTCACATCATGATGCCAATCCAACTCAGATATACAGGTGCATCTGCCCTTTTTTTTTTTTTTTTTTTTAATAGCACACGGCTCAAATGTCCAAACAATATATTTTTTTAAATGGTCATTTTAACATCCTTATAAGTAAAAGAATGGAACCATTACTCAGATGTTCAGGAAAAATATAAATTTCCTGACCGTTTCTTCGTGAGAAATACTATTAAATACATCGTTTATGGCACAGTTCTTATTGCTGTCTGTTTATCTTTTTAAAACTGTATTTATATATTTGGGAATTTCATACGAGGTTCAGTTAGACATTTAATTTTATTTGTATTTTTGCATCTGTGCTGGAAGTATAGCTTTTTAAAATGTATTTCCCTTGATATCGTGATGAGAGGTGTGGTTGAATGAATACAGACTGCGGACTGAATTGCCTAATCAGTTGAAAAAGGTGATAAATAATTGATGTGTATATCATGTTTGTGACTTGTTGGAAAACATACCATATACAAGAGGTAAGAAGCATTACTAGAGGCAAATGTAAACTAAAGCAATAGCCGCAAACCTGTAGCGGAAGTAGCTTTACTCTGCGGTGACGTAGTTTCTGATTCTTCTTCTTCAGTGGGTTGCGAACCAACGAAATAGGTGCACACTGCCACATAACGTGCTGGATTGATAAAACAATTAAGACTAGGGAGATTATTAATGTTTTCAATATAAGAATTCTCAACACCACCTTTATACTTTTTTATGTTTATTAAAATTGTATTCAAATATAATTCTGATATACCTTATTAAACATTTGTTGGATGAGGATGAAATGGAAGTCTTATACATTTTATACAATCATGAAGCCTTAAATAATTCAGTCATTACATCCAGATTTTCCGTCTATTCCATTTTAGGCACAAAACCCTTCGGATCTCACGTTAATCACTTATGTCAAGCTTTTCTAGAACAACAGGGCCATTTTCAAAGCTTAGATGAACGTGACCCTGATGGTGGTGTGTAGTGAGATAGATAATCTGCTTCTCTCCAGACATTTACTAATGATCTATGCACTGTAGAGAAGAAAGAGACGTGTGCTCTCTCCTGCAAAGAACATCTGCTGTAAAGGACTTAAATATCAATCTTTTTCTCACCCACACTTATATCGCTAAAGATATAGATATTTCAGTCTTGGGGATTACATAAATGCTGCCTTTATATGCTTTTGGCTCTTCAAAATGTTTTTACCCAGTTACTTACATTATGAGGACCTATAGAGCTGAGATATTCGTATAAAAATATTTCTTTGTGGTCAGCAGAATAAATGAATTCATACAAACCTGGGGTGGTGTGAGTAAATGATGAATTTTCATTTTTGGGTGAACTATTCTTTTAAGTCGAAATCCCCTTAATGTAAGTTTGTTCTGCAAAGCTCAATAACCTATTTCTAAAACAGTAGGCCTAAAATATTATAGTGTAATATAATTGAATTATATTGCAAACTATTCCATAGGGAAACTAACTCGATTGCGTCATTCAGTGTGGAAGTGTGCCGTGGCTGCAGAGCTCTTTTGGCGCATTCTGTAACTGGTGGCTCTTTCATTGCTGGATCATGGTGTGCATAGTGGGTAGTGTAGATCCTCCCCAGGAATTCTGTTATTAAACACAATGAAAAAACAAAAACAAAGATGAAGTGGAAATAGCACAGACTGATGGGTCCAGCCGAAGTACATACCACTAATTAACAACATCAGAGCTCATGCTAGCTCTGTCTTTAAAGGGGTCATGACATGAGAAACCAAATTTGCCTTGATCTTTTGGTATATAAGAGGTCTTTGTATCATTAAAACGTCCTGCAAGTTTAATATTTTAAGACGTCCTCCCCATTCTAAACGAATCATTTATTTAATCAAGCTCAAAATACAGCTCGTTCTGGATTCATGGTTAGAAGTGACGTGTCGGTTAGAAGTGACGTAACAGCGTTTGCATATGACCGCCTCCAGCACAAGATAACTACGATTTAAGCGCAAGACAACTACGCTCATTTCAGTATCGCCGTCGCCTCACAAGTGTTCAGTCGATGGACAGCGAGCTCTGACAGAGACTACTTGTGCACAGGAAAATTACGATGCCACACAGATGTGCTGTTCCTGGCTGTGGTCAAACAAAACCTCTGAATAAGCTGCCGAAAGATCCAGACGTCAGGGAAAAATGGATGCAGTTTATTTTTTGCGGACGTTCCAGTCACGGCAGTGTTAACTTAAGCGTTTGTTCTGTACATTTTAAGGATGACTGTTTTGAGAACAAATCTCAATATGATGCTGGCTTTGCCAGAAAACTGTTGCTCAAAGATAAGTCCGTGCCGACTATTCTGGGAACAACGACGACGCAAACTGTAAGTAATCTATTTTAAACTTTTAAACTACTTTTTAAAGCGCAATTTCATTCATTATGAATAATCACAGTGTTTTTACTTAGTTTACTTGCATATTGTTCTGGCTGGGGGCGTCAATAATTGATACATAGGCACTGACGTTAGCCAATCATAACAGTGGGCGTTAACACTGAAGTCTTAAATGGAAAACGCCCCCAAAACAGACTGTTTGAATCAGAGGATGAGAAACAGGGTGGGAAAAGGTCATAAATCACTAGATTTTAAAAGTTTTCTTAAAAAAAAAATATATTAATACTATAATTGCACCTAAGGGAACATAATAATACAATAAAAAAACCATGTCATGACCCCTTTAAAGGTTTACAAGTAGTCATTAATAATTCTCTAATGGATAAAGAAGAATCCAGGAACCAGACTATCATGCTCTATTCAGCTGGACAGGGGACTCTAACATGGCAACCCTCTCTTTATGTATAAAACAGCTTTTAGAAGGCAGACTGAGTCTTCATCTCATGTGTGTTATTGGTTTTTAAAAATTAAAAAAATGTCATTTCACATCTTTTGGAGAATAACGTTTTTATTGAGGATAAAGATTACTTAAGGGCACCTTTAAATGACTACAGAAATAACATATGCATAACCCTGTGTTCATATGTCCATTCCATTATGAGAATTTACATATATTTGATGCTTTAGTCTTGTCAAACTGAAAAAAACTGATTAGTTTAGATCACACTTGTTAGTTTATACCAACATTCCAACAGTTTACACAACATATTGTAAGTAATTCACAGTCATTACAATCAGATTTTTTGGAGTGGATTTGATTTGGATTAGATCCCATTGGATCTAATAATTATCACTGGTGTCAAGGTTTTCAGCTTTTTTAGAAAAACACGGCCATATTCACAGCTTAGATGAAAGTGACCCTGATGCAGGAGTGTAGAGAGATACAAGACGCTCTGCTTCTCTCCAGCCAGTTAACAATGCTCCATGCACTGTAGAGAAGAAAGACCTGTGTGTGGCCTCTCCTGCAAATAACACCTGCAAAGGCTGCAATAAATAAATGAATTAAAAGTGTTATTCATATACCCATATTTGATATTACAAGAAATAAATGAGGCTGCTAGATAAAAAAACATTTAAAAATTAGAGTTGTACCATAGCATTTGAGTCTTTCAAAGGTAGGGGTTTAGCAAGGTTATCTATGTCATATCCTGAACAACCTTTGGCCACATAGGTGTATGATCCAAAGGAATAAGGATCATGGAACCATTGTGACCTCAGGAGCTTTCTTGGTGCAATAGTTGGATTTCCTAAAAATTGTTATGAAGAACATGAAAAGCTTTTATTAGTTATTGGGCTACTGGTAATATTTCATATTCTGCATATTTTGATTGCTCCATAGGAATCTTCAGACTAATGAGACTTGTGTTATCGCAGGCCCTGTCCATTCAATTTAGTATAGATATGTATCATTAAATGATGTACCATTAAGCTGTAAACAGCCTCTTACGGTACTTACGGAGTACACATTACCTGTAAATTTGCGAAGGAGCTGTGTGACACTTTGCAACACTTCAGATTCAGAAAGAGTTTCCATGTATTCAGATTCATGCCCCGCTATCCAACCACAGAGGACGTTTCCAAATCTGTGTAACATTAGAAAAGTAGTAAAATATCTCATATTTATGATGGCTTTCTATATATATATATATATATATGATATTATAAAGTGTAGTATTGAAACATGGTCTAGGATTGTGCTTGCCTCTCAGCGGGCTTCAGCACATTGAACCCAAACAACTTTCTAATCCAGGACATCTTTACATCAGAAACAACATCTGCAAGATCAGTCTCATCCTCCCATACAAGGTAGATCAATTCACAGTCTTCCTCCCAGAAAGGCTGCTCAAACTCCAGAAAGATCTTGTTGTTGGTCCCAAAGCCCATTCTCTGAATGGAGTGCAGTTTCTGCTGTGGAAGAGAAGGGCTCAGAAAAGTGTCCTGGTGCTTCTTCAGGTATCCTTTGATGGAACAGCAAATCAAATGAGTTGCAGGCCTTGCAGAAAGCTATTATGTATTTAAAGCAGCATTATGAATTTATGATGAAAATAATAAAAAGCTAAATCCATCAAGTTTGCAAATACAATAAAAACCTCTGACAAACAAAACGATTCTTTTATTGTTCTCATTGTCTTTCTTTCAAAAGCAACTTAAAGTATATTAACGTAAATATATTATGTTGATGACAAATACACAAGTATTTTAGCAGTGTTTTAGGATACCAGACAAATACTGCCTGAGAGCTAAAGGCAAATGCTCACTTACCCAAATTAAATGTAGGAGTCATGCTACTAGACTTACCCAATGGAACTGTGACAATGACATGGTCTGCTGCAAATGTCTTTCCATCAAGACATTCAATCGTAACAGGGAATGACGTTCCTTTAGTGTCTGGTCCATTTTTTGTGTAGTTCCAGTGAATACACTTCACTGGCTTATTGTACAAGACTATGTCCTTGGGAAGTTCCTTCATCATGTGATCAATTAAACCTTCATAACCCCTGAGTGACAGACACATTAAAATATTGAATTCCCAAACTTAGGAGATTAGAAATCTCTGTTTGAATTTTATAACTGAGTAAAATCTACAGAACGGTTCTGTCACTCTGATCACTCACCCTGGGAAAGTGCAGTCCAGTCCTGGAAGAGTCTTATACATGCCAAAGGCTCCCAGGCCCACATCATCCATTGTGTGTGTTCCACTGACACAGCACTCCACCTTTAGCAGTGTGTTTATCATGGCCATTCGTATCTCTATGTTAGCCTGGTCTTCCTTCCACTCCTCTGCGGCCGTCCGTTCTGCTTCAGCCTTGAGAAACTCTCCAACACTTGGTACAGGCTCTCCACCACTTTCATAGAACTGCTGACTTCTTTCCAGTAATTTCATGAAAAACTCCACTGCTGGCGCCATCGTTTCAGGCCCCAGTTTCCGACCTGAACTGGTAAACCAGTTGGGAACAAATAGTGGATGTCCACCAATGTCAATCACCTGGTTTTCTTCAGACATTGACTCTTTGTCAAGGAGTTGGTAGTCACAGGCCAAGCGAAACACTGGGTTCTCCTTTGATGGGCCATGGATCCAGTTAGCACCGATCTCTACAATGTTATCACCTTTTTTTTAAAAAAAAAAAAGAAAACTTACTGACAATATATTATCTTGAGAATGTGCAAATGTCATTGGCCCATCCCATTCCAAACATGTGTTTCATTAACTTCTCATTAAAACAATTTCACTCTCACTAGTTTAATTTGTCTACTGACAATTTGTCCACTATTGTCAACAGTGAATGCGTCACATGAGAGTTTTGTACCCCCAAAAAAAAAAGTTAAGAAAATTCCCACCACATATCAAATTCTGAATTGTGTGGGGAAAATTGATGGATGGTGATGGAATATAGTCTACATAAAAGGAATTTGACCGTTACGGCCTATAGCCTACTTAAAAAGGCATTTAAACAGTAACAAAAATAAATGATTAAGGCACGGTAAAGCCTAGTTTCTTTAATGTTTTGAATCGGCAACTTTTCTGCAACAAAAAGACTCAGATCTCATGACAAGTAACAAGACAAGTCACAGACACTACGACAGATTACAAACCAGCTAGATGTCCACACGTCTTTTCACCAGGTGTGTACACTGTACCAACGAGTGAGAGACAGACACATGAGCCACAGCCAATGAAATATATGAGAGATGGCAAGTGGAGAGTAAGGTATTGGATGGCAGGAGACAAAGAATTATAGAAAATAAAACAAAATATAACCCACATCTGCCTACCTGCTATCTTTATTATTTTCAGCTGTTTTTCTAATTTGTACCTTTAAAAATGGTGCATATATTCACAAAAACAGGCACAAGCCAATCCTTTAATGTTTGTTGACATGCTATCATGAATAAACTGTGCAAGTTTGTGAATGAATTTCACTATTGTAAAAGATGCTGTTTGGGCAATTCGTTTGAAACGGGAAGATGCTAAAGACAGCTGTAACTGGTTCCAAACTCTTTTGGAGAGTTTTCCACTTCAAACACATTCAGACATTGGGCTGGTAGAGTCACAGCAGCTGAGCACTGCATAAACAAACAAGATTGACTTTGCCAGTTACGCATCTTAATACCAGGTGTACACAGTGGCTAAGTTGAGAATGGTCATGTTGTTGATACACCCAGTCTGCGATCAGTTCAGTAGTCAAGTTTGTGAGATGCAGAGAGCCGACTGCAAGCTGTGTAGTGTGCGCCTGACTTAAAATGTTTTAAGGCATGAAAATAAGTTTTAATGTACCCTTCATAACACAAAAAGAAAAAGTTTAAATCTGTTAGTGTAGAAGAGTCAAGAGTTGCACCAAAGTGCTGAACAGTAAAATTTAAAACATATAAAAGAAAAAATCCAAGTGAAAACATTAATAAACAACATGCGGCATACAAAAAACACTGCGCAATAAACAGAATACAGAATGTATAACTAAAACATAAAACACTTAAGCTAAGAATTATCAAAAGACAGAGAATACAGATAAGATTTAAGAACAGATATAAAACTAGCAAGTGATGGAGCAGACCTCACGTGAAAGGACAGGCTGTTCCAAAGTTTGGGAGCCGCAGTGGAGAAGGCCCAACCACCCTTAGTTAAACAGCGACAACGAGGGACAGATAAGAGAAGTTTATTACACGACCCAAGTACACTTTGGGGAGAGTAAAGAATCAAAAGGTCACTGATGTACTTCAGTGTGACACCAGATAAAGCCTTGTACACATAGACAGAAATGTTAAAATCAATTCATTCATTTACAAGAAGCCAATGTAAAGAAGGAACATAGCTGCCCCCTCCAAACAATCTGGGTCTTGTCCATGCGCTAATCACGCTAGATCAGCCAATGGGGACTCAGCACCAGGTGTGAGGATGCTATGCATAGAGCAGGGCCCCCCAGTGATCATGTCAACTAGTGACCTTCTTCCTTGTTACTCCTGATGTGAACGGCCAACCGCAGATTTGTTGATTTCGAAAATAATGCTCCTGACATTTCATTCTCCATTAAATGTAAACTTAAAACGTAATGTTGGCATCCTTGTACAGATTAAAATAAGTGGTATTGTTAGCTTTAATTTTTTTTTTGTTTTGTCGAAACGCTGCACACAAATATTATGTGACATCATAAAATAAATCTGTAATTGAGTGAACAAACTGCCAAAATTAATAAAGCCGTAACGTTTGTTTGTTATTAGTGTGGAAATGCTCAGTAGGCTTAGGTCTAAATTGTGACATTAGTGCAGGCCAAAATCATATGAATTAAAAACGTCTTGCTCAATTAAAGCCAATTAAAACACCTTGTCATGGTCAGTAATTTTTATGCAATAGGAATAGCATTGTGTGGTATGTCATCTAAAACTATCCAATGCAGCCTCTTAGCATGAAACACTTTTGTAAATAGGCAAAGTGATAATCTGCTGAAACCATTTTAATCAAGCTCCTTTACCACAAAACTGTTCACAAAAAGACTGCACACAGATGTGACACATTTCACAGAATTTAAAAACACTGCTACAGGCAGGCAGGGCAATTGAAATCCTGATCCATGGGTGACTGGCCAACACAATGCCAGTGAAATCACAGTTCAAAAGTGCTGCATCCAATCTGAGGAGGGAAACAAGAATTTGAGGGAAAGTGTTCTCTATGACTATAAATATATTTATAAATAAATAACAACACATCCTCATTTTTACATACCCACTGCTCGTGTGTAGAAAGTTCACAACAAACCCTACAGAACTTTGACAGGTTACCGGAGTATAAAATTAATCGACCCTCACCTTTTGAAGTTTGAACAAATAGTTATTGTCTGGTAGTCTGCAGTCACAAACAGTAACACATTAGCTATATTAACATATTGCATACCAACATGACAAACTATTTCATCAAATATTGAAATCAGTTTTTCTGATCTTTTGATATTGGCCTGCATTAATGTCAATATTTAGACCTACTGTAAGCCTACAGAGCATGTATGCACTAATAACAAACAAACTCTTTATTAATGTTGGCAATTTGTTCATTCAATTATTGAAAATTTTTCTGATGTTCAGATGTCATACAGTCATAATCATACTAGACCATCAGCAAAAAAATAAAAAATCTAAATTTACGCTGCTACATGAGGCGGAAACGCGGCATAACAGTCTCTAAGTGTCAGTTGCAACCAAAACACGCAAGGTGCAAAACACCGTAGAAATAACGATTTATACAGATCATAAGATTCATAATAAACAAATACAATATTCTAACGTGTTGGCAAAACGGTCTGTCACAGGAAATAGTAGCGGGAGAATAGGACTACGATGAACGAATAAAGGACGACTAAAATAGTTACCAGTTACATACTTTACTTTTGTCTTACCCAGCCTGCCTGTTCGTATTCTTCCACCGCTTCTTGCAGTCGCTTCTATGATGCGTACATTACGAAAACCGTGTTTTAGTAATTTCTGAGCAGCACCGATTCCCGAAATGCCGCATCCAATTATAAATATCTGAGAGTCAAGACCTGAAGGTAATGCCATATTTCCTCTATCTGCCCGAGACTGTCATGGATGACGGGACGTTGAACTGCTGCGATCAGCGCACTCCGCTCACTCCTCCCCCATCTTCCTCCTCCTCCCTCATGCTAGCGGAGAACTGTTTCTGTTTCAGAGCCACACGAAACGTCATTGAACGGAAAGGCCGGATTTTTTTTATTTTCTATTATTATATATATATTTTTTTACTTTATAACTTTTATTGAAAGGTACATTACAAACATTTTTTTTTTTTTTTACACCTGTTTGTCACTGTGCACTCTCAAATTGTTCCTGATACATTAAGTCATTGCGTGTATTTTATATCATATTTAATAATTTGTTAAATATTGCAAATTTATTTAGCTAATGAATATCTTAGAACATATCGCATTTATGTTAAGGAAAAACTACTTATTTGCCCAAGGTCAGTGGCGGTTCTACATTGAATTGCACCCTGGGCGAGACCACCTTTGAGCGAAAAAAAACACACACAAAATTATCCACAAACAGTCATATTTTATTATAACAACATTTCTCTTAAAGAGAAATTTATATTTCTCAATTGCACAAATCCTTCCTAACATCCGACATTGTGCAGAATTGTGTTCATTGTCTTTTGGCAAACTATGACAGTTATCAGAACTTAAATATACACTATATACATAAATGTGCCAAACATATATACAATCAGATATATAAAAAATTTAACAAATGCAGAGAGCAACAATAATGTAACACATTAAGAATAATATACATATAAAATATAGAATAGAATATATATATATATATATATTATATATTACACACAAATGTGAAAACACACTAAAGAGAATCTAATTATTACACTATTGCACTAAGAACAGAAAACACAAACTAAAACTAAAACCTGACTTTTCTGGATTTCCTTGATGCAAAATCATCAATGATGTCATCGTATGAAATCTGCTCCCCTATTGAGTGATTGATACTGATGACGGCAAGGCCAGTGAGCCGTTCCTGGGACATGGTTGATCTCAGGTATGACTTGGTCAATTTAGTTTTGAAAAGCTCCTCTCTGCTTGAGCCACAGTGACTGGCAGAGTAAGTGCAATCCTGATAGCAGTCCAAAAATTGGGGTAGATCTCCGATAGATCCTTATCATGCATAAAAGTGGTAAGCTCAAGGAGGCTCATGGTCTTTGATGGCAGTTCAGGGAAGTTCTTAATTTCCTGCACAAGCTCTCTACTGTCCACATCAGAGTGCCCCTTAAAGTGCAGTGTGCTGCCTAGTGCCTCGCATTGCTCTGCCAGCTCCTCACCTGCAAGACTTGGGAAATTTGTCAAAACCCCGAATTTCTTTCCCACATTTTCCAATGTGGAAAATCTCGCCTTGATGGCTGACGTGGCTGCATCACCGACAACGTTGACACTTAATGACAGTTGTCATAAACATGCATAAAAACCTGCTTCATATTCATGGCATGTGTCATGTAGCAAATAAGTAGTAAATAAATAGCAAATGTCTCTTTGAAACTACCTACAGATTTTAAAAAAAATTCCGTTGGCTAATTACAGGGCCTAACGTAACCCAACTGATGGAAATAAATAATACCTGAACTTGTAACAGTTTGGTTGCAAAGCACAATATTATGGTGAAATTAGATCTCGTGTTTGTTGACTTAAAACCGAATTATTGTTGTATAAGCATAGCAAGCATCATAGCAAATAGGCTAACAAACGTAAGAGTTACCAACAATTAACATTAGCCCTTCATTCATGACAACATGGATACCGTAAACATATCACAGAGAGAACATAGTTGCATACCTTTATCTTTTGCTCGTTTCTCCTCTTCTTCTTTTCTTTTCTTTCTAAATTGTGCACCTGATGGCTTTGACCTTTTCCTATCCATCCCTGTTTATTTGGCACTCGACAATCAACAGATTTCCCATCCCCCGCCCCCCAACACTGTCACTCACGTTACGAGTCATGGCCAGAAGTCAAGACTAAACCAATTCACCTTGGTGAGGTGACCACATAATCGTTTTGTATTACTTATTTTTATTAGCCATTTCACACAGAAAAACAAAAATGTGCAGGAACTATAGGCCTGTATTTATAATATTATGAATAAAATGTGCGTTATTTGGAAGAAAGTCGAGTGTGACTGACTTTAGCCCACTAATTTCATTAGAGTATTGCTCTGTTATACAGTGGACCCCACCCCAGTCAGTCACCCAGAGGTGAACTATCCCCTGCCTGCTGCGCCCCCCTCCCCTTTCCCCTTCTCACACACGGCACCTTCTCAGCACGCAGTGAAATGATAGATAATAGAAAACCTCTATGTAGAAAACCGCTTCGCGGCGCAGAGGATTTTTATTTTTTTTTTTAATTAACTGCTCGTGCCGCCCCCCATGTGACATGAAAAAATGCCGCCCCGAGCGAATGCCTGGTTCGCCCGTGCCTAAAACCGCTACTGTCCAAGGTGATTATGTAAAAATAAAATAAAAAATAAATTAAATTAAATTACTGTCCAATAACTGGAAAGGATAATAATGATAAGGCAAGGCAAGGCAAGTTTATTTATATAGCACATTTCATACACAATGGAAATTCAAAGTGCTTTACATAGAAGAGAATAAAATAAAATAAAATACAGTACAAACAGTCGGACACACAGTGGCACAGTGCTCATTCAGTAAATGCACAGCTAAACAGATGTGTTTTGAGTCTGGATTTGAATGTGACTGCATCTGCAATGTAGGAGCACATCTGATCTCTTCTGGAAGCTGGTTCCAGCTGCGGCTGGCATAATAGCTAAAAGCAGACTCTCCTTGCTTAGAGTGAACCCTTGGTATTTCTAGCTGATGTGATCCTAATGATCTGAGTGATCTGTTGGGTTTATATTCAATGAGCATATCTGCAATATATTGAGGTCCTAGCCCATTGAGTGATTTATATACCAGTAATAATACTTTAAAATCAATCTTAAATGTAACTGGGAGCCAGTGTAAAGACCTGAGGACTGGTGTGATATGTTCATATTTTCTGGTTCTGCTCAGAATCCTGGCAGCAGCGTTCTGTATGAGCTGCAACTGTCTTATGGTCTTTTTGAGAAGGCCAGTGAGGAGTCCATTACAATAATCCACCCTGCTGGTGATGACAGCATGCACAAGTTTCTCTAGGTCTTGACTGGAAACAAAGCATCTAATTCTTGCAATATTTTTCAGATGATAGTATGCTGATTTAGTTATTGCTTTGACATGACTACTGAAACTGAGGTCTGACTCTAGACACACCAAGATTCCTGACTTGATTTTTAGTTGTTTGACCCCTAGCATCAAGGTATGCATTCACCTTGAGAACGTCATCTTTGTTTCCAAACACAATGACTTCAGTTTTGTCTTTGTTTAACTGAAGAAAGTTTTGGCACATCCAACTGTTTAATTCATCAATGCATTGGCACAGGGAGTCAATGGGGCTTTAATCGTTAGGTGATAGGGCTATGTAGATCTGTGTGTCGTCTGCATAGCTGTGGTAAGCAATTTGGTTCTTTCTCATTATTTGGCTCATTGGGAGCATATACAGGTTGAACAGGAGTGGCGCAAGAATTGAGCTTTGAGGGACTCCGCATGTCATGGCCGTCCACTCAGACTTATGGTCTCCTATACTCACATAATAACCTCTCCCTTCTAAGTATGACCTGAACCATTTTAGGACCATCCCAGAAAGCCCCACCCAGTTTTCCAGCCTGTCAAGAAGTATGTTGTGATCAACAGTGTCAAATGCAGCACTGAGGTCGAGTAGTACCAGTACTGATAATTTGCCTGTATCAGTATTTAAGCGAATATCGTTTATTATCTTTATGAGCCTGTCTCTGTGCTGTGATGAGATCGGAAACCAGATTGAAAATTGTCAAAGTATCCATTTGAGTTCAAGAATTTGTTCAGCTGATTGAAGACAACTTTTTCAATGATCTTGCCTATGAAAGGAAGATTTGAGATCGGTCTATAGTTGCTTAATATGGTCTTATCCAGATTGCTCTTTTTCAAGAGGGGCTTGACAACTGCAGTTTTCAGGGAGTTTGGAAAACTCCCAGAGAGAAGTGAACAGTTTATCACTTCTAGGAGATCTGCTTCTAAACAGTTGAACACACTTTTGAAAAAAGATGTGGGAAGTGCATCAAGGGCGCAGGTTGATGTTTTAAGGTGCTGTACGGTTTCTTCCAAAATTTTGCCATCAATTTCTTTGAAATCAGACATAGTAACTACTTTCTCAGGTTGTGGTTTGATTTGTCTGACCCCAGCACAACTCAAGGATGTGCTGATCACCTTTCTGATATTATTGATTTTTTTCAGAGAAGAAAGAAGCAAACTCACTGCACTTGCTGTCTGAGAGCATTTCACTGGGAATCTGGCTTGGGGGGTTTGTCGGTCTCTCTACAGTCACAAAAAGAGTGCGTATGTTGTTTAAGTTGCTGTTTATAATATTCGAGAAGAAAGTATGTCTAGCTTTGCCTAGTTCCATATTAAAAGCATGGATGCTGTCTTTGTAGATGTTATAATGGACTACAAGTTTTGTCTTCCGCCACATGCGCTCTGCTTTTCTGCATTGTCTTTTCATATTTTGCACAGCTGTTGAGTTTCTCCAAGGTGCTTTTTGTCTGCCACTCTTGATCCTCAAATGTGACTGAAACGAACCAGAAATGATGCACCCTTATCTGAAGTGGTTATTTTGAATAAGCATTATCTTGATGTGTTACTCAAAATAGCATATTGTCTTCTCAAAAGTATTTGCATAAGTTGACAACTTGTGCCCTATAACTATCACCCGGTATCTGCACTATATCAATAGGCCTAAAACCTTTATGTTTAATTAAGGTCTTATTCTGAGAACTGGCCTTTTTCCATTTAATGAGAGAACAACATGCAACATCAAAATGTGCATTTCAAAGATCTTATCTCTACGTTAAAACAAAACTTTATCTTTATGAGATCTTTTGAAGAACTTTCATCTTGTTTTCTTTCATTATAACACTAACTGTCTTCCTTATTTCTTAAGTCTTTTTGTTCATGGTGGACATTTGAGTTAGTGGCAACGAATTGGTCATTACACATCTCAAACAGTAAATAACTGTATTCACTGAATACAAGTCTTACAAAAGCCTATGTGATCTCACTTTATTTTAGGGTTTTATAATGCTAGTGTACTCAGAGAGTGGTACTAAGTTCAAAGTACAAAAGTCAAGAAGGCTGTTCACGTTTTAAAAACAATTATAATATCACTCTGACATAACATATTTTCCAGTGTCTATTGCAATTTATTCAGGGTGCCATGAGTTACTATACAGGTATTCTACATGAGTAAACTAACATGACAATATGATATAGAAATAGCCATTATTATGTTAGCAAAACCAAGATGATACATCCCTGTGAACACAATTCTGCATATATTAATTTTATTTAAAAATGTATAAAAAAGAATATTGTTACTGAAAAACAATGTCAAACATGTAATCTGTATGTTCTAAGTTTTACAAACATTTACAAAATATACAATAGTTTAAAATCATAGAGCATAAGCGTGTCATAAAATAACTTTCTAGGTCATTTGTCAATGCCTGAGAATTGTGGTACTTACAGCTACCAATATGTAATGTACATCTGTAGCCTATATTTTTATACATTCATTATTGCACTGATATCATCACCAAAACAAAAAACCCTACAGTATAACTAGCTATCCCGCTAGATGTCTCACTGTTGTTGACCAAAAAACTGAAACGATTCCTCCGTTTCTGAATGTGCAGTCTGCACATTTTCTCATTCACGATTAGTAATCTGAGAGATGCCATCCAATTTCTGTAATATCATTGACCTCAGTGCACTGTATCTGTGAGACAGGTTAAAAAAAAGATTAAACAATATTTTTGTAATGTAGTGGCATATTTTGATTATGTCTGTTACAGGAACAAAACTAAATGGTGATGTAATACTTACTTTCTTTGCAGTTTTAAAATCTCTCTCTCTTCTTCCTCTTTCAATTTCTTGATGAAGCTGTCCAAAACAGGCATTTCAAACTTGATATACTGTGCTACCTGAAAGACAAACTGCATTAAAATTGTAAACATTTGAACTTTTAATCCAAGCAATGAATGGTCTCAATATTAACAAAACTGGCACAGAGAAACCAACGTTTGCATCAGCATTTTTATATCAAAATCATAATTTTTTTTTTTTTGTAGGTTTATATCAAAACCTACAATAGCTTTGTACCATTGTTAGTCTCCTGGATAGGCTTCTAAAATTAGACTTGAAGAGTAGCAACTGGAAATTACGTTGTTTACTGTATCTATATTTGAACAACAGAATGTAAGTTTGTCTAGGGAAGCAAGTTTTAAATTATCTATTCTGAACTTTGATATGTACAAAAATACTCACATCGTATGTAATCTCTTCCCCAAGGTCTGTTTCCATAATAAATATTCTGGCGATTTTTTCACATGGACCATGCAACAGACGAGATACCAAAGGGTATTCTGTGTCTTTAAGCTTAGTTTTCTCTGATGGCAAAATATGAAAAAAACTCAGTTTGACTCATTACAAGTAAGGGTAACATATGAACGAAAAACGTACCCCCTGATTCATGGACTAGATAGAGGGCAAACTCATCTGCCTTATTCTCAACCTGTAAAAGTACAGAGGAGCATTGTGATGAGTAGTTAAAGATAACTGTATTTATTAGAATTAGGCAAAACGTACCCGAAACTTATTAAGGAGCAGGTTAAGAACTCGCTGTGTTGTCATAGTGCTGTTCACTCTGACATTAGTCACTGATCCATAGGATGGAGTAAAAACCGATGTCTGAAATGACAGTAAAGGAGTTAAGCTTCAGTTCTATAATTCATTGTGGATATTTAATCTTTAATAAAAAATGTAAATGTGATTTGAAAAAAATTTTAAAATGTAATTTGAAAAAACAAAACAAAACTGCATATTCAATTAAATAAATAAAAATATACTGCTTTCAGTCTGAGCAAACTCCAAAAGGGTAAAATCAATGCTGATATACTGTACCTGTATATAAGAATTCTCTCATTATTATTTAATAAAAGTGTACAGTTGCAGAAGTTTTTGGACAGCAATGGTCTTTACAATTAATGTAAAAACCATAATAATTTATTAAAAAAAGAACAAAAGTAACAACAATATATAAATAAACAACAACAACAAAAACAAAACAGTGTATTGCCATGTGAGTTTTATAATTTCCTTGTGGGCTTTCATTTATTGTTTTACACTGTTTTATGTAGAACATAATTCTGTACAGTATGGTTCAATTACAGTACTGTACATACTGTACAACAAATATTTAGTTAAGCACAGCACATGGTGTATATTAATGGTGTAACTGAATGTGAAAACATTCAGTTCACATGGTGATGCCTTCTTTTTTGCATAAAATATTTTGCAAACTCAAACTGGGATGCTTGTTTTCTTCATAACTTGTTGCTATGCTAAGAACTTAAAACATGAACATCTGTTGAATTTCTTTTATGTAATGTTACTTCTTTTGCTACATTTGTGGTTAAGAGTTTTTAGCGTTCAAACATTAACATCTATAACATTTGTTACAATTTTCTTTTGTAAGTTTTGGGTATTCTGTTTGTAGAGCACTCTAGTCTATGTCTTTTACATGTATTTTTTTATCATATTATTTCCCTTATTAGGTACACTTACTGTAAGTTATGGATGACATGACATTGTACTGTATTGCAGCCCTTCTTCTAGTTATATTTATATAAGAGGTCTGCTGGAAGTAAACATTGAAAAGCTTTACAAAGAAACTTCTCCACATCTGCAAAGAGATCTTTGCTATGCTAACCTACAGTATATGATATTTGAAGGCCATTAATGAGAGGAGCAGGTGACAAGCAATAATAAACACATGGTTCTGCCAAGAGGAACGCATGTACAGGAAAACATTGCCTCTCAACACCTGCATCCATCTCACAACACGTACTGTATGTACAACATAAACACTTTGACGGTGGACACTTCCCCTCACAGATGTTGCTGTGGCACTTTATGAGAGCACCCCTCTTCTCTCTCTTGTTCGTCCATCAAAGTTGATGATGACCATGGCACGTTTGTCATTTTGTTGGGTTTTGATGAGTGCGCAGATGGCTGAAGAGACCAATCCGAGCCCGGAATTCCCTGTGACACACTGGACAGGTCAGGAGGGATGTAGAACTCTGAGGTACAGCGACATGTCCTTCCTTGGTAGATTTGCGCTGCTGCCTCTTCAAGATAGCACAGGAGCTTCTCCTGCTCTCACAGAGGATTGCACCGTCCTGGATTTTTTTTCTCCAGACAGATCGGTCCTGTGTTAGGGATTCCCAGCTTTTCAGGTCGAGTCCAAAACTCTTCAAGGAAACTTTAAGAGTGTCCTTGTAGCGCTTTTTGGGGCCACCTTGTGCTCGCTTGCCTTTTTTCAGCTCGCCAAAGAAGACTTGTTTTGGAAGTCTCACGTAAGACATTCTAGTCACGTGACCAGTCCATCTAAGCTGTTCCTTCGCAAGCATGGTGTAGATGCTGGGGATGTTTGCCTTGCTGAGGACTTCTGTGTCAGGAATTCTGTCTTGCCACTTGATCCTCAGCAGTTTCCTCAGACAGCTCAAATGGATATGATTCAATTGTTTAGCATGGCGCTGGTAGACTGTCCAGGCTTCACACCCATACAGAAGAGTTGGCAAAACAACAGCCCGGTAGACCTTCAGTTTTGTCTCCTGCTTGATGCCAGTCCTTTCCCATACCGAGTCACGTAGACGTCCAAAGGCTGCACAGGCCTTGACAATCCTGATGTTAACTTCATCATCTATGTGCACAGCACGAGACAGTGTACTACCGAGGTAGATAAACTTGTCAACGGCTGAAAGCTTTTGCCCATTCACAAAGATGGTTGGCTCAGTATAGGGTTTCCCAGGAGCAGGTTGGTATAAGACTTTAGTCTTCTTTGTGCTGATTGTTAGGCCGAAGTTGTTGCAAGCTGAGGAAAGGTGGTCCATACTGTCCTGTAGATCTTTATTTGAGCCAGCAGCCAGAGCACAGTCATCAGCAAACAAGAGTTCTCGAACAGTGACTTCCTCTACTCTAGTTTTGGCTTGCATCCTCCGCAGATTGTATAGCCCACCATCAAAACGGTAGATGAAGTTAACCCCAGTGTTGTGATTCTGGAATGAGTCTCGCAGCATTGCAGAAAACACCATGCTGAAGAGCGTTGGCGCTAAAACGCAGCCTTGCTTCTCCCCGTTTGAGATTGGGAACGGATCAGAGAGTTCTTGCTGATGTCTGACGCTGGCCATCATGCCATCATGGAGATTGCGCACAATGATGATAAACTTGTCTGGACACCCATACTTGGCCATGATTTTCCATAGGCCCTCCCGGCTGACTGTGTCGAATGCTTTTGTTAGATCAACGAAAGCCATATATAGATCAACATTTTGTTCTTGGCATTACCATGTCAGTGGTTCCGCGTAAATACCATGTCAGTGGTTCCACGGTCTTTTCTGAAACCACACTGACTCTCAGGTAGCAGACCCTGGTCTAGATGGACAATTAGGCAGTTCAGAAGGATTCTTGCCAAGATTTTGCCAGCAACTGATAGTATGGAGATGTCTCTGTGGTTGTCACAGTCTTGCGGATTACCTTTCCTTTTATATAAATTGATTATTGTAGTATCCTTGAACTCCTTGGGAACGGCTTCTAATGTCCACATAACCTGGAAGAGGTCGGTCAGTTTCTCGACTAAGCGAGGCCCTCCAGCCTTGTAGACTTCTGCTGGAAGACTTCGGCTTTGCTGGTTTCCTCAGTGGATGGTAGAACAGCCAAGGACTGGTTTATTTCAACTTGAGGCAATCTCGCAATTGCCTCCTCATTTATGCATGATGGGCGATTGAGGACCGCACTGTAGTGTTCAACCCACCTTTCAAGTATTTTGTCCTTCTCCGTAAGGAGTGTTGTTCCATCTAGGTTCAGGAGAGATGAAGTTCCTGAGTGTTGCGGACCATAGACCTACTTGAGTGCATAATAGAGGCACTTGGTGTTGTTACTGTCAGCGAAAGATTGAATCTCCTCAGCTTTTGCGCACAGCCAGGCGTCTTGCATGACTCTGAGTCTCTGCTGAACAACTCATCCCTACCTTTCGTCTGAGATCCTGCCCTGGTTTTCTCAAAGGGAAAGGTTTATAGATAGTCACAGTTCAAGATTTATTGTGCTTATTTCATATAACTGCATCATATAAGATAAAATAAACTTTAGAACACTAAAGTTGTGTTTTAATTACCTTGTGGTTGTAAAAATGGCCATTGATGGAAAAGCGATGTCGTTTTAAGCTCTGTGAATCAGTGGAGTTGTGGATTTTGCACCTTCTCTGGACCTTCATAAAGCTTGCGTCACTTCTTGTTCTCAGCAATGGTGGCACAACCTCCTCAGCACTAAACCCATCCATAGCTGCATCAAAAGAACAAGCAGAGACATAAGTAATATTATAAGTAATCTAGACACATCTGGGTCATAACTGGGACGGAACTGGTTATAATTGTTGTTTACTGCATTATGCTTTATATACAAGATTATAAACATGATGCTTAGCCCATTACATTTTCTTAAGACTGGGTTTTAGTCTGTCTGTTAAAACATCTCCCAAATGTTCATGCATTCAGATGTTGCACTGATAGCACAAACCTAAAAATATCTGATTAATTTCCAGTATGTTGAAACAAAATACAAAGCGCATAGACACTGTAAATGAGGAAGTAACAGCTATTTAGGGTGAGCTAATTTTGGGAGGAAATTAAAACACAAACATAAATAAACACAATGATACAACATCTAATCATGCATTTAGTTTAAAAATTATATGAAACAACCTCCAACTTTGTAAAGGGTAGTAGCGAATTCTCAGGGCCACCAAAGCCTTCTCTGCTGGCCTAAAATGCCAAATAAATACATCGTTTTTATCTTTTCATTCTCAATCACCTTTTTGCCTATGTATTTTTAATCGCTTTCTACTCTTAATTAATCTACAAACAAATAGAGAAAAAGAAAAGTTTATCCAGTCAGTATTTATTCCTTGATTCTTACAAGCAAAGTGTGACAACTGGCAAACTACATTTTCCAAAAGCACTTAACCGGTCACTAAAAAAAAAAAAAATATATATATATATATATATATATATATATATATATATATATATATATATATATATATATATATATATATTATTTACATTTCTTGTTGCACTTAAATCTGTTTTGTATACTATTCTGATGATAGTGAAACTTTGTTAAAAAAAGCGTCCGGCCGGGCTTTGCGAAAATGTCTGGGTTTTGGCTTTAGTTGCATTATGATGTGCATCTGGTCTAATACTTCATTGTGTGCGTGCGCATATTTGCATTGCTTTAACCCCTCTTTGTAGCTTGGAGCAACTATTGGCCAAATTCTTGCCTGTAAATCTCTCTGCGAACGCACGAAGCGCTGTTGTGTTCGGCATCAAGCAGTTGCTTAGCAGTAGCAGCAAATGACAGCTGAGTGGAAACAATGCCCAAATGTACAAATTTACAGAAGATTTGCACAAAAATTCCCATGCTTTCGACCAGGTGGAGATCAGTGGGAAGCAGAATGTATGACATGTAAAGCTGGCACTTATATGTCAGTTGCTTATAAAGGTGCAAGTGATTCAGAAGCACACATTAGCTCTGCCAAGAATAAAGTGTCAGCAAAAGGTGAAAGTTCATCAGGTAAATTAACAGACTTCTTTTTGCAAGCAGGTAAAATTGTTATCACATTGATTCATTTTCCATGGCCATTCAAAATAATAGTTATAGTAAATGAAGGTACACTCAAGGCATCAAATATTTTATTTTAGTACATGGACATTCAAATATTTTTTGGAAATTTGTTTTTATTTATAGATATTTATGTTATGCTAACAGAGTCTTTTTCACTGTATTAAAGTTTGCATTCATAGTAATACTGTTTTGAACCCTATTATTCCACCCCACTTGTTTATCAGTTGGGTTGCCATGAGACATCTCTTATGAGAGTCAAACCCCTGCTAAGCCAATGGGAGCATTGCATTTTTTTTTCTGTATATCGAGGAATGGAATGCATATATGGTTGGAGATATCAAGTAGGAATATCCCACATCCAACTTGAATGGAATGCAGCATAACCGTGTACCCTGACGAAACTAAATGTATTGCAAGCAACATTTTTAATCGCAAATATTATATTATATAGATTTTTTCAGGTATAAAAAATTGGTAGATGCATATGTAAAATTAAAATTTTTGAATGTCTGAACGGGAGACGTTAAACAGTCATGCTGCAGTTAAAATTAGCTTGAGCATCAAGCGTCGTTTCAAATTCTGGATTTCATGCATGGACATGTTTTTAAAATGTTAATTGGTATTACTAGTTAGCTGCAACATAATGTATGATGCCCAAAGGCAGAGGGTGTCTTATTCATTGTGAAACTGTGTTTTCTTAATGGCATGAATCACACTGAAGCTTAGACTTTTAAAGCACGGCCGACCACTGGTAAAGGGCATGTAGTGGCATGACCTTAGACACAAACAATCAACTGTATTTTTTTTCGGAATTCAGAACTGAGTGGGATATGCATCATTTTCATACTCACTGGGTATAGCCATGCCACTGATTTTGTTGTTGTTGGGCTCTGAAGAAATCTGGCGTGAAGGACTTTGTTCACTATTTTCATTCCTATCAAAATAAACACAGGTAAACAAATACAAAATATTAAAAATTTTAATAGACATTTTCCACAAATAATTGGATAATAACTATTTTTTTTTCTTAATTTTTAAACAAAGGGTTAGTTCAAATGTGTTAAACCATTTGTTGACATCTTTTGATTTTAAATGTAGAATTTTGTTTTAAAAATAATTACTAGAATCTATTTTTTTTTTTATTAAACTTGATTTGTCTTTTGCAATATAATAATTACAATTGATTTTTATTCATTTATGAATTATGATCTGATAAAACAATGATCATCTTTTATGTTCACGTGCTAAATATTTTTGCTCCTAATATCAAAGCAAATGTTTGTTTGTTTGTTTATTGACTTATAATATATAAAGCTATATAAGACATTTGAGATTAATACAAGGTAAAAATTCTAAAATATGTTCAGGTGATACCTTTCTAAATATTTCCATTAAGTATGTCTCTGAACAAAATCATGGTCTGATAGTTTCAAAGGCATTACAGTTCAGTAGAATGTGTTTGATAGTCAAAGAGGTTTGACAGAGAAGGCATAAAGGAGGAATGACTCAGATGGCACCTAGTGATCATGACTTGATCATGGCTTGACTTGAAGTTTCAAGATAATTTTCTTGTTATACTAGCATTTATTTCATATAGCTTATTATTGTTGCATTCATCCCATCCATCTGCCACTTGTTAGAGATATATGTGCTTATTAATGATCTAAGGTCAGAGGGTTATCAAAGCAAGGTTACTGCAGCTTTGCACATGATACTTTGTGCTGATTATACTTTCCATGATACAGGTGTGTACTGCACGTGAGACTAAAGAGAAGCCCAGGCCTCAGATTAACCAGTTCCTCTGTGGGTGAAACAGCAAGACCATGCCTGATCAGCTTTCACCCAGTTAACATGTGTCAAGACATTCTCAAAACAAAACCCTAGAACAATGACCATGGATCAGCAGCACCTATCTAACTAGAAACTTTTATTATATGTATGCTCGTTTTCTTAAAAAGTGATTAATGTCCTGATAATTGTATTCTAGCTGTGAGTTTTGTGCCTGATTTCTCACATGGCTTTGACTCTTGGAACGTTCAGCATTCTGTATATGGTGCCACTAGTGGTGAAGAAAATACCCTATTCACCTTTAAGGTAGTCAAAACCAAAACACTGACAGTGCATCAAAGAGTATTTTAATCTCAAACAAAAGTATCAATTTGTTAGATTTTAGGAAGAGTACAATGCATAGCGATAACGTGTGAATTTATCTCTGAAAGTTAAAGGAGAAGTAATTTAACAATCTACAATAAAGCTCTAAACCTATAACAAAAACTGGCCTATGCCTTCAAATGCCTGTGACTCTATAGTAATAAAATAAACAAATTTAAGGAGTTAAGCCCTAATGAAAGGAAAAATACACACATCTGGGTGTGGTGGGTCAGGGTTCAGGCGATTCCACCCACCTGCTGGACTCTGAGCTTTCCGACCTCCACACTCCTGAGCAGGCATAGTAAAACCGCTCATTGTCATCGTACATTTGGAGTCTGATTGGCCTCTTGAGGCCCCAAGAGATATTGAGTAAACCCTCCACGATCAGCTCGCCCTCTTCCTGCAACAATAAACGTCATTGAAATACAGTAATTAGATACATGGTATTTGATGCACAGTTGATGCATAATGTTTTGACAGATTAATATATTTTAGGTAAAAATTTACATGAATATATAAGGGAAATGTATATTTTAGGTTTACATTTCTTTTAAGTTTTTCCACAATTTTTAAAGGAATATTCCAGGTTCAGTACAAGTTAAGCTCAATCAACAGCACTGTTGATTATCACAAAAATTTATTTTGACTCTTTCTTTAAAAAAGCAAAAATCTGGGTTACTTACACAGGAAGTGAATGGGGCCAATCCGTAAACTTTAAAATACTCCCCGTTTCAAAAGTATAACAAGACGTAAACAATATGTGTTAACATGACTTTAGTGTGATAAAATCGCTTACTTTCTGTGTAAAGTTAAATACAATTTTACAACTTTGCCATGACAACAAAATGCTGTACAATTAAAACAACTTTACATTCTTAAGAATTAATGCAATTGCTTATATTAAATTATAAGCTTCACATTTCTCCATTTAAACCCTCAAAAAATTGGCCCCATTCACTTCCATTGTAAGTGCCTCACTGTAACCTCGATTTTGGCTTTTTATAAAGAAAAGGAAGGATTAGCTGAAATACATTGTTGTGGCAATATTAAGTATAGCATGTCACACCGCAGGACTTCTCAACTTCCCAAAATACTTTTAGCAAAAATAGTGACAATACACACAAGAACCAATCTGCGCAATTTCTACACTTCTGCTTTTTCTCCTGCTTTGTTTAAACGTTTGGGGAAATACTGGCAATACTGCGATTAAACGGTTGCTCATGTAAACAGAATATTGCGATTGTGATTTTGCGATTATGCTAATAATCAGAGTAATTATAATCGCATCAAGATATGTGGAGTACTCCTATTTTAATCACTTTATACTGGCATGCAAACGCTTTAATCTCATTTCTTCCACTCTGACCAAAGTGCGTCTGTGCCAGTGCTGCATGTGCTCATGGCAACCAGTGTAATCTGACAAACAAATTACTATTATGAACTAATTATTTTTAGTGAATCAAAAGAGGCAGCAAATCCAGAGTAGACCGACAAACAAATTACTCTTATGAATGAATTATTTTTAGTGTATCAAAGCAAAGAGCGTATCAGTGTAGTAAAAAATTACTCTTATTAACGTGTTAATAAATCAGTCAAAAAGACTCAAAACCTGACTGTTTTTACATAATTAAAACATCACATTTCTCAGTGGATAATCAGAGTATTGGCACTAGCATATAAACTGCATTAAAGAAATTTGTCAAAATCATGTAAACATCTTAAACTAATTGTTCCTTATTCTCTGATTATTGCAATAATCAGAGTATTGGTGTACATGTAAACGTAACCAGTGAGTACAGTCAAGTGTCATTTAGGTGGAGGGCCGAGTGCTCATTGTTACTGCAGTGTAAATATTCAGGGCAGCTGCGGTGAGATCCCACTGGTCAGCTTCCTCTCTACTCTCTGCACAGCACACACACACTTCCTGCCAGGCATGCAAGGTCAGAGCATAGCTAAATTTAGTGCCATTATCCTTTGCTTACAGTCCTCATCTGTTTTAGCTTTATAAAAGCCACTAAGCTGTCTCCTGACCAGATCATACCAAACAGCATTCAGTTGGGGATAGAACCTGAGCACAAGAATCATCACTAAACTGCATTACACCAGTGTCATCCTACAGGATTTTAGTGCAGGTAAACTTGTGGTTAATAGAATTATATTTCATTTACTAACAATTTTGTGATTATTATAACTAATTCTTGATAATGAATTATAACTAATTCACACTGTAATTTTTGGTAAAAAACCTGAATCCATCTGGATAACTTTATAGATCCTTCAGGTACAGTAACAACAACAGTCACCATTGTTTTACAGTGTACAGAATGCAGACATAACAGACACACTCTTATCTTTCTCCAGGATGAAACTTAGAAGATTACTACTCTCTGTGGCTCCTCTACCGACAATAACAGAGACACACGAGGACCTCTCTCAGTCCCTGGAAGAATATGTGAACTCCATCAAAGAGCTTGCGCAGCCAGCCTGTGGATATCCATTGAGGATAGCCAGGACTCGGAGAACTCGTCTCTTTTCAAAGCCCCTGGGTAAGCACGCTGGCTCTACGTTCATGCCACACAGTGCTTCCCGAGCTCTGCAGCCCCGGAGTGCTTCCCTCAGCCTGGGTGAAATTACGCTGAGGTTCTGCAGCCAGACAAACTATGGTGCTAAAGATCCGCTGGACTGGTTGTTTGGACAGATGCAGTTACAATCACATGACGAGGATTTGTGGAGGACTGAGAGCACACCTGCTGATTTGTGGTTACTCTAATGAGCCAAGGCTTAATGGCATTCTAGAGGATAAACACTGAAACACATTTTGATGAATGAATGCAAAGGAGGCTCTCATGAACTGAACTTCTTTTATTATGAATGGGACTTTTTGTACCAATATGCTAATGGTTACATGCTGTTAAATTTGTGCTTTTTTGACACTGGGTGTTTTTTAATAAACAAATTTCAGAATGTATTTTCACTTTGAAAATTAGTTTATGTCTTGTTTTCTAAAATGTTACTATACTACTAACTACAAACTACATCTATCCATCCATCCATCCATCCATCCATCCATTCATCCATCCATCCACGACCCTATTTACACCTGGTTTTATATTCATCAAGAGTGATCTGATCACAAATGTTCAGATGAGGGGCCTGGGTAGCACAGCGTGTATAAACTCTGACTACCACCCCTGGTGTCGCCAGCTGCGTGCTGAGTGACTCCAGCCAGGTCTCCTAAGCGACCAAATTGGCCCAGTTGCTAGGGAGGGTAGTCACATGGCGCGTGTTGAGCTGTGCGTGGATGCTGCGGAGAATAGCGTGGGGCTACATACAAACTACGTGTCAGTGGTAATGCAGTCAACAAGTGTTATAGATGCGTGGACTGACGGTCTCAGACGAGGAGGCAACTGAGATGCATCACTACGGCACCATGAGGATGTAGAGCGAATTGGGAATTGGGCATTCCAAATTGAGGACAAAAAAATGGTCAGACGAGACACATCACATTTATAAAGTTAAAAAAAAAATACACTTTTACATTCCAATCTCACCTAAAACATGATGCTTCAAGCAGAATATTATTTGCATCTATCTATCTACTGTATCTATCTTTCTATCTATCTGTCTGTCTGTCGATCTGTCCATCTGTCCGTCCATCCATCCATAAAAAAGAAAAAAGAGGGAAGGCCTTGCTGTATAAAATGCACACACAAAGTCTGACAATATTGCCATAGTAAATCATATCTACTGTATATAACTACAGAAATACCATGAACTATATGTGTACTGAGCTCTATTAATACAACAAATGATGGGGGAAAAGGGGGAAGAAAAGAAAATTCATAACAATTCGAATAATCACCTGAAGTCATCATAATTTAAAATATATAAAGGCAGTTCTAAAGTTTAATACAAATGCTAACAAATGCCATCCACTGCTGACATAAAGCTTTCTTTATACTTTCTGTGTGACTGGCCTGGTCAGTCTCCCACAGTATCTCTATTTTGACGTAAAAACGAGGCTAGAGACAAAACACACAAAGTAATTTTCTCTCTGTGGTTAGAAACACACACATATTACTATTATTATTCTTATTATTGTTAAGCATTTTCACCTCCCAGAAAGACAAGAGGGGTAAAAGCAGGGTAAAGTCCAGTTATGAAACTACAGCGACCTCTGTTGGATTTCCGGAATTTTAGCGCACCTGTTGAATGTCACAGGCAGAGGGCGCCAAATGACTGTTCTGATTCTGTGTGTTCAGATGTTACTGGTTAGACTCGGTTAATCAATCCCCCTGCACTTTTCAGACAGCTTTTGCCATTATTGTGTGCAATATGAATAAAAAGGTCAGTGATTAATCTAAAACTGACAAAACAGCAATTAGCAAGATGGGGTAGGGATAGTTTACCCAAAAATGAATATTCCACAATGATATACTCACCCTCCTGGCATCCCAGATGTGTATGACTTTCCTTCTTCTGCAGAAACCAAATGAAGATTTTTAGAAAAATATCTCAGCTCTGTAGGTCCTTATAATGCAAGTGAATGGGTAGCACAATTGTGAAGCTTCAAAATCCACATAAGGGAGCATAAAAGGAATACATACAACTTCAGTGGATAAATGACTTGATTGGTGTGGGTGAGAAACAGATCTATATTTAAGTATGTTTTTTTAATCATTAGGGGCAATATGCAGAAATAATGTGAATCATCAAAAACAGAAGGAAAAAGTGAAAGTGAAGTGGAGACTGACTGAGCAGGGAGGAGAACTTATAGTAAAAAGTACTTAAATATTGATCTGTTTTTCACCAACACCTATCGTATCACTTCAGAAGAAATGGATTTAACCACCAGAGTCATCTGGAGTCCTTTTATGTTGCCTTAATGTGGATTTTGGAGCTTCAAAATTTTGGCACCCATCCACTTGCATTGTATGGACCTACAGAGGTTAGATATTCTTCTAAAAATCTTCATTTGTGCTCTGCTGAAGAACAAAAAGTCATACACATATGGGATGGAATGAGTGAGTAAATGTTGATAGAATAAAATTTTTGACTGAACTATTCCTGTACAAGTTTTCCAGCATAACCTCTAAGTGTAGGTGGAGCTGTTCCCTTCCGAGGGAACTTGCACTGCGTCGTTGAAAACGACTCTTTGGGGAACGCTCCTTAGCGTGCGCCTCTGAATTATGAATGAAACTATTCCAATCTTGATTGGTGTTGCGTCATGACGTAACGTGACGGCATAACCGGATGCATAAAAGTGGCGCCGGCACACAAACACATTAGCTTTACGCTCTTCAGCAAGCGCTCTATGTGTATTGTTTGTCTTATTTGGTGTTGTTTGTCTGATTTAAAAATATTATGGCCACCCAACAGTTCATGAAGTGCGTGCACCCTGCCCTCGTTTCATTACGGGTAGGGACACGCGCGCTTTATGTTTGAATTGTTTGGGAGCGCAGCACGCACTGAGCAGCTCTCGAGGGATCTGCCTGTGAAAGTTGTGAAGCACTACCCATGAGAGTGCTGCGCTCCGGTTGGCGTGCTTTGATGATCCGCGAGGCTCGCGTTCCCCACGGATCTGGTCCGCGTCTGTTGAGGCAGCGGCGGTTGAGATCATGGGGTTGCAGCGGGATCTTGCAGATGAGAATGAGACTGCTGCGGCACTTTCTCATTCTTCGTTTGAGGATCCGAGCCTACTGTGAGTGGTGCAGAAGCCGGCGTCGCGGCTTCTTCTGCCCACGATCAGGTCCCAATGCTTGAGCTCTCTGCTTCCGAGGAAGTGGATATGCTCAGCATTGATCGCGGACGACCGTGAGTCAAGCACGCCAGTTTTCGGCCAAGCTTATGAGGAGCTGATTGAAGTTGTGGCGCGTGCGTGGCCAGACTTGATATCAGCTGGCCACAAAATGAGCAGGAAGCGCAAGTTGAAAGACAAATTAGGCGAGCGTTTCCTGCGGCACAGATCACAACCTCAGCGCCGGGGTTTGCCGTTTTCCCGATCTCCACAAAAAAAATATATAAATATATATCTCGAGATCGTGGGGTAAACCGCATTAGATCCTGTGTCTCCAGCCCCAGTGTGGTGATTACAGGCGATGTTTTGGGGGCACGGGATATGGGCTAAAACCCGGCGCTGCCTAGTAAGCCCTGCAGGGATACATCTGCTTTAATAAGTAGGGCTTACATGGCGGCAGGTCGGGCTGGTTCTTGCCTGCACTCAATGGCTATTGGCGGCTCTATGGCAGCTATGGTGGCCACAGAGAGGTATCTGTGGCTGAATTTATCGGGGATAAAGGAAAAGGTTAGATCTTTTCTGCTTGATGCTTCTCCGTAAGGTAAGTCTAAATCGAGTAGGGCAAGCAGATCAGCCCCAGCCATCAGTCAGCTCCTCGCACCACAGAGTTCCCCAGCTGCACAGCAACCGAGGTTGTTCTCGCAGCGGCGTCCTCAGGGAATCGGTGTGGGTTTCCGCCGTCTCTGACGCTCGGGCCACATCAATTTCCAGCGAACGCACACCGTGCCGTTCGTGTCAAAAAAAAAATTAAAAATATATATATAAAAAAAAAAAGTATCCATTGTGGTCACAAAAACCGTATCGACTAAATCCTGCCGGTCTCTTGCTTCAGGAAGTCGAGAACAGTGCTCGGGAAACACCCGAGACCAGCCTCGAGAGGCTGGATCCCTTAGTAGAAGCTTCGGGAAGGAGGTCCTACCAAGGTGGTAGAACCTTGGAGGGCTGTCCCCCCCCCAGCTGCAGAGCCCCAGTGCTCTCGTCCTAGCTGAGTGCCTGAGTTCAGTTTCACTCTAGGGCAGGCCTTTTTCGGCGCGTGGCCTAGTGGGCATTCGTTCCCCAAAGAGTCATTTTCAACGACGCAGTGCGAGTTCCCTCGGAAGGGAACGTCTCGGGTTATGACTATAATCCTTGTTCCATGAGAAGGGAACGAGACACTGCGTCGTCCTGCCACGCCCCTCAATGCCTGAGAGCGGCTTGCTTCATCGCTAGGCTAATGTGTTTGTGTGCCGGCGTCACTTTTATGCATCCGGTTATGCCGTCACGTTACGTCATGACGCAACACCAATCAAGATTGGAATAGTTTCATTCATAATTCAGAGGCGCACGCTAAGGAGCGTTCCCCAAAGAGTCGTTTTCAACGACGCAGTGTCTCGTTCCCTTCTCAGGGAACAAGGGTTATAGTCATAACCCGAGACGTTTTCATGAAGAGTTGATAGGCTGTTTACAATAGACCTGTCCCCTAGACAAGTTTAACAAGATCTTCACACAACAGCACTCTTTTTACTCTTTCAACACTATCTGTATGTCAAACAAAACCTGTTTAAAAAAATAATTAACTACTATTGATTTTGTCTTCAAGGTAACTGATGTTGAGCTATAGTTACGCTACAACATAATCTCTTATTCTGATGATTTATAAATAATTTCCTTTAAAAAACTTTTTCTAATCTCAAACAATGTAATATTCATTGCATTTTAGTCGCTGCTTAACTGGGCTTTTGTCCTAATCTTTGTAAACCAGACCTCCATCCCACAGGGTGGTGTGGCATAGTGACCAAAACTCAAGGATGCTCAAGACTGTAAGTCGCTTTGGACAAAAGTGCCTTTTAAGTGACTACATTACTCATTAAGCTCACAGGTTCTTGCACAGACTGCTTGCATAGCCTCCTCCTACTGCAATCCATCCTAGTTTCTCTTTCTCTTTTTATACTTTTTCTCTCTACTGTCTGTTCTTTTTCTTGGATGGCACATCATTTGGGAAATTTCTCCATACAAATTGCCTTCAGATAGTATCCATTCAGTATATCCATTTACCCACACATTATCTGTGACTCATATGAGCCATGTGATAATTTAAAAGTCAGGAAAACTGGCAATTCAGAAATAGCCCTCAAGAGCAAAATTTAGGGGAATCACAGCAGTTCAGCTAGCATTGCTTAACTACACAAATACACCACGTACTACGTCACCAAAGCATTTCATCACTTAGATTTAAACCAGTGGGAGAACTCAATCATTCCACTTTGACAATGAGGGTTCCAAGACCTTTTTGACCAATGAATTTCATGAGTGCTCCAGTCGTTCATTATCAGTGTTGGGCAAGCTACTCAAAAAATGCAGCATGCATTTAGCTTGCTACATTTAAGCTACTTTATATTTTTTTCAACCGCAGATGCACAGAGCATACTGTCATAGACAAAGAATCTAAAAGACTTATTCACACGATGTTTATAAAAGCCTTGGTATAGTATATTACAGTTTAGTGAAATACAATATACAAGTATACAGTATGGTGCAATACGTACCGGTATGTGCACATAAAAAAAAAGGGGGGAAAAAAATGTCAGTTCATATATAGACATGCTACTTATACAAACTCATGTGTTCAACATGTAAAGTCACTATTTTTATATTTTATTTTTCATATTTATACTACTACCTCTACAAACACATGTGTTCGATAAGAAAAATCTAAATTTTAACATTTTATTTTTCAGATTTAGACTACTACCTCTACAAACCCATATCCATTTAAACATAATTTAATTTGCACATTCCTGTATAAAAACTGTGTTCCTACAGTATACAGTATACTATTCATCTATACACAGGGTTGGGAGGGTTACTTCTGAAATGTATTCCACTAAAGATTACAGAATATATGCTGTAAAATGTAATTTGTAACATATTCTGTTAGATTACTCAAGGTCAGAAACATATTCTATATATTTTGGATTACTTCTTCAGCACTGGTAGATTTTTTCAATTGTTTTGACTATAAAAACTCTTTCAGTACAGTAAGACAATATACATTAAAAATTAAATTAAAATACATTCTCTGAAAAACCTAAATATCTTATGCAGTGTTGTTTCTAAAACAAGATCAAACAAATTGATCTTTTTTAAGGATTTTTAGATATTTTTACAGGAAAACGATACAAAAATTATTATCAAGAATACAATTTTTGCCCTAATATCAAAGGTCTTATTAGAAAAAAGAAAGTATGATCCAACGTGAATTAACAAAATATGGTCGTGTCTGGTAACATGTGCATGTAAAATTGCAGAAATAGCATTTTAGCTTAGCGTCAAGCTGACAATTTACACAAGGTTTATTTCTATTTCTTCTGTTCCAAACTTACTTAAAACTTAATTCTATGTCTATTCGTATGAATGTAACACATCATAAGAAAGTGTTTCACCGCTGTTTAAATGCACTTTGGATCTCATAATTTATGTTTAAATGTTTTCCATCAGAAAGGACTAAATATTAAATGATTTTAATAATACAAAGTAATCTCTTCAGTAATCAAAATACCTTTTGAATCTAACTGTATTCTTATTATCAATTATTACAGTTACTTATATTTTGTATTTTAAATACGTATTCCCGTTACATGTATTCTGTTACTCCCCAACCCTGTCTATACAATACAGAAATACAGCAGCTAGACACAGAATTACAGGATATATCATCAGAGGCCAAATTTCTTGTGTGTGTGTGTGTGTGTGTGTGTGTGTGTGTGTGTGTGTGTGTGTGTGTGTGTGTGTAGAGAGAGAGAGAGAGAGAGAGAGAGAGAGAGAGAGAGCACATCTGGGCAATAACAACGTGATTTCTGATGATAACAGATGGTAATACCATGGTACTTTGATATAAATTTACCATATTTATGTACATTATTCACATGGTGCTTCAAAGCAGGGAAAGGAATATTGTTGTTCACAATGTTGTTCAACGTGTTGTTTTCTATCTCACATTAATCACATGCAATAAGGTTTAGACATTTATATCTTGTAATGAATTACAAAGATTGAAAAAAGATTACAGCTCTCGTTGCATATGCATGACATGCTTACATTTTTCAATAAAGGGCTTTTCCACTTTAAAGCCCACATGTTAAGCACAACCGCTTCCCAATGTTGAGTGCCACATTATATCAGGTTATGACACATCGGCCACCCGTTTCAACTGTGTTCTTTCTTCCATGGTTCAGTCCAAAGACATGTCAGTGTTACGAGCCGAAATACACAATATTCTTGCAAAGAACGCGATATAGGTTGTTTCATATGAATTAATAAGCCTGCTGTCCAGCTGGGCAAATGTGTGGCAAGTCCTCATGGATGTGTCAGAGCTGGTGTTTACAACAATCGATCACAATCTGTGGGATGATGCGATATGCCGGTGGTGCGTGCACAGACTGCAACACACAGTGCAGGACTAACAGCCATTAATTCCTCATTCTGGAGAAGGATGGCAGGCTTCGGCCCATTCTAGTTCTGAGATGCTTGAATCCCGTGCTCGCGATGCACCCATTCATAATGTTAACTCAGAATCTGATCTTATCGCACATCTGTCCTCAGGACTGGTTTGCTTCAATAGATCTAAAGGATGCGTGCTTAATGTACCAATTGCACAAAAGTACACTTTTCCCCAGCCAGTAAATCCATGGTGCTAGAGCAGCCAGACAGAGACGAGTTACTGCAATGCACAGGAAATTAATTGACTTCATTGGTAATGTTTTTCTTCAGACACAGAAGAATGGTTTGTATGCAATCATTTATGAGGTGCGCATGCATGAACTCCTAAAAAGGAGATTTACTGGCTAGGGAAAAGTGTGCTTTCCGACTAGTGGCGTATATATGTTGCCATGACACACTGGCCCACATACAGCAGGGTAAACGCAAATATGCATTTCCTCAGGTGTGCCTGTCATATGCCAAGTCTGAGAAGACAAGGAAACGATTCTATTGTTTGCACCAAAATGGCCCGAACAGCCATAGTTTCCAGAAATTATAGAGATGCTGTACATCTCACCATGGGAAATACTGCTGAAGAGGTGCAAGGCACAATCTAGAATCCCCAGCCCCAGCTGTGGAACCTACATGGGTGGCCCCTGAATGGAGTGCGCTAAACGCACCAGAAGTGACACGTTCAGTCATGAACACCATTTTACAGGCCAGAGCACCATCCATGAGGCTCCTCTATGCGCTAAAATGGAATTTGTTCACTAACTGGTGTCTCTCACATGGAAGAGACCCAGTAAACTGCCCCACATATGAAATTCTCATATTTCTTCAAGAGCGATTAGATGCAGGCCTCACTCCATCAATGCTCAAAGTGTATGTGGCAACTATATCTGCGTATATTGTGTTGTGTAAGTATGTATACATTTGTTATGTAAATTGTGTTGTGTAAATATGTTGTTTATTGTAAATGGTACTGCTATGTTTTTCGGAACTGCACACAAGACTTTCACCTACTGTTGCACTTGTGTACACAGTAGTGTGACAATAAAGTGATTTGATTTGATTTGTATCATGCACATGAAGCCGGCATGCCTCTACAGGCAAGCATGATTTAATCATAAAGTTCCTTAAAGGAGCAAAACAATTAAACCCACCTCAGCTGGCTACAGTCCCAACTTGGGACTTAACTTTAGTCCAAAAGCTCTCGCAGGTCCCCTCTTCGAGCCTTTGGACTCTATTGATTTGGGCATGCTCTCTGTTAAGACCGCACTACTGCTGGCTCTGGCCTCAGTAAAATGTATCGGTGACCTTCTATCCACTATCAGTCGACAATTAATGTCTGGAGTTTGGCCCTGGTCTTTCAAAAGGCACTGTCAAACCCAGAAAAGGCTATGTGCCTAAGGTCCTAACCACGCCCTTCAGAGCACAAGTGTTTCACCTTCAGACCTTCACCCATCCTCCATTTAATTCGGATGAGGAACAATCATGGCATTTGTTATGATCTGTGCAGGCACTACACACATACGTTAAATGTACACACCAGTTCAGACTGTCTGATCAGCCCTTTTTTACTATGGAGGATGCACAAAAGGAATGTCCGTCTCCAAGCAACCACTTTCTCACTGGAATGTCGATGCAATTACCCTGGCTTATGAGTCACAGGGTAAAACTTGCCCAATTGGTGTTAAAGCACACTCAACTAGAGGCATGGCCTCCTCATGGGCATGGATGAATGGTGTGTCCTTACAAGACATAGGTTTTGCAGCAGGATAGTCCTCTCATAACACATTCACAAGGTTTTACAACCTAAACATAACATCTATCTCTTCACAAGTCCTCTCTGTTTAGAGCGCTTGCTATTTCATTGGCCAAATATATATACTTACACTCCTCCCTCTTAGAACAAGCTCCCCATCTTCTACACAACTGCCTGCATTAGGCCATTGTAATTTACCATAAGTCACAAGCACTTACATTTTAAATAAACTCCCTTCTCGACTGGGTTCATGAAGGAGTTACTGTAATTCATGCTATATGACAATAGTTCATATATTCGAGTGCTCTACTCCTGGCCCAATTTGAGGGTCACTCACTGCGAAATACTCATGTCGTTCGCCGTCCCACGAGACGGCCGACATGTGGCATCATGTTTCCTTCCTGGGAGGTTGTGTCATGTAGTGTGCTGTGATGGGATTCTGTTCCCTATATGCATTAATAAATGCAATGTCATCTTGGGAACATATCGGTTACGTACGTAGGGAATGAGACATTACAAATGCTAGCCACACTACAAGACTCGAGGCATGAGCCATTTGCTCTTTGTTCTCAGTCAGAAATTCTGAGTTTGTGCTCCTGTTTTTATAGCAGACAGTTTTGTGTCAAAACAGACGTGGCTCAAAAGCCATAGCCAATATTAGAATATTGCCATTATTGTAGAGAGGTTTCAACTAGGTCATGTAAGAATGCACTCCCCATATGCATTAATAAATGCAATGTCTCAGTTTGGAGAAACCTGTAGTCAGGTTGATGTTAAATACTATTTTTGACTTGATTGAAACCAATTCTTTAAACCATATGTTAAGAATTTGGGTGTGATTATGGACTGTGATTTTAAATTGGATAAACAGATTAACTTAGTAGTTAAGTCTAGTTTTTTCCAATTGAGACAACTCACCAAGGTTAAATCTTTCCTGTCTTTTATAGACTTTCAAAGACTGCTTCATATTTTTATCTTTTCGCGTCTGGACTATTGTAATGGCCTCTATGTAGGTATTAGTCAGGCTTCTCTCTCCAGACTGCAGAGGGTCCAGAATGCAGCAGCTCAGCCTGTTGACGGGTACACCGAAAGCGGAACACATTACCCCTATTCTCTCCTCTCTTCACTGGTTGCCTGTCCATTTTAGGATTAATTTTAAGATTTTGATGTTTGTTTTCAAATCTCTTAATGGTCTTGCACCAAAGTATCTGTCTGAACTGATCAAGCAGTATGCTGCCAAGAGCGCTTAGGTCTGCTGACCATTTGCTTTTAGTTGTCCCTCGGGTTAAGCTGAAGAGCAGGGGTGAACGAGCATTTGCAGTAGCTGGACCAAAGCTTTGGAACAATTTGCCCTTGTACATCAGGCAGGCTCAGACACTTGCTGCTTTTAAATCTAGTCTTAAAACCTATTATTATAGTTTGGCATTTGACGCTATGTGAGAGTTGTTTTATTGCATTTGTTTAATTGTTTTTATTTTTGTGTCATTGACCGTTTGTAGCAGTAATATGGGTTTTAAGTGTACAGCACTTTGTCAAACACTGGCTGTTTTTAAAAGCGCTTTATAAATAAACTTTGACTTTGACTTTGAATTAACTTAGATGTTACCACTAGGAATGCACCGATCTGATACCTGGATCGGTATCGGCTCCGATACTGAAGCATTTAGCAAATCAGGTATCAGTCCGATAAGCCCGATCCAAATCCGAAACTGTGTGTTAGTCATGTTTGTTAATGTCAAGCTCCAAAAATGACATAAAAGAATCATAAAAACACAATTAAAGCAGTTAATATGATTCGTGCATTTTATTCAAAGCCACTAGAAGATGTACGATAGCTCTGTGAGTCACAAAAGGCCAGCGCAACCTTTTTTTTTAACTCAAACATACAAACTAGCAACAACAACTATAAATGCACAGTGTTTTCAAATTAAAATATTTTTACAAAATTAAATAATATCATAATAATAATAATTTAATATCTTTGCATTACTGCAAACATGTTCTTTTCTCAATATCAATCAGCGGCCGGTAGGCGACTCCTGCGCCCCTGGCAGCGGCCCTGACCGCTCCAGGCGGTCGGCTAGGAGCCCCTTCTCCCCTCGCGGTCGGCGGCCATCGTCCTCGTTCAGGCGGCTGGGCTCCTCGTCCCCCGGCAGATGGCTGCGGCTGCTCCATTGGGGTGGACGGTAGTGGCGAGAACTCTACTACGGCGTATCCCTCCTCCTTCCCGGGCTTCGGCACCAGTGTAACGTATTCAATGATGGGCAAGGAGGAGGCAAGAACCGGCTTTTCAATATAAATCATATTTTAATGAGAAACTTAAAAGACAACATAAACACACATGACGGACATGTCCGTAAACGATCTCTCTCTCTCACATGGCCCTCTGCAGTCAGCCTTTAAACCTCACAGAGGCATAATTAGCCTAATACGGGACCGGGTGTGTAGGATCACGATTTTAAGAATTACTGTTAATTTTGCTGCTATATTATCCAGTATACTAGTTAATAATAAAGTGTTACTTAATAAGCTATACATTTATATATAAATAATGTGTAGTTAGAGGTTTCTGTTTCTTTACATATTAAAGAGTACCCCCAATTAGCTCCACACAATAATGTAAAGATATTCTAAACTGATTATGTAAAAAAACAACACTGGTATTGACTTGGTATTGGTATTGGTTGATACTGAGATTTCCAATATCGGAATGGGATCGGAAGAGAAAAAGAAAAAGTAGTAACGGAGCATCCCTAGTAATCACATGAAGCACATTTTCAGGTTTTGCTTTTCAAAATAGAAAACAATATTCACTACAGGAATGCCAATGACTATTCCATTACTTTTTAAGATTTTAATAATGATTACCATGACTTGTTTAGAACTAGAAATAACAATTCTAAAATACCTTGATTTTGTTATACATTTCTAAATACCAATAACTATGATGACCTTCAGCAAGAAGAATAAGAGCTATAGAAATGGTGTGATCATATGAGCTTTTCATTCAGACACATGAGGTTTTTTTAGGTAAACTTTTCAAACAAAGACAACCAAAGGCATGCTAAACATGACTGTATAAACACACAAAAACCCACACCCTGTCAACCATAATCACGTGATTCAAGGTCTCTTTCATGATGCAAGACACCGGTTTTCGTTCAAGTATCTGACTTTCATGGCCTTTAGCCTTTATGTGCAAATGTGACTTTTTTTATGGATCAAGTGCATCCTATTACATTTATGATGATCAGTTACAACCGGTGTGATATATTATTCATATAACATATTTAAACTCAGAATAATTGACTAAAACTGTTACTTTAGACAAGGTGTCTCTCTGAGTAGCGGAAAATCTCTTTACTTTCAATATCCTACAGATGAGGTTAAATTAAGACAAAATTGTTCTGCTGCCTGAAACACAAACACCCTGGCGGGATTCCCAGTGACCTGACTGTATTCAGTAGGTCATAACAATGTGTCAGACTGTTCCTGATTGTTGACAGAATACACCAGAACCTCCAATTAAAAAATACTTGTCAAGTTAAAATAAGAAATAACTAGCAGTTTTTGTACTCTTGGTCATCTGCACTGAAAGCAACAGATAATTCAATAAATAATGTCTTCCTGTATGAAGCCTCAGTATGACACCAGTGTTCTCAAGTTTGTTTTAAAAAGAATCCATCACTATGTGCACATAAATTCAATATAAGGCATAGAGGAGAACAGGGAGTGTGTCACACATTTTGTTTTTAACTCAGCATTTTTTTGTGCTTGTGTCCAACTTTGTATCTGCTACAAATTAAAGTGGTGGTCCAGTGGTAGAAGTACTTTGGAAATGGAAAGTTGTGTTATAACCCTCTGGTCAGCCATGGTATTTCTATAAAAAAAGAAATACTTTTTTTAGTATTGCTTTTTTTTTTGCATTTAGTAAAAGCTATATTATCTATTTCTAAGATATGTTTTGTATATATATATATATATATATATATATATATATATATATATATATATATACACACACACACTCACACACACACTGGCGGCCACATATTTTGAATAATGTACAGATTTTGCTCTTATGGAAAGAAATTGGTATTTTTTTTCACCAAAGTGGCATTCAACTGTTCACAATGTCACATTCATAGCAGTGGGTTTTACTCAGCTTGCTGAAACACAACCGCTTGGCTCCGAAGAAAAATCTGTCTGAACACTTCCCTCCTTTTATACCCATATGTCCGGGGGAGGGGCATGCAAATTCTGTTCACCAATTCTCATTGGCCTTTTCTCAAAGGATAAGAGTTAACCGAGGCTCTGAAAAGAGAGCCCTATAGTGTCACTACATCAACACAACGTCGAGTGAGTGACAGAAGGGGAACATACAATTTTAAAGTACCTTCAAAGTACCTTAAAGTCGTATCTGACAGCAACAATAAAAGCTATAAGTTATGATCCTTTTCTATTGCTATTACTTAATAACAAAAAGTTTTCTACTTACTTTAAAGTCCCTCATCCTAAATCCCATTCTGAGACACAGACAATAATCTTATTATTTTGCTATCTCACATCCTCTGAGTCAGATAAGCTCAATGAATAATTAACAAGCAAACACAAAAAGCTTAATCTAGATCACAGTTTCACTTTCTGTGAAAATGCAATGCATACCTCACGAATGCGAAGTTTAAAGCTTTTTCCCTCATGGTAACAGTTGTAGGTTTTTAGAAGAGACAAAATATCAGACCTGTAAATGAAAGAAGAAGGATTTGAGTTGATTGGTATGTTCCTAATGTTAAAAGTGTGTCAGAAGTACAATAACTTACTTTGCAATAACTTTCTCCTCATTCAACCTCACATAGGAGATCTTGTCATGATCCATGGTGGAGTTCACTTTCTACATGAAGAGTTTCAGCTAGAGAAGAGTAAAGAGAGCAAGGGAGAGAGAGAGAGAGAGCGAAAAGTGGAAAAAGAAAGACTAAGTTAGTGACTGACAGCAAAGATGCAAAAAAGATGTGTGAAGTGTTTTTCAAATTAATCATCATCCAAACCAGCCATGTCACAGTGAATCTTGAGCAGGAGGACTAAGCGAAAGTAATCACAGGAATAGGAGAAATCACATGAGCTTGTTCTACAGTTAAGAGAATGTATAATCTTGCAGGCCAGGTCTTGTTTTAACATGTTTGCAAAAACATTATAAAAAAATAATTAATATCAGTTATCTAATTTTGGGATACAATTAGATTTCTTTTTTTTAAAGGTCCTTAATGCATTTACATGTATTAATTTTGCTGAAACTCTTATTCAAAGCAACATACATTGCATTCAGCAAGGTCTACAATTTATAAGTGTGTGCATTCCCAGGGAATTGAACACATGGCCTTGGGCTTACTAGCACCACTGAGCTGCAGGAACTCTTAAGAGTAAGTCACTTGTCTTATAATAAAGGAAAAGGAAAGCATAATAAAGTCATTACATCTGGCCCATTCCAACAGTTGGGGGCTTCCCACGCCTTTGTAAAGAGCTTGAACCTTTAGGAGTAGTGACAACGACAGGAATTTCCAGGAGTGGCATGAGAGCTGGGAAGTCCCTGATGAGAGTATAAAACTGCAGCAGGTCATGCAGCACTTACACACAGACACACTTCCACCATGAAGCTACAAGCTCATGCTATCTTCGCTTTGCTGGCTTTTACCCTCAGCATCCTTCTAACAGGTGAGTGATTCAGATGAAAAGAGGGGACTCCCAGACCCTCTAAAACAGTCACAGAGCAGCTGGCGGGTAACTTGAGTTAGCAACTTTTTGTACATAGCTATTTGTCTTTTTCTTGTGTTTTTTAATTTATTAATTTCAGCGAACACAGCTTAGTATACATGAATAGTTAACCCCACAAAATAACATTATGTCCTCATTTACACACCAACTTGTTATTCCAAACCCATAGGACATTGAGACTTCAGTCACCATTCACTTTCCTTTATTTCTTTTTTTTCTCTACATTTAATCAAAGCGTATGGTGACTGAGAGTGTCATTCTGCGAATCTCAAATTGTGCTCCACAGAAGAACAAATGACAAATGGGTTTGGAACAACATGTGTGTGAGTCAATGATGACAGAATTTTTTTTTTTGGGGGGCAAAATATCACTGATTATTTATAAAGAATTTGAGTGTGTTCATCACATCATGTGTTAATATCACTGTATCTCTTTTCTTAAAACCCAAGGGGTACAGAGTCAGTATGTTCCAAAGACGTGTCAGTGCCCACAGGTTAAAAGAAGAGTCCAGGGCCCATTTTCTGACCTCAAAGTCACACTAAAAGGACCAACGTGCTCCAAAGACGAGATCATGTAAGTAGTTCACATGCATTCCCTGTTCATGTAGCTTAGTATGTAAAGTAACTTCATAAGATGCAGAACAAATACTGTATGTGCACCTCTCATTTATGTTTAAATATCCTGTTATTGTCTATATTTTCCATTAGAGTCACACAGCAGAAGAACAAAAATCAAGTGTGTCTCAGTCCGGAGCATAAACAAGGCAAGATACTGCTGAAATGTTGGCAAAGGTAAAAGAGTGTTATCATTTAATATGCCTCTAAAGCAAAGCATTTCTAAACCTCACTCACTATTTCCAAATATTATTGTGGTCTAAAAGTCATAATTGGTTCAACTGGATCCATAATCTGTTTTATTTTTCAGAATGCAAAGGGAAGGAAAGGACAGCAAAAAATGTCTACGCCGACAAAATCCACAGACAAGGCAAAGAAAAAGGAAGCAAGTCAAATCCAAGAATGTCACCTCTTGACCTAAAATTGAAAGAGCATGGAGGCAGAAAAACTAAACAGAGATTCTCAGGTGAAAATACTCTGCACAGCCTGAACAACACACTGAACTGAGGGACTGTTGAACAAGCCAAGGAGAAAAGAGAAGGCTGACCTCATGACATGCGGATGGAGGGCAAAGAGCCAGCATGTAATGACAGCATGTTATTACAGAGACAGTATCAAAGTCATGGGTAACACAATAAGGTTCCATTCGTTAGCATTATTTAATGCATTAGGAATCATGAACAAGCAGTTAACAATATAGTTTACAGTTTATGTCAATTTTTGTTAATGTTTGTAAATAAAAATATAATTGTTCATTGATATTTCATAGTGCCTTAACTCATGTTAACATATACAACTTTTGATTTTAAAAATGTAGGTGTATTTGTTGAAATTAACATAAACTAATATAAATAAATGCGGTAAAAGTACTGTTCATTGTTAGTTCATGTTAACTAACGTTGCTAACTAATGTTAAACCTTATTGTAAAGTGTTACCAAGTCATGTTATAAGGAGATAATTCAAACCCCGCTATGCAGTTCTAACATACCATCCAGTTTTAAGACATTTTCATTTGTGTGTATTATAAATACATGTGTTGAAGAAAATGTACTTTGTACTGTTTAATATGAAATAATTAAAAAATAATAGCACACACAAAAGGAAAACTTTAAAGTGTTTCTGTACTTTCTTTTCTGAAATAGGACTGAATATGCTATACATTTCTTATTTTGCATACCAGTTCCTTTCAACAGCTGGACATTAAAGCATATATCAATTTACAAATTTGGCTAGTGCTTTCATTTGGGAATGCATTCAAGGTGTACATTTCTTTTTATCCATTTATGGATTCCCTGTACTGCTAAAAGTGTTTTCTACTTGATCTGAACCCACATTTAGTTTGTTTGTTTTTTATTAGAAAGTTAATTTAGACATGTTAAATAAAATGTTTGACTTGAATCAAAATAGTTAATTTAGATGTAACCACATGAAGCACATTGTTTGTCAGTTAAACTATTTTTTATTTTTTTTTCCAGTAGGGAAACTATGACCTTGAGATACCAAAATAGAAACAAAGATCCCAGATTTGGCAGCAGGGTTCCCACGTTCAAGCAAAACCTGGAGATATCAGGGATTATTAAAATATATTTTAATTTCATGGACATTAATAAAAACCCAGAGAATTCATTGAAATTTCTATAGTGAATATACATTTTTCTTGCAAATATCAGCTCTAAAATATTTAAGTGGCTAGAAAGTGCTTTCTGTGAATGCATTCTCTAAAAGAATTATTTTTAAAAATATTGATCCAGTAATTACAAACAACTGGAAAAGTCATGGAAGATATCATGAAAATTAATTGTTCAAGTGTGGAAACCCTAAAGTATGAGCAAATAAATGGGTATCAATAAACTACTCAAAAGATTTAAATATTGATGTTTTTCACCCACACCTATCACTTCAGAAGAGTCATCTGGGCTCCTTTTATGTTGCCTTAATGTGGATTTTGGAGCTTTAAAATGTTGGCACCCATTCACTTGCATTGTATGGACCTACAGAGGTGAGATATTCTTCTAAAAATCTTAATTTGTGCTCTGATGAAAAAAGAAAGTCATACACATATGGAATGGAATGAGGGTGAGTAAATTATGAGAGAATTTACATTTTTGGGTGAACTATTCCTGTACATGTTTTCCAGCATAACCTCTAAGTGTAGGTGGAGCTGTTTTCAATAGACCTGTCCCCTAGACAAGTTTAACAAGATCTTCACACAACAGCACTATTTTTACTCTTTCAACACTATCTGTATGTCAAACAAAACCTGTTTAAAAATTTATTTTTAACTACTATTGATTTTGTCTTCAAGGTAACTGATGTTGATCTATAGTTACGCTACAACATAAACTCTTATTCTGATTATTTATAAATAATTTCCTTTAAAAAACTTGTTCTAATCTCAAACAATGTAATATTCATTGCATTTTAGTCGCTGCTTAACTGGGCTTTTGTCCTAATCTTTGTAAACCAGTCCTCCATCCCACAGGGTGGTGTGGCATAGTGACCAAAACTCAAGGATGCTCAAGACTGTAAGTCGCTTTGGACAAAAGTGCCTTTTAAGTGACTACATTACTCATTAAGCTCACAGGTTCTTGCACAGACTGCTTGCATAGCCTCCTCCTACTGCAATCCATCCTAGTTTCTCTTTCTCTTTATACACTTTTTCTCTCTGTTCTTTTTCTCGGATGGCACATCATTTGGGAAATTTCTCCATACAGATTGCCTTCAGATAGTATCCATTCAGTATATCCATTTACCCACACATTATCAGTGACTCATGTAAGCCATGTGATAATTTAAAAGTCAGGAAAACTGGCAATTCAGAAATAGCCCTCGAGCAAATATTCAGGGGAATCACAGCAGTTAAACTAGGCATTGCTTAACTACACAAATACACCATGTACTACGTCACCAAAGCATTTCATCACTTAGATTTAAACCAGTGGGAGAACTCAAACATTCCACTTTGACAATGAGGGTTCCCAGACCTTTTTGACTACTGAATTTCATGACTTTTCTAGTTGTTCCTGATTACCTGATGAGGATTTCTAACCATTTATAGAGATTTTCAGATTCACCATAAACACTGCTAAAAAAATAGTGTGGAGCAGAGGGGGGCGGGCTGGAATGTCGCACGCCCGGTCCCCAATCGGCCTGATGGAGCACGCGAGGGATAAAGGCGGCCGGTGACAACGGTTCGAGAGAGAGAGAATTACGGGCATGTCCGTCATGTGTGTGTTTATGTTTGTGCTTTTTGTTTTGAGTTTAATTAAACATAATTTATATTGACAAGCCGTTTCTCACCTCCTCCTTTCTCCATCTGAATCCCCTTACAAATAGCTTCTCAGACCAGAAATACCAACCTACAGTGCTGTGAAGAAGTATTTGCCCCTTCCTGATTTCTTCTATTTTTGTGTATTTTTCATACTAAATTGTTTTAGACCTTCAAACAACAGCTACACTGAAAGGTTTTCAAGCATGAACTGCCCATTTAATGTCCTGCCACATCATCTCAATCGGGTTCAAGTCAGGACTTTGACTAGGCCACTTCAAAACTTAACATTTTCTTCTTTTGAGCCATTCAGAGGTGGACTTACTCCTATGCTTTGCATCACTGTCTTGCTGCATAATCCAGTTGTGCTTGAGCTTCAACCCACGGACTGATGACTGGACATTCTCCTTTAGGATTTTATGTCAGTGAGCAGAATTCATGTTTCCCTCAATTATTGCAAGTTGCCATGGCCCTGAAGCAGCAAACCATCCCCACACCAACACACTACCACCACCTTTTTGTGGAATTCTGTGTTTGATTTACACCAGATTTGACTCATCAGTCCACAGAACATCTCCCAAAAGGTTTGAGGATCATCAAGGTGAGTTTTGGAAAAATTCAGAAGAGCCTTAATGTTCTTCTGGGTTAGCAGTGGTTTTCGTCTCGCCACTCTTCTGTGGATGCAGTCATGAACAGTGACCTTTATTGATGCGAGAGTGCCTGCAGTTCCTTGGATGTTGTCCTTGGCTTTTTTGTGACTTCATGGATGAGTTGTTGCTGTGCTCTTGGAGGAATTTTGGAATGTTGGCCACTTCTGGGAATGTTCACTACTGTGCCAAGTGTTCTCCATTTGGAGATAATCGCTCTAACTGTGGTTCTTTGGAGTCCCAGAGCCTTTGAAACAGCTTTGTAAACCTTCCCAGACTGATGTATTTCAATCACCTTTTTCCTCATTATTTCTGGAATTTCTTTTAACCTTGCTATAGTGTGCTACTGGGTGAGTCATTTTAGCCAAATTCATGCTGTTGAAAATGTTCTATTTAGGCAGTGATTTGACTGAACAGGGCTGGCAGTAATAAGGCCTGGCTGAACCCCATTATGACCCCATTATGACCCCATTATGACCCCATTATGAATGCAGTTTCATAGATTTGGGGATTTAATAACTAAGGGGGCAAATACTTTTGCCACACAGGCCCAGTTGGTATTGATAACTTTTTTGCTTCAATAAATAACATTACCAATTTATATATATATATATATATATTTAAAGAAAATATAGATTTTGTTTGAATTTATGAAACAATTTAATATGAGATATACACAAAACATAATAAATCAGGATGATGGCAAATACATTTTTACAGCACTGTACACAAGATAAATCCAGGTGTTGAGAATCATTTCTGTCTCAAAGCTTTGCAGGAAATCATGTGACTGATCCTGCTTGATATGGCAATTTAGGAAACAGAGAAAGGAGGGAAAGTGAGGGAGAAAAAAGGGCAACTCTGTGCACACCCCAGTGCAAACAGACAGAAAACAGAGACTCTTGCGAGTGACACGGCTTTAAAGAAATGGCTAGTAGGACTCTAAGTACCAGCTTGCTGCTCCTGCTCTTAATCTGCTTAAACTTCATCACAGTAGTGCTTAAAAACACCAAACACACATTTATCAGTATTGTTTATAGATTTCAGTCAGTTATTGGTCATGTAGGTGATGTGGGCAACATGGTTTTAAGCTTCTGGATTTGTCTTTAGATAAAAGGACTGCTGCTATGTCCATCCGAGAAAAATGTCAGTGTATTAAAGAGACTGGCTCTGTGCAATGGAGAAAAATCACAAACTACACAATTATAGAAAAGGATCCTCTGTGCAACAAGGTTAAAATCATGTGAGTAAAACAATCTGAACTGTATGGACAATTACAAATTATAGCTAGATAATTATGATTAACATAATTAGATAATTATGTTTAGAAAGTGTTTGACTGAAATTGCTGTGTTTCCAGTCCAATTGAACAGCAGCATCCAGAGATCATGTTTTAACCTGAAAATTCTGCATCATCTAACACCCTTATGTCACTAAAGAGTTCATATAAAAATGTTCCATACAATGAAAATGCATGCCGATTACTCGTTTCAGATGCAATCATATCTAGTGTTATTCTAATAAATGCAGTACTGTAGAACTATGAGTCTAATTAATGAGTAACAACATCCCTGGACATATTGCAATTTGTTTTATTGTTAGCAATGTGAGAGGATATTACACAATATCTCTTGTTAAGACATGTCATAATCATGAGTGACGTTAATTTAACTGCTGGTGTCCAAAGCCAGGTCATGGAAAGTTGAATCATATAGAACTCATTTTGAATTTCTTTCATTCCAATCTGGGCATGAACAGGCGTGATATGCTACACAATACCACTGAGAAAAACTCTTTCTCAAGGACCTCTGGAAACATTAGTGCTGTTATGACTTGATCTGTATCTAATGCTTACTTTTGCCTTAGTAAAAGCACTTTACATGCTATATGTTGACAATACATATTTTTGTGCATTTCGTCCACATAATTAGAAATACATGTGAATTTTGGCTATAGTCTAAGCAATAACCAAAGGATGAAATTAATTTTGAGTTAAAGTGAAGTTTGTTGGGGAGTGTTGATCCCTCTGATCAAATTTTGCCATATTATATAGACCTTGCAGTGGTTACTTTACAAACATCAAAAAATATGCCAATCTCCTTCACAGACTCTGGCTGTCAAGTACACAAGTTTGTTTGAACCCAGATTCCAAACAGGGGAAAAGATAGCAAAGATGCTGGAAAAGTTATGTGAACAACAGCAGCCCCCTAAAGTATTATCTGCAAACAGACAATGTGAGCAAATTCTCCTGATGTATTTACAATTTATATTTCAATCATGAATGCATTATAAATGTGAAAATTACTTAATACATTTCTATTTTGATTAACTTGATGTTACAAATCAAACTAAATACTGTATGTGTTTCATAAATGGCCAAGTTGTTCCTCACATGCACAGAATAATTAAATCTTTGAATGAATAAAGTGAAAAACACTGCCACCATGTGATGAAATAAAATCCTCAATCTAACATTTGATTTTCTCACAATTCCCTTTCTACAAAAGTCAAACCATCTCCAAAAGCTGTAATGCATATTAATTAATGAACATTCAGACTTTAAATAATATGGGCCATATTTTGAAGTAATAATATTATCTTTTCTAACACATAATTACCACATCTGTTAGGAAAAGATTATTATCAGCAACTACTGTATGTAGCAACAAATGTAATAAGTGTAGCCTTGTGTTGCATAGATTCTACACAGTTGCTGTTTTAAGAGATGTTTGAGTCAGGATAAATCTGTTCTCTGGTGAATCTTAAGTGCTGACATTGACATTAATGGCATGAATTGATTTAGTGTTAGGAACCTGCAACACTAGGGGTCATTAGATGACCCTGTTCTTTTGCATGCTCAGCTTTTGGACTCTCTGAGTAATTAAATGCCTTCACCATTCATTGTCCAGGATTAAATACAACACACAGAAGTAAAAGCTCTGTTTGAAGCTCCAGAGGAAGAAAGGACCAAAATTGCCAAAGAAGCATTAATACTCAGCAACTTGCCTTTCCTGTGTAGAAAGGCTTTTAAACTTGTGTCATTGTAATTTAGGCCATTGTCATTTATCCTGCCGGTCCTTTATTTGCATAAATAGATATGTATATGTAGATGGCATAGGTATATATTTTGTTTTTGTACTGCTATTTTCTAAAACATTATAAAAGCCTGAGCTTTGCATAGCCTGTCTGTATTGGATCAGATGTGTTTATCATTTTATAAGCCAAATAAATGACTATTAAACTAGACTCAGTCCCTATATATCTCTCTGTCCTTTTGTATAGATAGATATATCCATCTTGTAGCATGGTTAAACACTCTTATTTAATAATAACTTTACAGCTATCAATTATCATAAATTAGTTTTTTTTTTATCAGCTAAAAGCCAAGGATTCTCCTATTCAATGGAGGGGGAATATATATATATATATTCTGTGAAATAACCCTGCCTCTGTCTATGACCATTCTCATGAATTATACATTCTGTCTCATCGCAAGGAAACGCCTTGAATGACTTTCAAGAAAAATAGAGATACACCATCTACTCTGTCCAATAGAAAGAATTGCACTTAAATAAAGCATTAGACTGATTTAAGAGGTCCTATTTAGAGATGCTCTTCACCTGCCTGAATAAATTACACCCTGACACCCACCAAATCAATTACTGCAGACCAGCTGTGGCTTTCATCTGCAGAAAAATATCAAACACCATTCACAATACAGAGAGCCCTTAACCACTGTTTTGCAGAAGTGCACTGATTTGGACAAGAATGGGAAAACCCAAAGTTTCATATATGACTATATTTGCTTCCATCATAAAAGGGAAGCATGAACATATTAGGCCTGCAAAAAAATATCACAAAGCTGAGACACATCTGGCCTGCTGTGAGTAAAAAACAGCGCAATTGCAAGTGTGATATTGTTTTTCTACAACAATTCAACTATCTAATATTAAATTACTTTCAAACCAAAAATGGCCTTGTATACTCTGTTACGGAGTAATGACTTTCGTTTGTAAACAAATCAATGTTTTCTTTTTCCTTGTTGACTTCTGTTGTTTCTGTGGTGAAGGACTGATTCTAACCAATCAATCAATTGAGTCAATGATTGCATGACCAGCCCAGTCTCATGAAAATTCGTAACTTTTTTACGAATTGGCTATTTCGAATGACTTCGTACAAGTTTGTTCGTATAAATTTGTACGATTTCATCACATGCAAATGCCCGGATGTCTAATGTGGAAGTAAGCATGAGTTTCACGCAGGAGGCATTAAGGACATGCTTATTAACATTTTGCACTTACGCCAATCCCCTCATATAAACCTAATCGATCAGTAGAGTGTGTCAAATGGTAAGAAGCTGTTGTGTGTGACAAAAGCAAGTCATTCAGTGTATTAAATGGACACGATGTCCAGCATCCATTTGTTGTAGAAATGCATGCGAGTGCAGTTGTTGGATATCATATGAATTAGCCAAGAAAAGTCGTATGCATCCTGACGATTTCGCCGTGAGAGTGTGTAGGCACGACTCACTCATGAGCAGAAAGATGGTCATTTGTCGCCACCTACTGGTATAAGTATGAACTCTCCAGAGATCAAATTCAATGGAGTGTTCCAAGAACGAGGCTTGTCTAATCAAATTCGATTACCAGGACGAACTGTTGTTTAAAAATATCAACAGCTTACATTTTGACAGGTTTACTCAAGTAAGTCTAGTTAGTTTTGAAAACTATCCAAAGACACAGCCCATACACACCCATGGGAACAGTTTCAAACAGACGCCTCCGCAAAAGTCGCTCTTTAAATACCACTACAATTCAGAGAGCTCACCTGCACAACCATCCTGAGATTATACTGAAATTAAAACAGATTTTCCATCCATGCACTCTCATCTCTACAAACTTATTTGTCTATTTGCCTGCATTGGTTTTCCTTACCATCTCATGAAATCCCTTTGGTTTGGACAAAGCACTCGCTCAGTTGATTCGTAAGGCACAGCGTCTTATCTCCCACTCCTCTCTTTCACTTCTCCCTGCCGCTTCCTCAGGGAATAAACGGGTGATACGGTCAAAATATTCTACTCGTTGTGAAGACTGGCAGCTGTGTAAACCAATCCGTTCGTTCGTCTGATTAGAGGAGCCAATCAGAGGAGCCAGTGGGCGGTAGTCTTTAGTGGTTGCCCTGGGAAACGCTGTGACAGGGTTCACGCCATGAGTACAATGTCTGTGTGATGATAACCGTAAATCTATTAATCAGCTAACGAAAGATGCCGATAAATTGCACTCGATATAACTGTGTTATTACAACTTCATGAAGCTATAGTATTTTAATAACATTTGATATCATTTAGCTTTTGTTAGTATGCTTATTCTTAAAATAGTAACAATGCTATAGTAAATTGGATAGGTTGAGCAATGTGTTTTAGTCTGACTTCAAGGGAAAATTAGTTTCCTGTTTTTAGCTCTGTCTGAGAACACCATCTAGGAAAATATGACGCTGAATAACCTGAAAAAAAAAAAAATATCTGAGGAAGTAAATGCTTTGAGCTGCCAAGACGACACTTCCCCCATGGGATGTGGGTTTGTTGAAAGGAACATGATTATGCCAGAGAGATATCCAAATAAGGGAACGTGAAACATGGAAACAAATTTAGAAACAATGTAGATTTCATAGCAGAATGCATATCTGTTCATCTCGATTAATTTATTTTTCGACTTCAGGATTTGCTGGGTTTAATCGAAGCAGGCTGGGCGGCTAAATTTCTATGACAACAAGCGACATAAACGTGCAGCTCCTGTCTACTTGAATGTGGAAAGACTGTCCAACATGATTAGACAAGAATACGATCAAAAGAAAACATTTCAAATCAGTAGTGGAAATCTGTCAACACTGGTATCATAAATTGTGTTTCTTTACCTCAGATCACGCTAAAGAAACAACTTTCCCATATTGTATAGCTAATGCGCATGTGCGTCCTCGAGTTGGTAGACAGACGATGTCTGTATCTAAAATGTGACTGGCTATATACCTGTAAGGTGGGACTTCCTTTTCTGCATCCGTTGATCATTTGATTGTTCCAATTATTCCCATTCATTTAAATTGAAGTAGCCCGCCTCTGCTAAATAGTCTCTGGTTTAAGGTAGGCTATTTGCAAGGCCGTTACCATGGCTGTGTTCGCAATAGCATACTGCCACTGATCTATATAGATCTGTGCATAGCCTACTACCCATACTATTCCTTCTGCCATATGTATTTCTGGCAGAAATCCTATGAGTTGTATGGTAGTATGTAATTCCGAACTCAGCTCATGTCTTGAACATAAAGGGAACCAAACCATTTTGGGGGTGGTGGTATTTAATTCTGTATCTTTTTATGGGTAAAAAGCATCATTGCCTGACCCAGGCAAAGATTTTTCACTCCAGTTCTTTCGAACAGTGGGATTTGTACTCTGAGACTGTCCATTAACAAATGCCAGTACAACGATGTGGTAAGTTCGATTAACACAACATTATACCAGCTGCATTATGACAACAATATTAATGCAATTAATGTATTTACTTTGTAATGCAACAATTTCCATCAAGTACTTTAAGAAAAATATGTTCAAATGCAGAACATCATATGTACACTTGTAGTCAGGATGTTGAAATCATCCATCCAGGTTAGTGGAGAGCAATAATAACGCCTGGGGGATTTTTGCAGTATTTAGACTGAAAGCCTTCTTGTCTGGGTCAGTATGATGTGTCTCTTAATTGTATTGATCTATGTGGACTGAATGCAAAAGATCCAGACTTAAGGTTACAAGTGACAACTCTTATCATACAGTGTACAAATTTTGTATTAAGAGCTCATGCCCCTTGTAAAAGTAAACAAATAAATACATTTTAAAAAATTACACCTCAGGAGATTTGTGTCATTTTGCTATTGCTATCCCTGAAAGCCATGAAAATTCCTTCCACATCTCAAAATCTGTATTGGTTCAATAGAATTCCGTGGTGGAAATGATGGTTAGCAACGATTAAGCACAGGTAGCAACATTTTGCATATGATTTTATTAAAAATATCTCTAATTTCATTTTATCTAATTGTTTGTACATCGCCGAAATGAAAATTAACGAACATAATTTAGGATTTCAGATATTTTATAATATTAATGATATTTTATTCTATAATTTATTTTTTAGAGTTTTTAAAGCATGTACAATTTTAAAGCAATTGCAATATTAAATAATTCTGAAGATTAGCCTGTCTGTGCGCACACTCCTCTAGGTAAAGAAATCAGATTCAGCTGATTGTAGGCCTAAATGTGAAATTAGAATGCTTAGAAAGAGTTGTTTTTAATAAACATTATCACTTTGGCATTCGCAAGGTTAATTTGTGAAAGATTATGTCATTTAGTAATTGTATTAAGATTAATTCGGTGTCGATATTTCTCTTTAGCTATTGAAATAAAAGATCATGCTTAGATTTATTCACTTTTTATTAGTTTGTAATTATGTATTTGATATTATGTATTTATATATTGTTATGCATTATATATATATATATAGAGAGAGAGAGAGAGAGAGAGAGAGAGAGAGAGAGAATAGAAAAGTATAACCAATGATGGAAACATGTAGTAAACATAAATATACAACAGACAATGTGGGAATATATGAATATGTTTTACAGACAAAACTTTGGAGGCTCAGAAGAAAGAGATCCAGAAGAAGGAAATGTTGTCTGGCCAATAAACTGAAAGAGGGCTCTAAAGGCTCTCTTAAAACTGCACATGAGATCATCTGGAGATTCTCTAGATTTCCTGGAATGAGAGGTAAAGAGTAGGATGTATTTATAACATGTTCAACAGTTCAATAAAGATGACGCAGATTGTCTAAATAAGGGTGGCATTCCTCATTACTTTCATATATGAGCAAATATGGACATTATAACTGAAATATACTCAACTTAACTGGAATTTAACGAAGAGCTTGTGAATCACGACTGAATTTAATCATGAAATTGTAATGTATTGTGATATATTGATATGGTGATATGTATTGTATCGTGAGGTGCCTGGTGACACCCAGCCCTAATAAAATTACTGAATATATAAAGAATTACATTATTGATAGGCATCAGTTTGAGATGTATAATTATCAGTATGAATACTGGTGTCGGTGCAAATAACAATAATCAACAATGTATTAATTTGGAGTGTTTTGTATGGCGTCTGAACATTGTACAGGCAGAACCTGCAATTTTAATATCTTGAAATTAATGTATGGATTCAGATTGGGAAAATGTATTTGTATTTTAAATGTTTTTTATATAATTATATTGCCCTGCAATTTGTTCACCCACAGCCTGTGTATATATGGACAGAGATGTGATGCCATGTACATTGAAATTATATAATTAGATTATGAAAACATGAGAGGCAGTGAAAATGTATGTTAGATTCAGTATACACAAGACCTCTCTCTCCATCAGAAGATATCCATATAGTATAAGAGTTCTGTCTGATATCCAAAACCAGTCAGCATCAACAGTTTTTATGTTAACTCACTCTACCAGCCCAAGAATCAGCAAGGGGAATACAGCAGAAGGCAGGAGATTAAGTGATGGTAAATATGAGCAGTTTATTGAATAATCTTAATTGTGTATTTCTCAATGCTCAGTCTAACTTTGTCTGACCAGCACAAGTTTTACTATACCATGCAATGTCAATATACAATTACTTCTTCACAACATTGTCCAAAGACATTGAAGACCTTCCAGGGACATGGTACTTTTTTTATATAATTAATTGCACTGAATTATTGTATAAAATAGACAACCATAGTATTAATTTATATAAAAGTTTAATCTCATGCCTACAATGATTTCTAATCCAAGTTCACATTTACACTGTAATCATTGGTGCTTTATCTGATGGTTCCACATCATGGTATTCATCTATCTCAGTATCATCCTATCTGAAACTTTGAATAAAGTGCACCTTTCTTGTGTCTGTTTGTCTTTTCATGCGGTGGGCACTCTTCGCAGACAAATCTTGCCCAAGCATTGACTGAGCACTGTCTGTTGGACCGTATAATCGGCTATTGCTGAGGAAAAAAATATTTTTTCTTTTTCCTGAGATGATGTGGAAGAAAGAGAATGTCTGTTCATTGTCCCCCATGTCTGGGACACAGACAGAAGACAAAGCTGGGTCACTATAAAATGCACTGTGCTCTTTAGGTGGATCTGACCTTTTCTTTTTGCTCAATATGAAGTTAAAGAATCCGGTCACTAGCAGCATAATTCCTGTAATGGAAAGGCATTTTAATACCTTATTTTTAATACTGAAATAATAACATATATCACCATTAAGTTCAGCAACCTGCTCAAGCACCTATTATTGCGTGCCATACAAGTACTGGTTTCAGGAAACACATCAAAAACCTCATTGTGTAGTAGATAAATATTTGGAACCCCCCAACTTTGGCCATCTTCTTCCAAACAATGAAGAACTTCAATGTGGTTGGACAACTAAGCATGAAAAACAGACATGAATTACTATAATGCAGTGATTAAAAACACAGTACATTAAAACCACAGATATCGATCACAGTTTTATAACAAAAAATATAATTTGGTATAATGTACGGCAGGCACATCGCCAACAGAGCGTCAATGAAATCAACATCAAAAAGCATTATCACCACAGAAGAAAAACTATTGGTTATACAAACAGGGTGATAATTAAATTGCAGAGATTTAAAAATACTTTTTTTGTTAGAAAAATATCTTGATAAAGAGATAGTTCACCCAAAAATGAAATTATTCTCATTATTTGCTCACCCTCATGATATCCCAGGTGTGTAGGACTTTCTATCTTCACCAGAATGCATTTGAAGAAAAATAGAAAAATATCCCAGTTCAGTAGGTCCTTAAATTGAATGGCAAGTGAATGACCATTGCTCTTTTGAAGCTCCAAAAATCACAGACAGTCTGCATAAACGTCATTGATACGACTCCAGTGGTTAAATTAATGTCTTCTAAAGTGACACGATCACTTTTGGTGCAAAAAAGATCAATATTTAAATACTTTTTAACTATAATCCACTGCTTTCAGTAAGGTTCAAGAGAGGGTGGAGTTCAAGTGGTCTCTCGTGAGGCATATCCGTGTTGCCATGATACCAACATAATCTCACATTCTCCACTTGGTTGAGACATCCAGGATAAGCACACAAATACACCATTGTGAGTAAAGAAACAGATACAGATTTAAATCAATACCAATTAAGCTTCTGCACAGTGTTCTCCACCAACTCACTTGTAAACAGCACTGCTTCTCTTCCAGCTGTGACGCTCATGCATCTGTTCTCAATTGTTTCAAATGCCAATGCCATTACATCACATCACACGTGCGTACTGCCGCTGATAGGAAACATGATTTAGAGTTTAAAAAGTAGTTAAATATTTATCTTTTTTGCACCAAAATTGATCGTGTCGCTTTAGAAGACATTCATTTAACAGGTGGTGTTGTATCGATGATGTTTATGCTGACTGTCAGTGATTTTTGTGGCTTCAAAAGGAAATCTCCATTCACTTGGATTTTAAAGACCCACTGAGCTAAGATTGTTTTTATTTTTCTTCAAATGTGTTCTGGTTACTCACCTGGGATATCATGATGGTGGGTGAGTAAATGATGAGAGAATTTCCATTTTTGGGTGAACTATCCTTTAAAGGAAGTAGAATCCAGTACTATAAGAGAGACACAGAACAACACTTCAATAATTAGTTCCACTTAATGCTTTTTATCCAGTTAGATAATAGTAAACAAAGCTGTAATGATCATGAATTTCCAGTCAATGTCTAGTTCTCTCATGTTCATGCATGTGCAAACCATTTTATATTTATTCCCAATGGAAATATCGCCCAGTTGTTCATGCAGAACCTCTTTGGTTTGGCAGTGAGCCCAGACAGATCAGATAATCGGGGACAAGAGGCCCACTTACATTCATCTGTGTGTAATCCCCTAGTGGAGCTACTGTATAGCCAGCAATGGTTGGAAATGGAATGACATTGACTTCAGTTACCATATTTCTTCCATTGGGCACTGCCTGTGGTCTGTTTGTTTGTGTATCTAACTGAAAATATTTTGGTTAAGTTACTTGAGGGTATCACCTAATGCAGTGCAACACTGAAATGAACTGACTGAAGAGACTGTGATATTGTACACAACTTTTCGTTCGTGAATAATGCCAAGAGTCTGAGAATAAAAACATAACAGCTCCAGCCAAAGTCAACACTGACAAGACCTGAATTTTTTTATGTGCCTTTGGTATGTATAGGTGGATTCTAACAAGTGAAAGGGCAGTGGTGGCTCAGCTGTGAAGGCTCTGGGTTACTGACCAGAAGGTCAGGGGTTCAAGCCCCAACACCACCAAGACACCACTGTTGGGCCGTTGAGCAAGGCCCTTAAACCTATCTGCTCCAGGGGCGCCATATCATGGCTGACCCTGCACTCTGACCCCAGCTTAGCTGGGATATGTGAAAAATAAATAATTTCTCCATGTATATGCAGAAATGCATGTATAATGTGTGACAATTGATAATTTTTTTTTTATTAAATGTAAGTGTGCCAGAACAAAGACAGCCACACACATACAAAACTGAACAACAATAAAAGGTACCAACTGCTCTAGTTTAAGAACCACAAAGCACATTTTGTATGTGCCTTCGCTATGTATAAGTGGGTTCTAACAAGTGAAATGTAAGAGTGCTAGTTTAAGAAACACAAAGCACAAATCCAAAGCATAATACACAAGCAGTGGTAAACTGGAAAACTTGCTTGTTTTATTCGGGCACTATTGTCTCCTGTTGTATATCTCTTCTAAACTCATTTTAGAAAATCACTGCAGCTGCTAATATGTGTATTGCAGGAAAGAGACAAACATGTGACATCGAGTGTCTCAGAGAACTTTCAGATTAATAAAAATGTGCTGTATCTTCTGCAGCAGAACGTTTTTTTTAATACTCCAGGCTGTTGAACTCCCCCTGTGTCAGAGTCTCTATGCCCACTGCACAAAGCACTGAAACCCATTAGAGAGGACAACACAAAAAACACGTAACACTCACATAAATCTTGACTTGCAAAAATTACAATCTCACATAATTCAATGCAATACTCTAAATGAGCTGGTGTAATTAGTAATCTAGCCACTAGATGTCAGATTTGCCAAACTCAGCTTGCGCTCAAATTTACAAACGTCACTATTGTCGTTTGCAGGGTGTAAATTATCTATCTATCTATCTATCTATCTATCTATCTATCTATCTATCTATCTATCTATCTATCTATCTATCTATCTATCTATCTATCTATCTATCTATCTATCTATCTATCTATCTATCTATCTATCTATCTATCTATCTATCTATATCTGTCTGTCTGTCTGTCTGTCTGTCACATGTCTGTCCTTTTATTCTGTCTTGCCACATGTTGAACACTTTTTTCAAGCATAATTATATATTAATAATAATGTTACAGTTATTATTTACATTAATATTTAAAGAAAATGAATTAGTTTTGGTTGAACACATTTTGGAATGGAATTATTTCACCAAAAAAACTATTGTTAATCTAATTTATAATTAAATAAATACAGTATTCAACTTTAAAGCCATATATGGTATCAAATATTCCACAGCATTTGAAGGTATCTTCAAGGTCAAAGTGAAAGGACTGTTCCCTTTAGAACTTCAACCGCTTTAGAACTTCAGGTTTATTAATAGCTAAGCTATTCCTTAAAATGGAAATCAGAACTTTAAATATTAGTGTAAGGATGGCAGCAGAGTCAGTGCCACTATGGCCCCATGGTCGGTAATCTCCTTGCCTGAGCTGGAGGGTTCTGTAGGCTAGTTCCCACTGAAGCATTCACTTAGTAATCAGCCTAACATAAAAAACTATGTTAACTATGTTAAAAGCCAAACACTGACCACCATCTGCTAGTTCCTGCTACATTCCATCTCTACTTAAGGTTAGGGGATAAAACAGGACACGCCTAATGAAAAAGAATACAATATAGTTAAAGTATATTTGACTAACTACTATGTAACAAAATGAGTACGAAACAGGCATGTTCCCTGAGGGCACACACACACACACATACACGCATGCACTTATCCATCCATCCATACAAAAACACAGGCCTACAGGTTACGTCCATAATGACCTTCACGAGGAGGTATTTTACCCTGCAACCATTTTACAGCTGCTGAGGGACATATTCAAATTAAATTACCTTCAACCAATCACCCAATTAATCAAAAATGCCCTTGCCACAAGGTCAGATGTGTTTTTACTAAGTAAATGTACATGGAGAGAGTCACAAATGTCTGGCCGATAAGCTCTGCTCTGAACCAGATGATTAATGGTGAAAAAAGCGGGTCTGCTGCATGTAGCAGTACTTATAGAGTCTGATCCTGACACAAGACAGCTGTTAATCATTCTAAAGCAGACACACTGGACAGACACCATCTCATCCAGTCTTTAGTTACCTGTGTCAAAGGTCAGACTTTTGTCTTATCAGATCACAGCTGATTAGAACCATAGTGCGCCGCATGACAGCATGACAGAGTGAGGATTCATTTAATTAAATGTAATTACATGTGACTACAGTTGTGTAACAATATTTTAATATACTGATGAAAATGCCAGGGCACCAAGTTGAATTACAATATTATACAAATGACATGAATGTGCTTGATGTGAACATTTAAACAAGGCCTCACACAAGTAATCACAATTTTAGAGAAATTCATGGTCTGTCAAAAAAGAAAATGACCTCAGTTCTCAGTTAACTGAGGCCTTGGAGGGAACATCATTATATATATATATATAGATATATAGTATATATCCGTTCTCACTCCATCAGCACACTTCACTGTGTGTATCACTCCGCTTGTGTTTGTTTCTTTACATGCAAAAGATCATTATATATCACACACACACACACACACACACACACACACACACACACACACACACACACACACACACACACACAGTATATTATTGTGCACTTTAAATTCCAATCGCATTTTACTTGGTTTTAATTGGAGAGCCTTAAAGTAATGTGTGAAAGTGAATAGTTTTGGACCAAAAAAAATGTAGGCTACTATTGCATAATATAATATAATATAATATAATATAATATAATATAATACCAAGACTAACGTTGACCAAAAATGAGAGATAGATATTTGAAGTATTTTTTAATATTTCGATTTTTAAATATATTTGTCATTCTTAGGTTTTTAAAGCCTTAAATTAAATAATTAATCATCACAATATCTAAATCCTTAAAACAGACAAATAATCACCGTAACATATACTGTATATTTTAATATACTCTATGTGCTGTCAGAGTGAAATAGGCTGCCATACTATTGTTTCCCACAGAACTGTTTTTGCACGCTAAATTCAAAATAAAGCAAAATGGATCCTGATCTGTGGTACAGTGGAAAGTTATTTTAAATACCATAGTGAAAATAAAGAAGAGACTTGCACCCACTTCCTAAGAATAGCAATAAATAAATGCAAAATTCATGGAATTTATGTCCTTTATTTAAAATGTTATGTTATTTAACAACTTATACAGAGTGCCTTTTGAGGTGCTTGATACATTGCCTTACCGCAAAAAGAAAAAATAATATCTTTAGTGCAGTATGACACAAAGCCTTTTATCTTGCTGGAACACAGATGACAGAATATTCAAAAGGATGAATGGAACGAACATACTAAATAACCTACAGCAAATCCTTTGATGACCACAGAACAATGGTTTTAATGAGTTTGATATGATGTCATGGTATGGCAGTCAGCAATAACATATGATTTTAGTAGACACTGCAATTGTGTTAATTACTAATGTGAGACATTGTTTTGATCAAACCCACTTTTGAAGTAACATGTGGTCAGCAAACTCTGGTTCAATTATGATCTGTAAAAAGTTAGTTTAAATATGGGTGAATGATTAATATATTCATGCTGTCCAAAGCACTTTGGTTAGCATCTTTGTTTAATCTTTGTTACTGTTCTCCCCCATATTTTCCATTCTATAAAGCAATCTCAGCAATGGATCTGTTATTCATTAAAGTCTACTGGGGTGTGTTTAATCTTGATTACAAAGGCAATTTTATCTCTTAACATAAACATCTCATGAGAGTATTCTTGGTCGGCATCACCATACTCCGCATCCAGCAGGACTTTTGCTTTTATTGCAACACAAAGTGAAAAAAAGCTGTTTTGAAAGGGTTCTTTTACTTTAACAAAATAACCTTATGATGACTGATACTGTTGCATTTTTGCAATTTTTTTCTTCTTTTGCCTAGATACAATTCAGTTTGCAAACTGAAAGCAGACTCAATATGATGTCCACATCCGAGATTTGCAACTTTACAGTATATACTGTACAACAAATTATGAATACAAGTGGAGTGGAAGGTGTACAGTAAAATCCAGTAAGACTGAACTTCATCAATGAAATACTTATACGCAGCCTGTATGTCTCACATACAAAATATCTAATATTCACAACAACAAAACTGTAATTAAAGGGGAAACAGCCAAGCCTTATGCCCGATGAAAAATATAAGTAAGGCATTCCTTGTTGGACACCATCATGTTTTTGACAAAGTTGATTCCACCACTGCCTCAATGTGGCTGCAGGGAATATTGCACTTTTAGTTTCATTATGAAAATGCTTCTATTTGAAGTTTTCCCATTTTTTATTATTATTACAAATTATATTACTTGCATAATAATTTCTTAAAATTGCTAAGTCACCATTTGCTTTAATAACAGCATGCACTTGAGCTGATATGGATAGTAAAAGTATGTGCAAAATCTGATGATCCATGTTATCCCAGCATGATTTAAGAATATTCCAAATAGAAAAATTAAATCAGAACTTTTAAACAACATTTTACATCATATTGTTTCTTTGGGTTTGTTTTTAAAAATCCAAAAAAATGCATTTATTTACAGGTTTAAATTTTGAATTCCAGATTTTCTATGTAGTTTGAGACTTGAAACCAAGCTTTATATTGGACTACATTTACATTTACATTTATGCATTTATCCAAAGCGACTTACAGTGCACTTATTACAGGGACAATCCCCCCAGAGCAACCTGGAGTTAAGTGCCTTGCTCAAGGACACAATGGTGGTGGCTGTGGGGATCGAACCAGCAACCTTCTGAATAACAGTTATGTGCTTTAGCTTATGTGCTTTAGCCCACTACGCCACCATCACTCTATTTAGATCATTTTGCTTATTAACAGGAATATGTTTTGTGTGATCAACATTGAGAAACATGAGAGGATGTAGGAATAGGACTGGCTGACCTTCACCTTCAGAGGGAGATGATGAATGAGGTCAAAGGTGTGTTGGCATCAGTTGATGACAGGCTCGGTAGAGGTGCATCAGTAGAGTCTTTGGAGCCTCATGTTCAAGAAAGCCTCATAACTCCAGCAATATATCAAGCCCACCATCAGACCCACCATGCCAAACTGACCTTGTTAAAGCCTATTGCTCTGATCTTCTCCAAAAAAAAACGAGATGTCATAATTAATTGGGAGAGATCATAGCTGATCCTGGACTAAAAAAAATGATTTCATCTCTGTCTTTGCTCCATCAACAGGATCATAGAGTAACTTACCCATGAGTCCCTCTGGAAACAGGGAAATTCTGAGGAACCAGAGCTGGCTTATTTGATGAGTCAGTTCAGATGAGAAAGAATTGATTTCTGTAGAGAACAAAGTAAAATAATAATAAAAAAACTGAAGTCATAATGTAGTTCATGTTGTTCTGCAAATATTCAGCAGAGAAAAGAAAGAAATGACTAATAAATACAAATGCATGTAATGCAAAAACATAATAAACATGTTCAGAAACATATCCAAGAAAATATAACAAACCATGATAATTTATGAGTATTCTTAACATTTCCTTTCTAATGCTATTAATGAACTGGAGATTTTAGACTTCAGAAAAGACACAAAGCACCATAAAGTTATAATAAAACTGGTCCAGAGGACTCATGTGCTATATTCAAAGTCTTCTGAATTTGAACAATAGGAGGAACAGACCAAAACGTAAAGTCATAATGAAACTTAAAAACATGAGTCCCCATTCATTGTGATTGCATGGAAAAGAGCGACCAGTATATTTCTCAAAACATCTCCTTTTAATTTCCATGGCAAAAAGAAAGTCATAGTTTGGAACGACATAAGGGATAGAAAATATCACAGAATTTGCTTTTGAGGTGAACTATTCCTTTAATGTATTGTGCAATAATGTACTGTAACACCTTACCTGACGTACCTGCATGACAGCCAGAAGGCAAACTCTTCTAGTGTGGTGTCAGGACAGTCTGCACACCAGTTTGGCGCTATCCTTAGTTTTAGTGAGTAACTGGCCTGAGCCCCTCTAATTATGTCTGATTGCTCTAGTCTTTGTTCCTCTGAGCATGAGTTCATAAATATCTTTGGGTGGAGATAAAGCCTGACGACCATGGTGTTTTCACAAGGCCCTCTGTGCACTTCTGCTGGATTAGAAAAAGCCACAAGTGCAGATGAGTCTGTCCTTGTAAAGCTGGCAGCTGTCATCTATCAGATCACCATATAGAACAAATTGGAGATGCTTTATCAGCAGTTTATACAAGAGCAGGCATCACATATCTTCTGTACAGTATGAATCTCTGTTAAGGATCAAACTGTCACATTTAGTGATTCACATACTCTGGACTTCACATTTCACAAGCAACAAAGCCTACGGACTCCACCGCTATGAGTCACTGAGTGATGACGACAAGCTACAGCCGGTGCTAATCAGACATCACTTCAGTTTTTTTACTTCAGAGGATGAACTCTAAATCGGATACTTCACAAGCCACTGCCTGAACCTTGGATTTAGGATGGACCCAACCGAACCTCTCCGAAATGACCTGCAGGTTGAGCTGTGACGCACCTCATTGATCTCTGCCTGCATCACCTTTGTCTCTTGAAAGACTACACTCTTGAAATGAAATACAGACTACCATTTAATTGCCAACATCAGCCAACTAACAAAAGACAATGCATCTATGTGAACTTCTGCAGTTAATCCAGGATGGACGTCAAAGACATCTTAAAGTTCACTGAACACTTAAAGAATCCTAAACACTAGACCTTAACGCTTACTTAATTTACACATTTTAAACCATGACTTGACCTGCACATAAAAAACTAATACTGGCATTATATTCATGTTGTTTAGCCAGAGGGGAACTGACCCCCACAGTGAGTCTGGTTTCTCCCAATGTTATTTTTCTCCATTAACCAACATCATATGGAGTTTTTTGTTCCTTGCCACATTCACCTTTGGCTTGCTGACAGGGGTTCTAAATACAATCATTATTTAATTATTAAATTTTTATACACAGTTTACAATCATATTTAATCAAACTACACAATGATGACTCTAAGACTTTATAGATATTACGGTTTCATTTTTTGTTAATGCATGATTTTCTGTAAAGCTGCTTTAAAATGATGTGTGTTGTGAAAAGCAAATACAGACAACTTGACTGACTTGACAAAGCTCCAGTTCGGATTTGAATCCATGGGAGAGCCAGGTCAGAACTTATGAGTATCAGTATAAATAAAATAATGCCTGACACAGGGTCCAAGCTACATGAGTCTAATTGAGGTCATACCATAGACATCTATTCTTCTATTTTTTTTATAAAGCTCTTTATAAAGACTACAGAATGACCCTAACTCAAAACATAACTTATTTTATATATACAGTATATATATATATACAGGGACGGATTACCAACCAGACCGATGGGGCCAGTGCCCAGGGGCCCTTGACTACCAAGGGGCCCTTGACTGCCCGGGGGTGCCCTGGCTTTAAGGCTGCACAATCTAGTTTGGTGATATATATATATATATATATATATATATATATATATATATATATATATATATATATATATATATATATATATATGTAGTTTTAATATTTATTTTGTTATATTTTTATTATTATTATTATTATTATTTTCAACAAAGGACATGCCCAAATGTCCCCAAAGATCTTTTTCTTTCTTTTTTTTTTCATCCCCAAACTTGTCAGGATCCCGACTCTGTAGTTGAGTTTTTGTTGTGTCTGGATCTTGTCACCTGTCTTTCTGTGTATCTAGTGTCAGGATACTGCCACTTCAGTTGGTCATGTTTATAGTTTTAGTGGCTGGATCCTGACACTAGAGTTTATGTGCACTTTATGTGCACTCCTGCCTGTGCTGTCTTAAGTGAAACCCCGCCCCCTCATTTACCTTATTATTAGTTAATCTGCCTCACCTGCCTTCCCTTGTTACCCTCCTCATTTTGATTTCTGTTCCATGCCTGTTCATTGTGACTGTTCACTCTGTTAGGTGTCTTGTTGGTTTCTACCGTGCATGTTCCATCCCGGTGCATCGAATCCAGTTTGTCCTGGACCTTGGAGTTTTCATTATCAGGGTAGTTGCTGTTTGTTTTATAAATTTTTTAGTCAAATAAAGCCCATCTTACTTGCTGCAATGAGTCCTTGAATTCTCTCTCCTACCAATCCTGATGAAGCTATAGTAAACCCCCACACACATCTGTTTTTCTTTTCAGTTACTTCTCCAGTGCCCAATTTCCACTTCTCAAGATCCTGTAAGGTTGAGTTGAAGGACTGCAGAAGAAATTTTCATTTTATCATCAGAAGCAAAAGCTAAATTGTCAAAACATTCCCTGTCTGTAATAACAAGGGTGCTCTCACTCCCTCTATATTTGTGGTTATATTTGTTGTTTTTGCTCTGATATTGAAAGCAGGAAATCCATACAGCTCTTATGCAAGATTGCAAGCTCATCATCATTTCAGTCAGGGCTTTGCTCTATAATGAAGACATCTGTTCTTCTAACAAATGGAATATTCCTAATGAACTCAAATGAAGGCAAGCAAAACAAGTATCACCTTAAATTGATATAATGTGTGCATGGCTAAGGAAACGGAACCGTCATTTACAAACTTTTCCAAAAATGTCATATTGAAAATAAATAAGAGCAGTCACAAAATATATATACATATGCTTCTCTTTTCCAGAGACATGTATGAACCCCATTTGAGTCTTGATATTCTCACATTTCACATCACCAAAGTAATTTATTCATGGCTTGCTATGTCTAAGGAAAACCACATGTTGGAGCAGCACAAATTTCTCAACAACAAAAAAAGGAAATGGAAGGGAGACTGTAGCTGTGGGGTGAACAAATAGAGCCCATTTATCTTTTTTCTCACAGTGGTCATTTTTCAGTTTCTCTTGAAAAGCATTTTATGGACTACAATACTTCACTAGCTGCAATGTGACAGTATACTACCTATTAAAGTAAGAAGTAAATAATACAATATCCATATCCAAATGCAATTGTTAGAGAAAGGAAAGCATTCAACAATTTAGTGAGAATTAGAAATAGCACAAATTTTGATATGATGTCATCAAAAATGTTGATTTTAATCATATGCTGTCTGGAAATATGAATAATCTTAGAAACTTCTCTTTGTAGGTGTTTCAGAAGAGAAGGAACATTAATTAATGTCTATGAAAAAGAAAAAATATAATAAAAAACTATGAACCCCAAACTATTGCATTTGATGAGTAATGATGGTTCAGCTTTCATTAAATGCTGTAGTAAATCTAACTTGCATGCATTTTAGAACAATCTATTACCATATAAAATATTACCACATAAAAGACTAATATCTTTAAATCTTGATTATTCTTAACTGTGTTATTCTAACCTTTGTCTTTCTGTGTTTAAAAATAAAACTAATGGATTGGAACATGTTTGGAGCATTGAGTGGGCATTACATATTGAATTTTGTTCTTAAGTGACTTGCCAGTTAAAATAAAGGGGGGAAAATTATCCCACCAGACTGAACAGCTTTAATGAGTGGATTTTAAAGAACTGTTCTCTGTTGCACACTGTCTTGTTCCAGTCACATTACAGATAGTGGTGATGAATGACTCAGTTAGCTGTGGGAGGACATAAGGAGCCATGGCGTAAGAGGGAGAGTCATGGAAATTGAGAAAAGACTGCAATGAGCCAGGGTTCTGTCATTGGACTGATTTGTCAGGGAGATTAATGAGTGTAAATCAACAGCTTTAAGTGTGGCATGCTATCAGCTACAGCTATTATAGTAAAGCACTGTTTCCACAAACAAATGTAATGATTTAGTCTGAATTAATTAAAGGATCTGCAAATGAAACGTGTATGTCATGTTAATGAAACCTGTCCATGTTAACAATTCATCATCATGACAATCTGCATTGATCATTTTGCAGGCAAGAAGAAATTGCTGTCTGCCCGAAACCTACACTGCCCTCTTCTGGAGAATTATAAAATGTACAGGCTCTCCAGAGAAAAGCATTTGATAAACAGTGTTATCACCATTTTCAATGCAGTTGATTACATACTTGTTCAGCACAAAGTTGATTAAGGCCCATATGTATAGCACCACTTAATCCATAATTCACCTGTCAGACAGCGAAATGCCTGTCATGACAATTACAGCTTTAATTACATTATCTGTAATCATGTAGGCCCTGACTTACTGTTGCACCAGTATTACATGATTATGTCTCAAAACGCCATTATAATGCAATGCACATGAAGAGAAAACATTCACTCTTGTAACCCATGCAAACTTCAAGTGTTATACAAATAAAACCAGCATGATTTTGGCTATGTTGCAGATTTTAAGGATCATGTATGAGCCACACTGGAGCCTGCCAAAGTCAGCAGCAGTTGGCAGCCTCCAGCACAGTTGCTCTACCAGTAGGGCTGTCTTTAGGCTCAACATTTCTCAGTAGAGCACAGAGAGTTCAATCATGGCTCGGTGGTGATACGGAATTCAGTTTCTATAGAAAAATTAATCAGGATCTGAAAGGTATTAACCAGTCTGTCTGATGAAGATATCTACTTAAGGCAGCACAGACATAGTCCCCCAAAAGTATTCAGACACTCAAGCCACACTTAAAAATTTGTTAATGACTTTGTATTACAGTATAAAAATATATCATATAATTTTTTTTTATCATTTAGAGTTTTGTTTATACAAAGGTAGCACGAACACACGTTTTTTTAAGCAAAACATTTCTAAAGAAGACACATGTTATAATACAATTATAATACAATATATTGTTCAAAATTTAGACAACATATTAGAATTCATAGATAATGTCTATCTACATTATAATCTACGCTCTGATAGGACACCTGTGTGAACTTGAGAGGATCTGATCTCATACATCCAATAAAATGTCCATGAAACCAGTTGTTGCCCAACTGTTAAGCAACCAGTAATTGCAAAAATTAAGTAAAATTTGTCCTGAGTAATCATTTGTTTGCACTGATGCCACTTTAAAATTTGTTATCCTATGCAAAGAAAACCATACATTTTTAAGAGTGAATTAAGCATATAAAAACTTTTTGAATCAACATTATAAATAAAAGCAAAGGAGACTTATAATCTTAAATTGATCACAAAGATTCCTGAATAATATATTTAAGAATGGAAAAGAAAAGTTGGAAAAGTAGATAGTAAAAATGCACCTTTCCTTGGCAAATATGTCCACAGACATGAAAGTGACAAGAGGTTTCAACTGTTTTACTTAAACCAATAACTGAGGAGCTTTCCTTCCTATAGCCTATAGTCTTAGTGTGACTGTGCTCAGAGACAGTTTCATGGCTTTTAAACAGGCTGCAATAAACCCCCAAAACGTCATAAGATAAGTGCTTTGGGCCAGATACTAAACAGCATATTTGAAACACTCAAGCAAATGAATGAAATTAAAAGTGAATTTGGTCATGAAACCATGTTTGGAACAGCCGAAGGACACTCTTACACTACAAGTTGGCATAACACCACATTTGTCAGGACATTTAACACGCTGATACCCAAACTTTTAACTCTGTCCAGCTGCTATCTTTTAATCCATGAATTATGAATTAAATTCTAAAGAAAGGCATTTGCAAGACATTTTTGTAAGAGACCTGAATGTGCATATAAATGAGGCCTTAAATGACCAAGGTTCAGCAATGCAACTATATGTGGCTCAAGTTGATAGTTTCTTTGACTTGCTTGCTTTTAGCCAGTTGTCTCGCTCACATGTGACATGTTAAGCTAATCAGCTCACATTGTGTATGTTGATTGGTCCTTTGACTTGTAATCGGGTAGCTAATCAACTTGCGTCTCTCTTTGTCTAACATTTATATGGCTCAGTTTTTCTCTGAAAAAATTTGCATTTTCTTGAATTAAATGAGCAGTCAAAACCCACTGTGTGAGCAGTGACACATCATTTGGAAAAACAGTTCAAATTAAATCAACCAAATCACTTTATTGTCACTCAACCATATACAAGTCTTGAGAGCAGTTCCAGGCAACATAGCAGTCATGACAGCGAAGAGACATTTACCAATCTATAATAAACATCTAATTTACACATAACACAATATACAATATACACCAAATAATATACAATATACAGTATACAGAATACACAATATAAAATAAAATGTATACAATAAAAATACACAGCATTCCCTGTCTTGTCTCCTGAAGTCCACTACAAGCTCCTTGGTCTTGCTGACGTTGAGGGAGAAGTTGTGCTCCTGTCACCAGCATGTCAGAGTGTGCACCCTTCCTCTCTGTAGGTTATTTCATCATTGTCAGTGATCAGGCCTTCCACCGTCATATCATCAGCAAACTTGATAATGGCATTGGAGTTATGTGTTGCCACACAGTCATGTGTGTTGAAGGAGTACATGAGTGGGCTGAGAACACAGCCCTGTGGGGCTCTAGTGATGTGGTGAAGAGATGTTACTGGCCTTTCTGACCACCTGGCATCTGCCTGACATTAAGTCCAGATCCAGCTGCACAGAGTTTCACGTCAAGCATGGAGGGCACTATGGTGTTGAATGCTGAGCTGTAGTCCACAAACAGCATTCTCACATATGTGTTCCTTTTTTCCAAGCTGAAGTATTTGGTGATAAAACATAACTTGAACTGCCAGACAAGAATAAGACAAGAAAATTGCATGGCCTTCATTATAAAAGTAGAGAGAGTTATTAACAAATGAACTGGAACAAAGTAAAAGGATGAATTTCTCCCTTTGCCTTTGAGTTCTGAACAGTCAAAAGATTCTTAGTTTGGACGCATCACGACACCCGAGATTCCCTCTTGTTCTAAAGGGAGCTGTTCTTTTCAGACTCTTGATGTAACCCTAACCCCCTAACCACAACTTATTGTGGTCTTATGTGATGTAACCTAACCCTAACCCAGTAACTTGTACAGTTTTCCACCAACTTTGAGATTGTTTATAACAATAAAACATGAATAAAACCTCAAATGAGCCAATGCATTTAGTTAAACTCAACAGAATTAATTTAATACAGAAGACATTCTATTTTTTGTCTTTACATACCATACATTTGTAATTAGGAACAAATGTGTCATAGCCACCTGTTGAAGTCCTTGCATTTGCCATGTATCCTGATTTTATACCAGGTGTAACTAAATTATTGATCTATAGAAATTTACAGTGTGTTGCTCTATGCATGTTTCTGTTTCTGTGAAGCAGCAGATGAGGGATGACACTAAATGATCCCAACATTAAACAGAACAGAATCCATTAATTGTATCAATTGCACCACTCATCAACATGAAAATACTTTTTGCATAAACAGATAGGAGATAGACAGATTCTTAGGTTTAGTGAATAGGGTGTGAATTGTATAGGTTTGCTTATGTTTTATCTTATATTTTATTATATTTCTGTGTATTTCTCTCCATTGGCTTGGTTATGTAGTAGAAGTACACATTTAGATTCCCATGTTATGTCCAATGTGAACACATGCTGTATTTCCTTTAGTCACTTCTATTCAAAGTGTGAATCAGTACTGTGTCATCAGTCGTAAAGTACCGCATTGTGAAAAACTTGCAGAAATAGCAAAGGTCTATAACCCTATGTCCTATAATCACTGATATTCTGGGAAGAAAATGTAACTAATCGATCTCAAAATCAAAACAGGAAATAGAAAATTAATGATTTGACAACAGTGGTGTGTGACTTCTTCTAGAGGACATCTTTCTAACCTTGATAAGTATATCCAGAGATCAACATTTATTGATGATGGGGTTAAAGGAAAATATTTTTGCCAAAGGGGTCTAAACAACAAAGAATGACAAAAATGTTAAAAAAAAAAAAAGAAAGAAAAAAAAAGAATATAACTCACAGACTCTTAATTTCACACCTATTTTGATATATTCTTTAGTTTGTGTTCCGGAGAAGAAAGAAAGTCATACACATCTGGGGTGACATGAGAGTAAATGATGAGAGAATTTAAATTCTCTAGACTTTTCCTTTAATTGGCCCTTTAAACAACAAGTAGCCTGTTTGTACCTAGGTGGGGTACAAATAAAGATTTTCATGCATTCATTTTCCTTCAAGCACTTTAAATCATTGAACTTACAGGAGAATCAATATTTCTGTCCCACAGACTTATAATATAACAGAGCCAAGAACTACAGTATTATTCTTGTTTTCACAGAAGAAAGACTGGATGAGCCAGAAAGAGCTCCCACCTGCAATGTAGGTTTGAATACACATATTTAAACTGTATTACTGGACAGAATAAATGGCTGGGGATCCAAGAGAAATAAACAGACAAGAACAGGCGTGTGGAGCCAAGGAGGCAACGCGGCCATCCGCAGCTCATCTCTCACACTCCTGCAGAGCCCAGCTAAGAACAATGACAAACACAGACCAACAGAGATGAGCCACTGGGGCATTAAACCCTATTATTACACATGTTCTCCTGTTATTGTAATGTCAAAGTAGAGGTTTATTTCTGCAGCCTATTGACAGTGGTTTTAATGTTACCACAGGAGCCCAATGTCTTTCCTCAGAGGAATGCAAGTCCCGCAAGGATGTGTGGTCATGTCAGCGAAGCGTTGATTAAGATTAAATGGTGTTTTTCAGGTGATCATTTGAATGTATTGATTGAAAACAGATGCATTTTAAAACAGTTTTTAAACTATGCCTGAGCTGCCACATCCTTTCTTTCAATGTAAGGAAAGTCATATCAAAGTCAAATTGATTTATTCATAGTATTTTTGAAGTGACATGAATATGAGATTTACAGTCCAGAAATGCATGCAGTACTTTTTGTATACACAAGCCCAATGGGTTAAAGCAAACAATAAAAATATGAGTAAAATGCAATCAAGTGTTTCAGTTAATATTATTTTGTTTATGTTTATCTGGTTATATTCCAGTTGTTTTAGTGCCTCCTATACAGTATGTGCCAATAACAGGATAATTCACCCAAATATTAAAATAAAAAAATAAAAATTCTCACCCTAATGTTGTTCCAAACCTGTATGACTTTCTTCGTTTTATCGAACACAAAAGGATGTTAGGATGTCTTTGTCACCATTCAATTTCATTGCATTGACCTTTTCTTTACATATGATGAAATTGAATGGTGACTGAGACTGAACATTTTGTGTAATATCTCCCTTTTATTTTTCACCAAAGAAAGTAAATCAATAGGGTGAGTTAATGATATAACAATGTTAATTTTTGGGTGAACTATCTTTTTTAATGACAATTCGCAACAAACAAACAAACAATAAATACATATCTTTGTAAACAGAAATAAAGCAGACATTTCAATATTATGTGTCCCTAACAGATCTTCTCCATCTCTTATCTAGGATGTCTGCTAAATAATATTTTCACAATTCTTCTCAGACACATCTGACATTGCCTGGCATTTTGTTTCATTCATAAGAAAAACTCCATAGTTTTAGTTGCTCTAGATTACTGTCTATGGTTCAGTTGTCTTTGGACTATAAACAGGAAGGCAGTGTTATCTTAGTCTTGGTGCATGACTTAGACTGTTTCATGACTGTAAGGACCCTTTACAAAATATGAAAACATTTTAAGCAAGGCATGGAAACCACATCTAACCATCTCACCTTAATGTGTGGGAAATGTTCCCAGATCTATAGCTATTAAAGCTAGAGCAATCTCAAATATGTTTCAAATCTGAAAGATAAAATCCACTTAGAGCATAGCATTGCAAATACATTTTTAGCATGAAGCAGGAGTGTATTTAACCCATAAACGCATACCTCAGGTCTTTAGAGACCCGGGACCCCATTCCATCCCCTGTACCTCATCCATTTTTTGGATTTGTGGCCACACCTCTTAGGTAGTCCTTAATCTATCTCTTATAAAGAGTGTAGCACAAAACAAATGGCAAAATTACAAAAAAATATAATAAAAATTTTATATATATATATGTATGAATGATATAAATATATACAGTGCATCCGGAAAGGATTCACAGCGCTTCAATTTTTGCACATTGTGTTATGTTACAGCCTTATTCCAAAATGGATTAAATTCATTATTTTCCTCAAAATTCTACAAACAATACCCCATAATAAAAAAAAAATTAAAAAAAATCACATGTACATAATTATTCACAGCCTTTGCTCAATACTTTGTTGAAGCACCTTTAGCACAAATTACAACCTCAAGTAGTTTTATGTATGATGCTTCAAGCTTGGCACACCTATTTTTGGACAGTTTCTCCCATTCTTCTTTGCAGGACCTCTCAAGCTCCATCAGGTTGGATGGGGAGCGTTGGTGCACAGCCATTTTCAGATCTCTCCAGAGATGTTCAATCGGGTTCAAGTCTGGGCTCTGGCTGGGCCACTCAAGGACATTCACAGAGTTGTCCATAGCCACTCCTTTGTTATCTTGGCTGCGTGCTTAGGGTCGTTGTCCTGTTGGAATATTAACCTTCGTTCCGGTCTGAGGTCCAGAGCACTCTGGAGCAGGTTTTAATCAAGGATGTCTCTGTACATTGCTGCATTCATCTTTACCTCGATCCTGATGAGTCTCCCAGTTCCTGCCGCTGAAAAACTTCCCCACAGCATGATACTGCCACCACCATGCTTCACTCTAGGGATGGTATTGACCAGGTGATGAGCGGTGCCTGGTTTCCTCCAGACATGATGCTTGCCATTCAGGCCAAAGAGTTCAATCTTTGTTTCATCAGACCAGAGAATCTAGTTTCTCATGGTCTGAGAGTCCTTCAGGTGCCTTTTGGTAAACACTAGGTCATGTGCCTTTTACTGAGGAGTGGCTTCCATCTAGCCACTCTACCATACAGGCCTGATTGGTGGAGTGCTGCAGAGATGGTTGTTTTTCTGGAAGGTTCTCCTCTCTCCACAGAGAAACATTGGAGCTGTGTCAGAGTGACCATCGGGTTCTTGGTCACCTCCCTGATTAATGCCCTTCTCCCCTGATCGCTCAGTTTGGCCGGATGGCCAGCTCTAGTAAGAGTCCTTGAGGTTCCAAACTTCTTCCATTTACGGATGATGGAGGCCTCTGTGCTCATTTGGATCTTCAATGCTGCAGACATTGTTCTGTACCCTTCCCCAGATCTGTGCCTCGATACAATCCTGTCTTGGAGGTCTACAGACAATTCTTTGGACTTCAAGGCTTGGTTTGTGCTCTGACATGCAGTTAACTGTAGGACCTTATATAGACAGGTGTGTGCCTTTCCAAATCATGTCCAATCAACTGAATTTTCCACAGGTGGACTCCAATCCATTTGTAGAAACATCTCAAGCATGAACAGGATGCACCTGAGCTCAATTTTCAGTGTCATGGCAAAGGCTGTGAATACTTATGCACATATGATTTTTTTATGTTTTAATTTTTTAATACATTTGCAAAGATTTCAAACAAACTTCTTTCATGGTGTCATTATGGGGTATTGTTTGTAAAATAATGAATTTAATCAATTTTGGAATAAGGCTGTAACATAACAAAATGTGGAAAAGTGAAGCGCTGTGAATACTTTCCGGATGCACTGTATATATACAAGGTATTTAAGACCCGAGGTATGTAGGAGTGTCAGGTCTTTTTTCCCCACTTCCATAAATTCTATTTTTTATGATTATTTCATATCTATTTAAATTTACTCTCACAGGATATCTACTTCTCGGTTTATTACTAGAGAAATTAGTACTCTATTTATACAAACAAATACTACATCACACTGACGTTCTGTGCGACAATGTATTACCAAAAATGGTGAATTATCAATATCCCATCTGCATGTAAAAATACATATTTTACATGTTATTTCTTACTCAAGGTGGAGCTGATGTTTCAGTGATTGATTTGATTTACCTTTGATGATGCTAGCTGACACAGAAACAACATTGAAGTAAACTATAGCAAATGTAACACATGAACAGTATTATATGACTATTGTCATTTGAGCGTACTACTGAAATAATGTAAGCTGTGCATCTACTTAGACTTAATAAGTGCCTGAGAAAATATGTGTAACGTATGTAACGTTATGTGGCTTAAATGTATCTTACGAGTAGATTATGTGTTATTTGTAGCTCAGTATGTGTTTGACAGCCAGTTGCATCTCATGAAATTTCAGTGTAAAATTCTAAAATCCTGTTCTAGATTTGTCCTGATTTGTTGCTTAATCTCTTTGATTTATGAAAAATGTTTGATAAATATAATTGCCGGATCTAAAGGTCCAGAAATGTAAGAGTGTTTGGGAAATTTCCCAAGCATTCAAGGTTTACATGCAATTTTCCCAAATAACTAATTCTATGAAAGGATTTTCCTTTTTATCTGTGCACCAGGAGGCCCCCGACCTGTGTCCTGGCCTTGTGGCCCCTGAACCCTTATGAATAACGGCCAGAGATCCCTGGAGGATGTGCGATCACAGCCTGCAGGATGTTAGTCATTAAAAAAACCCACTGCTCAATTTGGGGACCAGGCCTAATTGTTTTTCCTCTCACCTAGGTTCAGGAAGGTACAGCTGGTGCACGCACACACGCATCCATAGTAATTTATGGCTTTATGATTGCTGTTTGGAATCTTCATAGAGAGGGTACTGTCAGCCTGCTCAGTAATATTGAATGTCCATCCATCTATCCATGTGGTTATATATAACTATAAAACACCCAGCAGCTTAAACAGCCCTGCTCATCCTGCCCTAATGTGATGAAGAGCTACAACCTCTGCTCCTGGTGCCCTATTCAAAGCCCGTCTCTCTGCTCTGAAACCCTATACAGGCTATATAATCTCCAGTGGGCCCCAAATGAAGTTTATAAACCATTACTTCCCGTTGAGTGACATAAACTTGGAGGGCATGCTCTTTGATCACCTTGTGTGAAATCACCTGTGGAACTTTTTTCTTCTAAATGTGTTGCTGAGCTGTGAAGATCTAGAAAACATTTAATGATTTGGCAACTGAAATGCAAATTGGCTGAATCGATGGTATACTCCTTTGGGTGATAAAGTAAATTAATACTGTCAAGGATGCTTGGTTGTAAAGAAAACGTGGTGTTAACCATTTAGTGAAGAGATGAACCCTCAGGATTTGGTTCACTGACCAACAAGACGCAAAGCAGTAGTGATGTTGTCCGGGTCTGTTAAAAGCTTGCCTCATTCTCTGAGCAGTAAACCCATCAGATTCTGACAGATCCTCTCTGAGACGGTTAACATCTCTCAGTCACTCAGCATTCCTTACTCCTTAAATGTGGTTGAATGGCTGACCCCGCTGACTGCACTGGATGCCAGAGTTTACTGGAGGAAACTGAACCCTCGCTGTGGTTCATAAACAAAGGCTTTTCTCTGTGAAACCAACTGTAAAGGTTCTCCTTTTTCAAGTCATGGTTGAGTCCAAACACCTCTCAAATTGCCTGGTTAACTAACAGAACCAACCTGAACTGTAAACTAAAAATCTTGGATATATCTTTGAATGTTTATTTTTATGATGTTCACCATTCTGTCCATTTGGTTGAGTGACTCTTTACCTTAATTCTAATTCTTCCTGTCAGCAGTTTCAGTAAGACCTTACAATAAGGTTGTAGACATGTTTTGAAATAATTGCTCATTGTCAGTTGATACTCCCCAATGCGTTAACATATATAACCTTTTTGTAAAGTATTACCACAGTGTAATTATTTCTTATGACAACATTTGGCGGATGACTAAAAAAAATGAATATTTGCATATTTAGTGCAATGATGTGCTGAAAAATTCAATGTCTAGCTAAATGTAAATAACCAATGATGCACAGTGTATAACAGAATCATACAGTCACTTCAGTCACAATCTCTTTAGATAGGAACCAGAGACAATAAAGTAAATTAACTTAATGATGAGAAGAGTCTTAACAAGACTCATTAGATTGTTTTTGCACTTAAAATGTTGAGGGGGAATGGCAAAACACACAAAGTTAATGGACATGTACAAATATTCCTCCATAATTTTACCACCCTTAAATATTTACTGGTTTTCATTTACATTGCCTACATATATAAACACATAACCTATTCCATCATACTCTTTCCAGCTACACAAATATGAATCAGTGGATCTTAAGGGAATATGAATTTAATTTCATGCAGAGTCAAAGCATCAGCCATGGGACAGAGGTCTTTACCCAGCCAAAGGTCTGCTTTCTAGCTCCAATACGCAAAGAAGTGCTTTCTCAAATACTTATGATAAATTTTGCTTTGATTCTCAGAAGGAAAAAGATGGAAAAGGAATGTTATTTTTGGATTTGAATATATCAATTTTAAATCAGTCAAAGCGATACACTACAGTTGTTTTTAGGTTAAGCGATTACAGTGAAGTTTATTCAATGTGTTGTTGCCTCAGCGGTTGTTTAGATAACTGCATGTGAATCTGTAACCGAATCATCGCCCAAGATTCATGCCAGCATAAACAGAGAAAAAAAAAATCACTAAACAAATGTATTTACTGTATATTGCTCATAAAATTGAATTACTAATGAAGTTAACTTTAGTATATCATCTTTAATCAGTACACAGACAATATGACATGTCTTAAAAACATTATGATAAAATCTAAAGGTTAAAACAACAAATATTTTTGAGTCAGGAATTCTTTTCACCATGCAGTATGCTATATAGCAGTTACAAGTGTACTACATCATGAATCCAGTGTCCATATAGGGCAGTAGCTCTCAAATGATGGGCCGTGAACCAAAATGGGTTGCAGCTCTGTTATGATAGAGTTGCAAAAACCAGGAAAAAAACAATGATTAGTGTATATAATTAAATTCAACTAAACACTAGGATAGAAAAAAAATGGTAATACTTTATTTCAGCGTTCGCGTTACACTTATTAAATGTTACTATTATAAATGACTATATAGGAGGCCTGGCTGGAGTCACTCAGCACACCCTGTATTCAAATTCACGACTCCAGGGGTGGTAGTCAACATCAATCCTCACTGAGCTACCCAGGGCCCCTCGGTTTGACATTCTTTACACTGCTTCCATACATCAGCTCTTATTTAGGCCAATAGGCTATCTCCAACAGTAGAGCTGAAACGATTGGTCGACGTTATACAAAAATTTTCATTATCGAATAGTCGTTTGATCTCATTTAACGTAGCATGAGATCACTAATGATGAGAGCAGCACTGCAGCTCGCGCTTGATTGAGGAGAGGAAGAAAACACATGTCCAGATGCACTCTAAACTTTCCAAACAGCTTCAGGTGATGTAGATCACAAATTATGAGGGAATTATACTAAAATACAAAATAATAAATACAAAAGCACTCTCTTTGTGGAATAATTGGAGTCAGAGCTCTTTAAAGGAAACACCCCATTGTTACATCTTAAATGCAGTTTTAATGCATTACAGCTTTATTCAAATTTCAAATAATACAGAAGCAAGTCATGTAATTAACTACAAACTCCAAAACTGGCATTTCTCTGTGTGGTCAGCGCCTCTTCTATGAGTTGCACGAATGTACCGTTCTGAGGAGGAGAGATTGAAACTGCACCCGGCTGATGCACACTCTGTTGCGGGGATGCTCGTCTCTCTCATGCGTGCTTGCCACAGCTAGATTATAACCCGAATACTTTTTTTGTGTGTGAGTTAAAGATGGTTTGAAGTGAAAAGAAAGGTGAGAGAGGGTAATTGCCCCATTATACACTGCAACAAAATATGTTTATGATTGGTTTTGGCTTGTTTTAAAATAAAAATATCTAAAACTAACTTAAAACAATGTACATTTACTTTAGGAACTATACTGCAGAAGAAAAAAAATGTATCTGAAAATTTTGGATATAATATAAAAAATACAAATATTTTAAATATCTAAAAATCCTTTAAAAAAAAAAAGATGCATTCACCTAAGAAGCAGCATATAAGATATTTCTACATGCTTTTGGGGAATAAATCTTGAGTAAGACTGAGTAAGTTGATTTTGTCTTTACTGTACTCGCAGAAGTAAAAACAAGTGAAAAAAATACACGTATACAAAATACACTTACTATATATTTAAGATATATTCTCTTAAAGCAAGTCTAAATATCTTAAATGTTCTTAAAAATAACTTGCTTCTCAAGTAAATGTATCTTGTTTTAAGTATTTTTAGACAATTTAAAATGGAAAACAAGACAAAAACACTTGATAACAATAGCATTTTTGGTGAATTTCTTTAATGAATTAAAACATAATAAAAAGTATTTTTTCCCCCTTTAATTCAGTGAATGTCATTTAGAGGTATTTTTAAAAGATGATTTTGTTCTCTTTATTGTTAGTAAGTATGTTTAAACAACCTTTTAAGTTGGGACACAAGCTGAATAATCATTTACAAACTAATGATTAATTGTTAAAATAATCACCGAATAGTCAAATAATCACTCTAATAATCGTTAGATTAATTGATTATCAAAACAATCGTTTGTTGCAGCCCTATCCAAGAGCCTAAGGAGGGTTCTCTTACGAGAGGTTCTCTCATATTGCGTAAGCTAGCTTACGCTACAGGAAAGATTAATCTTTTCTGAGATATTGAAGCCAAAAAATTATCCTTAATTTTGTATCCATTGTCAACGCAGTGCGGCAGCTGCAGACCTTGAGCGGCTAGCTAGCGAGCTCATTGGTTGCTCTGCGGCAACTGCTGCAGCCTATAGACGAGCTTGGGCGAACTCGCATCCAATGAGAGGCGTCCGCGCGCTCACTGCATCAAAGCCCGCCAAAAAGGGCGTGACTAGAGTGCATATAAGCGTAGTTCGTAGGCTAGAACCCTGATTTTCATCTCTTCAGCGAAGCTCTTCGCATCACTGAACTGGAAGCCGCGTCGCCGTTCGAGGGGCATCAAGCAAGCGTGGACAGCGCTCGAAGAATCCGGCCGTCTTCGCCACCTTCAGCTGTCCTGCGAGCTACGCCATCTGGTGACGTATCCTTTTTAAAAGCAAGCTAGTTCTTAAAGAACTTCACAAAAGAGTACGAGCGTCTTTTTTAAGATGCCTCGCTCCACTTGCGCCTCATGCCGCGCTCCTCTCAGCACCGGAGACCACCACATCATCTGCGCTCTCTGCCTGGGACTGGGGCATGCAGAGCTCGTCCTCGCCGAAGGCGGATGCGATCTCTGCGAGGAGCTGCCGATGTCGACCCTGCGGGCTCGACTCGAAGCGCTCTGGACCGTTGCCGCCGAGCGGCTGCTCTGCTGCCATCTCGGACGAAGAAGCGGAGGATAAGGGCTGTTCCATCATGGCTTCGGACAGCAAGGAGTGGTCAGGCTCACATGCCTCCTCCTCGGCCCAGGAATCCAGCAGGACCCGCGCCGGAGTCGAAGGGGAACTAACACGCCTCCTCACACAGGCCGTCGACCGCCTCGGGCTCGAGTGGTCACCGCCCCTTGAGCAGGCACCCAACAGACTTGACGGCTGCTTTCTACAGAGCCACCGCCGCGCAGCACCCGCTACCCGGGCCGCTCCCTTCCTGCCGGAACTCCACGCCGAGCTTTCCAAATCATGGAACGCGCCTTTCTCGGCCAGGGTCCGATCCCACGTCTCCACCTCTTTTGCTTCGGTGGACGGCGCCACTGAGAAGGGCTACGCTTCCATCCCTCCGGTCGAGGATGCGGTAGCAGCACACCTTTTGCCCGCCGTCCGCGAGATGGCGGTCTAAACCAGTGCTCCCGTCTAATGCCTGCAGAACAACTTCCGCCTGTGTTGGCCGCGCCTATTCCGCCACCGGCCAAGCTGCATCTGCTCTGCACTCTATGGCCGTCCTACAGATCCTCCAAGCGGACCTTCTTCGGGAGTGGGATGAGGAAAGCAGGCATCCAGAGGCGGTTGCAGACATACGGAGTGCTACGGACCTCGCCCTCCGCGCTACCAAAGCTGCAGCCCAAGCTATAGGGAAGTGCATGGCCGCACTGACTGTGACCGAGAGACATCTGTGGCTAACGCTAGCCGACATGGGAGAAGCAGGGCGCTCTACGTTCCTCAACGCACCGCTCTCTCCATCTGGTCTCTTCGGCTCCGCGGTGAGTGGTATCATTGACCGGTTTTCAGAGGTCTAAAAAGCCACACAAGCCATGAATCTCTTTCTGCCTCGTCATGCTAGCTCCTCTGCAGGCCGCCCACGTGAGCCTCCTGCACGAGCCTCTTCACAGCGCCCAGCTCAACAAAGCCAGACTTCTCAGCGTCGACAGGACGGCCGCCCTCGATCGCACTCAGACAGCCGCCGCAGACCGCCACCCCCCCGCGGGCCTCGGACTAGAATTGCGCTGAAACCTGAACAACCGAAGTCCTCCTAGCTTTGTTGACAAAACGACGGATCAGTCCCGCTGCGGCCGGACCACCGTCAAAGATTCGCCCCCTGTCAGTCCCCTTCCTTCAGGCTACTACAGTGGTAGATTCAGCAGCCAACAAGCCGGTGTTAACGCCCGCTTGCCTGCGCTCAAACGCCGTTTTCACGGCGACCCAAATAAATCTGGTAAAGAGCAAGCATGCCATATGTGTAGAAAATGTGCCCACAACCCAGTGTTCACCTCTACACACAAGCATTACACATCCCGTGTCCATACCAGAGAGCAAACATGTCTTATGTGTAGAAAATGTACCCACAATCCAGTGTTCACCCCTACACACAAGCATTACACATCCCGTGGCCCTATCACGGCACACTCACATAAAGCGGTTACGAACCGCTCGAGTGTTAGGGTTAATAAACGCACCCACGAATCCGTGCGTGCGCCCATTCTCTGGCCGCTCTGTCACTTGACCAGCCTTATGTGTAGAAAATGTGCCCACAATCCAGTGTTCACCTCTACACACAAGCATTACTCGTTCCGTGTCCCCATCAGAGCACACTCAAAAGCGGTTACGAACCACTCGAGTGTTAGAGTCAATAAATGCGCTCACGAATACGTGCGCGCGCCCATTCTCTGCCCGCTCTGTCACACGGCCAGCAAACACTTCTCTGTATGTAAGTCCCGTGCCCGTGACTATGCTTGCGTATCACTTAACAGACGTGACTCTTTCCCCATTCACCTCAATCGGGAAGTCACTCACAGAACAGCCTGTCCATGCTGTCTGCGAGCAGTCCAGCATAAGCACAGTAAGCGCTCACACATTCTGTTCAGCGGCTGTGTGCGGCAATCAGAGCGATTTGGCCACTCACCCTCTAACATTACGCTTCAAAGCGTGGGAAGATATCCCAGGGATATCCGAATGGGTTTTAAGCACAATAAAACAGGGCTATTTACTACAGTTCGATCACCGTCCTCCTCGCTTCAGAGCTGGCTCGAAACTACTGTGAACATGGAAGCAGCGTGCATGCTTCGTTCAGAAATAGCAAACCTTCTGTGCAAAAGGGCCATAGAGAGAGTGCCGCCTCCCTGAGCGAAGTCGGGGTTTTACAGCCGTTATTTTCTTGTCCCCAAGAAAGACGGCGGCCTTAGACCAATATTAGATCTCAGGGTTTTGAACAAAGTGCTTGCAAAAAGACCGCTCAAAATGCTTACAACCAGCAAACTCCTCGCGCGATGTGCTCAGGGGACTGGTTTATTTCACTCGATCTGAAAGATGCATACTTTCAGATTCAGATAAATCCCGTCACAGGCCATTCTTGAGATTCGCCGACGGCCAGGTTTATCAATACACCGTCCTTCCGTTCGGCCTGTCCTTAGCACCCCGTACTTTCACGAAGTGCATGGACGCGGCGCTTGCACCCCTGCGGAGTCAGGGTTTGCGAATTCTGAACTATTTGGACGATTGGCTGATTTTGGCACAATCACATACGGAGCTTCTGTCTCACAGGACAGTTCTCCTCAGTCATCTGAACAGTTTGGGCCTTGCAGTCAATTGGACCAAGAGCTCACTACAGCCCAGTCAGACAATTTCCTTCCTTGGAATAGAACTAGACTCAGTGGCAATGACGGCTCGCTTATCTACACAGCGCATGCACCGTGTGCAGCGACTAGCCGCGTCATTTCAGATGAACAGCCTCACACCTCTGAAGAAGTTTCAGAGAGTGCTAGGCTACATGGCCTCAGCAGTACTTCAACTGGGTTTACTGTGCATGCGCCCGCTTCAGCATTTGCTAAACACCCGCGCGTCTCGCCGGGCTTGGGCCACAGACCGCCAGCCAGTCAGAGTGACTCAGACCTGTATTTCAGCTCTGCAGCCCTGGACAGTGGCCGAGTGGTATCAGCGGGGAGTGATGATGGGAGCTGTATCTCGCCGAAAAGTCATCTCGACAGACGCGTCCAACACGAAGTTGGGGCGCGGTCTCGCGAGGGCTGTCCGGTTTTTGGCCTATGGTCAGTTCAGGAAAAGCTCCTTCACATAAATTGTCTGGAAATGATAGCGGTCGAGTATGCGCCATGCGCTTCCTCCCGATCATTCAGGGTCACCACGCCCTGGTCCGGCGTCGGGACAATCTAAACCGTCAGGGCGGTGTCAGATCCAGGAACCTCTTCCATCTGACCAAACGCATACTGAGTTGGTCCCAGCGCCACCTGCGCTCGCTGAGGGCGACGCGACGTGCCAGGCCACCTGAACGACGGCCCAGACAGACTGTCCAGAGACAATATTCCCCCAGGGGAATGGTCCCTGCACGCTCAAACAGTCCAGACGTTATGGCGCATATTCGGCAGAGCAGAGATAGACCTCTTTGAGTCAGAAGAGAACTCTCACTGCCCAATATTTTTCTCGAAAAGCGAGGACGCGCTGGCCCAGGACTGGCCCAACTGCCCGCTTTACGCCTTCCCTCCCGTCTCGCTATTGCCACAGGTAATGCAGAGGATCAGGGAAACGCGCCACTCGGTGCTCCTCATAGCCCCGCGTTGGGAGAATCAAACATGGTTCCCGGAGCTTACGCAGCTGTCACTGACAGCGCCGTGGCCAATCCCAGTGAGAGCAGATCTCCTCGCAAGCTCGAGGAACGATCTGGCACCCCCACCCAGAGCGCTGGGCGCTACACGCGGGTGATCAACGACTACCCGTCGCTTTGCCAGAAGGAGTAATAAACACCATCATACATGCTAGAGCCCCTCCACGAGAAGACTCTATGCGTCATAATGGTCTGTGTTTTCAAAATGGTGCACCGACAGAGACATGGACCCACGGACATGTGGGGTGTCGCCGCTGCTCGTGTTTTTACAAGAGCTGCTGGATAAGGGCAGATCCCCATCCACGCTCAAATTATGCGTGGCGGCCGTCGCGGCGTTCGCTGAACCCTGCACGGCCAGTCACAGGGTAAAACGAGCTGGTCATCCGCTTCCTCAGGGGAGCTAGAAGGATGAACCCTCCGCGCCCTCATCGGTTCCTATCTGGGACCTTTCTATAGTTCTCGAGCTATGAAAGCCCCCTTTCGAACCGCTTCAATCCGTGGATGTGAAACACCTCTCATTTAAAACCGCTTTTCTAACTGCCCTATCATCAGTTAAACGGGTGGGAGACCTTCACGCGCTATCTGTCAGCGCTGCGTGTCTTGAGTTTGGACCAAGTGACTCCAAGGTCATTTTAAAGCCTAGACACGGCTACGTCCCCAAGGTGGTCGGTACTCCTTTCAGAGCACAGATCATTTCCTTGTCGGCGCTACCAGCATCTGATAGCGAACGCGACGCCAATCTCCTTTGCCCAGTCAGAGCACTGAGATTGTATACTGCGCGCTCCGCATCTTTCAGAAGCTCCGAGCAGCTTTTCGTTTGGCTCGAGGGCGCACCAAAGGTCTCGCGCCTCGAAACAGACACTGTCCAGATGGATAGTGGACGCTATTGCTGCCGCGTGCGGCGTCAAAGACCTACCATGCCCGCTAGGCATTAAGGCTCACTCCACTAGAGGCATGGCCTCCTCGTGGGCATGGTCCAGCGGGATTTCCATTCACGACATATGTGTGGCAGCGGGCTGGGCTTCCCTCCACCTTTGTCAGATTTTACAATCTGGAAGTACCCGCTCTGCAGGCTAAACTGCTAGCGGTTTAATACGCTACAGCTCCCCTGGTGAGCTGCATTAATGGGACACAGTCCACACAGACCGGCACCGCCGCTCTATCTATGTGCTTATGTACTACACACACACACACTGGCCCGCACGCTTGCCGGCCAAATATTAATTCCCCACTCACAAGGGCTCCCCCGGGTCCCCCTTAATTCCCTGGGGCTCATGCAGTGGATGCTCGGCGCACATGGCGTTGACAAAGGGTTCCCGTAGCGTAAGCTAGCTTACGCAATACGAGAGAACCTCTCGTAAGAGAACGAATCGGTTACTAACGTAACCTCGGTTCTCTCTAGATGAGGGAACGAGTATTGCGTAACTGGCCGTGCTTCGCGCCACTGAGCGATTTTTCGCTTCATTCAATGAAAACCAGGGTTCCAGCCTACTGAACTACGCTTATATGCACTCTAGTCACGCCCTTTTGGCGGGCTTTGATGCAATGAGCGCGGACGCCTCTCATTGGATGCGAGTTCGCCCAAGCTCGTCTATAGGCTGCAGCAGTTGCCGCAGAGCAACCAATGAGCTCGCTAGCTAGCCCGCTCAAGGTCTGCAGCTGCCGCACTGCGTTGACAATGGATACAAAATTAAGGATAATTTTTTGGCTTCAATATCTCAGAAAAGATGAATCTTTCCCGTAGCGTAAGCTAGCTTACGCAATACTAGTTCCCTCATCTAGAGAGAACCTAGTACTAGTACTAGTACTTCCCTCAGTACATGCTCCATTAATCTTTGGAATGAAGCAGCCACGTACTTTAAAAACCAAAAGGAAGATGTAGAAACCTGCTGATGGTACAAATGCAGTCTTTTAAAAACTGACAGTCTCCATCTCCACTTGCCAGTAGCCACTCTTTAGGTCGAGCATTCTAAAGTAAGTTCATAATGTGAGAACAATATATCCTGGATTTGTAGCATGGAGTAGACATTGAGGTAAGTTTTAGCCTTTAGAACTCTGTAGTCAATGCACAGTCTCGGTCCTCCGTTCTTTTTAGGAGCAACCACTACAAGTGATGTCTAAGGTGAGACAGATGGAAGAATTATCTTTTTGGCTAGAAGCTCTTTGATTTCTGAGTCAATTAATTGTTGTTTGTCAATAGATACTTTGTATGCTCTTTCCTGACTGGTACCTCATCTGTAGTTATGATGCAATGTTTCACAAAGTTGGACTGTCCAATTTCCTGTGAACAAATGGTTGGACATTCCAACATCAGATTTTCCAGCATTAACATGAACTGTTAAATAGTTTCAACTTTCTGGGTGAAATGATGAATGGTCTGAAGAGCTACATCGGATACTGAACATGTAGCCATGGCAAGAAAGAAGTGCACTGTTGATGTGGAATCATGTGTTAGAAATGGAAAGGTGTTGTCTCTATCAGCATAATCTGTGGAAGACAACTGTAATCAAACTGAGGTTTTCTTAAATCTCGTATGATTCCTGAGGAAAGCAAAAAAAATCCATACCCAGGTTGATAGGGGACAGTAAAATCAGCATCCTTCAAAATAAACAGAGTCAGGGCAATTTTTTGACCTTGAACCTCGCACTGCCATTTCACCTTTCCTATGTTTGTTTCTGTCCATTTGCATGAACGATTGACCCTTACTTCGCTGACACTGTTCCTGTTTACTCAACTGTTTCCAGCCAGATTCTTGTATGAGAGACAATGTGCTGCTAGTGTCAATCATTGCTGAGAAATATCTGTTGCATTGAATAATAGGGATGGTGACCATTTGTCAGTTTGCATAGGCTTTTTCATAAATTGTACCACTCTAGTGTTGGCAGGTGGACCTTTAGTTTGGGGCTCACGTCTGTGCGGTTAACAATTCACAAGGCTCTTATCTTTATTATCCCACTATGTGTTAAATCCGAACTGTATCAACAAAGGTGATGTGTATCGTCCATGAGTTACTCAATGCTTCACAGAGCACAAACATTTACAAAGGAAATGTCTGCTAAGGCAGAAGTGGTCTCTGTAAATGAAAAAGCATTTTCCTTCAAGGAACAAGAAGTCCTTCTATGAACATAAAAATTGTCTCATATTAGCCTTTTTAGCACATAAACTCATACTGCAAAAATGAATTAAACAAATACAGAGACATAATCAAGAATACAAATTAAATAGATGAAAAGAAAACAGAATCTTACTTATAATGGGGCTTGAAACCATGGGATCTGTGAGCCATGCTTCCTACCTTCCAACACTAACTAATTATACAACACACCTTCATTTATACCAGGTGCTAAAGTAATCTAGCACCCCCTCATATGAGAAGTAGAACTACACCTTGAGAAAAGAATGTAAAAAGGCTTGTGACTGTTACAAGCTGCTGCTCATAAAGATCTAAAAAAGTGGTTCTCAACTGCTTTTGCCTGAGGAGAGAGACTCTGCTATCAAGAGGCGACCTATCACAGTACCAAAATTCCTTCTTATAAAAGCAAGCAACAATTTCCTACAAATCAAACACCAAAATGTATTTATATTAATATGAACAGCACAAGCCCAACAATATGCAAAATGATTAACATTGCAGAGGCTGAAAATAAAAATTGAACTTGTCCATGTTGGCAGCTGCCTGATTTGGCTAGTTTCTACCAAGCAAAGCCTATTTAGCCCAAGACAGCCACATGAATGGATGAAAGGAACCAATATGACAGATGTAGATAATGAAGTCCACCTTACTGGTATAAGAGCTAATAATCTTTTACAGTAAATACAGACATCGCATGTCAGTCAACTCGAGAATGTGCATTCACACTAGCTAGCCAAATAGAGTTTATTTTAGCATGATCTTAGCTAAAGAAGCACAGTTTATTAAATCATTGTTGTTCGCATTATCTGCTGATTTGAAATAATGTTCTTTGATCATAATCTTGACCCACAGTTTTGAAGATTTAGGTCTTTCCCCATTCAAGTAGATAGGAGCCGTACTTTTATACCGCTTATATCCATAGAAAATACCTGGGAGCAATCTAAAGATTGCCGCTGAGTGGACTTGCTTTGAAAGGGACATTGTACAAAGTGACAGATGAATTTGCATCAAGATACATTTAATTAAATACACAGACTTTAAGGTCTACAATTAAAGATGTGGGAAGCATTTTCTCCTCCCTTTAAAATGTTGATAAGCCTATTTATTTTCTCTCAGTGCTGCATGCAACCCTAGCAAAATTAACAGATCTGCAACCTATTTTTGGAACCAAGGTTCCAAATAACCTGTGTTGTTAAAATTATGCTAAACAAACATGTGCCTGATTGCACAAGGATAATATGCCTATGGTTTGGTTTAAAAATGATTCAAAAATGAATATATGCTGTAGTTGAAATTTACTACTTTGAGCAATGTGACACAATTTAGTCAACAAACATTTGATCCAAATTAAATTACTTTAGTTCTGTGAAACTACTGTGAAATCTACAACACTAGTTGAGCACAATTACACTACCATCATTATCTGCCATCCCAGTGAAGGCAGACGGTTATTGAGTATGACCCCACTCTGTCCCTTTATGAATAGATTGTCGAGAGACCGTCTATTCCGTGGTGTGCTGTTACATTTCGAAAGCATTCAAGAGGTTATCCAGGAGGCAGATGGTTTTCATATGAGTCTCACCCTAGGTTGCTCAATTACAAGTTGCTTGTATTACAGGTTACTGGCCAATTAAAATGTGCTGGCTAGTCTTATTGAAATACAACTGGTAATGCTGTTATCCCTATTTCTCCAGTAGGCTATTGAATCTCAGAACTGGATCCATAATCTACACCACACCATGGCTGCTACCACTGAGCTCTGATTTCAAAGGGATTATGACATGAGGAATACATTTTCCTTGATATTTTGACATATAAGAGGTCATTGTATTATAAAAACTTACTGTAAGTTTTAAAACTCAAACATTACTCTCCAATTCAAAAAGAACATTTATTGTTTCCACGACTCATTTTGAAATCGGCTACATTGCGACATCACAGTGCAATGTAATTTGCATACTTCCCACATCCACAACATGTAATCATCATGGATGGTGAGTTGACAAACGATTGTGGAACTTCAACATTGAAAGTGGTACTATTGTAACTGTAGTTTGCATTATCCAGCAAAAAGAGTAAAGTTAAGTCCCCATGGCCTTCTAAAGGATGCCAACATTAAGAATGTGTGGCTAATTCAGACCAAGTACCTGAAAGCAATGTGGGAATAAATGTTTGGATTCTTTGGACTCATGGATGAATTCCTCTGAGAACCAAGGATTCAAGCTTTGCAAATAAACTTGTATTGAAAGATGTAGTAGTGGCAACAATATTGGACATAAAATGAATGCCGGTCTTATCTTGCTGGTCAGGATAACTTTGTTTGATGGATATGTGAGCAATTATAGTCTACCGTTTTATCACAGAATAAACCATGATCATTTCTCCAAAGGGGAGCAGATGGTGCTTTTCTGGTTACCGACAATGAAATACATAATTCCTCACATAATATTGATTTGAGTTTAAATTATTTAAATATGGCAGAAGAACGTGGAGTGCAATGAAAAACAGTGGTGAAATGTATGGAAGTAAGGCTGCCTGCTTTCTCATCTGTCTCATTGTAGCCATGATGTCTCATATTTTGGCCGAAATGTATGTGTCGGGATGCCTATTTGCCTGTATTTAAAGGGCTTTAGTTCACCCAAAAATTTTTATTCTGTCATCAGACAGTTACTCACCTTCATGCCATCCCAGATGTGTATGACTTTCTTCTACTGAACACAAATGAAGATTTTTTGAAGAATATCTCAGCTCTGTAGGTCCATATAATGCAAGTGAAAGGTGGCTAGAACTTTGAATCACCAAAAATAAAATAGAGCCAACATAAAAGTAGTCCATAAGATTCCAGTGGTTTCATCAATGTCTTCTGAAGTATTACAGCTTGTATAGTGTGTTACTGTTATTTCAGTTGAACAACTGTTGTAGTTTGATTATGTGCTTTACATAAATTAGAATAGATGTTCATATCAATGAATGCCTAGGATTTTGTAAACGGAGTGTTTATTGTGTAAATAACTTCTGCCACACAGTGCAGCTATTTGCACCCCAATAGTCTGGTGTAACCACAGATATATACGACAAACTAATCAATAGGTGTTGCTGCAGTGGTATGGGCTATAAAGACGGTGTCTGAATGTGTACTGTTGTCCTAGCAACCGCAGTTCGAATCTGCATTCTTTTCTCTCTCTTTTCTCATCTGATTTCCTGTTTCCACTCTTAATATTTCCTTTAATACTATTTCAAATAATAGATAATAATTAATACAAATGTTGATTTCATAACAGTGACTTGGTCAGGGTGAATATCGGTGAGTGCAGAGAAGGGTTTGATCTGGAGGCTGGTTTGTCGATCGCACTCGTTCCCTCACTCGTTCACTCGTTAATTTTGTGGTTACTGTAGTAAAACCAAGGTTATTTTTTCTAAGGTAAGGTTAAGGTTAGGTTTAATGTAGTGTGTCTCTGAGACTATAAATAAACAATAAACACACTGCAGTGATGCCCAAGTATGTTAGCATTTAAATATAGGTGCAAATAGTGTCCGATACAGGGTGCAATTAGTATATACAATTATTTGCACCAGGGTTGGGGCACAAATAATGTCTGCCACTATTTGCACCAGGGTGAAAATAGCATCTGCTTTTTGTAAATTGCTTACCAGTTTTCATTCTTCCATTCTTGGAAAATACAGTTCCACACTTATAATGGCTGGAGGGCGTTTGCTTTTCAACAATGGCAGCCAATCATTACAGTGGGTGTGTGTTAAAAGTGAAATACACAGAAAACCGATGTATTTGAGCAAGTAGGTATAGATAATATTCCGTCACAACAAGTGCCTTCTCCATATTGTCTGAGGACACAAATCAAAACAGATCCTGCCGGAGCAGTGTGAGAAAGTGTATTGCTAGATAAATATATATATATATATATATATAACATAAATCTGTTATATAGAGTGCAAGGGAATGTAGTGGCAGAAGAGGTAGGATGTGTTGGATGACTATAAAAAGACTAAACTGTGAATTGCACATAATTTTTGCTCAATGGGGCAGTTTTAACTATTCATGAGATGGATAGCATGAGGGAAAAAACTGTTCCTGTGCCTGATGGTTCTGGTGCTCAGTGATCTGTTGCACCATCCAGAAGGAAACTGTTTAAAAAGGTAGTGGGCTGGGTGAGTGGGGACCAGAGTGATATTTCCAGCCTTTTTTCTCTCTGTGGAAGTGTAAAATTCATGAATGGAAGACAGGAGGCAACCAATAGTCCTCTCAGCAGTCTGAACTGTACTTTGTAGTCTCCAGATGTCCGATTTCATAGCTGAACCAAACCAGACAGTTATTGAAGTGCAGAGGATAGACTCAATGACTGCTGAGTAGACTTGTAAGGATATATTCTCCCATTGTTACAGAAGTAATTCAGACTAGTGGTGGTCAGTTTAAGGCTAAGGTAGTCTAATGGCACGGATATGTTTACCTGGCTGTTCCTTCCATTCAGGGGCGAAAATTTCATCAAAATGTTGGGGGGGACAATAAACATAACAATTCTCAAGAGCAATTTTTGAAGGGGACACCAAGGTTTTTTTTGTTGTTGCCCCGTTTGCATTTGTATGATTTTATTTCTTAAACAATTATTTTAAGAATATATCATTATATTATTTACAATACACATATTTTAATGATATTTTAGGGGGGGGACAACCCTCAGATAGGGGGTTCCTGACCCCCCCCCACGCGATTTCCGCCCATGCTTCCATTTGTAAGTGTTCTTCTGTTACCATCTTGGGCCTATAGTAAAATACATTTATCCCTTGAATACCTACAGTATATACATGTTGAATGACAATAATTGGAACCTCGAACCTACTAGCAATCTGTACCATGTATACATAAAGCATTCAGGTGGTCAGTACCATCAGCACGCAAGCTTGCATTAATATCTTGTGTGTAGGCTCTTATTTAATGAAGACTCCAAAATGTTTAAGTGTTTCAGTGTGTCACATTTATTTTCAAGTGATAATGTTACTTTCAAGGACATACAAACTTGGCTGGGTCTCGTTTCTAAAGTCCAGAGTAAACAATCTCAGTTATTGTAAACACAGTGGGTATCAATGTGTCTATGAATAAAGAGAGCCTTCTTGGATTATGAATGCAATATGCTAAGAATGTGTAAATGATAATAAACAGAAAAGTAATTATTACACAAGAAGACTGTTGAACAGTTTTATATGTATTCTTTGAACAGTTCTAACAGCATACATCAGATTTAAATCTATACAAAATAAAAGTTAACTGCACATTTAAAATGGAGTGCAATGCCCAGCACCCATCCACATAGACGAAATTATAATAGAGATTATGATTTTTGAGACTTGAATATATTTCCTGACTCGTGTAATCACAAACAGTGTGCGTGAACTATTGGGGATATCACAGCACGTGTGTAATATCAGAACCAGAAGTGCTTTTTTTTACAAGTTAGATGCAACAGTTCAAGAAATGTTCTGGGTTCAATACACGTTAAGATCAATCAACAGCATTAGTGGCATAAAATTGATTACCACAAAAATGTATTTGGACTCGTTCCGCTTTTCCTTAAAAAAAGCAAGAATCTGGGTTACAGTGAGACACTTAAAATAGAAGTGAATGGGGGGTGAATGTTAATGTCAAGAATGGTTGCTGAGACGAGACAGGGGATGTAGGATCTGTTTGCTGGCTTTAATTCAAATGATGACAGACACAACAAACAGGAACTCAAAACAACAACAAACAAGAACTGACAAAGGAATACAAAAACTAAAGGGTATTTATACAAACAAGAGTTAATGAGTGAATGGAAAACAGGTGAGAACAATGAGGAACAGATGGCAGTGATGAGGGCAGTGCATACTGGGTAACGTAGTCCATGGGAAACACTTCAAAATAAAAGTCCTGGGAAACACGAGGGAGACAGACTGTGACGGTAAAAATACCTACTGTTTCAAAAGTATAGCCACAAGACATTAAGGATATGCCTGTAAACATATTTTTAGTGTGATAAAATCACTTTTAAACCTTTTTTTAAAGTTATAACCAATTTTACAACTTTGGTACAAGATGATGCAATGTCAACAAACCCTAAAATGAGTGTAAAAATGACAATTTAAACAATTTTACAGCTCAAATAATACATGAGATTTAACATAATAATTAATGTAAGTGCTTTTATAAAATTATAAGCTTCACATTTCTGTGTTTAAATCCTTTCAAAAATTGGCCACATTCACTTTCATTGTTTCCATTCACTTCCATTGAAAATGCCTCACTGTACCCTCGATTTTTGCTTTTTAAAGAAAAGGAGGAATAGTTGAAATAAATTTTGTGGTAATAAACATTACGCCACAAATGCTGTCGATTGAGCCTAACTTATATTGAACCCTGAACATTCCTTTAAGTTTATATTCATATTTATCTTCTCATAACATGTTTGTGAAATATTATCCAATGTTTCTATATAAACAGAAATTAAAAAAAAAAAAAAAGTTTTTCTTGGTCCCAATGTTTCTAATTTCTCTTCTTTCAAATTTCTCTTGTTGCTGAGAAACTCAGTGCTTTGTTTACTGGAGTTTCCATCCAATATGGCAGCGGGGGCATGTTTGATGACCTAATCTAACAAAACTATCTATAGCTGCAGGCCAGAGATCTCCAAAAGGGGCGGGGAGGTGTTACTCCAGAAAGGGCCTGGGTCAACACCAAAAGGCGGCGACACCACACACGGTTAGGGTTAGCAAACAGGTTAGGTGCTTTTTATACTTTTGTTGGCGATTAAGAACTTTATAAGAGAACCTCAAAGAAGAAAATAAAATAAAAAATATGCATGTCCTGACCGCTTTTAAAAAGACAGAACAGAGCATGAACTGTTTTAGTAATATTGTGACTCTAAATTGTGCATTTTGGAGCATGTTCTCAGTCTGTGATCCTATGCAAACACATTCATGACTAAAGTTTATTATGTGTTAATTGGATTCAAGTCAGTGCACCGTAGCTGAAAACCAGGTTTCAATGGCCTGCATTTCAAAGATAAACCTGCTCCTGAATACAGCACATTATTTCAGAGGTACTTGACCATTATAACTTGCTTGCATGGAAATGAATCAGAGGTAAATGGAATCTAAAGTTCTGTGTGAAATGAAAGCAAAGGGGTGAAAACAATTCCAAAGGGAAGGAAAGAAGAAGGCTTATTTTACATTCACCCGAAGCGCCCCAAAAATGCACATCCAGCCTACTGCTACAATGGATGCTTTTGTGCCACAAGTCAGGGGTTAACCGAATTCTGTCAGCATCCGTAGATGGCCCCTCTCGATGCAGTGAAGAGCTTTCCCTGCGCTTCATTCCTGTGTTCTTTATTGAGACCTAACAAGCAGGGCTCTTTTTGTGTGTGTCAGGCCAACACCAACACCATTTTCAACAAAGCCTTGCCAGCCAGACACTTTTCTCCTGTTTATACTGCTGCACACCTAGAGCCAAAAAGATTACATTACCACGTTATTCAAAGTCTTCAGTATTACAAAATCGTTTGAGAAGAGAGGATAATGGAAAATGAATTCTCACTGTGACTACTTTATCCTGCTTTTTACTGTGTTTGCCAACAACAGTATAACACCCACACTATGAATATAAATTTATAACAGCTCTTTTCATTGTTCTGTATTATATTTGTTAACACTGTATACATAAAACGTATCTGATGTAATGTACTGTGTAAAGTTTTTTTTTTTTTTTTTTGCTGAGGCCAGTGGTCTTGCTCATTGAAAGGGAAGGGGCTTTGTCCACACCCTCAACTTGCCAACTGGCACTACAATCCTTTCAAGACATGGGAACATGACATGATTTTTAATTTGCTTCTATAGCTGAAGGGGGAAAGACTTGCAATGGAACGCTAAGCTCTATTCAGACGGTTTTGCTCTGCACGCCTCACTGGTGGCAGCAGCCATTAAAAGTTGTCCTAATTTTTGGGGAATTTTTATCATTGTGAACATCCGTGATATGTCAGTCTGTAATACTTATTATTATTTTTTGTTTTAAATGTTAAGAATATTAAATAAATGATATTAAATTGTTTGTAATAATGTTTATGTTTAATTGGATAAATCCAACAAAGGCTATTTTTTCTGTGCTAGAATGATATAAACATTCTGAACAGGAATAATGTGTGTGTAATGTGAAAAGTTTAAATTAAGTCGATGAAAACAAACAAACAAATAAACAAGCATACAAAAAAAATCCAATGACAACTATTTTGTTGTTGTAGCCTTTCTGTTCTAGAATGAGTGAAATATTCCATGTATGTGTCATTGCTAACTCAAGTGATTGCGAGGTCAAATTTCTTCTGTGGTCCTTCATGGTCCTGTTTGTGTAGCCTGTGGTGGGTTTACGACCTCTGGACTGGAAAGGTTGCCGAGCCTGGTCCATGTGGCCGTGTAATGATGGGGTAACTTAGAAAGTTCAATAATTTATGACTCCCTACCTCTTCCCTATGATGGCCACATCAAAGAGCACCTGCAGGGAGGCAAATTGGTGTTAAGTGGAGCACCTCCTGTGGATTCCTGCCCTCTTCATCATGATTAGAACTTGAAGAAATCTGGATAGGATTTTATGGAGGCCTGCCACACAGGAGCAGGAAAGTTTCAACTTATGCCAGAGCACTGATTCACCCCAAGCTGCCCTTATGTCCAATACACACAGCTGGACACCCTACAGAAATGCCAGCAGGAACGACCATTGCTCGTACTTTCCACTCTAAATTAGAACAATTAAAGTCCATTACCTCTTCTAAACTTTGAATACATCCAATCAAATGATCCGGAACAGATAAGCTCAAGTGTTTTGATTTCAGCGTATGATGCTAAAATGTACTAGAATGGAATTAATGACATTCTGTTTGGATTTTTGCCTGTGCAAAGTAATCTGTTGCTGACCAGACCAGCTAAGTCTGTTTCCCATAAACCCAATATTACATTTTGGGTTTTGGATAGTAAAATGCCATAACAGGGCATGTCATGTAAGCAAATCCAGAACATTTGGCAACTTAATTCTTTAATTTTGCTGAGAAAAACTGGTGATCTGTTGATAAAGTGTACAATAACACAAAAGTGCCTGAGCACATTCACATCAGTGAGTCTCTGTTGAGGCTGAGAATGTATGTCGGTTGGCTGATAGCCCCTCCTGTTTCTTTTTAAACCTCCCAGAATAAAAACTCCTCAAAATAAATGACAGTGGAGTTAATTTAGAACAGAGCGCGGCCACAACGGCTAATCAAACACAGATCTGGCAACAACCTGTGCTCAGCTGAATAGGTCTCTCTCTCTCACTCTCTCTCTCTCTCTCTCTCTCTCTCCTTCTTCACTCTTTATTTCTTTGACTCAGACAGAGTTCAACCCATCATGGGGGGATGGGGTTGGGTGGCTGGCATCTGTTGAAAAAAAGCTACCAGAGAGATTTTCTTTCTGTATATAAACAAGCAGAGCATCAATTCCCAACTTAAAGGTTAAATGAGTAATTTTTTTCCTCATTAAAAAGTTTACCCTAAAGAAAGTAACAGTACTTTTGAAAAATATGTTTAAAATCAAGTTCACTTACATGTTATTAAAGGCTACAGTGATATAAAGCTGTGTTATTCTACATAGAACAAGTTACCTCACAACATGATTGCACAGGAACTCAGCATGTTGTTTCTGAATGCCTATCCTCTGAAATCGAACCCATTCTGCAAGATTACTGCCAAGAATTCAAATGTGTTCATCATTTACTGTAGCGGTAATGACAGTGCCACCTGATCTTACATACATATTTGCACGTTTGGTAAAACGCTAGTAAATAACAATATTTGTACATTTGTAAATAAGAAATAAATAAATACATTTGTACATTTTACTATTTTATGTATATTTTTGATCCCTGAACTCTACCCTTAAACATCACCACTTTTCAACAATATAAATGTTATAATTTATAACAGACAAGGAGTGGGATCTAAATGCGGGTTTTATTAAGAAAAGAGTGAAAACAAACAAACAGGAACAAAAGAAACATCCACAATGGGAAAACTGAAATTAAAACAAGAAAACATCGGAAGAACACGGAACTAGGGAAACACGGCGGGATGAACACAGCTGGAAGGGTAACGGCGTAGACATGAACAGCGAAACATTAACCACGAGATAAACACACGTAACATTCAACGATCGACACGGAGTAGAGAACAAACAGGGTTTATATACACAGACACAGGATGATCAAAAATGACAGTCAGGTGAAAACAATGACAGAGTGCTGGCAGTGATGAGATCCAGGAATTGTGGGAAGTGTAGTTTTAGACAAAGACAAGTGAAACACAGGGCAGACAACAAGGGAATCGTGACAATAAAAAGTGTAACAAGCAAATTAATGTAAAGCACCAATCATTTTTGTTACAATATACTAATTTATATATATATATATACTTAGAGCTGCTAATCCCACCCCCCTAAATCTAATCCAAACCATTTTGTAACCATAATAAAAATGTAAGAGGCAAGATACATTTATCACAGTAATTTATTTAAAACATTTAAAATGTCAAATGGCAGTACAAAAGTTGTCCAAACAATATGTGCTGCATTTGATGTGCTTCCTGGCAGCACACAATAGCTGAGTGCGATAGAGATTGGAATTAAAGTTATTAATTTTTGAAAATCAACTCCTGAAGCAATCTGTGCAGGTGCTGTCATATTTCAACAAATAAATTACAGATGTATATATGGATATGGCATGTCGTAATTGTTCACAAGACACGTGAAATCCAATTAATATTTGACATCACTGCTGTTAAAACCTGTCGTAATGCTTCTTGAGAAATCAGTGCTGGATTTGACAGTTCTCAAAACAAATTACTTTCACTATTGTCAGTCTTACGCAATCCTCCTATGTTCATATTTCTGAGAAAAGTCATTTAAACAAGGGAACTTAAATTAGTTCATTTAACCAGTGTTATTATAGTTTTGGATTTTTAATTTATTTTTTATTTCTAGTTTATATTTATTTTGTCATAACATTTCGTTTTTGTTATTTTTCACAGTTTGTCTATTAGTTTTAGTTTAGTTTTCGTTTTCTGTGTTTTGTAGTTTCAGTTAGTTAAGTTTTATTTTAGTTTTAGTATTGTTTATGGCTGCCAAAGCTGAGTTTTTACTGATGTAATTTAAAAAGTCTAATATAATTTATATTCTCAGGGCAGTCTTGTGTTACCTCTGTCTAGTGGAATTTTCATGTTTAATGTGGATTGTATATGTTGCAAATTTTATAATATAGGGTGAATATGGGTAAAGTGACAAAGGACATTTAAGCTTGATCCGTATTTCAGCTCTGTAGGTCCATACAATGCAAGTCAATAGGGGCCAACATTTAGATGCTATAAAAAGCACATAAAGGCAGCTTAAAAGTAAGCCATAAGACTCCAGTGTTTAAATCCATGTTTTCAGAAGATATATGATAGGTGTGGGTGAGAAACAGATCAATGTTTAAGTCCATTTTTACTGTAAATCACAACAACATTTTCACTTTTGCATCTGAAAGCCACATGCAGTGCTGTTTAGTTTCACTTTCTGAAAGTGAAAGTGGCGATTTAAAGTAAAAAAATGACTTAAATATTGTTCTGTTTCTCATCAACACCTATTATATTGCTTCTAAAGATATGGATTTAACCACTGGAGTCATATGGATTACTTTTATGTTTCCTTTATGTGATTTTGGAGCTACAAAGGTCTGATCACCATTTACTTGCATTGTATGGACCTACAGATCTTAGATATTTTTCTAAAAAACTTTGTTTGTTGGGAATTCTGTTATATGTACCCTGGTATAGTATATAGTTGTGTTTGTGTTATGGTTTTAAGAAAATAAAAATTGTGTCATACACATCTCAGGTTGGCATGAGGGTAAGATAATTTCCAGATTTGGGTCCCTATCTATCCCTTTAAGGGGATTGGAAAATTTGTGCAATCTTCTGAGTGGCAGGCTAGAAAATGCTACAAATGTACAAACGAAAAACCAATAGGTTGCAGCACCTCCCACAGTACCTCTTCACCCAAAAAGTAATTTAGTAGCAGCTAAAAAGTCCCTCTAAATGGTTAAGAGGACCTATAGTTCCTCATGTGCATAAAACAAGCTTTAATTCCTGCAGTGGGAAAGGGCCTTTAGTGGCCAAGTTGAACTCAGTAGTGCTTCTCACTAGCATGTGTTTATTATGCTAACATTTCATGCACTAGCTAGCATATCATTAAAAGAGTTTAATCTGAGTTACCTTGACATGTCAAATTTCGTAGAATTTTCTTGATTCAATTAGGTAAGTATTTCAATCAAAATTAATTTAAGAAAACTAATTTCAAGCATGTGGGACCACTGTCCCTGAATGAATCGAGTTGAGCCAAAGAGTTGTTGTTTTTTGTGTGTTAGTTATGGCTATTACGGCTATTACAGAGAGTGGATATGGAAGCCCAGGAGTGGCATTTAAAAACGAATGAAGGAATAAATTATCAATCTATTAATTTGAAAATACATTTTTTAATAAATAAAACAATTTGTAAATGGACAAATAAATAGACACATTTGAATGTGAATGTTTAATTCATGTTTTACAATGTACTTATATTTAGCAATAAAACAGCACATTAATAAGTCATTTTTAAATGCATCTTTTAAATCGTGTTTTAAAAAGCAGACAATTTCTTTTCTTTATCCATTTGCTTTTCTTTATTTTTTGACTTTTCCTTTTCTTTTTCCATTTGTCAATCCATACCTGTTGAATTGTAAATGGTCTGCACTTATATAGCACCTTTTTAACCTTAACGGTATTCAAAGCACTTAACACTGTGACTTATTCACCCATTCACACACACATTCATACACCAATGGCGGCAGAGCTGCCATGCAAGGTGCTAGCCCAAGGACACTTTGGCATATGGAGTCGTGTGGGCCAGGATATGAACCTCCAACCCTGCGATTAGTGGCCGACACACTCAACCAACTGAGCCACAGCTGCCCCAATGAGTCCCATGAGTGCCAATTGAAAAAATTATCCTCATACATTTGCCAATGGCTTATCTTTTATGTTTTGCTTTTCCTTTCCTTTTCTTTTTCCAATTGAGAATCAAGTAAAAAAAAAATGCCATTGAACTGTTGTCTCGTGGGAGCAATCAATGACATTTTGACTCAGTTATAAGACACACCCTCTCTCCCACATGCCACTCGAAGAGGATGTAAGATGGCCTGTCATTGGACGATGGTACAAGCAGTTTACATGATATTATTGGATCTGCAATCTGATATTATTGGCCGCAGATCGTGAGGCTGGTTCTTTTGACAGCATCATGATTACCAGCTCCCTTCCTGAACACATATCACTGTGCACGCTCAGGTAGGGCCATGTTCTGCATTTCACTGCAACAGTGAACGAGCCACAATTTTCTTATATGCTTTGCATCTGTTTCTTATGCGTGGGATTCGTAGATCCAATAATATAAAGTAAATTGCACTTACTGTGATCCAATGACAGGCTGTCTTACATCATCTTCGAGTGGCATGTGGGTGAGAGGGTGTGTTATAACTGAGTAAAATTTAATTGGTTTCTCCCACAAGTCAACAGTCCAATTACATTTTTTAAACTTAATTCTCAATTGGAGAAAGAAAAGGAAAAAGGAAAGGAAAAACATGTTTTGCTAGAACTACTCTTTACATGAATAAATGTGAATTCTCATGCAATCATGTTGGATTGAACTTGTCAGACACAGGTTCTAGAGTAATTGTGTTCAAGTTGCATTTTAGCTCTGAAATGACATTTATTCTCCACTGACGGTTAGATTTAGGGTGTAAATGTAATCAAATATGCATTCCTGTTGACTGTATTATATAATTTATAACCAAAAATACAACTCTCTTTTGGCACCACTCTGTGGACTTTTCACCCAGAAAATGGAGCTCAAATCTGCCATTACATTCAAAAACACTTCCATATTTGGCCACTGGGGGCAGTGATTAGAATTTCAGATACAATTTGAATTTCTGTGATCAGTCTGCTCTTGTATGGGGCACCTGTATCCAGTTAGAGAACCACAAAATCCCAAGGGGGGCATTTGCTCACAATCAGCCAGTGGAGATTATGTAAACACGGGTCCCCAAATGTAATTTGGCAAAACCAAATTAATTATGCAAGCCATTAAGAAATAGAAGGTTGTTAAGGCAACAAAGGGCAAGCAACTGAAAAGTTAAATCACCCACCAAAATGTTACATCTGGTTTCTGTACACATAGTCAAAATCAGCCCTCAGAACTTCACCAGATAATGTTCCACCTTTACAGATGGTTTTAAACTATTTAAATAATAAATCTGTTTAGCCTAAGTAATTTACTTCAGCAGGATGTTATTTATTTTGCAAGAATCATAAACATTTTTGTTTTCAACAAATCATTATGCAGCACTAATGATGACTTTTTTTTAAATGTTTTCCATAACATTATCCACATTGAGGTCAAAAGTTTATGGTCACTGACCGGTACTCATTCTTTATTATTTATTTTATATTAATAGTAAAGTCATAAAACTATGGAATAATTTAAATGGAAATATGGGAATTATGTTGTGACTAAAAAAAATCCAAAATAAATCAAAACCATGTTATATTTTAGCATATTGCTTACTATAGGCTGGGCACTAAGTGGCTTCTTTTCTTAATTATTCAGTCTTTTAAATAAAAGTTTAGTTTTGTAATTAAATAAGTTAATATGTTGGCACAATTACATTTTTGTCTACAAAACTAATTTCATACATTTAAGCATACGCCTTCAGATCAAACGTTTTTTAAGAACATGAGAAACATTTCAGTCAAATGACCGAACTTTTGAACGGTTGTGTACATTCAAAACAAAAGAGAGCTTCCTCCACTTCACCATGACTGACAGCTACTGCCTGGACACTGGAGCATCTGCACTCCTTCTTAAATACACAGACACCATTTTATTCTTTGAAATCAAGACGAAAATGTTGTAAAGTGTGAACAGATGTAGATTTATGGTGCAGATGGGCCTTGTAAAGTTTAAGTGTCACCTCTGAGAAAGAAGAACTTTGATGGACAGCAGCATGTCTTTAGTGATGGTTACTGTGCAGGCTCTATACAAAGAGCTTTTACCTTTTTACTTTCACAGACTCTGCGCTGACACATGCTGATCTCATTCACAGAGTAAACAAGAACTCTCTGTGGTATTAGTCACACTGTTTTACCAACAGATGACCAAATTCATTAAAGTTTCTGGCCTGAGGAGATGTTGGATAGCATCACTGCATGTTTTAACATTTGAATCTTCTTTTGCACATAGTAATACATTATAAATATTATAGATTATGTCATGTTTTAAGAGAAAAGTGTATTTAATAATGATACAAATTTTACAATTACATTCTACACATCTTTCACAAGTATAATTGTAGGATGCAACCAGCAGTGAAATCACTCATATCAAGTTAGATGGTTTTTGTGATTTTTTAAAAGGCAAGGCACATTTCTCCGAGAACATTTTCAGAGAGCTTGCTAAACTTAAGATGAAAAACAAATAAATAAATAAATCGGAAAACATGCTTAACCAAACAACAGAGATGTTAATTAATCTAGTTCATGTGATCTTTCAATTTACATTTACATTTATGCATTTGGCAGAAACCTGGAGTTCCCCTTCTGTCGCTCTCTCCACGTTGTGTCAGAGAAGCGACACTAGGGGTCTCTCTTGAGCGCTGATATTTACCTCTGAAATATGAAAAAGGCCAATGAGAGTTGGCAACCAGTATTTGCATGTCCCGCCCCCGGACATACGGGTATTTAAGCGGCGCAAATACGGGAGTTCATTCAGAAAATTTATTCGGAGCCGATGGTCATGTCTGCAACTGCTGCGTGTACACACCGAGTTCCTGCTATCCCTCTGCTGCATGTTGATTGATCTTACGGCACACAACAGCGGCTTTCTCCTGGTTGCACGGCTGTGCACTTCCTGCCCCTGAGCGCTTCGACAGTGCAGATATTAAAGATCTCTTTCAAGTTCTTTTTTCCTTATAAGAGCTATTTCCTTTACCTCTGGGTCACATGGCCCACAAATGCCGTTCTCACGGCACTCTGCTTTCAGGCCTCAACAGTCCCCAACTCCCTGGATGCGGTGCTCCCGCCCTCAGCCCCACGACTGTTCCCCGGCTGGCCGGTTCAGACAAGTCCAGAGGATGCCAGCGTCGGACCTCCTCCTCGGACGATTGGCTCATTCTGGCCTCCTCGCGGGAATTATTATGCGCACACAGAGACCAGGTGCTCAAGCGTTTAGGGTTTCAGGTCAACTGGGAGAAGAGCAGCCTCACCCCGATCCAGAGCATCTCTTTTCTCAGTTTGGAGTTAGACTCAGTCTCAATGACAGCACGTCTCTCCAACGAGCGTGCTCAGTCAGTGCTGAAATGCCTCGCTTCCTTCAAGCCAGGCGCCATGGTCCCTTTAAAACATTTCCAACAGCTCTTGGGGCATATGGTATCCTCTGCGGCGGCCGCGCCGCTGGGGTTGATGCATATGAGACCACTTCAGCACTGGCTCCAGACTCGAGTTCCGAGACGAGCATGGCGCCACGACACGCACAAGGTGAAAGTTATCAAGTTACTCCCTGGCGAATTCCCCTGAGGAAGGATCTTCTTTCTCAGGGACGGGGCACGCTCTGGCATCCGCACCCAGACCTCTGGAACCTCCACGTCTGGCCCCTGGACGGGACGCGGAAGATCTAGCCGGCCTACCACCGGCCGTCATAGACACTATAAACCAAGCCAGAGCCCCTTCGACCAGGCATCTTTACACCCTAAAGTGGCGTCTGTTCACAGACTGGTGTTCTTCCCGAGCCGAAGACCCACAGAAGTGCGCGGTTAGGTCAGTGCTCATGTTTCTACAGGAGAGGCTGGAGAGGAGGCTGTCCCCCTCCACCCTCAAGGTGTATGTCGCCGCTATCGTGGCCCACTACGACACGGTAGATGGCAAGTCTCTTGGTAAGCACGACTTAATTGTCAGGTTCCTAAAAGGTGCCCGGAGGTTGACTCCCTCCCGGCCTAACCTGTTCCTCTCCTGGGATCTCTCGGTTGTCCTCACGGGACTCCAGAGACCCCCCTTCGAGCTGCTAGACTCAGTTGGACTCAGGGCCCTCTCTCTCAAGACCGCATTGCTGATCGCGCTCGCCTCCATCAAGAGGGTCGGGGACCTGCAAGCGTTCTCTGTTAGCGACTCTTGCCTGGAGTTCGGTCCGGCAGACACTTTCGTGATCTTAAGACCGCGACCGAGCTATGTACCCAAGGTTCCTACCACACCCTTCAGGGATCAGGTAGTGAACCTGCAAGCGCTCCCCCGGGAGGAGGCAGACCCAGCCCTTTCACTGCTGTGTCCAGTACGTGCTTTACGTATCTATCTGGACCGCACACAGAGCACTAGACGCTCTGAGCAGCTCTTCGTCTGCTTTGGGGGACAGCAGAAAGGGAACGCTGTCTCCAAGCAGAGACTCGCCCACTGGGTTGTCGACGCCATTTCTCTGGCTTATCACACCCAGGCCATGCCCCCCCCATGGCGGGTCCGAGCTCACTCCACCAGGAGTGTTGCGTCCTCATGGGCACTGGCTAGGGGCACCGCCCTAGCAGACATCTGTAGAGCAGTGGGCTGGGCAACATCTAACATTTTTGCGAGATTCTATAATCTCCGAGTTGAGTCAGTATCGTCCCGTTTTTTCTCAGGTCCGAGCCCGTAGAACTCGGTAGCACGCTGTCGATCTGACCGGGTGAACCGCTTGCACCTAGCGCCCTTTCCCCTAACCAAGGGAAAACAGTGCGCCATCGTTCCCAGGAGATCCCATCTTTGGGATGCTGGTTGACTCCTCCCTAGCCCTCGTGGGTCGCAGTTCAGCGGAGGAACTCGCCGACCCAAACCACTGCGGGTACCGCAAGCTACCCTGTACTGGTATAGGTGCTCCACAGGTAAGGCCTCCTGTTCGGACTCCCCCTGTATGTAATGCCATGGTACTGTCCCCTCAGGCAGTCACAGCTGCCTCGGTCGCCGTGCTGTATGCTTCCCCCCTCTACGAGGCTGGATCTACCACCGCACCAACTTTTCCACATAGGTCCTAAGTTAGGCCATCTGATGTATTTTCCACTAAAATTTTCCTCCCCTCCCGGGTAGGTGTGGCCTCCGCAGGGTCTTCTCCGCCCTGAATAAGGGCTAAGACCCCCTTCCCTCAATGCGTGTAAAGGCCCCAGCCGTAGTTGCTCTATGCGAGAAACAGAGAGAAAAGAGGCCCAGCCAGGCTGGCCCATTCCCAGGTTGGCGGCCATCACCTTGTTCCCCCCTCCAGGGTAACGATAAGGATTCTGATGGCTTGAATGGGGCATTGGGGACGTGCAGCCTGATGCAGTTGGTCATTCTGCACCTAAGAATACCTGCTCGCTCCTGCATCAGCAGTTCACGTACACGGCTCAGCGCATGGCATTTTTTAAGTGGACCCCTAGTGTCGCTTCTCTGACACAACGTGGCGAGAGCGACAGAAGGGGAACGTCTAGGTTACGTATGTAACCTCCGTTCCCCGATGGAGGGAACGAGACGTTGTGTCTCCCCTGCCACGTCGCTGAGCCGAGCCACTGTTGTGGCCGGACCATTTCCGGCTCCTCAGAAAAATCCTGAATGAACTCCCCTATTTGCGCGCTTAAATACCTGTATGTCTGGGGGCGGGACATGCAAATACTGGTTGCCAACTCTCATTGGCCTTTTTTCATAGTTCAGAGGTGAATATCGGCGCTCAAGAGAGACCCCTAGTGTCGCTTCTCTGACACAACGTCTCGTTCCCTCCATCAGGGAACGGAGGTTACATACGTAACCTAGACGTTAAGTGCCTTGCTCAAGGACACAATGGTGGTGGCTGTGGGGATCAAACCAGCAACCTTCTGATTAACAGTTATGTTCTTTAGCCCACTACGCCACCACCACTCTAATTCAATTCTTCATCAATTTCAATGAATTACTCTTATAGAAACAAACTCTTAATTGATTCAATCATATTTTACAAATTATACAAACATATTTTTGATGACAGTGGTGGCAAATAGCAATTTACCACAGTTTTACTGAACACTTAATGATAAAGTTATAATTGGTAACATTAAATAATACATTAGGAACTAACAACAAACAATAATTTTTACAGCATTTGTTAATCTTGGCTCAAGCTAATTTATCAATATAGGTTTGTTCATGTAAATTAATATTGCATTTTACTTTTTGCATATTTTCATTTGACTTTTAAACAAAATTATATTTGTGTATATTTATAGAAATTAACTTTAAGCAAGATTAATTAATGTATTGTTGGATTAATAAATTTATTTCTGTAAATGTATTATTTATTGTTGGTTCAAGTCAATTAATTGATTTAACTAATGTTAACTATTTTACTAATAGTATATTTGACACATTTTTTAAAAAGAAAGACACTGATAACCAGGTTTTGTGCTAAACAGAGATTTCCTTGTTCACAAATTATTTTAGAATACTAATGTGTTTGTAATATAAAAGCTATTTATTTAAATGCAAATGACAATAGTCAATGCAGAATCATGAAAAATTAACTTCTGTTAACCACTTATGGTCATCTCAACCTCATCATAGGACTAGACATTGTTTGTTGCTACTACTGTATAACTACAGCATGCAAAAATTACAAGTTTTTATTCTTTCATGTCCATTTTTGGGTTAAAGTGTTTTTCCCCCCTAAGTTTTAGTTTTAAAGAGCTGTTGTCAGTAAAACTGAGAGAGAACAGAAGAGGCAGATGTTAATCAGCCAAAATACAGTTGATAAATACAGTAAACTCATATCCCATAAAACATGTTTTCATCCAAAAATTGAGCCAGACAAGGGAGCTAACTTACTGATTGATGCATATTAAGACCTCCAAGAAACCACAGAGGAAACATCAACTTAAATGTGAGCCACACAGCATTAGGAGGCAGATGTATGGGATCACAAAGCAAATATTTACATTTTAATTTCTTCATTCAGTAGATGCTTTTATCCAAAGCTACTTACAAATGAGGAATGCTCCAAACACAGTGTATGGATTGTTTTAGAGAGCAACCACTCCATAAAGACATTTTTGTCATTTTCCAACTCTTTGTGGCTCAGGCATCCATGAAGAAAGACACTTAAAGGCTAGCCACAGTATAGCGGCACCCTGTCTGCATGTCTGGGTCTCACTTCACCTAGACTTGCTCCACTGCTTCACTAGTGAAACTGCCTCAAAGTAACAGTCAGCAGCTTTTGAGAACTCACAGGCTGGATCCATGATCCAGAAACATCCTTACAAGTAACTGATGTGACCCTCTTTCAAACAAATAAAAGAGCCATCCAAGTCATAACCTTTTTTCCTGCTCTTAGAAGTCAGGGGGCTTTAAGCAAGAGATGTTCTTGTTCAGTCTTCTGCCTGAGGCACATCTTGGGCTTTGTGGTTTTAAGTTTCAGTCCCTTTAAACTTGTCTGCACTTTCTGAGCAGTCTTAATATTTATGAATGAGCAAGACCACAGCGTGTGTTCTTCTGGCTTTTGTTTCTCTTTCCCTGTGTCACTATTAGTTTATCATTATTTTGTGAGTGTTTTGTTTCAGAGTCTCAGAGTGTAATCAAAACTTCGAACTTTCACTATGAGATGTGACTCATTGCAAAACCTTTATCAATAAGATTAATGCTTGGAATTATAGGGACACGTTCCAGTTTTTTTATTAAATTGATAACATGGCAAACATACAAATTTGTGTTTATATTACAGGAAAATGAAACACATAGTGCATTTTCATTTTGCCTGTCATCAGATAATTGCCCTGTGATGCTCACAAGGATAATTCACCCAAAGGCGTAGATTTTGCTTGAACATTGGTGTGTGCTTGTTTTGATTACTTTCATTTTTACATTTCATTTTTGAGTGAATCTTACCCTTCGACCCCTTCAAGTAATTTACTGCATACACTGTTTAATCACAAGGAGATTAGGAATCTAGATTCATAACAGGATGCATCGGTTCATGCAGTAGAATGATTTTAAATGCAAAATTTCAGTACGTTTTTTCTCTGCAGACAGGCCCTCTGGGTTTGGTGCTGTTGATTGATGTGTGCATGAAATCCCTCTGCTCTGATCTACTACAACAAAATGCTCTCACACCCCACTGAGTGTCTATAACCTGCCGACTATCGCTGTCATCAGGCTGACAAAATCCAACCTTTACACACAGTAAAATGTGATGCGTGTTGAGTTTCCTCAAAATAATTTACTTAAATCAGTAATGCACAAGCTTAGACTAAATAAACAAATGAAAATGGGCAGTTCAAATAAACAATCTTTTAAAGTTGAAGTGTGCATTTTTTTTATAATTTCCCAGCTTAATGTGCTGTCAGCTATAAGTAAGCCATATGTAGGTTGATTCCAGCAAATAGTGTAAACACTCTGGCACTTTTAAGGCATTGCTCTGTTTGTTTGAGCATCCCAACCAGCCGATACCACAACATTGGCTCAACTAATTGTGTGAGTTTGGGCCGGGGCTCTCTGTTTGTCCATCCAATGGTAAATGGAGTGAGTATTTGGGAAACCTATTGTGTGCTGTTCTGTTTGATGTCACTAATTGTGCAGAAGTGTAAATCGTGAGTAGGATATGATTTAATGATTTTCAATTTTCAGTAATGAATTATTATAGAATATTTTATTTCTTGATATACTGGAAGTAAATTAATTCTAGTACTACTTTTCAACTAGTAAAGTAAGTTTTACTGATAATTAATTAAACTGTAATTGCATTTACACTAGTTACATTTCACAAAGATCTGTCATTCACTATTCAAAATGCAATATATATATAATTATAAACAGATTTCTATAATTACTTTTTAATGGTTGAAATGCCAATTTTACATATCAGCTATGTATTTCTTCCTAGTAAAGAAATGTAATTGTTTGATGTTAGTAATTATATTTTTACTAGTACAAACATCCATTCCTGATGGCAACTGGTGGCGATATTAATTTCAGATTTCTATACTGTGATTTTAACTTGTAAGAAAGCCTTTTGAGAATGTGGCAGGGCGGAGGGTGGGGCCGGGTCGTGATCCTACACACCTGGTCCCGTATTAGGCTAATCAAGCCTTCGAGAGGGATAAAGTTCAACTGCAGAGGATCGTGCGGGAGAGAGAGATCGTTTACGGACATGTCCGTCATGTGAGTGTTTGTCTTTTGTTTTTTGTTTTTTTCAACATAAATAATATTTTAATAATAAACTGAAACAAAAGACAAACACATGATCTAGGATCACGACCAGGCCCCGCCCTCCGCCCTGCCACAGAGATGCTTTTAATTACTCTTCAATTTATTGATACTGAAATCCAATTTCAGTTATCTGAAATTAACATAGCCACTACTGAAAACCAAATTGCAGATAAAAAATTGCAGATTTTAAAAAGCATTTTAATAGTTGTACTGCAATTGCTGAAATCAGGAATATACTTTTGTACTAGTAATAATGTAATTATTGATATCAAAGTAATTGTTAATTAAAATAATTGCATATTTACTAGTGAGAAGTACATACTGTAGTTCTCTTACGAGAGGTTCTCTCGTATTGCGTAAGCTAGCTTACGCTACGGGAAAGATTCATCTTTTCTGAGATATTGAAGCCAAAAAATTATCCTTAATTTTGTATCCATTGTCAACGCATTGCAGCAGCTGCATACCTTGAGCGGGCTAGCTAGCGAGCTCATTGGTTGCTCTGCAGCAACTGCTGCAGCCTATAGACAAACTTGAGTGAACTCGCCTAAAATGAGAGGCGCCCGCGCTGTCACTGTGTCAAAGCCTGCCAGAATGGGCGGCCCGGGCTGCTCCCTTCCTTCCAGAACTCCACGCCGTCGGTGGACAGCGCCACCGAGAGGGGCTACTCTTCCATCCCCCCCGGTCGAAGATTCGGTAGCAGCACACCTTTGCCCGCCCTCCGCGAGATGGCAGTCTAAGCCAGTGCTCCCGTCTAAGGCCTGCAGAACTACTTCCGCCTGTGTTGGCCGCGCCTATTCCGCCGCCGGCCAAGCCGCATCTGCTCTGCATTCCATGGCCGTCTTACAGATCCGCCAAGCGGACCTTCTTCGAGAGTGGGATGAGAAAGGCAGGCACCCAGAGGCTGTTTCAGATCTAAGGAGCGCGACGGATCTCGCCCTTCGCGCCACCAAAGCTGCAGCTCAAGCCCTAGGGAAGTGCATGGCCGCGCTGACTGTGACCGAGAGACACCTATGGCTAACGCTAGCTGACATGGGAGAAGCTGAACGATCCACGTTCCTCAACGCGCCGCTCTCTCCGTCCGGTCTCTTCGGTTCCGAGGTGAGTGGCATTGTTGACCGTTTCTCGGAAGTCCAGAAAGCCACCCAAGCCATGAATCTCTTCCTGCCTCGTCGCGCTAGCTCCTCTGCAGGCCGCCCACGTGACCAGCCTCCTGCACGAGCCTCTTCACAGCGCCCAGCTCAGCAAAGCCAGACTTCTCAGCGTCGACAGGGCGGCTGCCCTAGATCGCGCTCAGACAGCTGCCGCAGACCGCCGCCCCCGCAGGCCTCGGCCTAAGATTGCGCTGAAACCTGAGCAACCGAAGTCCTCCTAGCTTTGTTGAGGAAACGACGGCTCAGTCCGCGCGGCCGGACCACCATCAAAGCTTAGCCCCTGTCAGTCCCCTTCTCTCAGGCTACTGCAGTGGTGGATTCAGCAGCCAACAAGCCGGTGATACTGCCCGCTTGCCTGCACTCAAATGCCGTTTTCACGGCGACCCAAAGAAATCTTGTAAAAAGCAAACATGCCTTATGTGTAGAAAATGTGCCCACAATCCAGTGTTCACCCCTACACACAAGCATTACACTTCCCGTGTCCCTATCAGAGCCCACTCACATAAAGCGGGCACAGCCAGCTCGAGTGTTAGAGTCAATAAACGCGCCCACGAGTCCGTGCGCGCGCCCCTTCTCTGTCCGCTCTGTCACACGGCCAGAAAACACCTCTCTGTATGTAAGTCCCATGCCCGTGACTATGCTCGCACATCACTTAACAGATGTGACTCTTTCCCCATTCACCTCAATCGGGAAGTCACTCACAGAACAGCCTGTCCCTGCTGTCTGCGAGCAGTCATGCATAAGCACAGTAAGCGCGCTCACACATTCTGTTCAGCTCGCTGTGTGCGGCAATCAGGGCGACTTGGCCATTCACCCTCTAGCGTTATGCTTCAAAGCGTGGAAAGCTATCCCAGGGATATCCAAATGGGTGTTAAGCACAATAAAACAGGGCTATTTGCTACAGTTCGATCGCCGCCCTCCCGCTTCAGAGCTGGCTCGAAACTACTGTGAACACGGAAGCAGCCTGCATGCTTCGTTCAGAAATAGCAAACCTTCTGTGCAAAAGGGCCATAGAGAGAGTGCCACCTTCTCTGAGCGAGTCGGGGTTTTACAGCCATTATTTTCTTGTCCCCAAGAAAGACGGCGGCCTCAGACCAATATTAGATCTCAGGGTTTTGAACAAGGTGCTCGCAAAAAAACCGTTCAAAATGCTTACAATCAGGAAACTCCTCACGCATGTGCGCCAGGGGGACTGGTTTATTTCTCTCGATCTGAAAGATGTCTACTTTCAGATTCAGATAAATCCCCATCACAGGCCATTCTTGAGATTCGCCTTCAACGGCCAGGTTTATCAATACACCGTCCTTCCGTTCGGCCTGTCTTTAGCACCCCGTACTTTCACGAAGTGCATGGATGCGGCGCTCGCACCCCTGCGGAGTCAGGGCTTGCGAATTCTGAACTATTTGGACGATTGGCTGATTTTGGCACAGTCACATACAGAGCTTCTGTCTCACAGGACAGTTCTCCTCAGTCATCTGAACAGTTTGGGTCTTGCAGTCAATTGGACCAAGAGCTCACTACAGCCCAGTCAGGCAATTTCCTTCCTTGGAATAGAACTAGACTCCATGGCGATGACGGCTCGCTTATCTACACAGCGCGCACGCCGTGTTCAGCGACTAGCCGCGTCCTCTCAGATGAACAGCCTCACGCCCCTGAAAAAATTTCAGAGAATGCTAGGTTACATGGCCTCAGCCGCAGCAGTACTTCAGCTGGGTTTACTGTGAATGCGCCCGCTTCAGCATTGGCTAAACACCCGAGCGTCTCGCCGGGCTTGGGCCACGGGCCGCCAGCCGATCAGAGTGACTCAGACCTGTATCTCAGCTCTGCAGCCCTGGGCAGTGGCCGAATGGTATCAGCGGGGAGTGACGATGGGAGCTGTATCTCGCCGAAAAGTCATCTCGACAGACGCGTCCAACACGGGTTGGGGCGCGGTCTGCGAGGGCTCTCCAGTTTTTGGCCTATGGTCAGTTCAGGAAAAGCTCCTTCACATAAATTGTCTGGAAATGATAGCGGTCGAGTATGCGCTCGTGCGCTTCCTCCCGGTCATTCAGTTTCACCACGTCCTGGTCCGTTCGGACAACAGATCTGTGGTATCCTATCTAAACCGTCAGGGCGGTGTCAGATCCAGGAACCTCTTCCATCTGACAAAACGCATACTGAGTTGGTCCCAGTGCCACCTGTGCTCGCTGAGGGCGACGCACGTGCCAGGCCACCTGAATGACGGCCCAGACAGACTGTCCAGAGACAATATTCTCCAGGGGAATGGTCCCTGCACATTCAAACAGTCCAGAAGTTATGGAGCATACTCGGCAGAGCAGAGATAGACCTCTTTGCGTCAGAAGAGAACTCTCACTGCCCAGTATTTTTCTCGAAGCGAGGGCAGCTGGCCCAGGACTGGCCCAACCGCCCGCTTTACGCCATCCCTCCCGTCTCGCTATTGCCACAGGTAATGCAGAGGATCAGGGAAACGCACCACTCGGTACTCCTCATAGCCCCGCGCTGGGAGAATCAGACATGGTTCCCGGAGCTTACGCAGCTGTCACTGACAGCCCCGTGGCCCATTCCAGTGAGAGCAGATCTCCTCTCTCAAGCTCACGGCACGATCTGGCATCCCCACCCAGAGCGCTGGGTGATCAACGACTACCCGTCGCTTTGCCAGAAGGAGTAATAAACACTATCATACACGCTAGAGCCCCTTCCACGAGAAGACTCTATGCGTCCAAATGGTCTGTGTTTTCAAAATGGTGCACCGACAGAGACCTGGACCCACGGACATGTGGGGTGTTGTCGCTGCTCGTGTTTTTACAAGAGCTGCTGGATAAGGGCAGATCCCCATCCACGCTCAAAGTGTACGTGGCGGCCGTCGCGGCGTTCGCTGAACCCCTGCATGGCCAGTCACTGGGAAAAAAACGAGCTGGTCATCCGCTTCCTCAGGGGAGCTAGAAGGATGAACCCCCCGCGCCCCCCATCGGTTCCTATCTGGGATCTTTCTGTAGTTCTTGAAGCTATGAAAGCCCCCCCTTTCGAACCACTTCAATCCGTGGATTTGAAATACCTTTCACTCAAAACCGTTTTTCTAACTGCCCTGTCATCAGTTAAACGTGTGGGAGACCTTCATGCGCTGTCTGTCAGCGCTGCGTGTCTTGAGTTTGGACCAAGTGACTCCAAGGTCATTTTAAAGCCTAGACACGGCTATGTCCCCAAGGTGATCGGTACTCCTTTCAGAGCACAAATCATTTCCCTATCGGCGCTGCCAGCATCCGATAGTGAACGCGACGCCAATCTCCTTTGCCCAGTCAGAGCACTGAGATTGTATACTGCGCACTCCGCCTCTTTCAGACGCTCTGAGCAGCTTTTTGTTTCGTTCGGAGGGCGCACCAAAGGTCTCGCCGCCTCGAAACAGACACTGTCTAGATGGATAGTGGACGCTATTGCTGCCGCGTACGCGTCAAAAGACCTACCATGCCCGTTAGGCATTAGGGCTCACTCCACTAGAGGCATGGCCTCCTCGTGAGCATGGTCCAGCGGGATTTCCATTCACGACATATGTGTGGCAGCGGGCTGGGATTCCCCCTCCACCTTTGTCAGATTTTACAATCTGGAAGTGCCCGCCCTGCAGGCAAAACTACTAGTGGTTTAATACGCTACAGCTCCCCTGGTGAGCTGCACTGACGGGACACATTCCACACAGACCGGCACCGCCGCTCTGTCTTTCCCTTCCCACTATGTGCTTATGTATTACACACACACTGGCCCACACTCTTGCCGGCCAAATATTATTCCCCCACTCACAAGGGCTCCCCCGGGTCCCCCCACCCCCCCGGGGCTCATGCAGTGGATGCTTGGCGCGCACGGCGTTGACAATGGGTTCCCATAGCGTAAGCTAGCTTACGCAATACGAGAGAACCTCTCGTAAGAGAATGAATCGGTTACTTAATGTAACCTCGGTTCTCTCTAGATGAGGGAACGAGTATTGCGTAGCCGGCCGTGCTCGCGCCACGAGCGACTTTCGCTTCATTCAATGAAAACCAGGGTTCCAGCCTACGAACTTACGCTTATATGCACTCTAGCCACGCCCATTCTGGCGGGCTTTGACACAGTGATGGCGCAGGCGCCTCTCATTGGACGCGCATTCACTCAAGTTCTTCTATAGGCTGCAGCAGTTGCCGCAGAGCAACCAATGAGCTCGCTAGCTAGCCGCTCAAGGTATGCAGCTGCTGCACTGCGTTGACAATGGATACAAAATTAAGGATAATTTTTTGGCTTCAATATCTCAGAAAAGATTAATCTTTCCAGTAGCGTAAGCTAGCTTACGCAATACTCGTTCCCTCATCTAGAGATAACCGAGGTTACGTTAAGTAACCGATTCGTTTTAACTTGTAAGAAATTAACTATAGAAATCTATTGTATTTTGAAAAGAAATTACAATAGTGAAAAAGCAGTTACAGATTTAAAAAATACGTTTTTGTTGAAATTCCATTCTTGATATCAATCGAGTAATGACGTCATTTTTATATCAAGAATTAATGTTATTACTAGTGCAAACATATATGCAATTATCAAAAATGAGCATTTTCACTAGTAGCAACTCCATTGCTGATATCAAGAATTAGCATATTAACTAGTGAAAACTGGATTATAGATATATTTTCTTCATATCCTGCACATGATCAAATGTTGAAAGGGCATGTGATATTAGTCTTCTTTTTTGATGTTGATGTCATGTATGCATTGTAGGCCATTTTTATAACCCTGTAGTGTGTTAACAAAAATAGTTAGAAGTAGTTATATCAGCAAAGTGAAAGATTTATTACTTCATTCCCATTTTAAAATGATTTTTAGCTTGGAGAGTTAACATAAAATTAAAGTTTCTGTGTAGGACAGGTGCCAGGTTCTCAGAGACAGCTCTGAGCTTTCCTGCCAAAATTCAGGCTTTTACAGGAATTCTAATTCTGCACCAGGTCTCGCAGTTGGCCAATCACTTACAAAACAAAACCCCCAAAAGAGACAAAAAGAGCAACAGATTAAGACTTTTGGTTGCAGGAATGAGTCTAAAATGAGGGCAGGAAGCAAGAACAGTAGATGCATTCTGAAGTCTCACCACATTTTCTACAAACCCTATAAAACTTAATGAAGGATGGTCTTAAAGTTAACACTGTTAAAAAATGTCAAATTCCCAAAGGAAAATGTATGGTCAAGACTTGACTAAGTGCTCCTTGTCTTTAGAAACCAACCAATCAGAATTTAGGTCTCCCAGATCTCCCCATGGGTTACTGATGTCGAGAACTAACGGAGCACTGCATTGTCTTCATCATCAAATGAAGAATTGATGCTTTCTGTGTGTCAGCGATGAAAGGCTGTCACTATTTTTCGCATGGTTTTGCTCCATCTGTTGATTGGCCCAACTGGTGGTCAAAGCAGGAAAAAGTTTGTGACACAACAGAGGAGGTAAAGGAGCGTGCACAAAGGCACAGCCGGCTGGTCCCTTGCCACTTCAGACCCACAATGAGCCAGCAGAAGTGCCCCCCGCTGGGCTTGATACCTCAATGGCTCCCTCACCCCTGGATGGTCTTGCATGTGAGCTTTAATCTGGGATTTTAGGCCTCACTCACAAAATGTGTTCAGCCATTCGGATTCTCCTAGATCACACTGGTATGTTTTTTCTTTAGATGTTGACTAAATAGTGTGATTGTGTATTCAAATGTTGGTTTTATCCATGTGTTTTTATGATTATTATGAATGAGCATAATTAATGATATTTAATGACTTATTATAGCATTTCTAAAAACACGGCAACACCCATATTATTAGACAGAGTAAATTAATCTTGGCTACAATCAAATAGCACATTTCTATAAATGGTAACTGAAAATTATTTATTGTGCATGATGCTGCTAGGTGTCATTATGAGTCTAAGACAACTGCCTTATCGGCCAGTGCAACATAAACAAAAAATTACTGGGTGCACCTTTAAATGAAATGATGTCAAACTTAACCACCAAAATTATACAAGGAGCCATTATACAAAGCCACTTAATCTGATCCACCAATGAAATGTAATGGCACTTTTGGTCTGTTTGATGTTATAGTGGTGTCTGACTGTGTCCGATTGTATCTTATTGAAGATTTATGATTCAACTAGCATCTGAGTGTGGTTGAACAGTTGTGAACGATTATGGTGAACGGAAAATCACAGTGCCGGGCTCATTCTTCTGGGGAGCAGCACAGGTTTGTCATATTTTTTTAGAGAAGTGTAGCAAATGCATTGAGCAGAGGGAAAACTGAGCCTAGCTAACAGACCTACCAACAGTTCTCTCAACAGATGCCTCATAAAACAATTATCACCAAACCATATCAAACTTGCAGCTACAGATTGGTGGCCAGGTTGCAAATGAACATAAGCTACTTTTAAAGTTGAGTTTAACAGTTTGAGTTTCTTTGACAAAGAAAAACAAAATACAATACAACATGTGATTGATGTTGGGTGGTTATGTCATGTAAACTCTAGTGTTCTTGGAACAGCTTCTCTAAACTTTACTCTCCTGAATTGTGCAATACACTTATATAACAACAGTGTTGGCAACACATCAGTGTTCAGGATGGATCTACATGTACGAATCCTACAGTACATCACAATTTATTCCTGACAACTCTGTACTAACATGATCTGGTACTTTTTCAAAGAATAAAATGGCAAGAACATTGCTTTCAAGCATTCCTCAATCTGCAAGCACTGTTTACTGGCATGAGTATGAGTGCCCTGAATGTTTTGATTAGCCTTTTTGCTTAAACCACAAGCTTGTTAGAGCAAAGACAGAATGTTAACAATGCCGATCACATCATTTTTCCAGATTGCTTTACGTAAACCTAAATTATTCATCTGATATTTGGAGATTTAAATAAATCCTTCAGCTCTAAGGGAGATACCCAAGGTTTCAAAATATGATTTAATCAGTGTGAAATTATATCCTTACAGTTGTATAGATTGGGCTCAAATACAAAGGATGTTTTAAATTCATGAAATCCTTACTTACACTACAGTTTGAGGACAGTTAGAACATTGTCTCCGTTAAGCAAAACTCCTATCCAACAAAGTTGTGTTTATTTGCAGAGCTGTGAAATGTTATTTTCAATTTAGTTTCCTTATTCCAAATAAGTTATGTTAACCAACAAAAATCTATATATTTATATCTTAAGTGTGTACTTTTTTTGATGTCCAAATACTTCCTCTTATCAGCTTGATATGCAGAGACAACTACATGTAAACAATTTGTAGGTTAAATTCCTCTAAAAGTGTAAACAACTGTTCCATTGTTGTGCAATCAATACATTGCTATATTTGTTTGAGCATTCTCACCAGCACAACACAGCAACATTGGCTCGACCAATGGCATGAGCTTGGGGCAGAACTATCTGTTTTAATAACCAATGGAAGATGGAACCAATGGAACCAATGGAGTGTTCGGGAAACCTGTTTGGAAAACAAAATTCTTTCGGTGACACAAATGCCACAACCACATGCATTTTGGGTGACATGTATAGTAAATTAACTGTGACTTGAACATTCGTAAATGTATGGTAAACACACTGGCAAATTTTGTTTTACTTTGGGAGCAATAGAGGATGGGGACCTTTTTGTCTGTGGGGTGATACCAGAGACATTTTCTCAGGAACAATCTCTTTCGACATTAGCTGTCAATGATGAGAGAACACTGGGAAAGTGCCCCCCACTCTCTCCAAGGTTTAAAATATCTGCTGTCTGCCTTACACAGACCCTTCATCATTCTTTGACTGTATGACATTACTTTCCTCTGAAACCTTCAGCATCATTTCTGTACTAACGGTTAAATGTAAAATGCCACATGCAGCTCTTCGAGCCTCTGCTTTGTTTAAAATCTACTGAGAGAAGGTACAACTTGGGGTTAGTCTAACACTTGTTGGGGTCTATTTTCATCACCATGCTAGGCACAGCGCTGTCTTATCCAATTTTCATGAGAGTGCTAAATCTTAGCTAGATTTTTGTGCCAGCAAAAAGTGCAAGTTGCCGTCCTCGCACAATCTGTGTGTGTATGCACGCAAACTGTGGGTGTATTGTATGTCATTGAAGTTGGTCAAAGTTAAATGTGCTATTTTCCTGAGAAATATGTCATTGTCCTAAGAGATCTGAGAAGCACTTCTATTGCTGGTGCAAAGTCTAAACTCAGTTCCTGCATTTGTAGTTTGGGGATTTCACCAGCAAATTATATTTAAGAGCTATTAAAGGGCCTTTCCAATGCTCAAGGATGCTGAACAGAAATTAAACATAAAACACAACAACAAAATTTTGCTGATAATTTACTCACTTTCTTCATCAAACAGAATAAAAATAAAAATTGGATTTCATTTCAGGCCTCCTCCTTTAAACAATGCAAGTGAATGTACTCAACGTGTACTACATTTGTTGACAGTCCAAAATGCATATTTTTTGTGCATCAAAATTATCCAAGCAACTCCATTCGACAAATAACGTTTTTCTGAATCCAAACGATTTATTATTTTTAGAAACAAAACAATACTTATATACTTTTTAACTACAAATGTTTGCTTGCGTACATCTCTGTGACACACGTTGGTAAGGTCACGCTTCAAGTGGAGGAGGAGGCAGGAAGCAGGAAGCTTGTCACTGTTTACAAGAGAAGGAGTGCTGTACAAAGGTTTAATTGTCTTTGCTGTAGATTTGTATTTTTAGAAGTGTATTGTTCAAAATGGTCGTTTGGTGTGTGTATCCTGAATGCTTCAAACTTCAGAAACCCAGGGAAAATGCATACCGGGAAAAATATTAACTTTTCATCGATTGCCTATACATGATCATGAGCGATTGAAGCTCTGGCTTATAGCGCTGAACCTGGATATACACCCCTACATTCTCACAAATAGGGATTTCATACCTTTGAAAGGATTTCATACCTTTGAGAGAAACAAAGGGTTGATATCTGAATTCATTGGCTGCGCCCATGCTGTTTTTCCAGCGAACTCTCAGTATGTGTGAAAACTTTGTCATATAGCCTATATATTTCTATGTACTAGCTATAGTAAAAACAAAACATGATACTTACTCTACTGATAGGGTACCATTAGGTCTTTCTGGCCTCGGATGGTGCTTCCAGTTTATTTGTGGTAAACTGAAAAACACCTCTAAAAAGCTGGGGCTCCGTAATGGTGGAAAACCATTATGTTCGGTAATGCAGCTAGGACTAGTAGTGTTCTCACCGTCTTCCTCACTAATTGTTTCCAACGGTAGGATTGCTATGGTTCAATCGTGGCAGCACAGGCTCTCTGCCTCTGTTGGCATTGGTTGTGTAGCATATTTAGGGGTTTCAATGAAAGTTCGCTAACTGGTTAGTTTGGCAGTGTTGTGTTATGCTATTAGCTTAGCTGTACTGTGTTTACAATATGGCATCGGTAGGTCGTGCCTGCGTGGTAGATTGCCCCAGAAGAGTCTCTTTAGGACTTCCAGTGATCCTTCGACGCCAGAGCAACCAACACCAGTGAACACTAATGAACGTCAGCGCGTTCCACAATGCACAAATAAACAGTAATCAGTTAAAGTGCCCAGATTCTCACACCCATATATGTAGCCAATTTGGTATGATAAATGTACACTGTACAGGTTAAAGTGTCATGTACGTTACCATTATTTGTAAAGGAAACATTATGTGTGAGCTAGGAAATAAATTAAATGATCCTATTTCTACATTACTACATAAGGAAATGTATAATGAATCAGTCATGTTTGACAACCGTTATTATTTAGATAAATGACAAATAACTAGATTATTTGTCTGAATAACATTCTCCACCATTAAAATCGTAATACAATGTCTCGTTGCATCAGCTCACAATTTCTACTGTAGGGAATTAGCTTTAATATAGAATTATGATTAATTTTCTTATTAGAGTAATATTATTCTCATGGCTTAATGACAATAATATTACACATATAGCTATAGCTTTGAAGCTAAAACTTTTAGAAACAGGGATGAGATTATTTATCAAAATATACCACAGTCAAAAATATCTTTAAAAGGGAAACATAAATAATTAATCATAACTCGTTATAATTAATTATGAACATTTGGATCGGTTAATAAAATCAACTTGAGGAAGCTGAATTAATATTACAATCAATTATCTGTTCGTCCAGTGAAAACTCAGTATTGATTGTCTATCAATTCTCAGAAAGGATATTTGTCGTGGCCACACAAAAATAACTCTCTCTTAGCATGTAGCTGAGATCGAATCGTTAAATTGACGTTGATTTACAAGCAAACCACAATCAACTTGCAAGAATGTACACCAAATTTTATTTAACTAAAATACGAACACATAACTAATCTAAACAAAAACATACACACAAAGTCACTCATACATGGGAATGGGAAACGTTTAAATAAAATGAAACCGGAACAGAATAGGGGAAATGTTCCTCATCGGTATATTCGGGCTCAAATAGGTAGGGTTGGGCGAAAAATTCCATCTCCTCTTCTCTTCTAAAATCAAAATTCTCCGACATTGTGTTTGAAATAGTTTTGGACGGTTTGGTTTGTGAAAGGCACTTGGTCTGGTCTGTGCAAGTTTCTCTTGTAAACAATGATGTGCTTCCTACCTCCTCCTCCATGCGTGACCTTACCAACAAGCTTACGTCTTCCCTCTCATGAACGCGTGTCACAGAGATGAACAGAAGCGAACATTTGTAGTTAAAAAGTATATAAATATTGTTTTGTTTCTAAAAATAATCAATCGTTTTGATTCAGAAGAACTTTATTTGTGGATTATTTTGATGCACCCTAAATATGCATTTTGGATCGTCAAAATAATTTAGTACATTCACTTGCATTGTTTAAAGGAGGAGGCCTGAAATGAAACTCCTAAAAATCTTAAATTCTGTTTTGATTAAGAAAGAAACTCAGATACTGCTTGGATGGCCAGAGGGTGAGTAAATTATAAGCAAATTTTCATTTTTGGGTGAACTATTCCTTTAAACAGAGAAACATAAAACAACTATACAGTACATTACAAAACAATGAACAATGGGAGAGCAGCAAAAAATGTTTTAAGTGTCCCATAACAGTCAAGACTGCAGGAGAGACAGACCAAAAGATAATACTTACATCTCAGTCCTGAGGCTGAAGGGATCACAAACATCCTCTGTAGTATTTTACCGCTAAACACCATTCACTGGAACAAAACGGGAGATAGTTCACATCAAGGACGTAGTTATTGCTCAAAAGAATGTAAGACACAAATGGTCCATATTTCTATTCTTCTAATGCATTACATATAACCCATTTAAACTACCAAAGTCTTATGAATAGTCTTCATTAATATCAACATTGCTTGACAGGGATTGAAATATATAAAGAAATACCACAGAATAAATTGCACTTGACCCAGCCATTAACGCTATGCATGTGATTTCAACAACTCACATCATCACATGCTTGCACAAAAATATCAAACCTTTATGGCAATTAACACTGATTTTGTGCAAATGACGTATTGCAAAGTGCGCTCTTAAAATAGTGCCCCTAGACTCTATTTCAGATTTAAAGCTCAAATGTGTAACTTCTGCACAACTAGTGTCACCAAACAGAATTGCAAAAATAATAATTGTTTTCAAACAGATTTATCAAACACTCCCCCTTCTACTATGGGTCACCAAACATACAGTATAGACCTCCCCAAACTCATTGCATTGGTTGAGTCAATGCTAATTTGTCGAGCTGGCTGAGATGCTCAAACAAACAGAACTGTAAAAAACTGCTGTTCAATTTTTTATCTAACTCTGGTTCGGAGTAATTGAACAGCTACAGGATGTCCAGATTGAGCATTAAATCTCACACCAGGGTGTCCTTGTGGAAGATTTACTGTGCAAATTTCATGTGTGGTTCTGTAAACATAAAACAATATACAAAATATAAATAAACATAAATGTACAACCACAGATCTATAAACAGTACTAGATCTATAAAGCAGTACTTGAATACTGGTTCTAAGTATAAGCAGCATGGTAAAAGGCATTAGAGATCTAGACATAAAGCAAATAATATACAAATGCAAACTCTATACAAATTATTATGCTACCACACTGCATGCCTAGTGCGCGTAGTGCGGCACATGCGTCTAACTCGCCAGATAAACATGCCCGTACTTGTTCCCTGAGATGTTTTAAGTCTACAAAATATAATATAACATTAAATAATGTACAGATAAATTGCACGGGAGGAGCTATGACATTCAGGCAATTGCATAACTTGCAAACATAATTAACAATGTAAACATTTAGACGGAATGCCACTATAGTGATCTTTAATCTCTCTCATAAACATATTATGCAATAAAATATGCAAATGTCCTTATGATTAGTTGCACACACACACATAACCCACAAATTCCTTAGATGGCAACACTTCTGACTAATTTAACTATTATGCACTATAAACAAGCACATCTACACATCCTCTCTCCATAACATCTTGTTTCAACTCCCCAAAACGTTTTGGATCAGTCCAAATGGAGTTTGGAAGAGTCAATTTCCAAAGGGTGGCCTTTTTTTACAAGAACAATGTTTTGATGCTGCCACAAAGTCACAGTGTTTACACTTTTCAGGGATTCAACCTACAAATTGATTACTTGCAGTTGTCTCTGCGTATTTAGCTGGGACTGGAGAAAGTATTTTTAACATCGAAAAAATTACACTCTTCAGCTTTAAGCATGACTGAAAGGTAGACAAGTAATGTTAGGGGTTTAATTTGCTGTAATCAAAGACCTCTTTGATCTGTTCCACTTAGCTTAAACTTCTGACTAGCTAAGAAAGTTCTCTCTCTAATATATGTGATCCTTGCTGAAGATTGTCTCCACAAACAGAAGCTGTGAGATAAGTAAATATGTGTGAAACATTTGCTCTGCTTTCAGCGCTCTCCGTTTGCTCTCAGTTCCCTCCGTCACGTAATCAGCTGATTTTATTCCCTCAAAGTAGTCAACATCAACTGCAGTTGCCATAGAGCCACCGACAAAGGCAGACGTACTGTGATTTTTCTCCCATAGCGCAGTAAGAGCAATGGCCGATGTCCTGCACACAGTCCCACTGAGAAAGTGAGAAGGAACATTCATCTATCATGCACATTTGTTATCTACAACCTTTACATTTTAAGGCTCAAATGAAAGTTCCTCCTCATTGAAACTGTCCTTGTGTGATTCCTGTTGCAGGCTGTGACCGATCCTCCTGTTTAACAACAGTTTCTCGGCCATCTAATCCCAATCAGAGAGGCATATCTGCAGCCAGCCCCTCATTTCCATCTCATTCTGACAGTCAGAGATCTGTGCGTAGTGTTCAGGACAAACAGTGCAGAGACATCCTGCCGAGAATCCATTCATGATGAGACTGCCCTGTGACCCATTACCAACATAAAGGGAGAAAATCATGGGGTTCATTTTCACTCTGTCTCCCAAATACTGTATATCTGCTATCGGAGGTTTAATAGATAAACTATTTTTTGACAATGCAATGTCAGTGTTTTTGCTATTATGGGTCTCACAGGGTCATTGTGACATTTGTGTGCTCTTTATAATCTCACGCAAACTCAAATCCGTGTCATGAGATGGTGAAATCGTAAGATGTTGGACGACATGGCTCGAACAAAAAGGTATGATTTTTATTTCCATAGAGACCAACCAATCAACAAAAAGAATTTCAAAGTGATGCAACACAGGCATAAAAGTTTTGCTAGCCTCCTATCTAACACTATATAATACAAATGACTGATGTATGTCAATGCACAAAAGGTATTTTCCTATTAAAATCATGGATAGGTTAAAGAATTGGGTAAGAGTATGGACAGGTTTGGTTTAGGAAAAAATTTAATAACATTGTTCATCTGTTCGTTTACTTTTGGGAGTAGGCTAGTAGTTCGTTTTAGTGAGAGCCAACTCGTACATTTTCTTATGATTTTGCCATTTTGTATGATTATTACGACTGTCATTATGAGTATTCTACTGATATTTTTTTTCTATCAGATTTGCCGAACATTCACTGCATAATAACATGTAAATGGAGTGTAAAGAATGCTACAGTATTTGAAAAAGAAATGCACACACACTATACTATACTATAAAGCTCAAATAAAACCTTAACTAAGACACATGTTTCAATACAAACAAAATTCATGAAACAAAGCATTGACAAGCACAGCAGTAGCATTTGCTTGTATATTTTTTTACAAAAAATCCCCACTCAATTAGGCTTAAATTAAACAACACAAACAGCTGTCAATTACCTAAAACGACCTAAAATGAGTCACTTGCGTCACAATAAACAAAATCTGTGAAACCAAATATTGACAAGCTCAGTCTCATTGCTTTGTACAAAGATGCCTTGGCCATAGATATGGTTGCCTTGGTATCTTGGGCATGGAGTCTGCAGGGCTGAATTAAGGCCCCACATGGCTTTTTTGTGTGTCATTGATTAAAACTCTGGTTTTCCCTTTTGGCTCCATGTTTACTTATCATGGGGGGGGGGTTGACCAGAACAGGTAACACCTCTTGTAAATGAAACTTTCCTCATCACAGCCTGATGATAATCAAGGGTTAATGAGTTTTAATCCAAAAGTACTTCATGAATATTCTTATTTCGTGGCTTTTAAAACTCCCTGCTATAATTTATTAGGTTCTAATAGTTTAAATTAGTGTTTCCAATGCTTCAGATGTGTCACGAACCCCGCTCCTCTGCCCCATCCCCGCTTCGTCGCACACACACTCACTCCCTCAACCTCACTCCCTCGCTCCGCCCCCTCGAGCTTTTCACGCTCTTTTTGCTCGCTCGAGCCCTCACGCCCACTTTGCTCCTACTCGCTCACATGCTCGTAGGTTATCTCCCTTCCTCTAGTTTCTCACGCGTTTCCAATCCCCCAGAACATTACGACTACCTGCACTCGCGTCATCTGCACTCCTGCACATTAGTTTCACCTGCACTCGTCTCATCACCTGTCATGGTTTACACCTGCACCTTCCCCTATAAATACCACAGCACATCCGTTTCACGGGTGTTGGTTATTGTATTTAGTTTCCCATGTCTTTGCCCCCCGCTAGTCTCGTCTAGTTTTGACCTCCTCTCGTTCACCTCTTAGCTTGCCAGCTCCCCTTGTTCCCCTGTCTTTTGCTCCCACTAGTCTCGTCATTTTTCCTCTTGATTCCCCGGCATTCGACCTCACGCTCCCTTTGACTACTCTTCACTGGATTTGCCCTTTTTCTGTACTTTTGCCTGCCTGCAATAAAACGCAGTTTTTGACTTACATTGTGACTGTCTCTTCTTGTGCGGGTTACAAGATGATTTTTGAAGGTGCTTTGTGATACAAATAATTTCTTAAAGATAGGGTGCTTGTTAATAGCACTTTTTGGAAATGTAATATTTTATTAGAACCACTTCATTCCTCACAAGATCTGCACCGTATAAAGTTATAATGTTTCTATGCAAATTAAGCCAGCACATTACACCACAAAGCATATCCATCTGCTTTTCAAAACACAAGACTGGTCTGTAAACTAGAGGACTAAAGACACTTATGTCTTAAATAATGCTTAAACTTAAAAGAAAATGTTTTTCTGCAATTTCTTAAAATGTGTATTACCCTTCAAAGACATGTTTAGTTGACAAAAGAGCGGATCATTTTTATCAGCAAATTCCTGTAAATTTAATATCTCATTAAGTGAAAAGAAAAAAACTAAATTAAACAGTTTTATTTGGCTTCTGTGTATTGTTGATCAAATTATATACATCTTAGCCATATCAAATTGCACAGACATTGGAATTTATTGCCCTAATTATGCTTACAAGACACGATTTGGATTGAAAAAGAGCGGGAAATGTCGTTAGAAAGTGAGATTAGCAAAACACTATAAAACAATTCATAATAACACTTTATTTTCTATTTGTTCTCCCCTCAAATGCTGCCTGAGTGTTCCTGGGGAGATATTCTTATCTTCATCTGTATCAACACATATCAAGACTTTTGACTCAGCAAGGCCGCTAATTTGAAGGGCTTTAGAATTAAAGTGAAAACTAAATAACTTTCTACTTCCATCTCTCGTTATCCATGGCCAACTGGGAATGTGCCTGCACAATCTCAGGGTGGGTGTGAACTCTCCCACCGGTGGCACCTTGTAAAGACATCTGCATTCACCTCCGGGCTTTTGAAGAGAGGAGAACTGAGCACTCTAATTTAAAAGGTATTAAAGTACGTTTAAACACTCAGTAACTAACCCTGAGAATGGCAGCATGAAAATAGAAACAAATAAGTAAAGCCTTCTAAATAAACTTTACAACTGTCCGCATTTAAAATCTTTTCAGAATACTCTTGGTAGAGATACAAACTAATTTCTCTGTCTTCACAGTCTTGTTAACATTAGTGAGTCACTGAGTTTAGAGTCCTTTTACAAGAAAACTCTCACTGCTTCACTGCAGCTATTACTGGAGAGAAGTCTAGTATGACACAGCCATACCCCTGGAAGCTGAGAGAACATCTGTGTCATGTTATATAAACTGATACGCCCTCCTCCCCATCAACATCACCCCACTCTAATTTAACTGGAAATCTTGCTGGAAAGTTCTGGCCCAATATACACAGATTTAGCTGTTTCTGAAGTAAATGTGCACTTTAATTCACTAAAGTGGCATTCAACTGATCACACAGTATAGTCCGGACATTAATGATGAAAAAAACAGCACCATCACTATAAGTCATTTTTGATCAAATCTAGACAGGCCCAATTTCCAGAAGCCATCACTCCAACACCTTATCCTTGAGGAATCATGCTAAATTGCTAATTTGATACTAGAAAATCACTTGCCATTATATCAAACACAACTGAAAGCTGTTTGGTTCATTAAATTATGCTTAACGTTGTCTTTGTGTTTGTTTTTGAGTTGCCACAGTATGCATTTGGCTGACGTGAAAAAAATCAATATTAGGTCAAAAATGGCCAAAAAAAAAAACAGCTTTGTATAGAAACTTGTCAGTCAAGCATTGTTTTGAGGAATGCAGTCTATACGTTGCTTGCATTTGCCAAAAATATGAAGATTTCATACAAAGGTGTACACTACAGTCTTCAAAGACAAAGGACAACTGGCTCTAACAAGTACAGAAAGAGTAGGGAAATGTCATCATGTCTGCAGCTGAATTCTACCCGCTCAACACCAGTTTCATATACAACAGTAAAGAGAAGGCTCAGGGGTGCCTTATGGGAAGAATTGCAAAGAAAAAGCACTTTTGAAACAGAAAAACATAAAGAAAATGTTAGAATGGGCAAAGAAACACAGACATTGTTATGAGTGTTATGGATCTTAACCCCATTGAGCCTGTGTGGGATCAGCTAGACTGTAAGGTGCGTGAGAAGTGCCCGACAAGACAGCCACATCTATGGCAAGTGCTAAAAGAAGCGTGGGGTGAAATGTCACCCCATCTGGACAAACTGATAGCTAGAATGTCAAGGAACTGCAAAGATGTCATTGCTGCACGTGGAGGATTTTTTGATGATTAGTAATTTGTCATGTTATTAATGTCCTGACTATACATTGTGATCAGTTGAATGACACTTTGGTGAATAAAAGTACCAATTTCTTTCCATAAGAGCTAAAACTGTACATTCTTCCAAACGTTTTGTTGCCAGTGTAAAACGTATTGTTAGATCTTTCAATCTAACTTTCTCTCTGTTTCCAGTTGGGAGAGGAGGATGAAGATTGAAAGGGATAAGGTTTATTTATTTATTAATGTGTCTATTTTTTTTAGTTTGCTAATACAAGCAATGCAATTTATTCATTTATTCATAACAGCCATTTATGAACATAAGCTGAGAATTGGTATTCACGTAAACATGGTCTAATTCAGTCCTTACAACTTAGAATTTACCATGAGAAAGCAAATGCAGATCCGTTCACTGTAAATAATTTGAAAAAAATAAAAATAAAATACTGACACATATTAATAACACATTTATGTGTGTGTATTTAATATATATAACATGGTCATTTTTGGGGGCATGTTTAACACAAACCTCTAAAAATTAAATTTTAAATATAATAATAATATCAATAATAGTAAGTAGCCTAATAATGGCTGTTACATAGTAAATGTAATGCAATAGAAAATATTTGTAATATTTGTAATGCTGACAAATCATATTGGGAACACCCATTTTCTCCTTTTGACGGTGGGGGGATTGGGGGGGCTGTATGAACTCGAGCCTTTGCGCAAATTTAACTTAGAGACGCAGTTGCCCTGCTGTCACAGTTACTCTTGGATTCTACACAGTGCGGATCTCTTCTTCACACTATAAACATGGATCTGAAAGTGATAGTAGTATTCGCTCTGATAACGGTCGCCCTTCATGTCCCCGTTGCAGATGGTGAGTTACTTTGCAGCAGTTTACAGTATATTCTTTATTTTGCATGAAGTTTAGATGCATGTTTGGGCACACAATTCGTGGACGTTGCGACACTTTAAAAAAAGAAAAACTCAATGCAACTACTGAAATCTTTCAAATGTTCAAGGCTTACACTCTTTTAATTCGCACATGTGTGAGACGTCCAATGCAAACATTGGATAGTCCGTTATACATTGCATTTACACATATGCATTAAAATGGCATATTACAAATGAAACGCTTTAGGCTATTTATTACTGTAAGAGCAATGTTCTGATTTGCACTCCTTGGTTTTATAGTTTAACTTGTACAAGCATTAGTCATAAAACGCACTATGCATGTTTTCTAAATAATATTAATATGCTGTTGAGCCAACAGAATGTCACGTACCGCGTGGTTAGGAGCGCAGAAAACATGCAACCATGGCGTTGATTAATGTGTGTATTTGTCGCCCTCTTTGTTTGCCCTTAATTACCCGCAAATTAGAGGATAAAACAAAACGCAGCGATAGCGACCGTCTTCACTTCAGTCGAGCAAGAGCGCGCGGCTCAACCTATGGCTCGCGCGTTTACATGACAATGAGAATAAATGACTAGAGATGTCATTAGCATTTTACAAATGGACTAACGTGAATCGAGCCCCGTTTAGTCGCAGGTAGCCTACTTCACAGCTCTGGACTCTTGTGAGTGGGCAATGTCCGCATTTGCTTACGTGCAGAGCACTCTTCAGATTCAATGTAAAATTGCTCGAGCTGTAAATTATCTGCTTCCTTTAGCGTGTAACATTTGCGGCAAACGGGAAATTAATCCATGTTCTGTCATAGACCTTACAACGGCAGATCTTGCTCTATTCGCTTGGTTAATGTGCATACATGTGGAGGCAAATGCATTTAGGTGCGTGGGTGTACGTTAAATTTCCCAACAGTATAATAAACACTTTAATCTACTTTTAGCTAAAACAGAAAAAGTGATTCCCAAGAATTTTAGTTTTTGTGCATGAGGCACTTCACGTCAAAATTATCTATACAGAAATAGGCGAAATGGTAATATATGAATATATAAAACAATAACTCAAATAGCCTATTTCAACATATATTGTTTGAAGAAATTCAAAAATATATTTAATATATGAAAACGTCAATTTTTTGAAGTTTTATGATATTGTCTTCACTGATATATATATATATATAGAGAGAGAGAGAGAGAGAGAGAGAGAGAGAGCGAGAGAGTTTTCACTGGTATTGCATATATGTACCTACTAGTTTGTGACTTTTATTTTATATCAGTGACAACCATAAACATACAGTATTTCAAATATGTGTTTTGCATATAATTTTGAGTTCTGTATGATGATAGCTTTTAAATGCACCCACAAATTCCTTTACATTTTTAATTCAATATCTATTTGATATTAAATGGTATTGTTTTAATATTATTTTATAATACCATTATATTGTAATTTGTAGTTATTTTTGTTATATTCTATTTTATAATGTTAACTTTGTTTATAGAGCGCCTAATTTACAAGCTGCTGTTGCTTAAATTATAAAATGTAACATAATATATAATAATCTAATCTAATATAATATAATGGAAATAAATATGACATTTTTTGGATTGAGTCTTTCTGCTAACAGCTTGCTTGTAATGCAACCAAAAACTGCCTTTTTATGCCAATATGTTTGTATGCCAATATTTTCTGACAACTAATTCTGAGCACATTCAGCCTTATTGTTTTGCAAGTACAATTGGTGTACAAGATTATAGATTACAATTAAGGCCTTGAAAATATGCCAAAATATTTTAAGTTTCATTTTGAGTCTTCTTTTACAAAGCACATCTGTGCTGCAAAAAGTGTTTTGCATTTGTGTAATTTGCCATCAAACATTATTAATCATAATCATCACAGCTGAACTGAGTTTCTCTTTTCTCGTTCTGTTCATTCCTCTCCAGCTAAGCCCATCAGCCTGGTAGAGAGATGCTGGTGCCGTTCCACAGTCAATACAGTCCCACAGAGGAGCATTCGTGAGCTCAAGTTCCTGCACACTCCCAACTGCCCGTTCCAAGTCATGTGAGTATCTACTGTAGACGCTATTCCCTGCATGCTCAAAGATCCCAGAGCAGCTCTGCCTGACCCAGAAACACATAACTTTACCCAATCAATCTCTGACTACTAAGGGGATACTGAATGGACAGGATTTGGCCTCTCCTGTCTGGATTTATACTGTTGGATAGGCTCTCACAATTGCACACATCCAGGGGAAATACTATAGGAGGGGCAGAACCTTTAAGCTTGGATGCATTCGTATTTTGTACTGGAAAACAGCATCATAGGGGTCCAAAATAGTTCCTCTTCAAGCTCTTTCTTATACATTGAATGGGCTTAAATGATGTGCTTAGTCACACACCATAGACTTGTACTGATGAGAATTATCCTCCCTGTTTCCACTGCTGTTGATTGAAGTGTTCAAAACAGCGCAGAGTTTCAAAATGTCTTTATTTGTATATTTAACATAGATTTATGGAACCACATTACATGGCAGTGCTATGTCAAACTCTATTACATATGTCATTATTTTCCATTCCATAAAAACATATACTTAAACTTTGTCAAAAGGTCAATGAGATAAAACAGGTGGTCATACTCAAAATCACATAGTGACTAACAATTGACACAATCGTTAGCCATAGCCAATGCCCGGAGAGCAGATCAGACCAGAATCCAAAAGCTCGAGAGCCCATGATACTTAAAATCTGTGCTGATGAGTGATGCTGGTAACACTATCTGCCAGTGTTTGCTGTTGGCCTTGGCTTGCTGTGAAGTAAATACTACCTGCTGTTCACAGTCCAGACCCTCTCAAACTCCTGCTGACTAGATCTAGATAGACCAACAAATGCCAGGCTCTGATAAACTGCTGCAACTTCTAAAGAGTGAGCTAAACAAATTAGAGCATATCTGTGAATTGAAGATAAGCACTGATTACGTTAGTAATACAGATATGTTGATGGTGGGCACATACCGTAAAGCAAAGATTGTCTCAGAAGAATGTTCTCATCAGCTATGTACCTTCATGAATTTTTATAGGGTTTTCACAGGGTTCCCACAGTCATGGAAAACCTGGAAATATCAAGGAATTTGGGAAAGTGACAGAAATGTTTCATTATGTTTAGCCTCAAAATATTTTATTGATTTAAATGTTTTTTTCTGAATGCAATCTCTACAATGTATATATACTATATATACATTAGGGCTGTCGATTTAGCACGTTAATTCAGTGCGATAAATTGTATTTATTAAAACATTGTATTAAAATAAAAAATAAACACAATTAAGACGCTACACAAACATGTCTGACGCAGGTGTACATTGACGGTTATTAAACAAGCCCTCATAACATATCTCCAACTGATTGACAAATTCACTTGTGTAATGGATTGCTGTGAACTGTGTACCAGTGATTGACTTATGATCAATAATATGGTAGTAAACATACATTGTATTCTAAAGCCACTTTTTGTATTATCTTATCAATGATTAAGTCTTCTGCCACAAGAATGTAATGCATTTTAATTAACTGAATTTTTGTAATTTTTATATATATATATATATTTATTTAAAGAAAACTATGTATAATTATTTCATCATTATATATTGAATTATTGTTATATGAGGGGCGTTCTCAGCAAATATTTGTATATGCGATTAATCACGATTAATTAATCGGGACACCATGCAATTAATTCGATTAAAAATGTTAATCGATTGACAGCTCTAATATATATATATATATATATATATATATATATATATATATATATATATATATATATATATATAGTAATAACAAATAACAAACACACCGTTTGAATGTGTGCCAAATAATGATAGGAACTTTCATGTATGCCAAAAGCCCTTTTAATTATATAAAAAATCAAGTGTGTATATTATGGAAGAAATATGACCCTTTGGGCTATGATTCCTATTAAGTAACTTAAGCAAATTAAAGCTTTTAAAATTATGTTTTTGTTTAGATTTGGAGTCTAAAATAAAAAAAATAACAAACTTAGTTTAAAATGTTCTGCATATATTACCTCTTATCCTTGCTCTAAGAAAACTTTAATGCAAGTTCAAATGGATCATCTTTATTTGAGTTTAATGATTCGAGATTAATAATAACTCTTATATCGAGTTTAATGATGATTTGTCTGTGTGCACAAACCTATGCGTTTAACCTCAGAGTACCCAAATGAAAACAAAGTGGTTCACCTGTGCTGGCAAGACACCTACTTGTATAATCTAATCTGAAGGGAGAGTGTAATAACAATCTGATAATCTGTTAAGGCCTACAGGGGAAACAGTTACACAGAAAAGGATTACTTGTGGTGATAAGAGAGTGCAGTGTAATATCACTTACTAGAGAGAGGAATGTCAGAACTGCTTGACTGAACCTGAATGCAGAACTGTTTTGCCATTGTATGGCTGATGCTGACTATGGATTTTCTATTGTATTGCATTCAAAATCTCCTCACAATGGGGAGCATTGTAGCATTATACTTTACTAATAATTGCTTATATTGCAATTTGGCTTGTATTGTTCCGCATGTACACCGATATGTACATACTCAAACAATATTTAATGACAAGTTAATTGTTTTTCCCTGCAGTGCCAAACTGAAGAACAACAAGGAGGTGTGCATTAACCCAGAGACCAAGTGGCTGCAGCAGTACCTAAAGAATGCTTTGAACAAGTAAGTAAAGGAGGAATGGGGTTACTTTGAGAAACAGGAGAGGAGATACAGCCATGTATTCATGAGGGCTACAAATAAGTGATTCAGTCAATAGTAGTGTTCTCTAATACACTTAAACTGTACAATCGCTCCACTATTCAAATTAATACAATTCTACTTTCTTTAAAGCTGCATATAAATTCTGCACCACTAGCATCACAAAATGGAATTGCAAATATAATTAGTTTTTCAGTCAGCTAAATTATGCATTGCATCGTATTTCTAGTTGCATTGCAAGTAGTCATGCAGCAGTTTATGTAGTGGTCTCTTCTGACCATCACACTAGTATTTCTTGTATACTGTATAAGCTCACTAAAACCATTTCGAGCATGTTTCTAAGATTTCTTTTAAACGTTTCTGCCTGCTAATGGCACTCTGAAATATTTATCTCAAGTTGCTGTATAGGATTACAAGCTACTGCCGAGCTAATGCAAAACATGTTCAGGCTTAGTGGACTTGCCTTAATAGTTCCTCATCCGATCATTATCTTGAACTTCCAAACAAAGCCAAACAAACAGAAAAGCTTTCGTTTGTACTAAATCATGAGAAGACATTTTCCCACATCTGATCATGAACTCGATGTATAAGATAATGGGAATGTTTGTCATCGTCTTTCATTTTACTGCCAGCTTAAAATTGCTGTGCACGCTCTCCACATTGAGGAGGTATTTCAATATAAAAAGGCCCTGTAACCAGTAGGCACTACCTCTGTTGGTCTAGGAGGATGGTGGGTTTAAACCTGTTAAACAATATGTAAGTGTGAACAGTCCAGTCTGCACAACAAAACACTCATAGCCAGGGATGAACGATGGCTCCTTTTAGCTGAACAGCCTTGAATGGCCATTAGACGCTAATGAGCACATACCATTAGTGGTGCTCAATGAGAGAAAAGGAAGTTGTGCATTTGCATGTAGTGAGGGAAGTTTCTGCTATATGTAACACCTCCAGCCAATGAGTTACAAAACATGATCCATTTAAGGTGCTATATGTAATATTTTTACTGTACTAAATCATAAAATGACAGAGAATTAGGAAACATGCTAAATTGAAATACTGACTTCTCCAGCCAATGCTACAGCCAGTATATTCTACTTTGAAGGTTCCATACTGGGCCGGAATTTCTGTTTATGTTTTGGCCTGTGTAATCCAGCCCACTGCCCACTCACCAATAGTGTTTAGAAACCGCCAGGTTGATCAAGTTTGCAGGCATCAGCACTGCGTGCTGCAGCCATGGAAGCCAGAAAATGAACAGGAACAGACTCCACCTGGCCTAAAAAGCCTCGCCATCCATCTAAAAACCACCATGACCAGAGGTGTAGTAAAACAAGGAGAATTATTGGAGATGCCTTTGGAAGATGGAGATAGATTAAATCCCAGAAAACATTCTGGCAACATGCATGAGCTTCGAGTTTGGGGTGGGGACAACTCTCCCATATTTTGAATTTGGACTGCAGTACCCATCTCAAATGCTTGTTGTAAATCTTACATATAGCATCTTTAACTTGTTATGAGAAAAGTCCCTTTAAGGCAAGTCAGTTCCCTCAGCAGCCATATTGGAGTGGGCGAAATCAGGCGGCTATTTCCAATAATGCAAGTACAGCTCCTATCTACTTTAATGATGAATGACCAAAATGTCCAAAACTGTTTGATTAGATTAGATTGCAAAAACATATCTCTGATAAAAAACGAAATCTTACAAAACGGCATCATCAATTGTGCTTCTTCAGCTCAAATCATGCAGAAAAAATAAGCTATTTTTCAGCTTGTCCAACTAATATGCATTTGTTTTATGGAGTAAACAAACAGGAGATTGGCTCTTTTGAGACGTCACTTCCAATTCAACAGTCACCATTTTGAGTGTTGTGATGCAATTGGCTCTTTTAACTGTGAGGCAGGACATTTTTTAAATCAAATGTTGTCTTTGTTAACATTAGTTAATGCATATTTTATGCAGCATTTATGAATCTTTGTTAATGTTAGTTAATAAACAACATTTTTCATTGTTATTTCATGTTAGTTCATAGTGCATTAACTAATGTTAACAAAAACAACATTTGATTTAAAAAATGTAATAGTATATGTTAAAAATGAACATTAACGAAGATTAATAAATGCTGTTAAAGTTTTGTTCATAGTTCATTGTTAGTTCATTTTTACAAATGGAAACTCATCGTAAAGTGTTACCATATACAGTATATGTAAAGTATCTATATATTGTGCATATATTTGGAGTCTGTCTTTTCGCCTATGCTACTCTGACCATGTGATTCATGTAAACTTGGCTTTTAAGTGAGAGGATCTTCCATGGTTGTTGGGAGAAACTCATACTTTTAGCACAATTAACAAGAACAGCATGCAGTTCATACACAAATTGCCTATAAATAGTATGGACATGTCTGTTACATTCTTGCCAGAAGCAGAGGTTCATTGTTCTAAGCAGAACAGTGATTCAGGCTATTTATAGTATATAGTGTTCTGCTTCCCCTCAAGTTTTTCAAGTCATGAACACATTCAGTCAAAATAAATAGTCATTAAGGTCCCCTTCATTGTGTCCAATCTAACTGTTTGCTCCTTTTTCATTTCAGAATGAAAAAAGGCCAACAACAGAGCTAAGAATCTGCCAGATGGATTCTGACAGCCCACCGTCACAGATATGTACCATATAGTCCTCTGGCATGCTTGCTGACTCAGCACTTAACCTGCCATATATACTCCCCCAGTAAAGACTCAGCGAAAGACCACCAGATCACTATCGCCACCCATATAGTCTCCTCTGTTTGCGCCAAGTGCAATTATATATGTATGACTGTGTTTTTATACGTATGATATGTATATAGAATGTTTTTATTTCTTTATATCCTTTCAAAACCAGTAAAAGAGATATTTTTGGAGTTGAGTTTGCTTGCTTGTCGCGCTATGTTGGGGAAGGTTGTGCTGCGTGAGATAATGAGGTAATTTGCGCAAACGTTGAAAACTCAGAAAGCTCCCTGTAGGTTAACCTTAGATATAATGTAAAAACTCACATGCCTAAAGTGTTTTTTGTTTTGTTTTGTTTGTTTGATTGTTTTTACAAAAATTAAGGGCATTGATCTTCAACTCCTTCATGATGTATTTTACTCTCTCATAATTTAGAAATCTATATCCGCGTATGTTGCATGTAAAAGTTATATGGCATTATTGAAAAAGAGTGAGACTTGTTTTTCTTCTTGGAAAGGCAGGACTTTGTCAAACAAACTATTTAGACCTTACATGAACCCAAACTGTTTTTAATGACTTTGGGGAATGTAATTGGCTTTACTGGAAGGCGTTCACTGGGCATTAGAGAGTTGAATGCTTTTTGCTATGTACTGTTGGCATCAAAACATCTGGGCTTGCAAATGTTAATCGACCGATCAGTGTGTGCATAAGAACTCTGCATCATATTCAACTGGATTATGTAATAAACGGATAAAACAAAGACCGTTGTGCTCTAAAATGATCCAGTGATAACAAAATTAACCTGGGAAAAATTTATGAAAATAGAATTTACAGCCGAGTTCTACAAGTACAAATAAGAAACCCATTCATTCAGTGACAACAGCTCAATTTAAAAGCATTAGGCATGACAATATTTCAAAAAATGAGTAGTATTAGTGGAACATATAAGATAGAACTTGGGACACAACTAATTGACTTTATGACTACCTCTATACAACAATGCACTTTATAACCACTTTATAAAAAGAACAGGTTTTGCATTACGTCCACTAGTAAATAGTTTTAGTGCCTAATGTTTTCTATGTTTAGAAGTAGTTATGATTGTATTGCCAAATGTATTAAACATTTGTATCTTAAGCATGAGATTTTTTATTTGGAGTAGCCTTATCATCAAATCTATATTTTTTATGGATTATTTGATTATTTTTAAGAATAGTCAGATTATGCATAAAGGTTAAACAACAACTGAGTAACTAACATAATCTTCCCAGTTTGTGATATATAATTACTTTATACTCAGAGAAACAAATAAATAAATGACAAAAATTATTACAAAATCATGCTGATTTTTACAGAGATCTGACCTTAAAAATAGAGGCACAACAACTATATTGGCGAAGACTTTTCAAACCAACCACAATGAAAAACAAATAATTTTAAGCACCTTAGTATATCTATGATTTCCCTTGGACTACTGTTTTGTCTAGGTATTCTCCAACTGTTCCACCAGAGCCAAAAAAATAACAAAGCATGCCAATGCCATGTTCCTCTCAAATAAATTAGCGTATGGAATTTGTCTGTTACACTTCTAGCAATTTGGTCACATCTACCAATTTAATGTTGAGCCATTAAAAGCACCAGGCCTCATTTACAAACAGCCCACGGGCACACAATATATAGGAAAAAATAATGCTTGCTTTATGCTACAACTGGAGTCTGTGGACTGAATGAGAGGTTTAGGCCTCTCCATCAGTACAGCTAAATTAAAAGTTACAACAATCTGATAAATTAAATCTCTCAAAAATATCAGCAGACATCATGTCTTGGAAACGCTCATTACAAATTCATCGTGCACTCGTTTCAAAGGAGCCATTTCAGAATGTGGTTAAAAGTCATTTTCTATTAATGAATCGAACAGAATATTGAATTGTGGGGTAATCTCTGTCTTTGATGTCAAAATGCATATTCACATTTCCTATTTTCACATATTAATAAAAATGATAACAAATCAATTTGTTATTTGACAGTGAACTTAACTCTCGTTTTGAGCTTAGAGGCAATTTAGAGCTGTGATGACTGCAATGGGTTGGACTGTTTTACCATTTTGATCAAAATTCAGTAATAAATACTGTCAATAACAAAACATTTCACTCTCAAATACAGAACAGAGCAAATCCCTAACTTCCCAGTGTGGTGATGTCACAAACATTTGGCAAAAGTGAGGGATCTATGTTATAGACTTTTTTTAGTTATGCCATTAAATTACCAGTATTTTGGATACTGCAACAAAGTTGACTATTTGTAGCATATACTGTCCTTATACACATTTTTCCACTTAATGTGAAGAGTATTTCTTTTGGATATGGCAGCTTACTACAGCATAAAGCACATATGTTGTTCTTTCTTTTCTGAATCTGTACATTGGTTTGATTAAGACCCTAAAATGTATATTTTTTAATAAATCATTATGATGAAATCTTTATGAAAGCTGTATGAAGGTTTTTTTTTATAAATGAATACTAACAGTGGTTTGGTTAATTTTAAGAGATTAAGAGTTCACCTGTCACCTGTATGCCTCCATCATTTAAAATCTATTTGTTAAGTAAGAATTTACACCATGGATTTTACTCTGCTCTTATACATTTTCCTTAAAAATCCTGACAGCACACTTTGGATTAACATGAGAAAATGCACAACTTTCACCTGTTCAAACATTTACTGCAGTATGAACAGAAAAGATTTGCCTAGTACATTTTATAAAGACATCATACACAATTTGCCTTAAAAATGGAAAAAGAAACCCTTGGAAATCTTATAAAAACAAAACTGTACCCTTACACTTAGAACATAAAATATCTTACAAAGTATGGGAAATGTAGTCTTATTACAGCATTATATAACTGTCAAAATACATTTTCACAATTAAGGCTAAATAAATCAATAACATTCCCACTCATGAAATCTGGTATTGAATTGTTATAAAATATCCATGCTCTGATATGGTGTAAAAATATTAAATCGATTTAATTTTGAATCATTGATTCAAAGCAGAACACATTAAAAGAGATTAATTATAGCAACATGGAATGGTATAAAAGTAGAGCATCTGTCATATGTATAATATGCATTTAATAAATATGCTAATTCATATTTTACCAATTTACATGGTGTGTGAACCCTATAATCTTTATTTAAAAAATGTTTGTGAGACAAGGCGAATAATCAACATTATGCACAGGCACAGTGGGGTTAACTGTAAAGTCTGAGAGTAGTAATTTATAATTGAATACAAAAAATTAACAACCAATTAAATTGTCAGCATAATAATTTAAGTAAAAAGTTGAACTAAAATAATTAATTATATGGTGTGCTAATTAATGACAGCATGTACACAAGTTTGGGCAACCCTGATGATCAATATTATCCCAGTATGATTTGATAATGTTCCAAAATGTAATAATTTGATGCTTCAGTCATGCTATTTTAGAGGAACTGATGGATTCAGCAGAGTTGTTTGCTGAGGACGAGTTAAATGAGAAGTTTTATACTGAAGAAGAGAAACTCAGTTACCTGAGCAACCATATGTAAGAATAATAAACACATCGGGTGATCATGAAATTAGGTTACACTTACAGTTAAATTCCTTGAATAAGGGGCAAAATTACAGAATCCCTGCACAGAAGCTAAACCAATGATTAAGACCGATGGAATTTTATTCTGCGTGCATCCCAGTGAGAAAGGCACACATGTCTTATACTGAGTGAATAGATTTAAAAAAAAAAAAAGTAAAATATTGTTCAGTGTCAATATTGCTTGGTTTTGTGTGTGTGTGTGTGTGTGTGTGTGTTTAATGGGTTCTTTATTGCTAGCCATTAGTGTATTTAGCCACAATCAATAATTAAATGTTCCTTTCAATTGAAATAATTGTGCCATTTAATGCAAAAAAAATAAAATGAACAAAAACAAAAAAACAAAACAAAAAGGATTTAAAATTTTACTAAGACAGATGATAGTAATTGCTAAACTTTAATTTGCAAACTTCAATTCTTGTGCTTTTTATTTTTGTTACTTCATTAACAATAGGTTCTCACTTGTTTAACACAGCAGTGAAAAGATTGGTCAGATTAGCATGGCAAACTTACTGATACTCTCAAGAGATCATGTAATAATCAGACTCTGTGAAAATTTGAATGCACAGAACAGAGCTTTGTGAAACAAAAACAGAAATCTGTCAAAGTAATTTCCAATTGAATGAGGAATGTATCAAATGTCATCTACATTCAGAAGCATTAAGACAATTATCATAATTTTACATGGCACACGTTGCATTAAGAATCAGCAAAAGTTCGTAAAAATTAATGTAAACAAACCTGTGTTTATATTCTAATTCAATTAATTTCTAAAGAAAGGACAACTGGATTCATTGCCAGTGGATCATCAAACTAGCATTCTGACAGATTTAAAAAAAAAAAAAAGCTTTTGCCTCCATCTAAACGTTTGTTGTTTCATTGAACAAACCAAACAAAAGCATCACTAAATTCCAGTTCTGGTTTCTTCAACTTTATTAGCCCACATGACAAGCAGTATACAATATTCTCTAACACATTATTATTACCTTTATGATTATTATTTATTATTAATTTATTGCCAAACATTACATAATGCTTAAGAGATTAGTAGTTCATATGTTTGAATAAAAACATACACAAAATTAAAGATAAAAGGTTTTATAATATTTCTAAATATTTGAATGTGCAGTAATGAAAAAGTATTGCACAACATAATAATGTTTATTAAAGGGATAGTTAACCTCAAAATGTAAATTATGTCATCATTCCTTCACCCTCATGTTGTTTCAAACTAAACAACAAACTATGACTTTCTTTATTCCATGGAACAGAAAAGGAGGAGACAGTCATAATGCTAGCCTCAGTCACATTCACTTACATTGTATGATAAAATGATGCATTAAAAGTGAATGGTGACTGAGACTAACATTCTGCTTAACATCTCGTGTTGTATTCCACAGAAGAAAGTCATACGTATTCACTGAAATTATTTTACAAAATGTATCATGCGTTCCCTTCAAATTTTTCCCTATTCAGACCGATGATAGTTCACAGCGGTTAATTCTCATAGGGTTTCTGTGTCAACCCCTGTGTTGCATTTGGTGTAATCTTTCAAACTGCATGAAAACCCCTCTAATCCCCTCCCTGGGGAAAGAACAGCAAGGGCTACTGAACTTTCTCATCACAGTATCTCTGAAGTTGCACTATGTGGCCTATGGCCATTTAGCTTAGTCCATATCTCTGCCTTATTGCAAGCATGTGCTCAAATGCTTCAAGGAGACTGTGTGACTCAATCGCTAAGTCACAATCCTCCAGAGTATCGTGCCACATTGGTGAGCAATCATGGTTTCTACATCTGATGACCCTGTATGATAAAGCAAGCTTAACGCTTTCCCTGAAAAGGGCAATAATGATTCCAGAATGGCACTGTTTGAAATTTTTCCTAATTGTACATAGCTGAAAGTCTGTTTAATGCCTCTAATTGTGCTCACACTGGACAGAACCCACAGAGACATAAATCAATTCTAGAACTGCATAATTCTGCTGAATTTCTCAAGGGAAGAGCAACGATTTATATAGGGTAACTGAACAGTGCACTTGTATGCAGCTGCACTCTTACAGAAGTCCCATGAAAATATGACAGACTACTAAAAACAGCCCCCTGTGTTTGCTTTAGCTACAGCTTTCATGTGTCAAAAAGAGGTGGAGGTTGTTAGATTTAATGCCATACATCCCCATAGTATAGCTAAGAATCCGAGTGATTTTACACTTATAGGCTTCAACAAGATTGAACGCAGGATGGCATGAGGTCTGAGCTTCAGACAAAGCAATGCACTACCAGATTCTTTAGGAGGGACTCAGGCTCTGATGGAGGGCCCCCCATCCTCCAACCATGTGAAATCCCTCTTTCAGATGCTTGATGTTCTTTTTGATCACATAGAGTATAATCAGAAGAGAAAACACTCTATTTCAGGTTGTGAAGCAGCCAATAGAAAGCAATTTCTCTGAAGCCTAACGAGGGGTGAGGGGTACGGTTATTCCCTCATTTGCATACCTTAAACCTTAAGAAAATAATGTATGTGGAAGCCATGTTGAACTGAGCACTAACTAATGTGATCCTACTTAATAAATTGTCCAAAATCAGTTGTGGTTAATCTATGTCATATTCTCTTATCATATTCTGTATCATGTTGGAAGTAATCTGATTACAAAATAATAGCTACTCTAATCTATTTACTTTTTAGTCGTGTAACACATTACAATTTAAATTATTGTCAGATTTTAGTTGACTTTCATTAAAGTTAATTCCATTTCAGTACATTACTTCAATTACACATACAGTATTCCTGAAATAATATTATTGCAATTTGTAGAATTATGTAGAAAACATTTAAAACATGAATTATGCTGATATGTACTGAAGAAATACACTTTTCTGCTAAAAATGTTAGAAAGTAACTTAAAAGTAAATATTAACACAATATTTTTTTTCAATGATGTAATCAGCAAAGTAATTAGTCATTTGTAGTGGATTACAACATTTGAGTAACTTACCCAACTCTGTGACATTGATTTGATTGCACTTCCTTTACATTATGTTTTCTTAATTTTCACTAACAGTAAAAGACTAATGATACTTAATATTCAGTTATGGGAGGGGTCATTAATTGATGATATGTAAACCCTACAGTAAAATTTGGTGACTAAACCACTTAACTGACTGAGTAACAGTGGCCTTGTTTTGTAATTTTTCAACATAATCCAATCTGATCTAATTTTAACTAATTAGATCAGAAATAGGAAAAAACATAATTCCAGGAAAATACTTTTTTGTTTTAATGCATAATGTTTTAGCCCTGTTACAAAATTGTTATTAAAGCTAATGCAAATCATGATTCAAAACAAAAAGTCAAAATGTGGCCCAAAAAACTGCCTGAGGGCTTATTGTTCATATAAATGTTTGCATTGGTGCACAGCAGTACTCAAACAGAAAGATTGTCACATAATCACAACTAAGTTTTTCAAATTCTGTTCTGGAAACAATCTGAAAGCACAATAAACAGATAAAGGCCAGAGGATATTCACAAGTGTGTATTCAAATCTTTAGATTCCCTTGGGTTTTCAAGCGAGGCCTCTTGCCATCTACAGTACGGACATCACAATACCAAATGTTTAGCCAATTTAAAATGAGTTTGTATTACTAGACATGGAATTCAATAAAGATGGCAGATGTGTAAAAGCGACACTTAGGAACATGATGTAATGTTTAATGTGTGTGTTCATGTGTATCATGTCTTTTATTTTGTAATTCTAGTTCCTGTTTCATGTCATGTGTTCCCTAGTCATGTGATTTCTTGTTTTCCCTCCATGTTCATGTGTCTTGTTTTCATTGTTTTTTTTGGCTCATTATCTTGTTTAGAGTTCTCAGTGTTTATTGGTTATCTCTGTCATGTGTTCTCCTATGTTCATGTATTTAAGCCTCATATTTTCCTTTGTCCATTGTCAGGTATTGCTGAATGTATATGTATATGTTTTTTATTTAGTCAAGTCAACTATGTTACAAAAATACCTGACCAAACAATGAACCCAGCAATTCAGCTCCTGTGCCTACATCAGGGGAATCGTCCCCTGGAGGATAATGTAGAGGACTTCTGCGATCTGGCCTGCTGGGTGGACTTTAATGAGGTCGCCTGAGTGGATTGGGTGAGCCAACCTACTTTTCGATGCCTGACCACCAAGCCAGAGTTCCACATCATGGCCACCAAGCCAGAGTTCCTTGTCATGGTCGCTGAGCTAGAGCCATCTTTTGCCCCGGATCCTCAGCCTGTTTCATGCCATGTCACAGCAATGTCTCAGCCTGCTCCATACCATGTCACAGCAACACCTCAGCCTGCTCCATGCCACGTCACAGCAATGCCTCAGCCTGCTCCATGCCACGTCACAGCAAAGCCTGAGCCTGCTCCATGCCACATCACAGCCATGCCTGATCCTGCCCCTTGCCACGTCACAGCCACCCCAGAGCTGCTCCATGCCACATCACAGCCATGCCTGAGCCTGCTCCATGCCACGTCACAGCAACACCTCAGCCTGCTCCTTGCCACATCACAGCCACACCTGAGCTTTCTAAATGCCAGGTCACAGCCATGCCTGAGCCTGCTCCATGCCATGCCACAGCCACGCATAAGCCTGCTCCATGCCACGTCATGTCACACTCACGCCTGAGCCTGCTCTATGCCACGTCACAGCCTCGCCTGAGCCTGCTCCATGCCACGTCACAGCCACGACTGAGCATGCTCCATGCCACGTCACAGCCATGCCTGAGCCTGTTCCACACCATATCATGGCCACATCTGAGCAGTTGGACCTGGAGATGGTTCCCGCCCTTGTTCACACCCTTAGTTCTACTGAGCAGGCAAGGGGAACTTTCAACCCTCTGACCCCACCTAATTCTTGTCATATTTTCAAATCAAATTTCAATCCACTTCATTAGTCACTTCATTTATTCCTACCATGGGAAAACAGGGCTTGGAAAACCTTTGCTCCATTCCACAGATGATGTTCGTATGGTGTATTATTGGGAGAAGAAACTGATCTCTCCACCATTTTTGAGACCTTGGTTGTCAGTTTGGGTATGAAATATATGTGGTCATCCAATACTATCAGTGCACAAAACCCACCCCAGTTCTTGGGCAGAGAAGGGCAAATGTACCCTCCACATAACCAGTACCAGTCTGCTAAGCTCTGTGTCCCCTTGGACCCAGAAGCAACAGATCAATATGATGCATTAACATTATTTGCTCCCTGCTTGTCTTCATTGGTTCAAATCCTTGTGTAATGGGAGTTCAGTTGGTTCGAAGTTGTGTAACATTTAGTGTTTTCAAACACGCCATGAACTTGGTTTCATTTATATAGGGGCAATACACATAACTGTTCCTACATTCCCTTTAGTTAAAAAATAATAATCATATAACATTTCATCTTCACACTGGTCTGTACCTGGCATTGGCCTGGGTTTTGGCCTGATTCCAGTATTAAGGATCTTCCAAATAGAAATTCAAAAGGGCTGAGGTGGCTTCCTTTGCCTACTTGTGCTCTCATGTGCATCAAAACCAGAGGCAGAGCTTTTGTCCAATTAAGCTCTGTCTCAGCACAGCATCTTGCCTGTGTTCCATTCTCTCTCTCAAACACCCCTCTGCTGGAGGGGTGATATGCACTATACTTTCTCATATTAATTCCCAGGTATCCACCAATATTTGTCAAATTGGATAGTTCACAAAATGGGTTCCATTATCACTACAGATTTTTCCCAGAATTCCCCAGCATGGTATAATTTCCCTCATGAGTGCTTTTGCAACTGCCCCTGCATCCGCTTTCGTAGTTGGAAAAGTCTCAACTCACTTATCAACCATAACCATGCAATACTTTTCATCTCACTAGTAGTTAATTCAATGAATTCAATATGTAAGTGGTCAAATGGTTTGTCTGGCTGTCGGTGTGCACTTTGTGGCATTTTGTGCCCCCTCCCAACATTATTTTGGGCGCAAATTACATTTGTGCCTTTTTATCTCAATGAGCATTACTACTTTTGACACGTGATATCTACCATGTGTCAATTTTGAATAGCATGGAAACAAATATCAGAATCAGAATCAGCTTTATTGCCATGTATGATTACACATACAAGGAATTTGTCTTGGTGACAGGAGCTTCCAGTGTACAACAATACAAACAATACCAAAAACAGCAGCAAGACATAGGTAATTAAAACAAAAACAAAAATAGAATAAAAAAATAAATAATTATACATATACGTACATACACTCACCTTCATACGTACACACACGTAGTGCAAATCTATTACAATCTGTTATATAAAGAACAAAATACAGTATATTATGTACACAGCAATGTAAGTAAAGGCAGAATGGATATGTTGGATAATATAAATAGACTTAAACTGTGTATTGCACATAATTATTGCTCAATGGGGCAATTTAATTGTTCATTAGATGGATAGCCTGAGGGAAAAAACTGTCCCTGTGTCTGATGGTTCTGGTGTTCAGAGCTCTGAAGCACCGGCCAGAAGGCAACAGTTCAAAAAGGAAGTGGGCAGGGTGAGCAGGGTCCAGAGTGATTTTTACAGCCTTTTTCTTCACTCTGGAAGTATAGTTCTTGAATATTTGGGTAAGCATGGTTTGTCATTGGGATCATGCCATACCCCTTCTCTAAACTTAGATCCATTGTTTTTACACTTTGTTTTCTCTTCAGTGGTTGCTCTCTGCTGAAGTTCACTTTATACAAGTTATACAAGTGGTTTGTGTCTCAGTACAGTGGAACAAACAGAACTAGCACAGTTTGTTAGTCATTTCCTGTTGAGCAGCTTTTATTGCAGCTTTATCTGCTCTCGCATTCCCCTGTGAGATTGGATCAGAGGCATTAGTATGTGCTTCGCATTTACATACACTTAAATAAAATTGCGTTCAACAGCTCCCACCAGAGTGATGTGTGATATGGGTTTGCCAGTGGATGTGCAAAAATCTCTTTGTTTCCAAATTGAAGCATAATTATGAACTTACCCAAATGCATATCTACCATCTGTATAAATGTTAGCTGTTTTCCCCTGTGCATATTTGCATGCGGCTGTGACAACCTCTTGCTCAGCTGTCTGTGCTGATAAGTGTGAGGCTATGGACCCTGACTCGGTTGTATCATGTAAAGCAACCTCTACCTTGGTTTTACCAGTCACTGGGTCTCTGGAAGCTGAGCACAAACAATTCCAGTTCTGCATTATCTAATGGTATGTCCTTGAGATCTGGCCATTGGAAACAAACAAAAGTTATTATTTCCACACAGTCATGTGGCTCCCCATCCTTTACTGTAGGGAGGAGAGTTGCAGGATTTAAAACATTGCAATGTTTAATAGTAATATTGGGCATTTCTTAAAGCACAGTATTGTACATCAGCCACCTTGCTGCAGACAAATGCGCTGTTTTTTTGTTCTAGCAAAATCATAGACACAGAATGTGGCACCAGAATAGTTACATTTTGATATCCAACCAAGTCCGTTGAGGCCAACACTGCTTTTTCTGCTGCTGTCACTGCCCTCAAACATTTTTGGCAACCCTGCTGCTACTGTGTCAAGTTTTGATGAAAAGTATGCATAGGCCTCATATGAACTCCATGCTCTTGTAAAAGCACTGAAATCATATACCCTTATATATCCATTGTCTGGCTGAATGGTTTAATCGCATCTGCAACCCCAGCGTTGGAGTGCATTACAGAGCCAGTTTAAACTCCATAAATGCTTCTTCTGCCTCCTCTGTCCAGATAAGTTTTTTTGGCAGCTAAACCTTTCCCATATATCATGCTGGACAGAGGTTCCTCCTTTTCTGAATAATTTGCAATCATTTGTCTGCAATATGATGTCATACCCAGAAAACTCATTACTTGTTTTGTAGTAATTGGCTTAGGAATTCTCCTTATTGCTTTAATACATTTGGGTGATAGTGATTTTCCCTCAGCTGTGATCACATAACCCAAAAATGTAACTTCCCTTTTAAACCACTGCAGTTTTTCTAAGCTAGCTTTATTACCATTTTCTGCTAGATGTTATAACAGAGCTATATTATCTCATTTGTAGGCATCCTCTGATGGAGAACAAATCATTAAATCCTCAATATACAGCAGCAGTGCTCTTCCATCTTGCAAAGTGAGGTTCTCAAGGTTTTCTTTCAATCCTGCATTATAGATAGGCTTTCACAGTACCCTTGAGCCAATCGGGTCCATGTGTATGTTTTGCCCTCAAATGAAAAGCAAACCAGTATTGTGAACCTTTATCAACTGAAGTGCTGAAAAAAGCATTTGACAAATCATCAATGGAAAACCATCTGCTGGTAGTCGGCACATGTGACAATATAGTGTGTGGGTTTGGCACATTTGGAGCTCGAGCATGCACAGCTGCATTGACAGCTTTTAGATCGTGTACAAATCTCCATACTATCGGCTGGCCAACATCACAAATATTTTAACCGGAAAAATGGAGTGTGTTCTGGAGATGTTGGGCAGGGCACAATAATGCACTCACCAACTATTAAAAAACTTGGTTAATACCCTCCTTTGCTTCCAATTTCAGACAATTTTGCTCTATACATGGTCTGCACGAAGATTTTGGAGTGATCACATTCAGTTCAACATTCTTTATCAGACCTACATCATATTTGCTTTGGGCCCATCAATCATTTGATACTTCAGCCAGTTCAGGGGGCAGTTCCCCCAGTGCGACAAATGCTGGGGAAAACAGTTCACAATTTTCCTGAACTATCTGAACGCCCCTCGAGGTCTCGATTGTATGTCGACACTCTATTTTCAAACTCTGCATCTGAGGCTCAGATTCTGAGCGCTATGCCACACATCACAATTCTGCATCATTACCCAATCGTCTGCGAATGTGCATTGTTTTACCCAAGGACCTAACTTTTACCCAAGGACATACTTTTCCCCATTTTGCCAATGAAATGTGTGGTCTAGCATTCGGTACACGATATTGTGTCTCTTCTGCGATACTAGGCAGCTGCACTCCAGTTGCACATTTATCTTCATTCCAAAACAACTAATCTGTGAACCAACCCTTCTCATACTGTTAATTTGGTCCTTCTGACACAAATGCAGTATAGTCTACTGAATCACCTTCTATAAAATCAGTTCCTTCCTGCCTCATATGTATGTGCCAAATCCAAAACCTCACTGCCAACTGTGCATTTTTCACTTTCAGTCAATTGCCATTCATAAGCATTTAACAGTGTGTTCAAGTTACATTTTTATCATCATGTTTTCCGGTGGGACCTTTGATCCCTTCCTGGCCACAACTACCCCTGAAGCTCCTGCTATTAAACTGATGCCCAAAGCACACTGTGGCAGCGGGGGCATGTTCAAGCGTCCATCCGGAGAGAGAGAAAGCAGTAAGGGTGCTTACACCTGAGCTAAATTATGTCTAACACCTGTCTCTAATTCCGCTGCCTGTAATTCTCTCTCTCTCTTTCTGGCGGTGGTGTGGCTGTTTATATGCCGCGCTCCCCATGCTCACTGGAATTAGAGTGATCAAACCCTGTTCTCAGCCATCAGGGAGCCGCCGCGTCTAACCCACTTTTTCCTGGGAGGTTCAGCCACAGGGAACTCCAACTCCAGCCTGTGCACAGATTTTTCATTCAGCACTGTGTTTGTTGGTCGAATCAGCCGACGGCCCACCCAGGGATGCCAAAATTGTCATGGAAATTCTGAAATAAAAAGACTCAGAAGCAGAGAACTGTCTTTCTGTAAGTTTAATTTCTTGAAAGAAATGTTTCAGTCACAATTTGGGATGCTAAATACTCCTCTTGGTCAATGAACCCAAAGCCTTCTGTTATATGGTTATTTATCAGCATCTGTGGAGTGCAGCCCCCACTTCCACAAACTCCAAAACACTGCTACTCCTGCTTTCATTTATGAGTTTCTCCTTCCACCATCTCTTAGTTTTGGCTGTTACAGTTTTTCTCGATCGATTTTACCCATTTCTCCAAACTATAATTAATGCTCTCAAAAGAATTTACACAGCCAATGAAACAGACTCTTTATTTTGCAGAACAATTAAATTTCCCTGCATAATTAAGCACTGTTTATTTTCTGGTAATGCATTTATTAAAACTAAATACTAACATAAAAACCATAAATGTGAATTCATAGCATTTCCAGCGATAGATACACAACTCTACCATTGAAAGAACATGTTTATCATAAAACTCCACAAAAAAAAGACCTTTTTTCCATGTGTTTTTGTAAAATTTCTCTGAATTTCTGGTTTTGGACTGCTATTCCTCTGAAAAGAGGATGAGGAAATTTACTGTAAAAAATTCCTCTTCTTTGTTTTGTTTTTCCTCTTCTTCTTCCTTATTTAATTTTCCTATTTTACCCATTTTATAGATAGCAAAGTCATAATAGTTGTGTGAAAAATGTTGTAAATTGCATTACTTTTGCTGTGAGCATTACTAACAGAGCAGATATCCATATAAAGGGATTTGACAACCTGATGTGCATTTGTGAATATTACTTTAATTTAGCTGTCTGTGTTAACTGCTTTAAAAGCACAAACCTTGGATCAGAGAAATTTGTGTGTAGTGTTTTGAGAAAATTATGAAAATCAAGGAAAATGTATAGTTTGTTTAAGACAATTACAAAGTGTTCAGATTTGTTAATTGTTTTGACAGCAGTGACTTGAGCTTGGAGAAATGTGTAAAATCGATAGAGAAAAATTGTAATTGTCTCAAGTTGTTAACCTTACCCTGTTATCTTAACACCCACACTAGAGTTGGAATAACATCTTCTTCAACACACACACACACACACACACACACACACACACACACACACACACACACACACACACACACACACACACACACACACACACACACACAGAACATTAGTTCAAATAGAGGACAGTGTAGTTCAACAGAGGACAGCATTAAAAGCAATAAGACAGAAGAATAAACTATAAAATTAAAAGACATTTGTGGAATGAGCATAAATACCCATAACACTTTTCACAGAGTAATAGAACCCTTTTTGTTGTTGAGAAAATAAAACAGTTAGGTATGGAGAGTTTTCAACAAAGGAATACCCTGATCCTGAGGCCACAGTATAACTAATTGGTAGAGACAGGCTACTGGTACACCTTTTATGTTATTTAGATTTGGAGATCATTCATGCTCTACTGTGCATTCAGAATGTTAACAGAAACAGTAATTACATCCAGGTTCACCATTTATTTGTTACACAGAGGCAAAATGATTATGCAATTGAGCATACTAATATGATTGGCCCTTTTCTTCAAGATGTTCAATCTGTCTTTGTCTGCAGGAGTCAAAGATAACAAATTCTCATGAGGAAAACTGATTACTCACCAAGGCCTTGTATTGTGTAATGAAGCAAGTGATGCGATACATAGAGCAAAGGCATATCTTTGACAGATCTGATAGATCTGAATATTTTTGGCTAATTGTTGATTACTTGGCTAATCTTCAAGGAATATTGTTTCTTCTTCTGTCACATTAAATGATCTGTTATGATGGTTTGTCATGTGTCTGAGTTCACATTGTAAATACAGTTTATTTTTTTTATTTGTGATTTAATATGTATTGATGTAGTGCTTTTCCCAAATTCCCTTTATTCAGATGTTAAAAATATTATGAAAATATATAAAAGGTGTAGGTATCTGAAGTGTTCTTATATTATGCTGCTGACATTATTTGAATAGTACAGCTTCTATATACAAAGTGCTGTTAACTACAAACCAAGATTTTTGGTATAGTAAACAAAGACTATAGAAGGGGGCAGAGATGGACCACTTGCAACACTATACAAACAAACCTCCATGATTACAAATATGTAGCAAACTGGATTCAACAGTCACATACAGTCTCCCCAGATGTCTTTCCACATAATGAAGCCTATATCAATATGATATTTACAAATCAATTGTAAAGCCAAACCACAACCAAACAGTTCACTTACTTGAATGAGAAACAGACAGCAACATTTGTCCAGATGAGTAATGTTTGAAACTGGAACAATGACCACGTTTACATGTACATAAGAAAACGTTTGGTTACGTATGTAACCTCCGTTCCCCGAGGGAGGGAATGACACGTTGTGTCGGAGAAGCGACACTAGGGGTCTCTCTTGAGCGCCGATATTCACCTCTGATCTATGAAAAAAGGCCAATGAGAGTTGGCAGCCAGTATTTGCATGTCCCGCCCCTGGACATACGGGTATTTAAGCGGCGCAAATACGGGAGTTCATTCAGGATTTTTCTGAGGAGCCGGAAATGGTCCGGCCACAACAGTGGCTCGGTTCAGTGACATGGCGGAGGAAAGACACAACGTGTCGTTCCTCCCTCGGGGAACGGAGGTTACATACATAACCAAACGTTCCCCTTCTATCGCTCTCTCCACGTTGTGTCGGAGAAGCGACACTAGGGGACCCATTCCAATCTTGCCATGTGCTGAACCGTGTACGTGAACTGCCGATACAGAGGCGGGCAGGGATTCATCCAGTGCCACGCATCATCTGTACCCGGCTGCACGTACCCTTCCCCAATGCCCCATACGAACATCGGGATCCTTCTAGTTACCCTGGGAGGGGAACAAGGCGATGTTTGCCAACATCAGTCTGGGCCAGTCTGGCTGGGCCTCTTTTCTCTCTATGTTTCTCGCATAGAGCAATCACGGCCGGGGCCCTTACACGCATATAGGGAAGGGGGTCTTACCCAGACCCTGCGGAGACCACACCTGCCCTTTTTCTTGGGGAGGAAAAGTGGTAGACACGTCACACGGCCGTCTTAGGGCTCGTGTGGAAAGTATGGTGCGGTGGTAGATCCCAGCCTCGAAAGGGGGAGTTGCTACAGCACGGCGACCGGGCAGCTGTAACTGCCTAAGGGAGACACGGGGTCCGCTCGTAAGGGGACAGAACCGTGGAAATACACACAGGGGCGTCCGCACAGGAGGCCTTCTACTTTACCTGTGGAGCACCTATACCAGTACAGGGTAGCCATCAGGGTACCCGCAGTGGCTTGGGTCGGTGAGTTCCTCCGCTGAACCGCGGACCCGGAGGGCTGGGGAGGAATCGACCAGGGCCCGACTCGAGTGGCGCCCTGGGAAGAAGCACTACTTTACCTTGGCGTCAGGAAAAGGGCGCTGAGCGCAAGCGATCCACCCGGCCGGTCGGTCTACGTGTTACCGAGTTCTACGGGCTCGGACCTGAGAAAACATGAGACGCTAACCGACTCAACGCGGAGGTTGTAAAACCTCGCGAAGGTGTTGGGTGTTGCCCAACCCGCGGCTCTACAGATGTCTGCTAGGGAGGTGCCCTTGGCCAGTGCCCACGAGGACGCAACACCCCTTGTTGAGTGAGCTCGGACCCGTACGGGTAGGGGCACGGCCTGGGTGTGATAAGCCAGTGTGATGGCATTGACAACCCAGTGGGCAAGCCTCTGTTTGGAGACGGCATTCCCTTTCTGCCGTCCCCCAAAGCAGACAAAGAGATGCTCAGAGCGTCTGGTGCTCTGTGTGCGGTCCAGGTAAATGCGTAGGGCGCGCACTGGACACAGCAACGAAAGGGCTGGGTCTGCCTCCTCCCGGGGCAGCGCTTGCAGGTTCACTACCTGATCTCGGAATGGTGTGGTAGGAACCTTGGGCACATAGCCCGGTCGCGGTCATAGGATCACAGACGTATCTGCCGGACCGAACTCCAGGCAAGTGTCGCTGACAGAGAACGCTTGCAGGTCCCCGACCCTCTTAATGGAGGCGAGCGCGATCAGCAGGGCCGTCTTAAGAGAGAGGGCCCTGAGTCCAACTGATTCGAGCGGCTCGAAGGGAGGTCTCTGGAGTCCTGCCAGGACTACCGAGAGATCCCAGGAGGGAACTAGGCCTGGCCGGGAGGGATTCAACCTCCGAGCGCTCTCAGGAACCTGAGGATCAGGTCGGTGCTTACCCAAAGACTTGCTGTCTACAGGATCGTGGTGGGCGGTGATAGCGGCAACATACACCTTGAGGGTGGGCGGGGACAGCCTCCTGTCCAGCCTCTCCTGTAGGAACAGAAGCACTGACCTAATCGCGCATCTCTGTGGGTCTTCGGCTCGGGAAGAACACCAATCTGCGAACAAGCGCCACTTTAGGGCGTAAAGGTGCCTGGTAGAGGGAGCTCTGGCTTGGTTGATGGTATTCACAACGGTCGCCGGTAAGCCGGCTAGCTCTTCCACGTCCCGTCCAGGGACCAGACGTGGAGGTTCCAGAGGTCTGGGCGCGGGTGCCAGAGCGTGCCCCGTCCCTGAGAGAGGAGGTCCTTTCTCAGGGGAATTCGCCAGGGAGGAGCTGTCACGAGGAGCCTGAGTTCCGAGAACCAAGTCCGAGTGGGCCAGTGGGGGGCCACCAACGTGACTTGCTCCTCGTGACTTGCTTGAGTCGCTGCTGGCTCCATAGGAGGAGACAGCGGGCGAGTTGTGACATGTGGCGGGAGCGTACGCCGCCTTGACGATTTATGTACGCCACCACCGTGGTGCTGTCCAATCTCACAAGGACATGTTTGTCACGAACTAACGGGAGGAACTTCCTGAGAGCAAGAAGGACGGTCAGCAACTCCAGGCAATTGATGTGCCAACGCAGCGGGGCCCCTTTCCAACGGCCCGCTGCTGCGTGCCCGCTGCACACGGCACCCCACCCGGACCGGGAGGCGTCGGTTGTGACCAGGACGCGTCGGGACACCTGCTGCAGGGGCACTCCTGCCCGTAAAAAGCAGAGGTCTGTCCAGGGTCGGAGTGTTTTGAGGCAGGCGGGGGTGATCCTTACCCGATGCGTGCCGCGGTGCCATGCATGTCTCGGGACTCGAGTCTGGAGCCAGTGCTGGAGTGGTCTCATATGCATCAACCCCAGCGAGCGACCGCCATGGAGGACGCCATATGCCCCAGGAGCCTCTGGAAAAGTTTTAGAGGGACCACTGTGCCTGGCTTGAAGGAAGCGAGGCAGTCCAGCACCGACTGAGCACGCTCGCTCGTGAGGCGTGCTGTCATTGATACTGAGTCTAACTCCAACCCGAGAAAAGATGCTCTGAACGGAGTGAGCTTGCTCTTTTCCCAGTTGACCTGAAGCCCCAAGCGGCTGAGGTGCGGAGCACCTGGTCTCTGTGTGTGCATAGTAACTCTCGAGGTGTGCTAGGATGAGCCAGTCGTCGAGGTAGTTGAGAATCGCGGATGCGGCTACTACGTGGCGGGGCAAGGGCCGCCTCTGCGACTTTCAGTGAAGGCGAGGGACAGAGACAGGCGAAGGGGAGGACTTTGTACTGAAGCGCCTGGCCGTCGAGCGCGAACCGTAGGAAGGGTCGGTGTCGTGGCAGAATTGAGGCGTGGAAGTGCGCGTCCTTCAGGTCCACCGCTGCGAACCAATCTAGATGCTGAGCGCCAGCCAGAATATTTCTCTGCGTAAGCATTTTGAGCGGGAGTTTTAACAAGGCCCGATTGAAAGCTTCGCAAGTCAGGATTGGTCAGTAAGCCGCCGCCTTTCTTGGGTACAATGAAGTAAGGGCTGTAGAAACCCTTCCTCATTTAGGTTGGAGGGACGGGCTCTACCGCGCCCTTGGCTAAGAGGGTCGCGATTTCCGTCGCGCAGGGAACTGGCGTGCTTCGCCGTGTACTGCGGAAGCGGGCGCCCTGAAGAGGCGGGAGCGAGCAAACTGAATTGCGTAACCGAGTCGAATGGTCGGTGCAGCCAGCGTGATGCGTTGGGAAGCGAAAGCCATGCTTCCCAGCTCTGCGCTAGGGGCACCAAAGGGACGAGTATTTTGGGCGTACCGGCGGGGCCTGCAGCGGGCGGAACAGGTAATGCTAGCGTCGGGCGGCCGTTGCGGCCTGAGGCTGAGGTGCTGAGAATAGACTCAAAGCACTTACCTTGCTCCAGCGCCCGGCAGGGCGGGTTCTTGACTGAGGAGGAGGTCTGATGTTGGCGTCCTCTGGACTCGTCTGAACCGGCCGGCCGAGGGACAGTCGTGGGCAGGCGGAAGGCGGGATCGCCGGCGTCCGGTGTACGGGACTGTTGTGATCTGAAAGCACATTGCCGTGAAAGCGGCATTTGCGAGCCAGGTGACCCAGAGGCAAAGGAAATAGCTCTTTTATTGAGAATGTGGGTACCACAGCCCCGTCAGGGGTGTGGCAAATGAAAAAACAAAGGATTCTCCTCCGGCCCTCCACGGGGGACGGAGCGGTCTTACCACCTCCGGAGCTAGCGTCTTGGCTCTGGGTCGGCTGTCTCAGGAGCGGCAGGAGCCTTCCGGGTCCTGGAGGGGTTACGTGAGACAGGGGCGTCTTGCCGCCTGCGGAGTGCTTTCGGCAGCTGGGGCTGAGAGCTGGGCCCGGGTTGAGGCGGAGCAGGAGCTGGTTTCCTCGCAGGGGGCGCCCTCGGCGAGCAGGCGGGGCAGGGCCCGTGGCGGCAGGTCTCGTGGCGGGGCATGATGTCGTGAAATGGCCTCCGTCTGCTTCTTCACCGTGGAGAACTGTTGGGCGAAGTCCTCGGCGGTGTCACCGAAAAGGCCAATCTGGGAGACAGGTGCGTCCAGGAGGCGGTTTTTGTCAGCCTCACGCATCTCGACCAGGTTGAGCCAAAGATGGCGTTCCTGGACCACTAGGGTGGCCATCGTCTGTCCGAGTGCCTGCGCTGTGGCCTTCATCAGCTCTCAGGGCGAGGTCGGTCGCTGGCGCAGTTCCTGCAGCACATCAGGATCAGGTCCACCCCGTGCATGTTTCTGAGAGCTTTGGCCTGGTGGACTTGCAGGAGGGCCATCGCATGCAGAGGCGGAGGCAGCGGCGTCCAGCCGTAGTGTAGGCCTTGGCGTTAGCGAGGATGTTGTCCTACAGGGCTTGGACGGGAGTGCAGGCGACCCGCCAGGAGGTAGGGCTACGGGGCATAGATGGTGCGCAACTGCCCTATCAACCTGGGGAATCAGCGTCGTACCCGTGGGCTCTCCGCCGTCGAGGGTGGAGAGAGTGGAGCGGGTGGCACCTAGGCGGCGGAGGCGGGGCTCTCCACGTGAGCGTCAGCTCATCATGCACCTCCGGGAAGAAAGGGACCGGGGGATGTGAGGCCATGAGCGGCGCTGCCCCAGGAACCAATCATCCAACCGAGAAGGCTGTGGGGAGGATGGAGGGTTCCAGTCCAACCCCACGCTCAAGGCGGCCTGGGCAAGCATGTCGGACATCTGGCGTCGGCCTCAGCCTGGGCCTGCTGGCCCGAGCGGCAGTCCAGGGAGTCCTCGGCATCAGACACCGCACTCTCCGATGCAGCGGCGAGCTCATCTGCTCGGACTCGGGAGGATAGACAGCTGGGCGTGAGGCGAGCCGCTATCTCCGCTGGCGTGGATGGAGACCAGCGGCGTGTCGGGAGCGGGAGGTTGGGGGGCTACCGGCGAAACTGCACCGCTGCCGCCCCAAATCGCCCCAGCGCCAACCGCACCGTCCTTAATCCCGTGGGAAGAAGGAGCAATGCGGGGTGCAGCTGGGGTGGCTTGCTTTCTGTTGAAGCGAGCTGCGACCATAGCGTGGTCATGGTCATGTTCTCGCAGTGAGAACATGAACCATCCATAAACGCCGCCTCGGTGTGATCGCGGCCCAAACACGCAGACAGCGCCTGTGGCCGTCTGAAGCAGAGAGCACTCTACGCATCCAGGAGCGACACAGAGGCGGAAAGGCATCTTGAAAAAGCGGCGTCCTTAAAAGGGCGTTCAAGCGCCGCTGTGTTTGCTCTTTTAGAGAAAATTACTCTTTTAGTAAAAACTCTTTTAATACACAGTGTGTGTGTGTGCGTGTCTCGCGCTGTCGAGCGCTCAGGGGCAACAATGCACGCCGTGCACTGAGAAGGAGAAAGCCGCTGTTGTCGCCGTCAAGATCCAACAGCATGCAGATCGTCAGAGGAAAACAGGAGCGTTTAAGTGGCGTGTAACTTCGCAGCAAACTGCAGACAGACCATCGGCTCGAAGAAATTTTCTGAATGAACTCCGTATTTGCGCCGCTTAAATACCCGTATGTCCGGGGGCGGGACATGCAAATACTGGCTGCCAACTCTCATTGGCCTTTTTTCATAGATCAGAGGTGAATATCGGCGCTCAAGAGAGACCCCTAGTGTCACTTCTCCGACACAACGTGGAGAGAGCGACAGAAGGGGAATTGTTTATTCCAGGGATTTAGCAGAAAGCTTGTTTACAAAGTCATGTAAACAAGAACGTTGATTTCTTTACACTGCTTAAGGGAATACGAGAAAGCAGTTTAACATACCTAGGTTTCTCTAGGAGAATGTGGCTTAATGTGCTGATGTAAACACATAAGCGGCATTCTGATGGGTGTTTGAAGAGTACGCATGCGTGGAACAGATGAGCATAACAAACGTCAAAGGATGGAGCCCAACAACATGTCAACACAACAGAAAGAATTCATCATTTCTGGGAGTACATTGGGAAAACACATATAATATAAACTATAACCATTTATACACATGAATGTAAAATATCGACAGTCCTTAACAATGCTTTTTAAATAACACACATGGTATCTGAGGAAGACTTCACTATTTTACCCTGTAGATTCGCTTTATTTTCAGATATTCTATATTTGTTGTGGTGTTTGTTTCCTTAACTTACTATCACAACCTTCATGTGAATTACAGTGCAGTATTGGGGGTTTCCCCTCTTACATAAAACTCTCATCCACACCCTCCTCCTTGTCACACTCCTCCCCCGCACGATTCATGCCGGGGCATCTCTGGAGGGGAGATGCTGATCTTCTAGCCATTCCATCAGCCAGTGGTCCACCCTGCCGCTTGGGAACCTGGGGGAGAGAGATAGAGAGAGGAGAGAGAGAGAAAATGTGCCCGCCGGTTCCCAGACACGCCATCACCTGGTCCTCAACCGCGCCTCCCCTCTGGCGGACGACATCTTGATCCTCCCCTGGTGGACGGCAGCAAGCCCTCCGACCCCAGGCAGATGGAACCACTCCTACCGTTGTCAGCAGACAGAAGTGGTTCTTCTGGCTCTCGGTATCTGGCAGCGACCCCTCCGTCCCAGGCAGACGGCCGTGGCTGTTCCTTTGGGCAGACGGCAGCGGTGAGGACTCCAAGTTATAACATACCTCCACCCTCCCAGGTTTCGGCCCCACTGTGACAGTATAAGGATGGGCAAGGAGGAGGCGGGAACTAGCTGAACATATAACAACATAGGACATAAAACACAAGACGAACACACATGCAGCACAGCCATGTGCGTCTCTCTCTCAGACTGCCATCTCCGGCTCCCCCTTATCTCGCTCTCCTGCAGATCAGCTGATTCAGCGCCAGCCGTGCACCCTCAAGGCCCAGTCACATCCTCCTCCTCGTTGCACCTACCCTAATTATCTATTCTTACATATTTAAATCCACACTACTCCCTTGCAGTCCATAAGCTGATTTCTGCTTGAATTTCAAAACATAATGTTACTCATCTGCTCAAATTGCCAAGTTCATTATGTTACTGAAGAGAAGGCAAGGATTACTTAAATCTTACTGCTTAAAGATGCAATTTGATTGAGCTTAGTAATTACTTAAGTAATTGGGAAAATTTCAACCATATCTGTCACAAATAAATATAACAAATCACATTTTAATACATTCACTGTCATTGCATGGATCGCCATATTCACTGACTGAAAATCTTTTGAATCATAGCCTCAGGGTTTCGAGTAAATATGAAATTCCCCAGTAAGATGCTTAATACACAATGGAATTGTATTACATCCACTTTGCAATGACAACATTTGAATTCTCTTGGAGAGGATGCAAAATATTCAATCCAACATTCATTGAGTTCTCGAAAGTGATTTGAAAGCATAAGAGCAAAAGCACTTCCAAACTTGGACTAAAAGGAAATGTTTCAAGCACTCAGTTTGACAGCTCTAAACTGACATGAACTGGTTAGAGAAAACAAAAGATGTCTATATTATGAATAAAACAGATAGAATGGGCAGGGGAAGAAATAAATAATCAGAGGGACCAAGCAAGAAAGAAGATAAGATGTCACCTCAGCAGACAGCTTCAGTCAAAAGGGAATTGATGGAAAGAGAGGGAAAAAAAGATAGAAATCAATGACTTAAAGCTGTCGTGTGAAATTGTCTTGATGTTAAAATACAGTAAAGGACTTGACGTAGGTAGGGAAAGGAGGACATAGGAACTGGGTTCTTCAACTCAAAGGTATAGTTCAAAAGGGCTTTCCAGCAGTACACATTCCATTTTAAACACAACAGTCTCTTTCAGACAGGTCTCTCTCCCTGGTCTTCTTCTTCTTCTTCTTGTTTCATGGCGATTAACTCTTTAGGAGCATTATTGCCATAATCACCTTGCATGGGTGATGAGGCTGAAGTTTAAAATATGTATTGATGTTTCATACTCCTTCCCAATCCATGAATCAGAGCGCATGCTCATGCTAGCGCTGCATGTTCAGCTGCTCTAACATTCACAATTAGCTCTTCATGCTCCAGATTAGGTAGAGTATTTCCATCCACACATATTACATTCTAGACCCTAGACCCGAGTCATATATAAATTTAATTAGTGCTAATTTAATTAAACCTTTTCCTAATATATTCTCATTCTTTATTCTGTCCTCCCCATTCTTAAAGTGACCAAAAAATATATCACGATATGTATTATATTTACTACACATAGAAAGCACATGACATACATTTTCAGATACACCACACACATCGCATAATTCATTTTCATGCAAACCCATAAGTGCCAGTGTTGATTTCAACCCTGTGTGTCCCAGTTTTAATCTAGACAGTAATACTTCTTTTCTATTTACTCCCTGGCAATGTATCCTCCCTACTGTCTCTGTAATACTATAACACCATCTCCCTGTGTTACTACTGTCCCATCTAATTTGCCACTTATTCATTAACTTTTCCTTTAAAAACTATTTTGCCTCCTTTTTCCCCATAGGTACTTTAACATCCACCTCCCTCTTGTCTTGTGCTTTTGTTGCTAGTTTTCAGGAACCTCATTACCAGATACCCCAATGTGTGCTGGTACCCACTATTCCAGCCTCTTTCAGTTGCTATAATGATAAATATACTTCCATTATAAAATCTTCTCTGTCTGATCTTGAATGCATTATACTAGATTAAAGCTGAAGAAGAATCTGAGCATATTACTACTTTGTTTGGTCTGACTTGTTCCAACCACTGTAGTGATATTATTATAGCTGTTAACTCTGTAGTGTACACAGATTTACATTTACATTTATGCATTTGGCAGATGCTTTTATCCAAAGCGACTTACAGCACACTTATTACTGGGACAATCCCCCAGAGCAACCTGGAGTTAAGTGTCTTGCTCAAGGAACCAGCGACCTTCTGATTACCAGTTATGTGCTTTAGTCCACTACGCAACCACCACTCCAGATAACTCATCTGGTAATTTCAAACTATTTATTTTTTAATTTTGGAATATATACACCTATTCCAACCTTTTGACAGACAGGTTTGACAGACAGGTTCCTTATCTGTGAATATTTGTAAAATAGAGTAAAATGTATAAATTAAAATAGCATTAACCTCATTTCCAATGTATTCTTCTTTAGACTTGTCTAGTGAGCTCAAATCTACAAATGGTTCAGGGATTCTCCAAGGTGGAGTATCATTAAGCGGTACATTAGGACAAAAGATCTTATTGTCCATGCCACATTCCTTATCCCACATTCTACTCTTCAATCCAAAACTATTTCCTCCATCATATGAATATTCCCAGCACTCCTCCAATACTTTGCGAGTAAGATGATTATTTGTTGATTGTTGAAGATTCACCCAGTATGTCACTACCAGTTTTTCCCTTCTAAGATCTAGAGGCATCCTCTCCCTGATCTCTGGTGTGGTCGCTCTTTATCGCTCTCCCCATTGCTTACTGCAGTTAGAAACAGGTGTTCAATTAGTCATTATCGGGCCCAGGCATATGCACACTTACTGCTTCCTCTCTCTCCGGACGAACGCTCAACCATGCCCCTGCCGCAACAAATACTTTTTCCTTTTTTCTGCTTGATATGCAGAGACAACAATATATAATGCATTTGTAGTTTGATTTCACAAAACACATTTAAAAACACTTGTATTTATACATTCTTCTGTCTTTGTTTGAGCATCCCAATCAGCTAGACACAGCAAAATTGGCTCAATAAATGGCATACCGGTGGAAAATGCAGGCAGTGTATGGAAAACCTGCAAGAAAACAATCATTATTTTTTCAATTCTGTTTGGTGATGCTAAATGTTCTGGAATTACACACACACTCTCTAAATTTTAGACATAGAAATTAGCATAAGAAGCAGAAATGTATTAAAAATACACTACACTGCAACACTATTTACATTGTATTAAGAATGTCTCCCTCATGTTTCCGGGGACTATTATTTTGAAGTTTCCCCCGGAATACGTTTCCCATCATGCACTGCCATCATAACTGTCATCTGTTCCTGATTGTTCTCACTTGTTTTCCATTCACTCATTAGCTCCTGTTTGTGTGTGTGTGTATATATATATATATATACCCTATAGTTTTTGCATTCCCTTTCTGATTCTGATTGTGGTTTTTGACTGTCATTATTTTTATTAAAGCCTGCACAGAGTTCCTACATCTCCTCTCAGCAACCATTCGTAACAGGCTGATAATTTCTTTAAAATTATTTGTGATGTTTTAACCCAACAACTGAAATAAATTAAAAGTCTCAAGAACATTCTTCTCTGATGTTCTCCAGAAGTACACACACGAGCTCTTTCTTAAAAGCTTTCATATTTTCAGACTTACATGTTCAGCCAAAGTGCACTCCTTGCAATGGTCCAATAATTTATAACCCTTTATGTCAGACAGCCATTTAAAAATTATTAACGGCCCTTCCATATTTCCATCATCTTTAACACCTGCAGTGCTTTAGCCCCAGACTTCAGAGGCTGTCTGTGAAGCACGGTCATGACTTCACTGTAGCGGTTTATCTGAGTGAATTTTATGTTAGTAACATTGTGCAATACCTAATAAATTTAATCCAGAAATAAGTGTATAGTATCATTCTTTAATAAATCCCTTGAGGGGTCATCCATCCATCTATCCATCATCAAGTAATTTCCTCAGGGGTGAGAGAGCAGTTCTCACCATTGCCATTTTACTATTAGTTGCACTGTTTTTATTGTTGTTCTATTATCTTACTAAACTGTGTGCTATAGTCAAATTCTCACCTGTTTTAGGGCAATGCAGGAAAATTAGCTAACAGATTTTCTCAGTCGCTTTGGTACATTTCTTGAATCATACTAAATATTTGCTAACCAGTAAGTGTATTTCTCTAAATAATTTGTACAAACAGCACCACACAATGGATTACCTGCAAAAGCCTGTAACTTGCTCAGAATCCTTAGTTCATCTCTCAAAAGTAAATATTTATGCCATTGAACATATCAGTCCCATCAGAATGACAAGTCCTTGGGTCATTGTTCACAAACAATATAGTCAAAAGGCTCAACCATGTTGTCAATATAACAGTGTTGATGACAGTGATTAAAAATGCACAAGGCTGTACTTTTTCTGTATGGCATATCAATTTTAACAGTACAAAGTTACACAGTACTGTATGTGGGACACTGATTTCAAGAGATTGGACATGATTCACATTAATGCTTTGACTGTTGGTCTGTCCACAAATTATAGTACAATGTCTGTAGCTCCTTACTCTGCCACAATTCCTTTAAAATGGTACAGCTGTTTCATGCTCATGTGGTATCTTTTCAGTACCCTGTCGATAGTTGAGATGCTAACAGATTGGATGTTTTCAAAGACATTGTGGTCTTCTAAATGGCATGCTGTATCTCCCTTAGCCTAATGGCATTGTTTGCTCTGACCAAGATACAAATAGCCTCCTCCTGTTGAGTTGTGAGAAGGGGCCCTCTGCCACCCCTGTGAGGTAGAAAAAAATATGTCACTGTCCAAATACACACACACGTGTGTTGTTTGTGTGTTACAGTATGTATCTTTATAAAGTATTTACTGTACACTGTAAAATGCAAGATGACTACTGTAAACATGACATAAGCAATTGATAATTTAGGAAACAGCACATAGTTGTACATAATCAATTGCATGAATGTACCAAAGCATGGGCAATTTGTTCAAAAGAATGATAAATTGATGTGCACAAGTGATTAGATGAGGTGGAGGTTGAACAAGAAGTTTTGAGAATTTAAATTGTAATTTTTGAGGTACATTACCCGTTATGAAGCCAAGAGGAGTTGAACCCAGATGCAGTTTATTGAACAACTCAGGAATTAACAGAGAGAGAAAAGGGAAAACCACAGATTAAATCAGGAATCTTGGTAAAAAACATAAACGATAACCAACTGGTAACTTCCTCACAAAACTAGGATTCAAGGAAGAGCTAAACACACTAGAAAAATGTCCAAACAAGACTAGACAAAGACTGAGGAAATGTGGTGAGACTTTATAGTGTCCTGGTTGATGGTTTTGATGGGGAGCAGGTGGAAGTAATTAATAATCAGGAGATTTTTATACAAAATTAACTTAAAATGGATATGTTTGTAAACAAAGGTCTCAGCTAACGAACCATGTAAGGGAACAGGTTTTGTTTTTCTTTTTTATTGCCTTTTCTCCCAATTTGGGATGCCCAATTCCCACTACTTAGTAGGTCCTTGTAGTGGTGTTGTTTGATAGTTTGGGGAAGGAAAAAAGGCGGTATACTAAGGAGGTTCCTAATTAACCATTCGCCTCCTGGCGTGTCGGTCAGAACACAGGATAGGATCCAAACAGCCAGGTTCCATTCTAAAGGGGTTTATTTACATTGAAGAAGCCACAAGTCACAGGCACATGACCGGTTGCATATTCAGGTAGTCAGGTTGATATGAGGGTATAGGAGAGTATGTGAACAAGTTTATACTTGTGTGTACGTGTCTATGTGTGTGTGTGTGTGTGTGGTTAGTCACTCATGGACGCACACTTTAGCACCCACAACAAGTTTTCTTGGCACATATCACAGACATGTATTTCGTCTGTTTTGTTCAGCTGTATAATGCCGTTGATTGACTGGCGCTCTAAGCTCCACCTTTCCAAAAGGGGTGGTTACTCACCTCAGTCAGGGTGGTGGAGGACAAGTCTCAGTTGCCTCCACTTCAGAGAGAGTCAATCCACACATCTTATCACGTGGCTCGTTGTGCATGACACTGCGGAGACTCTACATTTGGAGGCTCATGCTACTCTCCGCGATCCATGCACAACTTACCACACTGAGAGTGAGAACCACTAATTGCGACCACGAGGAGGTTACCCCATGTGACTCTTCCCTCCCTAGCATCTGGACCAATTTGACTGCTTAGGAGACCTGGCTGGAGTCACTCAGCACACCCTGGATTCGAACTCTTGACTCCAGGGGTGGTAGTCAGCATCAATACTCGCTGAGCTACCCAGGCCCGAAAGGAATAGGTTTTGACAAAAATGTACAAAAATGTATATATTTCCAACTTAACCATATGTCGTACACTGGATCCATTTTGTTTTTTAAAGTGTTAAATCTGCCTCTATAACCTAAACTAAAATGGCAAAATTTAAGCTGTGACTACAGAGATTTCAACATTGTTTGTTTAAAGTATACAATTTATGAAATTTACCAGATTATATGTCCTAATGTTGCATACACCCTGAGCAAAAAGTGTGAAAGGAGTTATAGCTAACCATGACTATACAAAAAATTCAAAAAGTGAGGACACAATTTTGATAAATATATTTTAAAGTTTACTCCAAGTATTGTTTGATATCTTACAGATCCCTACCTTTCATTTGATATTAATATTTCTGAATTTGTTGCATTTTTAAACTCTTTGTTTGGCAATTTAACATAGTGATTATTGCTGAGGACAAGTTAAGTTACATGTGCTTCCAAGAATAGAGCATGCATTTAAAAAATATTCTAATGAAATTATTTTTAAATATAAGTAATAAATGCCCTGAGTATACACATTTTCTTTATATTTAACTTTTTCAGTATTTTTATTATGATTAATTTCTTGATTCTTAACATAATGAGGAATTCTTTATGTAAGATATGTTTTGTCCCTAATCTCAAAAATCAGTTATTTCCCTGTTTGGATTATGTTTATATATAACGGGTTAGCGTCCCAATCAACCATAGGATGAAATATTGATAAAAAATAAATTAAAAAATAAAAGAAAAGAAAAACAGGAGTGGTGGCGTGAGTGGCGTAATGGGCTAAAGCACTAAACTGTTAAGCAGAAGGTTGTCGGTTCGATCCCCACAGCCACCACCATTGTGTCCTTGAGCAAGGCACTTAACTACAGGTTGCTCCGGGGATTGTCCCTGTAATGAGGGCTCTGTAAGTCAGCTTTGGATAAAAACGTCTGCCAAATGCCTAAATGTAAATGTAATTATTTTCTATAGATTTACATAATTATTGAGAACATATGGATCAATATCACATTTTAAATCAATATTATATCACAAAAATTAATTCACAATTACTTATATTTACGTATGCAATGTATATAACCTTTACAAATAATTTCAGTGTAGTTTAATAGTCTAATCATGCAATAATAAGTTAAATAGTGTAATAGTAAAGTAGTGTATAATGCCGTTGATTGACTGGCGCTCTAAGCTCCACCTTTCCAAAAGGGGTGGTTACTCACCTCAGTCAGGGTGGTGGAGGACAAGTCTCAGTTGCCTCCACTTCAGAGAGAGTCAATCCACACATCTTATCACGTGGCTCGTTGTGCATGACACTGCGGAGACTCTACATTTGGAGGCTCATGCTACTCTCCGCGATCCATGCACAACTTACCACACTGAGAGTGAGAACCACTAATTGCGACCACGAGGAGGTTACCCCATGTGACTCTTCCCTCCCTAGCATCTGGACCAATTTGACTGCTTAGGAGACCTGGCTGGAGTCACTCAGCACACCCTGGATTCGAACTCTTGACTTCAGGGGTGGTAGTCAGCATCAATACTCGCTGAGCTACCCAGGCCCGAAAGGAATAGGTTTTGACAAAAATGTACAAAAATGTATATATTTCCAACTTAACCATATGTCGTACACTGGATCCATTTTGTTTTTTAAAGTGTTAAATCTGCCTCTATAACCTAAACTAAAATGGCAAAATTTAAGCTGTGACTACAGAGATTTCAACATTGTTTGTTTAAAGTATACAATTTATGAAATTTACCAGATTATATGTCCTAATGTTGCATACACCCTGAGCAAAAAGTGTGAAAGGAGTTATAGCTAACCATGACTATACAAAAAATTCAAAAAGTGAGGACACAATTTTGATAAATATATTTTAAAGTTTACTCCAAGTATTGTTTGATATCTTACAGATCCCTACCTTTCATTTGATATTAATATTTCTGAATTTGTTGCATTTTTAAACTCTTTGTTTGGCAATTTAACATAGTGATTATTGCTGAGGACAAGTTAAGTTACATGTGCTTCCAAGAATAGAGCATGCATTTAAAAAATATTCTAATGAAATTATTTTTAAATATAAGTAATAAATGCCCTGAGTATACACATTTTCTTTATATTTAACTTTTTCAGTATTTTTATTATGATTAATTTCTTGATTCTTAACATAATGAGGAATTCTTTATGTAAGATATGTTTTGTCCCTAATCTCAAAAATCAGTTATTTCCCTGTTTGGATTATGTTTATATATAACGGGTTGCGTCCCAATCAACCATAGGATGAAATATTGATAAAAAATAAATTAAAAAATAAAAGAAAAAGAAAAACAGGAGTGGTGGCGTAGTGGGCGTAATGGGCTAAAGCACTAAACTGTTAAGCAGAAGGTTGTCGGTTCGATCCCCACAGCCACCACCATTGTGTCCTTGAGCAAGGCACTTAACTACAGGTTGCTCCGGGGGGATTGTCCCTGTAATGAGGGCTCTGTAAGTCGCTTTGGATAAAAACGTCTGCCAAATGCCTAAATGTAAATGTAATTATTTTCTATAGATTTACATAATTATTGAGAACATATGGATCAATATCACATTTTAAATCAATATTATATCACAAAAATTAATTCACAATTACTTATATTTACGTATGCAATGTATATAACCTTTACAAATAATTTCAGTGTAGTTTAATAGTCTAATCATGCAATAATAAGTTAAATAGTGTAATAGTAAAGTAGTGTGGTGCACGATAGACAGTAAATTAGAGTGTGTGTAAAGTAAAAAGCTCAGAAAGAGCTCCGAAGTTTCTTTCTTTCTTTTTTAATAGATTTTTCAGGTTTGTTTTTTGTTAATAACAAGAGTGTGAGGTTTCCAGTGAATTCTTCAAGTTAAGTTTAATTTAGGCAGCTCCCTCAATGCTGAGCTAAAGCAAAGATGAGGCCTGCAATCAAGTCTTCCACAACTACCAACTATTTTTTATAGATCGCATGAACCTAATTCATCAACAACAACTCCACTTGAACAGATAATGACCAAATCACCCATTAATGCCCCACACTGAGCAAACAGTTGTGAAAATATTTCACTGAGCGATTGCTTCACTGAGAGAGATAAATAAGCAGACTCCCCATTGTTCTGGGCTTGAGCTCATTTGTGCTCTTGACACTAAAACCGGCTAAGACCACAGAGATCAAATGCTTTATGATAGATGCCTGCAGAAAAAACAGGCCAAGATCATACATCACTGCTTGCTTTGTTGAAGACCTCCTCAATCAGATCAAAGATGATAATGTAGCTACCGATTTCAACTGCGTTAAGAAAGTCATATGGCATGCATTGGAAGTGTTCTGTCTAGAAAACATATTAGACAGTGTTTACAATAACTATGGAACAAACACAGGAGCTGTTGCTAGCAACCAGGATGAGGAAAACACTATTAACATAGGAAATGGGATTGTGTTTACGTGTACAACAAAAATCACATAATATAAATCTGGCAACGCAAGAACAGTCCTCACATTAGATTTTTTAAATCATTGGGTTTTCCTCCAGTTTTGGCGCAAAAAACACCAAAAAAACAGACATGTGCACTTTTAACAAGCTGCCAGAATGCCCACAGAGCTAATTACATGCAGAACAAACCGGTTTATGATCTTTCCATAACTTAAGGACTTTTAAACCTCCCGGTCAGATCTCCTTATGTGAGGGAATTGGTAGGAAGTTTAGATGTCTTTCAAAGCGTTCAAATATCTAAATGGCATCCTCATCATTTATAGGAACTCCAAACTCTACTGTCAGATTGCCAGTAAAGCTGTTACATGAAGAGTGAATTCTAGCAAAAGCCTTGATTTAGCTTAAAGGTGCAGTCAGTAATTTTTTCCTGATAAAAGATTTACTCCCAAAAAATGAATAGTAATTTTGAAACATATGTATAAAATCATTACCACTCACATGAGATGAGGAATCTATTAATATCAGTAACCTTATAAAAGCTGTTTTATAGTAAATAAAGCAGGGGCACAGCCATGTTAGAATCACATGATCAGCTGAATACTACTCGCTTAATCTCAGTGACCGTCTTGGTATTGGACACTTTCACTCTTTAATTAACTTTATCATGGCTGATTGTGAATAGTGAATTTCTACAATGGCATCTTTAACTGAAAACTATTGATTTTGAATGTTGCTGCATCCACACCACTAGGTGTCACTGTAAGTCCAAGATGACAAGATCAAAAACTAAATGAGTGCACCTTTAAACTATAATCTTTTTATCAAGGGAAGGTGATTAACTGCTTAAGGCGTTTACATGACCTTACACGTTGTCAGGTTATTAAGCATAATTCCTGTAAGATTGTTGATATAAACACACTCATTCACACTTGTAGGTAGTTTTGCAGCATTGAAGAATGAGAGTGCAGTTGTGCCGATAAGCAACATGTTTCTTTGCCTTAAGGTTTAGTTTGTTTTGATTGCTGTGTGTGCAGAAGAGAGGAAGTTTATGATTTCACCCTGAATAGCATGAGGTCTGGAGAGATGTGTATTTGTCTTGCTTTATATGCGAGGTCTGGGGATGTTATTAATCACTGCTGTTTTACTTTAATGCAGTTGGTACTATTCATCATGATCGGCCACAGAAAGTTACCAATTGAGAGTGATTTAATCGGAAGGCAGCCACCGGAATAGGAATGAAACCACTCTATGACATTTGTTATTGCAAAATAAATACATTCAGCTCTGGAGATTATTTTTTAGTCATGAAAAACAAATGGCACCCCTTGAAGTGCTTAAACACTGATTACATTTAAGGTTTAAATGCATTCAGGTTGGAAAATTGATACCTAGTGTTACAGAATAAGATGGATTCAGTCATGCCCAATCATCCATTCTAAGACGCTAATGTTGTTTTTGCATAAAAAAACAAAACTGACCCTACATGTACTAATACATTTACATTTATGCATTTGGCAGATGCTTTTATCCAAAGAGACTTACATGATAAAATTTGTAATCTGAGCACATGATAATTTTAGTGATAAACAACATGTTCTCACAGGAATACTCAATATAATGTGAACAAGCTTTTCTCATAGCACTCAAAGGACATCAAGATTTTCACTGATAAAAGTCTTTAATTTTGAGTTGTTTATATTACAGTATATACTATATGCCTTTAGAAGAGTTGGAATATGGTGCACAAATCACATGGATTACTTTTATGATACTTTTGTGTCCTTTTTTAAGCTTTAACTTGAGATGCTATCCATTGTTGTTGTATTGAAAATTCCTCCTTTTGTGATCAGCAGAGGAAAGAAAGACATAAGTGTTTGGAACTACATGAGGGTAAATAAATTATGACAGAATTTTTGGGTGCACTATTCTTGTTATACAAAGTGCAAAATCAATTTGGTTTTCCATAACTAAAGGGATGTTTAAACAATCTAATCAGACACCTCTCTCTTTATCCCACACATGGAAATTGGGAGGAAGTTTAGACGCCTTTCAGCGACATCAAAAATATCTAAGGGGCAACCTGATATATAGGACCTCCAAACTCTCCTGACCTTTGTCTCAGTACGCAGTACTGCTCAGAGCAGAAGATTGGGTAACACTTTATTTTACGTAGTCCTTGATACAGAGTAATTACTTAGTTAATTACTTAGTAATAAACGTTGTAATTACATGTGCCAAAATGTAATTAACATGTGACTAAGTTATGGTACAGCTTGCACTTACAGATTGTAATTACACACATGTAATAGGCAGCTACTGTTACACATATGTAACAAGCCGAGTCTGTTACATACGTGTTACAAACTTGGTACACTGTAATTATGTAAGAAAGTACTTAGTACCACACAATGTAACAAGAAGTACTTAAATATAATAGGCTACTAAGGTCTGCAGTTACACATGGCAAATGTGTATGTTTTGTAGCATTACATGTATGTAACATAAAATAAAGTGTATCAAGATTGTACTTGAGTGCAATTCATGTATTCATACTATCCATCTTAAATAACCCACTAGTTCACCACTAAATACATGCATTAGCTTTTATTACATTAAATTACAGGTATAAGCTAAAATAAAGTGTATCAAGACTGTACTTAAGTGGACTTCATGTGTATCTACATACCTTGTCCATATGTACCTTAGTTTGAATTAACTCACTAGTTTACAGCTTAAATACATGCATTAGCTTCTTTATTACATTAAAATTACAGAAAATTACACAGGTATAATCCACGTAAAATAAAGTGTATCAAGACTGTACTTAAGTGGACATCATGTGTATCTACATACCTTGTCCATATGTACTTTAGTTTGGGTAAACTCACTAGTTCACAGCATAAATACAAGCAGTAGCTTCCCAACTACATTACAATTACAGAATACTGTATTTTAACTCAACAGTGTAGAGTTGAATTGATGTGGTTACCCTTTCCATCCACCTGCCTGCACACAAAAGGTGACATTATCAAAATGACAAGTCAAATTGTAAATTTATTTTCCCCCTTCAAATACAACATATAATTAGCAATGTAATTAGGAAGCTAATGCATGTATTTAAGCTGTGAACTAGACAGTTAATTCAAACTAAGGTACATATGGACAAGGTATGTAGATACACATGAAGTCCACTTAAGTACAGTCTTGATACACTTTATTTCACGTAGCTTATACCTGTGTAATTTTCTGTAATTTTAATGTAATAAAGAAGCTAATGCATGTATTTTAGCGGTGAACTAGTGGGTTATTTAAGATGGATAAGGTATGTAGATACACATGAATTGCACTCAAGTACAATCTTGATACACTTTATTTTATGTTACATACATGTAATGCTACAAAACGTACACATTTGCCATGTGTAACTGCAGACCTTAGTAGCCTAATATATTTAAGTACTTCTTGTTACATTGTGTGGTACTAAGTACTTTCTTACATAATTACAGTGTACCAAGTTTGTAACACGTATGTAACAGACTCGGCTTGTTACATATGTGTAACAGTAGCTGCCTATTACATGTGTGTAATTACAATCTGTAAGTACAGGCTGTACCATAACTTAGTTACATGTTAATTACATTTTGGTACATGTAATTACAATGTTTATTACTAAATAATTAACTAAGTAATTACTCTGTATCAAGGACTACGTAAAATAAAGTGTTACCGAAGATTGTTTTCCTGTGAGTGAGATTTTCTTTAAAGAGCTCTGTGCTGGTCTAGAGGTGAGAATGATAATAAAGTGGAGCTTAAAGCTTGCTTACTCTGGCTTCAACCTTTTTAGCAGCATTACAAATTTCACCTGTATTACCCAGTGTGTTCAAATAGAAACACCTCGCAAAGTTCAGCTGAGTCAATAGCATTAGGGTGGGAAATCCAGCTACCTCATGGCGGTCAGACAGGAAGTAGCACAGAGATGACCAGCAGGGCATATTGAAGGTACATTTATTTACACACCATCTTTCACCAAAGTACAGAGGGTCATGAAAGTGGGGCTTTTATGGCACGAGAATATAAAAGAAAACGTTGACATACCTGCTAAGCTTACCCACATACCCACAAGCAGGTCCGGGATGGCATGAGAAAAAGCATTGCCACCCCAGCATCCAAATGTATTAAATGAAAATGTAAGTACAGTGTCCTTAATTTGACAATGTTTAGGGGTTTATTTATGTAAAACTGCCTAAACTCTCACCAAATGACTGCAGACCCATTTATTGATTACAGCAGCAACCAATCCCATGACTGTTTACAGCAGCAGCCAATCACAGCATCGACCAATTGCCTAGCTACTATTGCAGCATGTGTACAATGTTTGGGCTCTTGCAGGTTGATGTGCTTATTTCCTTAACAACAATGACCACATGGACAAATACGTGGAAAAAATAGGTAAAAAATTAATTTCTCAGTTGTTTCCAAGTATTCACTGAATGATTATTTGATACATCACTTATGGGTCAGTTATAGGTTGAGAGACAGATGAGACGTGTCATCACCACTTTTTGAAATAGCTTTTGTATGTGTATAATCCAGATGAAACATATCCAGTTCTTGAGTTGAATTTTCTATTTAATCTGTGTGTTTTGACTGGTGATGCGGCTCTAATGTGTTATTTTGAATGTTATGATAAGTGTTCATTGTGGCTGTTATCAGTGTTGTTTAGTGTCAGCAGTTTTGCCGCAGCTCACGCTCTTTTTCGTGTCCCCCATTTTGGTGGCCTTCTCGACCATATTGTTTGTGTGTATGTAATGTGTGTTTGTGTGTGTTGTCTTTTTCTCTCCCACTCTCAGGTGTGCGGTAACCAGGTGAGCTGATTGTTGATGGGGTGCACCGGTGCGCAGTGTGTTTGCTCCCTATATAAACATAGTATTTCATGGCTAGGTTGTGTGATGAGAGACGGTTGTTCATGAACTGTCATCTCGTTCATGGGCATTACGCATTTCTGCTGCCAGAGTGGAAAGATTGTGGTTGTCGCTGTCTGAATTGCTGAGTTCGCTGTACTTTCATATACAGATCTGTCAATAAATGTATCTGTGTTTCTGTTACTCTCGTCTCCCTGCATCTTTTATTGCAGTTTATTTTTAAAGTGTAACACCCATCCACTGACGTGTGTGCTTTTTATTAAAATAAAAAGTTATATTTGGGCAAATTAGAATCCAAAACCTCTAAAAACTAAAGGCAAAAAGTTACCACTAGATCAATCAGTCATGTTCTTAATCATAGTGCTTATCTATGTATAACCTATATCTACTGACTAACAAAATCCCAAGAATGATAGTTGCAGATGTAGAAATGAAATTACCATAAAATGTTAAATATTTTTTTGTTTTCTTGAATTGGTCATTAAGTATGACTTGATCAAAACAATTTAAAATGATCTTTTTCTGTGCATAACAATTAATATTCATGAGTTTGCAGCACTGTCCCCCCCGCAGTACAATTTTCGGTACAGTTTATTTTTATTTAGACCTAACTTTGTGTTAATCTTTGCTTTCAAATTGATTATTCCAGCTGTTACAAATGTGATAGGTCTACAGTACTTTATTAGCAGAATAACTTGGGATATGCATGCATTTTCCATCCATGGGTACACTTAACAAAGGTGGTGATGTTTAGTCCAGATTGCCAGTTCTATATGTTAATCTAAGGAATATTTATAATTTATTGATGTGTTTAATAGACAATTTATTTGTGCTCTGGAGATTTGGAATTTTGTTACTTATTTTTTATTATGCAAAAGTATATATTTTTTAATGTTGGCAAATCAGTATTAAAATGGTTACTATGTGGTTCCTGTGGAAATGCAGTTCTATCACAAATTCATAGACATTTACAATTTGATAGTGACTCAAATAATTAATTAGTACTTGTTGCACTGAAGATTGGTAAATAATCCATAAGAACTATGGGTGCTTTCTTTAGTGTTGCCAACCCTCATAGTCTTCATGCCACCCCATAAAGAAAAAAATCATGATCCGCCCCTGCTAACAAGTAGATTATTTTTCCCAGATGTCCACTCAACATTAGCTTTTTTTCTTTTATGACCATTTTCCACACTCTCTTTGACCCTTAGAAGTCTTAAAGAAACAGAAGTGGCCTGTTTAATTCTATGTAAATTCCCTCTTAAGTTTTTGCAACCTCATTCAAAATATACTTCAACTTTGTTTCTAACATGGTATTTGCAGAGTAGCAGAGTCTACACAAAGCTAGGAACAGCACAAAAATTGGCTGACTTTGATACATTTGGCACTCTTTGTTATTTCTATCTACTCTATTTCTGAGTTCTGAAAGTATGTTTTCATATCTAAACTGTTTATGGTAAAAGATCAAGGAAAATTGAATTCCTCATGATATTACACCTTTAACTTTCAACTTCAACAAGAATTATTTTATTTAATTTATGCATATTTACATAATGAATTCACACAGAACACATAAAATTCATGGCTTGCACACTGTTTGTTTTTCTCACTCTATTGTTCTGGCAAACAATAATACGTTTTCATATGAAAAAAGACAAGCTGACAGAGCAATTTATTCTCACTATAAAGGGCCCCGCACACACATTGTATAAGCGTACCTTAAGCAAGTAAAACAAAATCTAATTTTGAAACAGGGAACTGTGTCCTGCATATGGTTTTCTCTGGCCCCCATGGGATCACTAAAGATTGGAGTCAATGTTTGGTCTTATCTGATAGAGACTGATGGATTTTGGTTCTTGGTCCAGTTTTATTTAAAGCATTCCATTTTCAGCATTTTTCATTTGTGAAAAGTCGGAGGATAAAACAGACGAAGTGCTACTCATTACTGGATATGCAAAGACACAATGTGGAATTGTCCAAAAGGATACAATACAAATACTAGGTTTGCAGTTCTTCTAGTTACTGAAACACTTGCAAAAGTCTATTTTCAGCTGTAAAGAACAGGAAACTCATTTGATTGATTTCATTTGATTAATGATTTCAGTAAACCCAATCCCAACTTCTTTGAAGTAAAAGTCATAGAATGATTGCAAAAATAAAGCACCAACACAACCAATCATCATATTTCACTTACTTCTAGGTAAAATAAGATTCACTTACTCTCATTTATCAGGATAAAAAAAAATTGTCTTGAGAATATGACCAGAGGTGGCCATGCTTACAATACAGTAAGCCCTTTTTGGCACAATCCCAAAGACGTTGAGTATGTTCCTGTGCAGTTCTGGATGAGAACTGTATTCTAACCCTGTGGCAAAACATCTGGTCCTCTTATACAAGTTCTAATCTGTATTGTTTTAAAACTCACTAGAAAATCTATCCCCAACCCCCATACCACTTATTGACACAAACAGGTCTCCTCTATTAGATTCAGCTTTGCAGACTGTATAGCATTTCATTTAGGCATTTAAAATCTCTGCAAGAGAAAATATGTCTGGGCTCTGAAGGCCTGAGCTCTGTCAATGGGGAGAATGGAGGGTGATAAGTATATTCTGTACAGTTTAAAGGGCATATACAGTGTGAACAAGGGCGTTGGAACCCTGACTTGTAGAAATAACTAAATTCATCCTCTCCACTTTATGTGAAATAATAATTACATTTTAATACGTTGATTTTGCTTAGTTGCAGTGTGAGGGGAAAAAAGCTTAGCAATTCGGCTAAACCGAAGATTTTAAGACACAGGGGAAGCCTCTGACAGCTGGTTACCTTGGCAATAGGCGGAACTAATTAAAAAGCAGCAATCCCATTGGCAAGCTCTCAAAGTCCAAGTTTTGATTCAGCAAATCAGTTTAAGTGAACGTAGACAATGTTATTAATATTAATGAGCCCAACAGCCTGCCAGCAGCGAAAGACACTGAGCTGCAATCTACATGAGATAAGACGTGAGCAGACAGTCAGCTTAGTCATCTTTGACAATTGAAAGTTACTGTGGTTAAAAAGATGAAACCCTTGGGATTTCTTTCATACAGTCATAGACAGAGGTGACACAAGCTTCAGAAATTGCTCAGGAAAGATCCAATTTGACACAGTTGTTAACGTATACAGGTGAAACTCGAAAAATTAGAATATCGTGCAAAAGTTCATTAATTTCAGTAATTCAACTTAAAAGGTGAAACTAATATATTATATAGACTCATTACAAGCAAAGTAAGATATTTCAAGCCTTTATTTGATATAATTTTGATCATTATGGCTTACAGCTTATGAAAACCCCAAATTCAGAATCTCAGAAAATTTGAATATTACATGAAATCAATAAAAAAAAAGGATTTTAAATACAGAAATGTCGGCCCTCTGAAAAGTATAATCATGCATATGTACTCAGTACTTGGTTTGGGCCCCTTTTGCATTAATTACTGCCTCAATGCGGCGTGGCATGGATGCTATCAGCCTGTGGCACTGCTGAGGTGTTATGGAAGACCAAGATGCTTCAATAGCGGCCTTCAGCTCTTCTGCATTGTTTGGTCTCATGTCTCTCATCTTTCTCTTGGCAATGCCCCATAGATTCTCTATGGGGTTCAGGTCAAGCGAGTTTGCTGGCCAATCAAGCACAGTAATACCATGGTCATTGAACCAGGTTTTGGTACTTTTGGCAGTGTGGGCAGGTGCCAAGTCCTGCTGGAAAATGAAGTCAGCATCTCCATAAAGCTTGTCTGCTGAAGGAAGCATGAAGTGCTCTAAAATGTCCCTGTAGACGGCTGCGTTGACTCTGGACTTAATAAAGCACAGTGGACCAACACCAGCCGATGACATGGCTCCCCAAACCAACACAGACTGTGGAAACTTCACACTGGACTTCAAGCATCTTGGATTGTGTGCCTCTCCATTCTTCCTCTAGACTCTGGGACCTTGGTTTCCAAATGAGATGCAAAATTTGCTCTCATCAGAAAAGAGGACTTTGGACCACTGAGCAACAGACCAGTTCTTTTTTCTTTAGCCCAGGTAAGACGTTTGACATTTGAAGCCCATGTCCAGGACCCGTCTGTGTGTGGTGGCTCTTGATGCAGTAACTCCAGCCTCAGTCCACTCCTTGTGAAGCTCCCCACACATTTGAATGGCCTTTTCCTGACAATCCTCTCCAGGCTACGGTCATCCCTGCTGCTTGTGCACCTTTTTCTTCCACACTTTTCCCTTCCACTTAACTTTCTATTAATGTGCTTTGATACAGCACTTTGAGAACATCCAACTTCTTTTGCAATTACCTTCTGAGGCTTTCCCTCCTTGTGGAGGGTGTCAATGATGGTTTTCTGCACAACTGTCAGGTCAGCAGTCTTCCCCATGATTGTGAATTCAACTGAACCAGACTGAGAGACCATTTAAAGGCTCAGGAACCCTTTGCAGGTGTTTAGCTGATTAGAGTGTGACACTTTGAGCCTACAATACTGAACCTTTTCACAATATTCTAATTTTCTGAGATTCTGAATTTGGGGTTTTCATAAGCTGTAAGCCATAATCATCAAAATTATATCAAATAAAGGCTTGAAATATCTTACTTTGCTTGTTATGAATCTATATAATATATTAGTTTCACCTTTTAAGTTGAATTACTGAAATTAATGAACTTTTGCATGATATTCTAATTTTTCAAGTTTCACCTGTATATATATATATTATATTTATTTTATTTTTTTTGTGTGTGTGTGTGAGAGCGTGTATTTATCACTTTGTGGGGATCAAATGTCCCCATAAGGATAGTAAAACCCGAAATGTTTGACCTTGTGGGGACATTTTGTCGGTCCCCATGAGGAAAACAGCTTATAAATCATACTAAATTATGTTTTTTGAAAATGTAAAAATGCAGAAAGTTTTCTGTGAGGGTTAGGTTTAGGGGTAGGGTTAGGTTTAGGGGATAGAATATAAAGTTTGTACAGTATAAAAACCATTATGTCTATGGAAAGTCCCCATAAAACATGGAAACACTACTGTGTGTGTGTGTGTGTGTGTGTGTGTGTGTGTGTGTGTGTGTGTGTGTGTGTGTGTGTGTGTGTGTGTGTGTGTGTGTGTGTGTGTGTGTGTGATTTGATTCTATGGTTTGGCAGGCTGGGCTAGAGTTTGAAATGTTTGACAGCAGTCCAATTATTTTTAGAATTCTTTTGTTTAATATGAACATTTTCGTTCAAATTATTAAAGTTTTATCATAAAAACGTTATATTCATATTATCATTTTATTCTTAAAAACATAAAAACTATTATTTAAAACTGCCGTATTGTGAAAAGAGGCTGATGAGAACAACCTGTCTTCACTGGGCACATCTGTTGACGTGACGCAACAACTTAAGGCTGTCTACACTGGACTTGTCAACACAAACATTCTTATCTGTTTATTTGTGATGTTGGCAGTAGTAGCACCAGTGAGTGCAAACAAAAATGGAATGGGACACCCGTTTATGCTTAAAAATATTTACTCTTTACACTGATTAGCTGCTGATAACCTATAACGCTATTTATAGAGACTGTGATAAACCAAAAGTAACCAACACACCACATCATGTAGCGAACACACACACACAAGATGAGACAGTCACAATGTCGGATGAAACTGCTTTATTAATAGAAAGCAGGCAAAAGTACATAACAGGGTAAATCCAGAGGGAGAATCGTCGAGGGAAGCGTAGGGTCAAAAGCCGGGGAATCAAAGTATCGTAAGGGGCAAATCCGGGAGAGAGTGGTAAACGAGAGCGGAGGTCGAAGCCGGAAAACAGTTAACAATTAGGGCTGAAGAACTAGACGGGACTAGCGGGATCAAAGACAGGGGAACAAGGGAGCTGGCAAGCTAAGGGGTAAACAAGAGGAGGGCAGAACTAGACGAGACTAGCGGGGGCAAAGATACAGGAAACTAAACACAATAACCAACACCCGTGAAACGGATGTGCTGTGGTATTTATAGGGGAAGGTGCAGGTGTAAACAATGAAAGGTGATGAGACGAGTGCAGGTGAAACTAATGTGCAGGAGGATTGGAAGCGCGTGAGAAACTTCGAGGAAGGGAGATAACCTACTGAGCATGTGAGCCGAGTAGGAGCAAAGTGGGCGTGAGGGCTCGAGCGAGCAAAAAGAGCGTGAAAAGCCTCGAGGGGGCGGAGCGAGGGAGTGAGGTCGAGGGAGTGAGTGTGTGTGCGACTGGCGGGGATGGGGCAGAGGAGCGGGGTTCAGTGACAGTACTCCCCCTCTGAATAGGATCGGCTCCTGACGGCCGCTGGAGGCAGTGCAGGATGATCGGGGACAGACAAAGGGAAGTGAGACAGTCCATGGGCAGTTCAAGGTAAGGTCAGGGGAACATAGTGGACAGGTGGGTGGTCGGGAGATCTAGGGGGCAGCCATAGGGCAGAGACTGGGTCAGGGTGTCTGGAAGGCGACTGGAGGACAGGGACTGGGTCCGGGGTCTGGAAGGTGACCACCTGACAGGAACAGGGTCAGGAGGCCAGGGAAGAGGCCACAGGACAGGGAGAGTGTCAGGGGGCCACCGGACAGGGTCAGGGGGCCAGGGAAGAGCCGTGAAAGGCGGAGCCGTGGAGGACTTGGGAGACGGAGCCTTGGAAGACGGAGCCGTGAGAGACTCGGCAGGCGGGTACTGAGAGGCTGAGGAGGCGGCGCCATGGGGAGCCCAAGAGACAGGGCAGAGGGAGGTGGTGCACGAGGAGGCTCTAGAGGCGGAGGCCTGGAAGGCTCTGGAGGTGGAGCCGAAGGAGGCTTTAGGGGCTGAAGGCCTGGAAGGCTCAGGAGGTGGAGCCGATGATGGTGGCGCCGTGGAAGGCTCTAGCTGAGTAGGCCTGGAAGGCTCTGGAGGTGGAGCCAAGGGAGGTGGCGCCGTGGGAGGTCCCCGAGGCTGACGCACCTGGCAGGCTCTGTAGTCTCGGGGGTAGAGCCATAGCAGGCTCGAGGGGCGGAGCTCTAGAAAGCTCTGGAGTCTTTGGGATCAGAGCCGTGAGAGGCTCGGGAGGTGGAGCCGTGGGAGGCTCTGGAGGGGGAGCCGTAGGAGGCCTGGGAGGCGGAGCCGTAGGAAGCTCTGGAGTCTTTGGGAGCAGAGCCGTGAGAGGCTCGGGAGGTGGAGCCATGGGAGGCTCTGGAGGGGGAGCCGTAGGAGGCCCGAGAGGCAGAGCCGTAGGAGGCTCTAGAGGCAGAGTCCTGGAAGGCTCGAGAGGCTTGGGGGATGGAGCCCTGAGAGGCTCGAGAGGAGGAGGAGCCCTAAGAGACTCGAGAGATGAAGCCGTGAGAGGCTTGAGGGGTGGAGCCATGAAAGGCTCGAGGGGAGGAGGAGCCTTGAGAGGCTCGAGGGGAGGAGGAGCCCTGAGAGGCTCGAGGGGAGGAGGAGCCCTGAGAGGCTCGAGAGGGGAAGCCCTGAGAGGCTCAAGAGGGGAAGCCCTGAGAGGCTTGAGAGGGGGAGGAGCCCTGAGAGACTCGAGAGGCGAAGCCGTGAGAGGCTTGAGGGGTGGAGCCATGAAAGACTCGTGAGGAGAAGCCCTAGGAGGCTTGAGAGGTGGAGCCATGAAAGACTCGAGGGACGTAACCTTGAGAGGCTCGAGGGGAGGAGGAGCCCTGAGAGGCTCGAGGGGAGGAGGAGCCCTGAAAGACTTGAGAGGGGAAGCCCTGAGAGGCTTGAGAGGGGGAGGAGCCCTGAGAGACTCGAGAGGCAAAGCCGTGAGAGGCTTGAGGGGTGGAGCCATGAAAGACTCATGAGGAAAAGCCCGGGGAGGCTTGAGGGGAGGAGCCCTGAAAGACTCGAGAGGCGAAGCCGTGAGAGGCTTGAGGGATGGAGCCATTAAAGACTCGTGAGGCATAGCCCTGAGAGGCTTGGAAGGAGGGGGAGGAGCCCTGAGAGACTCGAGAGGCAAAGCCGTGAGAGGCTTGAGGGGTGGAGCCATGAAAGACTCGTGAGGCGAAGCCGTGAGAGGCTTGAGGGGTGGAGCCATGAAAGACTCGTGAGGAGAAGCCCTGGGAGGCTTGAGAGGCGGAGCCCGGGGGGGCTCGAGAGGAGGAGCCCGCGAGGGCTCTGAGGGGCAAGCAGAGGCTGGCAGAGCCGTGGATGACTCTGGGGGCGGAGCAGAACCCGGCAGAGCCGTGGAAGACTCTGGGGGCGGAGCAGAACCCGGCAGAGCCGTGGAAGACTCTGGGGGCGGAGCAGAATCCGGCAGAGCCGTGGAAGACTCTGGGGCGGAGCAGAACCCGGCAGAGCCGTGGAAGACTCTGAGGGAACCTCTGCGGTCTTGAGCACAAGACGAGACTGGGGAGAAGGGGCCCTCTTCCTTCTCTTACGTCTTCGGCCAACAGGGGACGTGGCCATGGGGACGGTCGAGGCTACAGGCGCTGGCTCTGGGGCGGTCGAGGCTACAGGCGCTGGCTCGTTGGCCGTGGCGGGCATGGGCGCTGGCTCGTTGGCCGTGGCGGGCATAGGCACTGGCTTGTTGGCCGTGGCGGGCTGGGCGCTGGCTCGTGGGCCGTGGCGGGCATGGGCGCTGGCTCGTGGGCGCTGGCGCGTTGGCCGTGGCAGGCATGGGCGTTGACTCGCTGGTCGTGCCAGGCTTCGGGACTGGGGCCGTGACAGGCCTCGGGACTGGGGCCGTGTCAGGCTTCAAGACGGGGCCGTGTCTGGCTTCAAGACGGGGGCCATGGTAGGCTTCAAGATGGGGGCTGTGGTAGGCTTCAAGACGGGGGCTGTGGTATGGAACGCTGGTTCAGTGTCTGCCTCCCCTACAGTAAACGAGGAACCAGCGTACAGTAGGGCGAGGTCAATAAACTGAGCCAGGTTAAGGGAGCAGCGACCACCAGGGATGAATGATGAGGCTGGCTCACTCAGTCCATGTTGAAAAATGGTTTTCAGAGCCACCTCATTAAAATTCACCTGGTTGGCCAGGGCACAAAAATCCACAACATAAACCTCCAAGGGTTGACTCCCCTGACGCAACCCCACGAGTCGGGCCGCTGGCTCCATAATGTCGAGGGCGGGGTTATGAGTTACACAACCGCTGCCTCACATAAAAAACCCTTGGTCAGCGTCCGAAGAGCCATAAAACCTCTCCGGGGGTGGAGAGTGCATGGCGCTCAGAAATGCACCAGAGGCATAAACGGGCTCAGGGGCAGACACAGGTGAAATAGGGTGAAACAAATCAGAAATAGCGCATACCTGCTGCCCCTGGGCCGTGAGCGCGTGGTCATCTCTGCACACTGTAGCTCCTCGCGCCGAATGTGACGTGCTTCTCCGCTCTAGTGAGCTGCGCGAATCCTTAGCGCGGGGCATTGTGACTATCAACGGTGAGGTTGGTTATTCTGTAGCGAACACACACACACAAGATGAGACAGTCACAATGTCGGTTGATACTGCTTTATTAATAGAAAGCAGGCAAAAGTACATAACAGGGTAAATCCAGAGGGAGAATCGTCGAGGGAAGCGTAGGGTCAAAAGCCGGGGAATCAAAGTATCGTAAGGGGCAAATCCGGGAGAGAGTGGTAAACGAGAGCGGGAGGTCGAAGCCGGGAAAACAGTTAACAATTAGGGCGAAGAACTAGACGGGACTAAGCGGGATCAAAGACAGGGGAACAAGGGAGCTGGCAAGCTAAGGGGTAAACAAGAGGAGGGCAGAACTAGACGAGACTAGCGGGGGGCAAAGATACGGGAAACTAAACACAATAACCAACACCCGTGAAACGGATGTGCTGTGGTATTTATAGGGGAAGGTGCAGGTGTAAACAATGAAAGGTGATGAGACGAGTGCAGGTGAAACTAATGTGCAGGAGGATTGGAAGCGCGTGAGAAACTCGAGGAAGGGAGATAACCTACGAGCATGTGAGCGAGTAGGAGCAAAGTGGGCGTGAGGGCTCGAGCGAGCAAAAAGAGCGTGAAAAGCTCGAGGGGGCAGAGCGAGGGAGTGAGGTCGAGGGAGTGAGTGTGTGTGTGTGCGACGAAGCGGGGATGGGGCAGAGGAGCGGGGTTCGTGACACATCAGAACAAATAAGCCAATATATAAGACAATTATGGGCAAATAGTGTTCTTAACTTTTGTTCTAAGTGCTACAGATTCTTCATTTATTCAAGGATAATGGCCAATAGTCTCCTTTTGTTCTCAGTGTTATACTTAGATTCTTTATATATTGGAGGATAGTGTGTGAAACATTACTTTTTATCATAACCAAAAGCAGCAATTCGGTATATTTATGAAGTGATCCTCCAGCTGTGAGACTGTGAATATGTTTTTATAGTCCTCTCATGCACTGAACCTCTAACCTGTCAAAGACGAGAGACCCGTATCCAAGACTTCCCGCACATTCTGTTCACTTTTTCAAATTAATTTTAAATCTGGTCTGGTTTAAATCTATTGTTGACTCTTGTATTACTCCAATTCCTGATATTTCACAATGCAAAATGTCTCCCAAAACAACATGAACATTATAGTTCTCCCTTAGAGAATTGTGCAACTGACACAAGTTTATACAGAATGTACACAAAAGGACTACAGAGTGATGTGTTCTCAATATTATCACAATATGTTTAACCTAACCTTTGTTCTTTAACAAAGGGGCAACATGTTTCACACACAGGGGTACAAAGAGTAAATAAAACATCACAAGAGAAAAACATGCAAGTTAATCATCCATTTCAAGCTGTGGCAATACTTGACACATGGACATGTTTCATACGGTGTGACAGTCAGGTGGGATTAGCAGCTGGTTACACTCATTCAATCTTAAGTGTTAAGCAGGTCTTCCCTCTGGGCCACAGCAAGGAGGTTGCATAGCTTCAAAAATGATTCTGTATGACATTACATGCTTTGTAAAACATGACTTTACTGTGTTGAGATAAATGAATCTTGAACCCAGTCTTGCTTGAGGCCTCATAAGTCTCTTTTCTCTAGCCATTTAGCTGATAACTACCTCTAATACACATTGGAAAGACATAGTTCTCTCACATTTTGGCGAAATTACATTTAATGTCTGCCATCTACTGAACAGTATAATTGCAATGATTACCTTGTCTTGTTTCACCGTTGCCCTTTGTTTATAATTTTTTGTCACTTGTGTAATTCCTTAGTTTTTCACTTTTGTCCCTTGTGTAGCTCCATAGTCTCACTGTTAGCGTTTGTGTTCTCCGTTCATTGTTTTCACCTGCCCTCTTTAATTTGCCATTGGTTTCTGTTCATCACCTTGTTACCTTGTTTGAGTTCTGTTTGTTCATTGGCCCCTTTTTCCCTTGTTCATGTATTTAAACCCTGTCTGTTTGTTCAGTCTCTGTCGGTCGTTGTTTGTGAATGGATATATCTGTTAGCTCCCTGTGACTACTCTCCCGTTCATGGTTCCTGTTCCCCTTGTTGATGTCCCTGTGTCCTTCCAAGGTTTTGTCTCTGTTTTCCCATTGTGGACCTTTCCTTTGTTCCCTTGTTTGTTATTGTTCCGATAAAGCCGCGTTGGATCCTACCTTCTGTCTGCCTTCTCCTGATTTCCCACATTGTGACAATAATGGTCTCCAATATTATACAATATGTTCTGAAAACCCCAAAATCAGTCAACAAATAGGCTACATATTCAAAGTCACTTCATAAAATGGCCAAAGCCCCTCCATTAAAGGAATAGTTAGTGAATGTCTTCAGAAGACTTGCAATATGCTGAATGAGTGCATGGATGACTTTAATGACACTTTTGGGTGCTTTATTAAACAATAAAGTAAATCTCTACTGCTACTTTATTGATTTCAGCCAACAGGACTGGAATACATTATAATTTAATTATCTCCTTTTGTGTTATGCAAAGGAAAGAAAGTCATGTGTTTAAAACGACATGAGGGTGAGTGACAGATTTTTCTTTTTTTGGGGGTGAACTATGCCTTTAACACTCGGCTATACCCATTACTGAGGTAGTGGTGAACAATAAGTCAACCCCTTAAAAAAGGAACAGTGAAATATGGAAATGCTGTCATCATCTCCTCACCCTTATGTTACTCAAAATATGTAAAACATTTTTTTCTTTTTGGAACACAAAACAAGGTATTTGGGAGAAATATCCAGGCTGCTCTTTTCTATAGCCTACAACAGAAGTGGATGTTGATATCCAGTGTAAAGCTCTAAAAAGTGCAAAAAAAAAAAAAAAAGCACCATAAATTTAGCCCAAATGACTCATGTAATATAATCCAAGTTTTTAAAATTATACAATAGCACTGTGTGAGGAACAGACCAACATGTAAGTCACCAAAATCTTGGCTTCCACCGCAGCTCTCAAATGTAGTTATAATCACTATCCATTTTAACATGATTAATATGATTATTTATGTAATAAAATAATATCTCAGTCTACTGGGGCCTTTCTCATGATTGACAAAAGCAGCATAAAGTTTCAAGGCTTACTGCAAATACTGAAATGCTGGTAGTGAGAACAGAACTCTGGAATGGTCCTCCGTTGAGCCTCAGGGTCTGCCATAAATGATCAGTAACTGGTCATTCTCTGATTTGGAACGGAGTTAAACAACATCAACCCCAGGCCCCACATGGGCACTCTGCCCTGGGCCAGACAGTCAATCTGTGAGCCTTCAGTCTCTTCTAGACTATTGAAAATATCAGTGGCTCCACCAACTGACATTGGCAGAGACAGAATGCTACAGACCAGTTCCTTTGACCTGAGACTTACGCAAACTTCTGGGAACACAAAATGTCTTGATTGAAACCACAGGTCTCAGCTGTTCAATGGCATGAACTCATTTTCCAATCCCAAGGTCAATACTTGGTTTTGGACAAAAAACAAACTAAGAAAAGAAGCACTGACCTCCTCAAAAGCCTTAAAGCTTCAAAGAAACCAAATCAGCTGGTTTTCCTAAACAACATCATTCTTTACAAAAAAGGATGTGAGCATTAGACCCTGGCTACTTCTGTGTTGCAACCTACCAGAGTTCCATTTCCTGTACTCTTTGTATAGCGTCTTTTACACTGCTGTAAAAGACAATGCCACTCAAATCTGTGTGTCATATTAGAGATAATAGAAAGACAAGGTAATATCAGGGCGGCAAACTGCACCAGATTTTCACTGCTGTTCAAATATCAGCATTTTGCATGGCCTTCTAAATGATAAAGGCCTATTTCTCTTGCTTACTGTAAAACGTTAATTATCCCCATAAATGTAATAGCAAAGCCTGTAATTACTTGAGCTTGCTGTCATGTAACAAGTAGCCTACTTATTATAGTGAAAATAAATTCCCAATAGTACCACATGTTTGAGGAGAGAAACTAAAAGTATTAAAAATCAGTCAGTCAATCTTATCTATGAATGTAACTGTTTACAAACAGGCAGAGACGAAGATGATGAAGTTGAGATGAACCCAAGTGCAGTTTATTCTTCAAGCGTGGAAACCAGTATCCCTAACTATAAATGTGAGTGCAACAAAAACAAGAAACCATGTACCTAACTAAATATGACACAAGTAGACTTGACACGACATGAAATAACTATGACTAAGGCTAGACTGGACTAGACCAAAACAAGGTTACAAGCACGCTGGCTAGACTAAACTTTGGCAAAAACAACAAGGTTACATGTAGAATACCTGACAAACGACAAAGGCAAACATGAGGGTTTAAATACTCAAGACATGGGTAACAAAGGCCAATGAACAAACAGAACTCTAAACAAGATAACAAGACAACAAGACAATTAACTAAAACCCAATGACAAACTAGAACTGAATCAAAGTAATCAAACAATGAACCAATGAAAACCAGACACATAAACATGGAGGGAAAACAGGACATATGAACACGACTGGGGAACAGGAACTTTAACAAGAAATTAAAAAAAAAAAAGTACACAAACAAAGGTCAACTGAGAACATATCACAATGAAGCACCAATAGTAGCAATTCCAGCAACATTTCACCAAATCCCACACAGTATGACAAGAGCAAATATTATACATGAATCATTTGATTATTTGGCAGAATTGCCACTAAATAAAAATACAGTGTAACATGTCTGCAGGCTCAGGGAGGTGGGATGGCCCATTAAAAGTGTTGACATAGTGAATTATTTCTCATGAAGGGAAATATGAACACAGAAAAGATGTGGCACAAGGGAGAAGAGAAAATCTCATCAAAAGCATGCTTTCTACCACAGAAAGAGCCTACAAGCCCACAAGGCTTGTCTATAAAAGAGTTGTATTTAACACCCTGATCTGTCATATGTGGCCGATGAAGATGCAACATTTTAATCTGCTGCCTTCAAGTTATTTCTTCACACTCTAAACTTTCAAAAGGTTGATCTCATAATATTGCAAAGAGCAAACAATTTATAGGAAAAGTAGCAAAATCCCTTGAATGTATCTCTCTAACTTTCACCCCTGACCATGTCTACTCATCTCGATAATCATTATTGTGACTACAGCTGCTTTTTGTCATGCTTCACGTATTCTCAGATTGTCAGTTAACATACCATTGCATTATACTCTGACTGTTATGATTTGATTGTGGTTGTAAAAAAAAGAATTTACATTGCTCTAGAGATCAGTGCTCTCAAACCTATCAGTTCCAGCGAACTCACCAACATGCAGTGGATGTTCAGAGACTCTGAGCAGTTCAACTCCAGAATGAGTGAATAGATATCTGACACAGACACCCCAAGTTGTCTTCGCATCTTCTTGGCCCATCAACACCTCTGAGGCAAGTGTCAGTTCAGAGGAGGATATAATGGATGTTTCAATAACCAAATTACTTAAAGATGTATGTTTAACCCTATACGGCTTGGCTAACTGAGGTGATGCTACCAACCCATCCAAGCTAAATATGCAGCAAAGGCTCAAGTCATTTATCATCATCAAAATAATTGTTAACTATTCTCAACACCAATTCCCAACACAAGAGTGAAGACTTGTAATTATTACCATACAGTAACAAAGGGAAAAGGAATTGCGCTATTGTTAAGACTAGTGTATATGTTATGATGCAATAACTGAGGAATGTATGTTGTGCAGCGGCAGATGTTGATAAGCACACAATCAGTAAATTCAAATGTGCAATCAGGAATCAGTGTTTTACTGTATAAATAGAGTTTCCTAGTGAATAAAACAAGCCATTCTTGGAAATCTGCACAATTTTCATAAAATAAGTCCTTAATTACCATTCATTTTTTATATAATATAAAAACATTCCACAGGGAAGTCCATCCATTTAGATATAAGGTACACTACTGAGGACTTCTCGTTTCATTTAGTTAATATTGAAAAATATGGTGTTCAAAACTATATTCTTCCTAGAAATCTCTCCGGATCGCCTACCCTACAATATTTATTTTACTTTTAGAGCTGTTAGGTTCAGGACATTTCAGGCTTCCATCATTCATCCTTGTGTTTAAATCATGTCCATAAACAAAACAAAAAAGAAAAGAAAAAGAAGGTCCGGCAGCAGATATGCTTCTTTCAGGCACTGACAGCATATTAAACAGAATTATGAAAAAGTAGAAAGTAGCGAGTATATTACACAAACCTTTGCCAAGCATATAAGATCCTGCCAAGTTATCACCTTACAATCCACTTGTCTGAACTGGAGTTCATGAAGAGTGTGTTTGAAAAGGAAACATGTTTTGCTTTACACCTATAGATGTATGAGTTTAATTTCCTTTCCCTAAAGCTAATTTCCTACATCTTTATTCTGTCAGGGTACTATGGATCCACATAATGACAACTTACAAAATACTTAAATCTCAAACGACAGATCCTAAGCTCTGATTTCATGATTTATTATGTGTACATTATATGGTAGTCGCACTAACACAGCTGGCTCCTCATTGGCATTTATAAAGGTGCCTGTGAGGATCACAACCTCAAAAGTATAAAATTTACTTTGGAGTGCAGTTATGATGACCTCTCAAACCTATGCCACTGTAAACTCTCTGAACAGGTCTGCAAAAGGAATACACAAGCAATGAAATACAAGAATAAGGGGTTTTAAGACCCCATGAAATTAAAATAAAAGTTTAGTCATAACAACTTTCGGAAAGATTTTGCATGTTAATGGGGGTATGACATTTTGATAGGATGATGGCCTTGGCAAACTGGATCAGCTACACTGCTGCTGCTGCAGAGCAATATGAAGACTTGCTACTGCTAGAACGTAGACATACTGAGTTATTAAGCGGACATGCTGCTGCTGCAGTATAATTAAACATACAGTTGAAGTCAGAAGTTTACATACACCTCAGCAAAATACATTTAAACTCAGTTTTTTCAAATTCCCGATATTTAATTGTAGAAAACTTTCCCTGTCTTAGGTTAGTTAGGATCACTACTATATTTTAAGAAAGTGAAATGTCAGAATAATAGTAGAGAGAATTATGTATTTCAGCTTTTATATCTTTCATCCCAGTGGGTCAGAATTTTACATACAATTTGTTAGTATTTGGTAGCATTGTCTTTAAATTGTTTAACTTGGGTCAAACGTTTTGGGTAGCCTTCCACATGCTTCTCACAATAAGTTGCTAGAATTTTGGCCCATTCCTCCAGACAGAACTGGTGTGGGTCAGGTTTGTAGGCCTCCTTACTCGCACATGCTTTTTCAGTTCTGACCACACATTTTCTATTGGATTGAGGTCAGGGCATTGTGATGGCTACTCCAATACCTTGACTTTTTGTCCTTAAGCAATTTTGCCACAACTCTGGGGGTATGCTTAGGGTCATTGTCCATTTGGAAGACCCATTTGCGACCAAGCTTTAACTTCATGGCTGATGTCTTGAGATGCTGCTTCAATATATACACATAATTTTCCTTCCTCATGATGCTATCTATTTTGTGAAGTGCACCAGTCCTGCAGAAAAGGACCCCCATAATATTATGCTTCTCGTTTGGGATGGTGTTCTTCAGCTTGCAAGCCTTACCCTAATTCATCCAAACATATCAGTGGTTATTATGGCCAAAAAGTTACATTTTTGTCTCATCAGACCAGAGGAAATTTCTCCAAAAAGTAAGATCTTTGTCACCATGTGCACTTGCAAACTGTAGTCTGGCTTTTTATTGGCAGTTTTAGGAGCATTGGCTTCTTCCTTGCTGAGCAGCCTTTCAGGTTATGTTGATATAGGACTCGTTTTACGGTGGATATAGATATTTGTCTACCTGTTTCCTCCAGCATCTTTACAAGGTCCTTTGCTGTTGTTCTGGGATTGATTTGCACTTTTTGCACCAAATTACGTTCATCTCTAGGAGACCAAATGTGTCTCCTTCCTGAGAGGTATGATGGCTGTGTGGTCCCATGGTGTTTATACTTGTGTACTATTGTTTATACAGATGAACATGGTACCTTCAGGCGTTCGGAAATTGCTCCCAATGATGAACCAGACTTGTGGAGGTCCACAATAATTCTTCTGAGGTCTTGACTGCTTTCTTTTCATTTTCCCATGATGTCAAGCAAACAGGCACCGAGTTTGAAGGTAGGCCTTAAAATACAGGTACACCTCCTATTCAGTACACCTCCTATCAGAAGCTAATTGACATAATCGTCTGCAATTTTCAAAGCTTAAATGCATATAGGCACAGTTAACTTAGTGTATGTAAACTTTTGACCCACTGGAATTGTGATATAGTCAATTAAAAAGGGAAAAAATCTGTCTGTAAACAATTGTTGGAAAAATAACTTGTGTCATGCACAAAGTAGATGTCCTAAACGACTTGCCAAAAGTATAGTTTGCTAATATTAAATCTGTGGAGTGGTTAAAAAATTTGTTTTAATGACTTCAACCTAAGTGTATGTAAACTTCAGACTTCAACTGTACACACAATCCCCATGCAGCAGATCTAGACATGTGAAGTTGGTCAGAAAAAACGAACAATCTCGCAGCATGCTGCAGTAAAACCGGCTTACCTGCCAAACTAAGCAATTTAAATGTAAGCCAAAGAGAGAGTATGCAAGTTGATTGACTACCCACTTAAATGTCAAAGGACCGATCAGCTTACACCATGTGAGCTGATTTACTTAACATTTCACTTGAGCAAGACAATTGGGTAACACATAACAAGCTCAAAGAACTTATCAGCTTGCACCATGTAGAGTTTCATCTCTGAACTTTAGTCATTTTTGTTGCTTTTAGTCCATCTCTGTTAGCTTTAGTCAATCAATATGTGCTTCTAAAAGATAATATATATATATGAAGCATATATTGTACATATACAGTATTTAAAAAAAACTCTGAGAAAAGCAAAGAATGTCCCTCCAAATTAAACCACCTACCTCCTACTAGAATTAGAAAGTTGAAAATCATAGCACATGGCTGTGACGTAAACTAAAGTCTATAGCTATTTTTGTAAAATGTCCTGCCCCAAATTCCTCTTTCAGTAGGAACTACATAAACACAATATAGAAAGCTACACGCTATCCATTTTATGGGGGTCTTTGACAGAGGTATTGGCACTGCATGACATATATCTCTCAGATATGTCCTTCAAGGTAGCCTGGAGAGGTGAGGTATCCAAGCCACATCAGTTACTTTCTGGGGTACCTCAGGGATCAGTGCTTGGGCCACTTCTCTTTTCCATTTACACAACATCACTGGGACCCATCATTCTGTCACATGGTTTCGCTTACCACTGCTACATTGAAGACACGCTACTTGTCTTTTCAGCCCAACGACACCACAGTGACTGCTCGAATCGTTGCCTGTCTGGTAGACGTCGCTGCCTGGATGAAGGAACACCACCTGCAACTCAACCCAGTCAAGACCGTACTCCTTGTCTTTCCAGCCGACCCTGCTTTTGAACACAACATCATCGTGCAGCTGGGTTCAACTAAAGTATCGCCTTCCAAAACGGAAATCTAGGGGTAACCATCGATAACAAGCTAAATTTCACAGACCACATCTCAAAGACTGCAAGATCATGTAGATTTACACTCTACAGTTGCTTCAAAGAAATCACATATTAGTCTTCCATCTCCCTACTCTTGTGTGAATTCTGGCACTACTTAGTAGTGCTAGAATAAAAGACAGGGGGGCTGGAGGAGAGTGCCAACTCGAGCTCTATAATTGATGTAATGTCATGCTGAAGTAATGCATGGCAAATCAATTATAATAAAAGATGTAAACTCTTAAGTTTCCACATATGTTGTTCCAATTTTTTTTACTTATTTCCTCATATGGAACTAATTTAGTTCTCGGTTTCATTTGGAACTATTGTAAGAGTTGAACAAATTATGTTAAAAGATGAATGCTGATGCTGTATTTCAATATGCAATGTTTATTCAGCAGTATCTATTCTGTCTTGTAAAGGATGTTGTTGTGAGGACTTTTATTATGACGGGGGGGAGAAAAGGGGAGAGAAAAAGAGAGAGGAAAAAGATAAAGAAGCTAAGAAAAGAACTCGTCAGTGTCCGAGGGTTTTATTTTAATATTTCTTTAGTCTTTTAGGATTAAGCCCCGAGAACACCCACAAGCAAGTATTACACTGGTGGCAGCGGTGGTTTTCGTCGGATATTCGAGTTTTTTTAGCTTCGCTGTGCCGTAAACGAACTTCAGTGATGTCGGACGAGGAAGCATCAGTGCCGCGGGAAAATAGTGCTCATTCCTCGCGGCCACGCCGCGCACAAACCGCTCATTCCTTTACCTCCACCATTTCGCAACGACGGCAGTGAGTCCTTTCAGCTGTGGGCTTACTTAAGGTAATTCAAGAGGCTCGCTATAAAGATAGCAGTGTTGATTTGGATGCAGTGTTAGCAGCAGAGTTGCCAACTAGATTGCCACCTGAACTGTTTATTGTTTGGGACAATTTTCCACCTGAAATTCAACGCTCATTTGTTGCCGCGAAACAACAGTTACAAGATGCATTTGGTCAAAAAGATGTGATTGCGTCTTTTCAAACATTTCCAAATTCGCGCCACAAATCATCTAATGAACCGATGGAAGTGTATGCTGCAGACATATGTCGATCTTTTCCAGATTTTGAACAAAATGCTTCTGAATACATGAAACTTTCAAGATTTATGGCAGGTTTAGATCAAGAACTTCAGATTAAGTGCCATGAGTGAGGAGTGAAAACTTTTAAAGATGCCTTTCAAGTCGCAACCTAAGCTGAACGAGCATGCCAGGCAGCCAGATTGGTACAGCCAGTTTCGTCTGCTGTGAGAGAAAATTCAGCAGCACAGACAGTCAATGCTATTTCTGACTTCTGAAATTGCAGTTAAATGATCAACGCTGTCGATCTCGTCAAACTCCATCGCCACATCGGCGCAGTCCTTCTAGATATGCTACAGCATGGAGTGAACAGTATGGACGTTCACCGACCAGACATTCAGATACGCGCTCTCCTTCACCTGTTAACTACAGAAGATCCCCCAGCTGTCGCAGTGATCTCTACAGACGACGGGACGACACATACACGCATAATGACAGGGTGGACTCTCCGCCTCAATGCATGGAGAAGTTCAAAGATTGCTATTCTCCAAAATACTCCACTGATGTCTCCACTGCGCGGATGATTGGTGGGGACCACGGCATGACACCATGTCATACAACAGCTCATCATTTCAACGACGAAGTCCAAACCCTCATCACAAGCGTGTGACCTTTGAGGAGTACGAAGGCCATCATTACAGACCTTCGCAGCACAGCCTGGACCGTCAGAGTGCTTCACATGGCAACTACCCAGCTCATCACAGACATCGTCAGGGAAACTTCCACTAGCTGATGCTGCGGGGCACACATCAGCGGTTGCACCACCAGCCCCAGATGACACCATACCCATGACAACCACCAACAGCAGCCTACCAGAGAATGAACACTGTTATGTTACAGATCTGACTGACACTTGTACAGCACATATCAGTGGCATTGTTGAAGGTACTGACATGCACATCATGGTAGACACTGGTTCTAGTATTTCTTTCATTAATGAAACCACCCGTATGGCAATTACATCATTGTGTAAAAGACCACTAAAGAGTAATTTCATTCTGTCAAAGTCTGTCACGGGTCAGAATTTAGACACTTTGGGAACTGTGACGGTTACCCTGAAACTAGGTACACTGACATTACAGCATGACATGCATGTCATAAGAAATGTGAATCAGGGTATTATCCTTGGTTGGGACTTTCTCCAGCAACACCAGGTAGTTTTAAATGTAGGCAAAGGACTGTGTTGTCTGTATGATCAGACTTTACCATTGCTAAGCACATCTCAACTTGCCCCTGTACATTGTACAGCTCAAATAACTGTGACTACTACATTCCTCCTCAATGTGAGATGCACTGTACAGCCAATCTTATCCCATCTGCCATTAATTCAGGTTTAACAGATGGTTACAGTGGGTTATTTGAGCCATATCCATCCAAGTTGGATGGCATTGCAGTTGCACGCACCCTTACGGTAGCTGAAAACGGGCAGACTGTAGTGCGTATCATGAATCCAACAAACAGCCCTTTTGTACTGCAACCAGGTATGCAACTGGGGGAGTTCACCCCAATAGACCATCATGATGTCATTCAGTACTCAGATTCTGTATGTAATGTGTCTACCCCTTCTACACCTGTGCCACCTCTTCCATTTGAGATTAATAATGGGAATCTGTCTGACCCTCAGATGAACGAACTACACTCACTGTTGCATGAGTATTGTGATGTGTTTAGTAAGAGTCCTACAGATTATGGTAGAACAAACATAGTCATGCACAAAATCAATACTGACAATGCATGTCCCATTCAAAAACGAGCCTACCGTACTTCTCCTCAAATGCGTGAAGTGATTCAGTCACATGTGGATGACATGTTGGCAAAAGATATTGTGGAAGTTAGTCATAGCCCTTGGGCTGCACCTGTTGTTATGGAACGAAAAAAAGATGTTACCTGGCGTTTTTGTGTAGATTATAGGGGCCTTAATTCTGTCACCATTAAGGACGCCCATCCTTTACCCAGGACAGATGACACCTTGGATGCACTCAGAGGTTCCTCTATATTCAGTACCATGGACCTTTCATCAGGATATTGGCAAATGCAGCTTCATGAGGCAGACAAACCAAAAATGGCCTTCACCACTGGTCGTTCTTTATATCAGTTTACAGTGATGCCGATGGGTCTTGTCAATGCCCCGCCCACTTTTCAACATTTGATGCAGCTAGTCTTGCATGGTCTGTCCTGGAAAACATGTCTTGTATATTTAGATGATATCATTGTCTACAGCAAGAATTTTACTGAACACATTCAGCACTTGAGGGAGGTTTTTCAACGTTTGAGAGCAGCAAACTTAAAGCTAAAACCCGCTAAATGTTCTTTTGCCCAACATCAAGTGACATTTCTGGGCCACGTTGTATCTTCTGCTGGTCTTCGGCCTGATGAGAGGAACATTCAGAAGGTTAAGGACTGGCCTACTCCTGACAATCCTACAGAAATTCGAGCCTTCTTAGGCCTGTGTTCATATTACCGGCGTTTCATTCAATGTTTTGCTCATATGTCACAGCCATTGCATACTTTAACCAAAAAAGGGAAGCTGTTTGTTTGGACTGGTGTAGAACAGGAAGCTTTCAATTCTCTACGACATGCACTTACTGAAGCTCCAATTCTTTCTTACCCGGATTTTTCGAAAGAGTTTTTACTCTTCACTGACGCTTCTTGTTCTGTCTCAGATGAATGATGTCCACAAAGAAAGTGTCATCGCATATGGCAGTCACATTCTGACACCTACTGAGAAACGATGGTCAACATACGACAGGGAGTTGTGGGCTATTGTTTGGTCCATTCGTCACCTCTGTCAGTATCTCATGGGTCATTCTTTTAGAATCATCACTGATCATAAGCCCTTGCTTAGTCTGAGACAAATGGTTTTGGAAGGAGATCCAACAGGTCGCAGAGCAAGGTGGGCTCTGGAGATTGACCTCTATAACTGGACCATTGAGTACCGTCTTGGTCACAAACACGCCAACGCTGATGCCATGTCTCGTCGACCTGACAGGGAGGGTAACATTTCAAATGCCTTTGAGACCAAGCCTGTTCATTTTGTTACTGTTTCGACACAGACGGAGGTAGTCAAATTGCCATCTACTTCTGCACAGCCTGTTTCTTCTGGTGCAGATCCCGCCATTTCTATTTTCTCCACCGTTACACACCTTAGTATGGATCGTGAAGATATACTACAGGCTCAGAAATCTGACCCTGTTTTGAGCATTGTCTCTGAATGGGTGTTAACAAAGAAGAGACCCCCATATGCAACGCTCAAAGGTTCCTCTAACGGACTTAGGCATTTCTGGAAAGAGTTTCCAAGGCTTACCTTTGTGGATTCTGTTTTTTGCCGTAGAGTCAGACCTCCACCAGGTGAACAGATACTGCAGGTTGTAGTTCCACCTGCACTACAGCACAATGTGTTTGAGACTTTACATGGTCATTCACTATCGGGACATTTTTGTGCACAAAAGACATTGCAACGTGCTCTAGTGAGATGCTATTGGCCCCAAATGTCTAGGGATATTACACTGTGGTGTGCCCAGTGTCAGGCTTGTGAATCAAGGAGGCCTCAAACACCTCATCAGCAAGCCCCAATGCAAAACATAATCACAAGCCTGTCTTTTGAGAAAATTGCTGTTGATCTAACTGAGTTGCCCATTACACAGAAAGGAAATCGGTACATTCTTGTAGTAATGGATTATTTTACCAAGTACCTAAACCTCTATGCAGTCCCTGATCAACGTGCAACCACTGTTGCCAAATGCTTGTTTGAAGACTACGTGAGCCAACATGGTGTGCCCCAAAGTTTGCACACTGACCAAGGTCGGCAGTTTGATTCTGACTTGGTGAAAGAACTGTGTTCCCTCCTTGGGATATGGAAAACACGAACATCCCCATATCATGCCATGTCGGACGGTATGGTGGAACATGCCAATAGATCCATAAAAGATCAGCTTGCAAAATATCTGTATACTAAGGGTGGGGAATGGGATGCCCACTTAAAACAGGTTGAATTTGCCTACAATATGAGTGTTCATTCCTCAACCAAACATACACCTTTCTTTTTAGCACATGGTAGAGAAGCTTGTCTACCTGCTGATTTTCTCCTTGGTGTACCCCCCGCAACTTCCACGGCAACACCCGGAACCCCAAATGAATATGCATATTCTATGCTTGGACGACTACGATCTGCTTTTACCTCCGTTGCAGACAATATCCAGACAGCTGGAGCACTGCAAAAGCATTACTACGATCGTCATATCCGGCATATGGCTTATCAACTTAATGATCTTGTATGGGTTGATCTACCAGCTTTGTCAAGACACAAACTCTCTCCAAAATGGACTGGCCCATACAAAGTCTTGAACAGATTTGATTCACCAACAGGCGATATTGGGGTGACCTATGAAGTGAAAGATCTGATTGATTCTAGGTCAAAGCCTAAAGTGATTCACTATAATCGTCTGAAGCCTTACCGCTCTGCGTGGTCACCTGAAACACGTCCAATGCTGACGTCCCCTCAAAGTGGACGCCCTCCACTTACAGCACTATCAGGCTCCAGACCTTATGCTTTCTGTGACTCCTTTGTACCCCAGCCTGTACGGCCAGCTCGCCTGATTCCAGAGAGTGATGGTACTTTACCTCCGCTTCCGGTTGAACCTTCTGAGGGTTCTAGAGCCGAATCCCAAAGAGTACTTCCTACTGAAAAGCCTACAACTGACATAAGAACAAGGTCAGGACGTTCTGTGCATCCTCCATTACGTTATAGGGATGTATAATGGCTTCTTAAAATCTGTCTCCACATATTCATGCTCGTATACAAGTTCATTCCTGAGTATGAGATTGTCTGGTTGAGAACAGATTAAAGTATTGAGTTAAAGAAAAACAAAACTGACATGTATTCACAATATTGTTTGAAATTCTGAATTGTGTTTTCCCCTGTACCTGAGAGTGTATTAGTTTGAAATTGCAAAATATTTGAAAAACATATTTTTGTTAAACATGTATTGTTTTTGTTCTGTTTATTTCAGGAAACGAGGACGTTTTTTTTTCATAAGGGGAAGTAGTGTAAGAGTTGAACAAATTATGTTAAAAGATGAATGCTGATGTTGTATTTCAATATGCAATGTTTATTCAGCAGTATCTATTCTGTGTTGTAAAGGATGTTGTTGTGAGGACTTTTATTATGATGGGGGGGAGAAAAGGGGAGAGAAAAAGAGAGAGGAAAAAGATAAAGAAGCTAAGAAAAGAACTCATCAGTGTCCGAGGGTTTTATTTTAATATTTCTTTAGTCTTTTAGGATTAAGCCCCGAGAACACCCACAAGCAAGTATTACACTATTTTAATTTGTGAAAATAGACAAAATCTGCCCATACTGTGTCAAAGTTGCTCAATATTACATTTTATAAATATAACTGTTGTATAAAAGCAATCACACTTGCAATTGTGTTAATGATTTACTGAATATCAGCACTTCAATTTATGAGGACATACAGCCATAGCATTATGCCTGAAAGATACTGCCCAAGCACTGGCTACCACCTTAAAAGTTTAAATGAAAGCGATCTATAAGCGAGTCAGATCAGGGAAAATCTGCATAGTATGGAGGTGGTTTACATTCTTCTTAAGAGGTCAACCTTAGTAAACTAAGAACATCTCAAAGCAGAAACAATTAATTTGTGGCTCCATGTTTCCTATATATATATATATATATATATATATATATATATATATATATATATATATATATATATATATATATATATTAGGGCTGTCAATCGATAAAAGTTTTTAATTGAATTAATTACATGGTGTCCCGATTAATTAAGAGCGATTAATCGCATATACAAATATTTGCTGAGAAAGCCCATCATATAACAATAATTTAATACATAATGATGAAATAATTATACATAGTTATATATAAATAACTTTACAATGCATTACATTCTTGTAGCAGAAGAGTTCATCATTGATAAGACAATACAAAAAGCGGCTTTAGAATACAATGTATGTTTACTACCATATTATCGAAAATAAGCCAATCATTGGCATACAGTTCACAGCAATCCATTTCAAAAGTGAATTTGTCAATCAGCTGGAGATTTATTATGAGGGCTTGTTTAAGGACCTTCAATTTACACCTGCGTCAGACATGCTTGTGTAGCGTCTCGGGTGCATTGCATCATAAATATAAAATGTTTAAGTCACTGTGTCAAGTTAAATATAGTTTAATAATTAGAACACATCTTGAGATCCCTTAGTTCGGATTTGTGCTCCATCAAGAGTATAACGCATGTTTGTGTGTATATATATATATATATATATATATATATATATATATATATATATATATATATATTCTGTTTAAATGTGCACACAACCAGCAATTCAAATTAGATTTATGGCTTGACATACTAATTCTTATCAATACAGTAGATATTAGCTTCTAATGGTTATGCAATACATGCTCTTTTGTCTTTGGACATTAGTCCTAAATTACATTTTAAAAGTCACTTTAAAAAGTAAAAACAAAAGATTATTTGCCATATTACAATGTGTATATTTTAACTATTTCAATGTTTGGTTAAGATGCCTCTGCATTTGTGGATGGCGGAGTGAAACATTGATAATATTTTAATTAAATCATCTGTTTATTTTTAAATGCTGTGTAAATAAACCCTTTAAGAATGGATTGTCAGCGTTAGTTGATGTTTTTTGTATGGGAAACAGGCCACCAATTATTAAAACCCATATCAGACCATTGGGAAGGAATTTCATCAAATATAAGGAGCTGTCTTGACAGAATAACTAATGTGCAGTGTCTTTGAGTTTTAATGATAAGTCCACTCTGGAGTTGGATTCAAAGTAAAAGAAAATGCTCATTTGAAATTTATTGAGCATTTCTGGCTCTCTCATTTGCCGACCATTACATCAATAATCATCTGAAGTTCCACTGAGAAGAAACATTATCCCTAATATTGCACAAAATCTAACTTCAGGGGTCAGAACTACAAAGTATGGGAAAGAGGTGACAGTTTAATTTATAGCATCATCAGAGGTTTGGCCTTGAGGGGCAAGCGAATCCAAAATTCACACACTCTGGATGATCCTTCGGAACGTTGCAGGTGTTGAACAATGCAATTGAAAAATAGTTTTTACAATATGAAGTAAAGCACATGATTTAATTCATAACTGTGGTCTAGCATTGAGTTACACATGTTTAAGAGACATTTTTGAAACAGTATATATTCAGTTTATGTTAGGTAAAGATTTTGACATCTGGAATGTATAAGTCAGTAATTGCCATTGTCTTCACAAATACAGTCATTCATTCAAATGTACGGAATGAATCACATTCTAAATGTTTTTGATCAGATGGCAGATTGACAGACTGATAGGCTCTAAAAACATCAAGAACAATTTCCAGGAAAGCTATAGGCATATGTGGCAGCTGGGGCATGGTCAAGCGTCCATCCGGAGAGAGAGAAAGTTGTAAGGGCGCTTTCACCTGAGCTAAATTATGTCTAAAACCTGTCTCTAATTCCAGTGATCATGGGGAGAGCAGCATATAAACAGCCACGCCACCTCCAGAAAGAGAGAGAGAGAGACGACACGAGTGACCAGTGACTGGCGTGTCTTAATAAATGTTTATTGTGAAACTGAAGAGTTTATATTAATGTTTATACATACTGTGAAGCTGAAGTCTCAGAGAAGTTTATGTTGACAAAGTTTGTGTGACACTGATCTGATTGAACTGAGAAAAGCTCTGAGAAGAGTGCACGCAGAGTGTTGAAGGCAGAGAAATAAAGAGCCTTACTTGACTGCATCTGTTACGAATGTAGGTGAAGGCAGACGAGGGGTGAGGATCTAAATGCGGTGGTTTTATTAAACAAAGGGAAAACAGACAAAACAGGAACAAAGTAAATATCCACGATGGGAAAATAAAACAAAAACACGAAAGACATCCAATGGGTACACAGGCAGGAATAACATTTACGGAGAGCACGGATAATATCAACATACACGTTCAAACATCTACAAACAAGCATCCACAAACATCAACGATCGACAGGGGAATGGAGAAACAGCAGGGTTTAAATACACAGGAGACATGATGATGATAAACGACAATCAGGTGAGCACAATGACACAGGGCTGGCAGTGATGAGGGCCGGGAATCATGGGAAGTGTAGTGCATAACAATTGACAAGTGAGACACGGGGCAGACAACAGGGGATCGTGACAGCATCATTGCTCTCCGTCTCCTCCCTTCCATCTCCGAATGTGGAGTTGTTACAGCATAGTTTTCATTATTGAATATTATGAGGTTGTCGGTTAAGATACATACAACTAAAAAAGGAAAAATAATAAAATTATTGACTTGTGATTAGGTCTGTCGATTTAATGCGTTAATTCAGTGCGATTAATTTGACTAAAAATAACGTGTTAAAACAAATAATGCAATTGCCCGTAATGATATGGAAGATTCCTGAGAAATGCAAGCTTGTAGTACCACCTGTTTACTCCAGAACTAAGGGATCTCAAGATGTGTTCTAAGTATTAAACTATATTTAACTTGACACAGTGACCTAAACATTTTATATGACGCAACGCACCCGAGAAGCAACACAAGCATGTCTGACGCAGGTGTAAATTGACGGTCCTTAAACAAGCCCTCATAATAAATCTCAAACTGATTGACAAATTCAGTTGTGACATGGATTACTGTGAACTGTATGCCAATGATTGGCTTATTTTCAATAATATGGTAGTAAACAATACATTGTATTCTAAAGCCGCTTTTTGAATTGTCTTATTAATGATTAAAGAGAATGTAATGCATTTTAATTATCTAATTTTTTTATTTTTATATATATATATATATATATATATATATATATATATATATATATATATATATATATATATAATATTTAAAGATAACTATGTATCATTATTTCATCATTATTGAATTATATTTATATGAGGGACTTTCTCAGCAAATATTTGTAAATGCGATTAATCGTGATTAATTAATCAGGACACCATGTAATTAATTTGATTAAAAACTGTAATTGATTGACAGCCCTACTTGTGATACATGTTAGATCAAATGCAAGTATAGCAGAAACAATGTCATTTCATGTAAGTAAAAAAAAAAAAAACATTTAGCAGAGGATATTAATCAAACATTGGCTATATATGACTCAATGCCATAAATATATTGTGATAACCTACAGGATTTTGGAATGAAATGTCTTGGTTACTGTCATAACCTGATGGAGGGAACGAGAGGTTGTGTCGATGCAGTGACACTAGGGGTCGCTCTTGGGAGCCCCAAACACCTCTGATCTTTGAGAAAAGGCTAATGGGTATTGGCGAGTCGAATTTGCATGCCACTCCTCTGGACATACGGGTATAAAAGGAGCTGGCTCGCAACTACTGATTCAAGTTTTGCGCAAGAGGGACACAACGTCTCATTCCCTCCATCAGGGAACAGAGGTTATCTGTCACTCACTCAACGTTGTGTCGACATGGACTGGCGGTGCAGGTGCGGGGGGGTCCCTTGGTGAAAAGACACCACGGAGACCACACCCTGCCCGAAGGGGATGTGGAGAATACGTCACATGGCCTTACCGACTGGCAGTATCGCATGTGGTAGAAGTCCCTGTGGTAGGTCCTACCCGGAGATGAGGAGCTCTACAAACACGGTGACTGGTGCCAGAGGCAGCTCTGCCCAAGGAAATACATCACACAGGGTTACCCATGGGCAACCAGCACATGTGGAGCACCTACCCCAGTACAAGGCATACTAGCACACGTGCTGGGACGGCATCAAATTTCTCTGCCGAATTCGCCTGACAAAGGGCTGAGGAAAGACATGCAGGGTTCACCATCTCGTGAACTGGCATGGGGGAAAAAAGGGGAAAGGCGCTGTACACAAGCGGTACACCTGGCCAGCTGGCCCACATATTTACGTGTTCGTACCTGACAACACACGGGTTGGAACCAGCTCAACCTGTAGATTATAAAATCTCATGAAGGTATTGGGTGTTGCCCAGCCAGCTGCTCTACAGATGTCAGCTAGAGAGGCAATGTTGGTCAAGGCCCAGGAGGCAGCCACACTTCATGACTTCATGAAGAATGACTTCAGGCAGTTCAGCACCGACTTCACACAGTCGTTTGTGAGGCACGCTATCATAGAGACTATGTCTAACACCATCCCGAGAAAAGAGAACCAGGGAGAGTTTGCTCTTTTCCTAGTAGACCCGAAGCCCCAACCGAGGTGCACACCAAGTCCCTGTGTGCACACAACAGGTCTAGAGAGTGAGCTAGAAGGATCAGAAGGATTGCGATCTCTGCACGCAGGTCAGCAGCCTTCTCGCCTCTCACCGAGGTGAAGCAAATGCCACTGAACCCGGGCGGGTGCCTTGCGAACTGAGTCACATAGGATTGTCTTGGCCAGCCGACGGATTGAATAGCGCTAGCCACGCCTCCAAGCTCTAAGTGAGGGGCACAATCACGTCTGACGTACCTGCGGGTGGGGTCTCGCGGCGGGGCAGAGCAGGAGATGCCACATCGAGGAGCCTTGAGTCCCAAGTTCATGGCTGTGCTGAGAGAAACTCAAAGCACTTACCTTGCTCAGCATGCCCACCATAGGACAGGTCAGCATGCCCACCATAGCACTGATCAGCATCATGACCGCCTGGGTGTGTCTGGGAGTGGTCTGTCCACCACCTCCAAGCTTAGAATGAATCTCTCAGAGGGACTTCTAAGCCTTCCTAGGGTTCTTGGCGCCGGATCGTGGGACGGGGGCATCAGCTTCCTGAAGGCGGCTCTACGTCAGGGCTGGGCAGTTGGCCCGGGCTGCGGCAGAGCCGGTGTCATCACCGCAGGGGGACGCACTTGGTGACAAGCAGATGGGTGCGGGACCTTGAGCCACGCCGGGGCAGGATGCCAACGGTACCATCCATGAACGTTGTCTCAGCGTGGGTGTAGCCCAGACACGAGAGGTAGTGATCGTGGCCATCAGAGGCAGAGAAGGAACGACCACAACCAGGAACTTTTCACAGAAGGAAAGGCATCCATTGGAGACAGAGTGGTTGCCAGCCAGCTCCTTTTATGCCCATGTAAGGGGAAGTGGCATGCAAATTCCACTCGCCAATTCCCATTGACCTTTTCTCAAAGATCAGTGGTTTTTGGGGCTCCCAAGAGCGACCCCTAGTGTCACTACATCAACACAACTTCAAGTGAGTGACAGATTGGGGACATGTGCAAGTGGAAAACCTTCCATATGTAAGAGAACCCCTGGTAGCAAACCAAGGTCTAGGTTAGGCTGCCATGATATCATCCAGAGAAAAGGTGTGCACACCAAGTGCAGAATATCGTGAAATGGTTGTAGTGTCACAAACACTGTCATTTCTTCTTTCGTCAGGTCATTAAGGAAAAAGGAAAACACTACCAGTTGGAATCAAAATATTAAGTTATTAAATTATTAAAAATTATTTCCTCATACCTGCTGATTTTATTGGTTAGTTTCACATGTCCTTTTTTTCCTGTAAACTTGAAATACATTGCAGATGTACCTTAGTCCTGGAGCGTTAGAACAGAATTGAAGAAAGTCAAGAAGTTCGCTTCTGCCATCTAGAGTTGATTCGACAGTGTTCTGATTCTAAACCAACTGTCTTCTGTCAGTCAACAGAGAAAGATAAAAAAAAAAAAAAAATACAACTCGTTATAACAAAAATCATTCAAATTATCACGCTAAACAATCATATTTAGTGACGTTGAATCCCTTATCAACTGTAAGCCAATTAGTATAAAATAATAATAAATTAATATTCTGAGTTCCGAATCTTATAGTTTTAATTCCAGTTTTCTTCTTCTTCTTTTTATTTTTTCTTGGTTAATATCAAAATAACAGTTTTATTCTAGTATCTATAACTATACACTAGTTAATTGTATTATCAGGCACTGTGGCCATTCACGACGAAACTGCAGTGCTGTATTTCAATTGTTTTTCCATGTAAACATGTCTCGTGCAGAAAATTGTAGACGCAATGTCAAGTTATAAAGATCTTTATTTCTTAAAAACGCGTTTCGAAACACTTGCGTTTTGTTCTATTCGTGGAGCTAACTCCAGCTCTTTAGTGCAAGTGTATGTTTGGTGTGAACGCCCCTAAGCATTTTTTACATTTTGTCTCAAGAGGGCGCTGTATGATCTTGTAACACACACACACGCACACAAAACGTCCTACCTGCTGGATATTCATAACACTTTCGCGTTACTGTTCGGACCTTTATTTTGACATGTTTCCCAAGCCGGTTACATTTAAACTATGTTTTACATTCCCTCCCTTCACACTTTATTATGTAGCGATTGTATAGCAGGTTCACATGCTAGATGGTAGTATACGACAATACAACTGAAAATTTTAATGGATTTCACGTTTAAAGAATAAACCATTTAAAAGTGTTGGGTCGTTTGAAATGCTTGTTGTTTATGGGTGGGGTTTTCCCACAATCTGTGTGAGGCTGAAGGCAAACAATAATGATATGCTAGCATTTAGTGTATAAGACTATAGTAATGGATGACAAACGCTTTTGATTGTATTAACTTTGAAAGCGAATAAAATATCAATATAATCATTATTTTCGATCGCTTAACAATTAATCTTGTTGTTTTGTGTCGTACTGTTAAGATCGAGGTAGTTGTAATATTCATGTAATATGTATTTTTATTTATTTTAACGTTCATTTGTCACTGGGGGAAAAATTATTTCACCGTGTTATATGGATATTTAGTTAAAGTGAGAAAATAAACTTTAAAATGTATTTCATTATATAAAACTTATATGACTCACTATGGATTATCCCTGTTCCTAAAACAATAATAATTCACATTTGACAATAGTTGTCAATAAAACATATCCAAAATTACATTCAGAGATCATCCTTATTTACAGTTACTGTGTATAGCAGAAGGTAACAAGGACCATGACCTTTATCCCCTATTCAGCTCTGTCAGTGCCCTGATCCCTTGAGTTCAAGAGGACAATGGCCCTTCCATCCCAGGAAGCAGTAAAGAAGAGCCAGCGGCTACATGTCTGCAGAGTGTAGGGGCACAGAATTCACTAAAATCGCAGCCCTTGCTCCAGATCAGTAGTCAGGAGATACGCTCAGTGGATGAGAGCTCTCAGGCTGCTGAAATATATTTATTATTATAATGCACTTCCTTGGGTCATGCACAAGTTCTTTAAAGCATATAAAAAAAATTATGGAGCAGTTAGCCCCTCACGCTGCATCTAGCAAGGACATCAGCCGGAAATTAGAGTCTGTCAAATGACAAAAAGAGAACAAGGGCAGCACATATTTGTAAAAAAAAAAAAAAAAAAAATGTCAATGTTAAAGATTATTCCATTTTACAATAGTTCCAAAACTAACTTTACTGTCCTAACAAGTTAATTTCTTGTAATTTGTCAAATATGCACAGTGAATAGACTGTAGATGACTTTGGAACCCTAATGACACAATATTTATAGAAGCATATTATCTTTTACAGGAGAAGCAGAAGAGACTGCAGGCCATTATTGGAGGAGAAGATATACATAAGCTTGAGACAGATTTATTGATTGAAGTTGACAAAGGAAAGTTTGAAGCATATACAGAAGCTTTGCCATGGGTTGTTAGCTTACTTTTATCAATAGAATGTGTTGGAGCATTATATACCTTTTGATATTTGAATAATCACTTTGCTTGTGCCATGGTTACACATGCTGTGTTACACATTTATAGAATGTTAGAACACAATAAATGTTAGCTGCGACTCCTTTAGACCTAGATGGCAGGTGTATATCTGAAAATGGTAGCATACTGGAACAATGTTAATGGTTAACTTGTTTGTACTCAGTTTTGATTATGTGATTATTTGTGTCTGAAGCAGCATGCTTATGTCAGCTCAAGAGACGGAATGGGAAGAATGGGCCACATGACCCCTTTAGTTCACAGATCCCTCAGAAGCAAGAGAAGAAGGAGTCTTGGACGATCATGCTCAGTGAGAACTCCGGTATTGACAAGTACCTCACAGACCAGTCCATGTTAGTGGAAAGCAGGAAGAGACCCATCTTAAAGAAGAAGATCTCCACTAAGCACTCAACAGATGCCATGAATGGCAATAAACAGAAGAATAGATCGCTGGCCAAAAAGATACAAAACTCCAGAAGCATATGCATAATCTCCAGAGGATCGCCCTGAGAGCTCACCCCAAAGCCAAACCCAAGGTGGAGAAGGAGCCATAGTCTAGGAAGAAAGGCTTGGGAGAGCAATTGTCAGTTCGCGAGGGGTCCTAGCATGTTCCTAGTGATGAGCTGATGGATCCCGATGAACCAGAGAGAGATGATGAGTTCTGGGTGGATGATGATGAAAAATATGAACTTAAACCTTTCTAGAAGAAGAACCAGTCCAAAACTATGAAGCTCAAGAAGGATGAAGAGAGTGATTAATACATTCCCAGTAGCTCAGAGGATGAGGAATCCCAAAATGGGGGAAAGGCAAGAAATGTAAAGATTATTGGGATATTGAGTATTATTTGCAAAGGATTAGGGATGTTTTGCCTGAATCCATCATTCAAGCATTTATTTATAAATGCCATTCATAGAGACACACATTATGTTTAGTTAATGACTCAAGCGGCCATACTTTGCTTAGTAGTATGTATGCAACTGATTGCCTAATCCACTGATGAGATTGGCAACTGTTCCTTGACTAAGCAAATTCTATGCCTATTCATATTTCCTCATTATGGTATGCATGTATTTATTCTATTGTTTACATCAAAATAGATGGAAGCAAATCTAACGAGATTTATGCATTTATATTTATAGCAAGCAAATTGTGTTGGCACTGTCGCTTTCCCCATAGTTGGTTTAAATCTGAATTTAGCCACATAGTAATGCAGAGTGTGTGTGTGTGTGTGTGGGGGCTAATTAACTGAACCTATGCTTAGTCTTCACTTAATTACAAGTGCAATCTCGGAAGCCCCAGATAAAGGGAACAGTTTCATTGCAGTGTGGCAGGGCCAGACCCAAATGAAGATGGATTTTTTTCTCCCTAACCCCCTCTCACTGTATCTTTCTTCGGGAGATCTAACTCCTAATTGTCTGTATCAATCTTAATTTGCTATTCTGACTACATTGCTACTAACTGTTGTAGCTTTCCTTCAAGCCAAAAGTGGGTCAATTAAATCTGCACTGCTACAGTGACCATGAATGCCACATAAATGCCTATAAATGATCTCCACCTGATCAGAACTCAACACTTCCTCGAATAAGTAATCCTACATATATCAATGACTGCAGAGGGATCCATTGTGATGCACTGACTGGGAAATGGCTGAATATACTTGATCTACAAAGAGAGCAAGATTTTCCTAAAGATGCTTCTTAAAATTTATGTAATATAATTAATGCATTAAACAGTTAGTTCACCCAAAAATGAAAATGATCTCATCAGCTCTGTAGTTTCATATGATGCAAGTGAATGGGTGCCAAAATGTTGAGGCTCCAAAATCCACATAAGGGCAACATAAAAGTACTCCAGATGAGTCCGTGGTGAAATCCATATCTTACGAAGCAATATGATAGGTGTGGGTGAGAAATAGATCAATATTTATGTCATTTTACCTTCATTTTCACTTTCTCCTTCTATTATGGTGATTCACATTCTTCAAGCATATTGCCCACTACTGGGCAGAGAGAAGAATTTATAGGAAAAAAGTACTTAAATATCTGTATTTAAGTCATTCTGTTCTCTCTGTTTCTCACCAATTCCTATCATATCACTTCTGAAGACATTGATTTAACTACTGGAGTCTTATGGATTACTTTTATGCTGATTTATGTGATTTTTGTAGCTTCAAAATTTTGGCACCCATTCACTTGCATTGTATGGACCAAAGGAGCTGAAATATTCTTTAAAAATCTTTATTGGTGTTCTGCTGAAAAAAGAAAGTTATCCACACCTGGGATGACATGAGAGTGGGTAAATCATGAGAGAATTTAAATTTTTAGGTGGACTATCCCTTTAAAAGAACAGTTCACCCCCAAACAGGCATTTTCAATTCAATGACAGTTCATAGTAACCATCAGAGTCTCTAAGAAATGGACGCCTCACATGTCCTCAGCTGACAGCTTCATTGAATTCTACCTGCTCAACACTAGTTTCATGTACAACAGTAAAGAGAACACTCAGGGGTGCAGGCCTTATGGGAAGAATTGCAAAGAAAAAGCCACTTTTTTAAAGAGAAGTCTTTGAAGTTAAATTTAAATTACTATTACAATTTAAATTCAAATTGTAATAGTAATTCTTCATGTTATTATTATGGGTTTTTGTCCTTTGTCGAGTATTGTTAATGTAACACTGTTGTTTTGTTCAAGTCATAGTCAAGTTTTAGTTTAGTCATGTTTTGTTTAAATCAAATCAGGTCCAGTCAAGCCAAGTTTATATATATATATATATATATATATATATATATATATATATATATATATATATATATATACAGGTGAAACTCGAAAAATTAGAATATCGTGCAAAAGTGCATTAATTTCAGTAATTCAACTTAAAAGGTGAAACTAATATATTATATAGACTCATTACAAGCAAAGTAAGATATTTCAAGCCTTTATTTGATATAATTTTGATGATTATGGCTTACAGCTTATGAAAACCCCAAATTCAGAATCTCAGAAAATTAGAATATTACATGAAATCAATAAAAAAAGGATTTTAAATACAGAAATGTCGGCCCTCCGAAAAGTATAATCATGCATATGTACTCAGTACTTGGTTTGGGCCCCTTTTGCATTAATTACTGCCTCAATGCGGCATGGCATGGATGCTATCAGCCTGTGGCACTGCTGAGGTGTTATGGAAGACCAAGATGCTTCAATAGCGGCCTTCAGCTCATCTGCATTGTTTGGTCTCATGTCTCTCATCTTTCTCTTAGTAATGCCCCATAGATTCTCTATGGGGTTCAGGTCAGGCGAGTTTGCTGGCCAATCAAGCACAGTAATACCATGGTCATTGAACCAGGTTTTGGTACTTTTGGCAGTGTGGGCAGGTGCCAAGTCCTGCTGGAAAATGAAGTCAGCATCTCCATAAAGCTTGTCTGCTGAAGGAAGCATGAAGTGCTCTAAAATGTCCCGGTAGACGGCTGCGTTGACTCTGGACTTAATAAAGCACAGTGGACCAACACCAGCCGATGACATGGATCCCCAAACCAACACAGACTGTGGAAACTTCACAGTGGACTTCAAGCATCTTGGATTGTGTGCCTCTCCATTATTCCTCCAGACTCTGGGACCTTGGTTTCCAAATGAGATGCAAAATTTGCTCTCATCAGAAAAGAGGACTTTGGACCACTGAGCAACAGACCAGTTCTTTTTTTCTTTAACCCAGGTAAGACGTTTGACATTTGAAGCCCATGTCCAGGACCCGTCTGTGTGGTGGCTCTTGATGCAGTAACTCCAGCCTCAGTCCACTCCTTGTGAAGCTCCCCCACACATTTGAATGGCCTTTTCCTGACAATCCTCTCCAGGCTACGGTCATCCCTGCTGCTTGTGCACCTTTTTCTTCCACACTTTTCCCTTCCACTTAACTTTCTATTAATGTGCTTTGATACAGCACTTTGAGAACATCCAACTTCTTTTGCAATTACCTTTTGAGGCTTTCCCTCCTTGTGGAGGGTGTCAATGATGGTTTTCTGCACAACTGTCAGGTCAGCAGTCTTCCCCATGATTGTGAATTCAACTGAACCAGACTGAGAGACCATTTAAAGGCTCAGGAACCCTTTGCAGGTGTTTAGCTGATTAGAGTGTGACACTTTGAGCCTACAATACTGAACCTTTTCACAATATTCTAATTTTCTGAGATTCTGAATTTGGGGTTTTCATAAGCTGTAAGCCATAATCATCAAAATTATATCAAATAAAGGCTTGAAATATCTTACTTTGCTTGTAATGAGTCTATATAATATATTAGTTTCACCATTTAAGTTGAATTACTGAAATTAATGAACTTTTGCACGATATTCTAATTTTTCGAGTTTCACCTGTATATATATATATATATATATATATATATATATATATATATATATATATATATTTTTTTTTTTTTTTTTTTTGTAGGTAACATGTTGACACAGTTGTAGCAATACTTATTACATATTCCACTAACATTGCTCAGTAAGTCATAAAAGGGGATAATGGTCCACACACAAAAAGATTCTAATTTCTTTATTATATAATTCCATTAGGGAACAGAATTTTTCATCTCTAGGCATCCCTTAGTGTATATTCTAAATCTAAATTGTATTATTTGTCATACAAATATTGTATTTACATTTTAGTGATGCCAAAGTGTAGCTCAAAAATTATTGGTCCATGTTAGTGAACATTCTGAAATGACAAGCAGCTATTGTGCTTTTACAAAGTCCGTCACTTCTAGTGTAGACATGGTGTGAAAGGAGAATTTAAAAGCAGCTTGGTGGAGGTGAATTATAACGGTGTGGTTCTGTTTTCCTGCAGGAAAGGGAAACGGCAAAGATTCTGGGTAAAACAGGCAAAGAGGGAAGCGGGAAAGGAGGAATCAGAGGAGAGCGATGCTGAGTTTGACGAAGAATTAAAAATGCCTGGTTTCCTCTGGAAGAGACTCTTCAAATATTACTCGCACAATGAATTAAAATCATATACATTCAACATCATAGTGGAAAAGAGAATTGATTAAACTTTCTTTCTTATCCAGTCAAATTCAGCCAACAAAAATAGTTGCCTTTAACTGAACTGGCTTAACTTTATGAGTGCCGAAAGCTGTGGTGTGTGAAAGGAGATGAAGTGCTTAAACGCTATTGTATTGTGGATGTTTTACAGCACATCAATTGGGCAACACTTACAGCCCATTTATCCAGAATCAATATAGATAATGGCCCTATGATTAATTTATCAGCCAACGGTGTTTGAATTTGTGCTGGGGCTGCGTTTTGTGTGACATGTTTGCTTTTCTTGTCCAGGTATCAGCAGACAGGTGTCAGGTGGATGTGGGAACTGCACTGCCAGCAGGTAGGCATTCTGGGAGATGAGATGGGCTTGGGTAAGACCATCCAGATAATTGCCTTCCTGGCAGGCCTGAGCTACACCAAGCTGAAGACAAGTGGCTCCAAGTACAGGCAAGGGAACCCACATGGTTGTACCCCTTGAATAGCCCCGGTCATACTCTTTCATTGGCCTCTTTTTTATTGTCTCTGTTGTATTTACACCCTTTCCTTCTTTCTTGCTTTCTTTATTTCTGCGTTTTTTGCATATTTTGAGCCTATCCTTTCCAAAGCATGCATCATCAGCCACCAAGTCACAAATGCATACATACATGTGTACAAACACTCATAAACATACACACTCCCACTAACACACATATTATACAGACATCGGCCGACTCCCCCACCCCTCCCAGACTCCAAGTCTCGATTGCGATAAATATTTCAACAGCTGGATTGCTGGTGGAGAGAGGTTTGGCATGAATTATTAAAGACGTTTCAATTATGATATTCCTCTAATTCTCTTAGTGGGGATATCAAAGGAGAAACAAGGATGTGACATGAAAGAGAGACTGCTTGTTGGGAGAGGAGGGTGGAAAATTAAACATGAAACATGTAATTAAACACATTTAAGGTAGTGCCATTTTGCCTTTTTTCTACGGGGTGAGGGCCCTCCTGGCTGGTCAATAAGCTGTCTGGCGTCATCCATCCGCAAATTGATTGTTTGCAAACTCAATTATGGCTCGCTATCAATGGCTTTCACAATCCGGAATATCAAATCAAGCCGTAATGCTCCCAAAGCCATTTAGTGCATTTCGTCAGTTCATCTCCTTTAGTGAACACTCACAAACGAAGGGAAAGTAGTATAACTGCCCCCATCAGCTCGTAGGGCTTATCACCTTAAGGTACATTATCCACTATTAGAATTAGTTTGAATGGCATTTCTCAAAGAACTCAAGGTGTGTTTTATAGTAATGAAATGAAAAGGAAAGTGATCACATTTGTGATAAAGGCATTGCTCACGCAAAAATGACATTTCCGGCATCATTTATTTTACATGTATTATTTCCCAAATAATATTCATATGATTAAGGAGAATGAATATTGTTAGTCCGGTGTTGTGACCGCAGTCACCTTTTGTATTGGTATGCTTGGCTGGGGCCCACAGTCATAAAGTGTCCAGCCACTGTAATGCATCAGTGGGTGAAGTTCCACACATGGTGGCCTCCATTCCGTGTTGCTGTTATCCATGACACAGGCTCCTTTACCATCAAAAAGGTGAGTGATGTAGTCTTCAACACAATCTGCTGGTGCTGAGGACGTCCCTTCTTGAGACATCTGTAATGTTGGGTTGTCAAAATACAAAATGTCTGTATTCAATATACTAATACCATTACAAATGTATTAAATGATTCTCAATATCAATTTCAATGCCTATTTTATATTTAAAAAATAAGCTATTGTATAATTTTAAAAGTTAAACATTAATATACAGTATATGATAAATTGCATTAAAGCAATGGAATGTGGCTTTCAGATATTTCTCAATGAAGCAAACAGTGTCATGTTATTATTCAAGTTAACAGTCAAAAACAAAGAAATAAAATAAGGCAGTGAATGGGTTTCTCTATTTCTTTTCAGTATTGTTTCATTAATATTAACAACATAATAGACAGTGGCAATCCTATCAGCCAACATTTACACTGTAAGGTCTAATGCACAGATTCGATATATTGACACATGTCAATACTTTTTACATAAAACCGACTTTGATAGTTGGGATAGTTCTCCCAAAAATAACAATTCTCTCATCATTTACTCACCCTCATGGCATGCCAGATGTGTATGACTTTCTTTTTTATGCTTAACAAACAAAGATTTTTAGAAGAATTTCTCAGCTCTCTTGGTCCTCACAATGCTAATGAATGGTGGACAGAATTCAAAAGGGGTTCAAAAAGGACATAAAGGCAGCATTAAAATAATCCATATGAATCTAGTGGTTAAATCCATACATTCTGAAGCTATATGATAAGTACGGATGAAAAACAGATCAATATTTAAGTCCTTCTTTACTATAAATCTATACTTTCACTTCTACATTCTGGTGTGGAAGTGACTTTCACTTACTTACCTATTGGTTGGGGATGGTTAAAGATGGATATTAATAATCGAAACTACTTAAATATTGATCTGTTTTTTACCCACACTTATCATAACACTTCTGAAGACTTGGATTTAACCACTGGATCATATGGATTACATTTATGTTGCATTTTTGTCCTTTTTGGACCTTCTGATTACTGGCCACCAGTATTAACTAAGTCGAGATGATCTAACAATCTGTGTTTGTGTTCTGCAGAATCAAGAAATTCATTCACATCTGGGATGGCATAAGGGTGAGTAAATGATGAGAGAATTTTCATTTTTTGGTGAACTATCCCTTAAAAACCTAGCAAATTGGGCATTTTGACCAATAATTGCATGTGAACTTTAACACAGGTATTGGCATATCTTTGTGTATTACATTGTATTGCAAGTTGGTGATACTCAACACCACCGATACTCTTGTACAGAATTACCAGTACTTTTGACATCTCTACCATAATGTAAACTGTTTTGTTCCTCACTTTATGCAATCTCAGTAGGACAGCTGGCCGTTTTGGGTTTAAACTTTTTTACAATGAAGCAACATGACAACAAGATTAAGATGAACTGTGTCTCTTTTGGTCTGTAACGTTTATGCCAGAGTGAGATTCTCCCCATTGTCAGCAGATACTGTATTGTAGTGTGGAGTTGAATTGGCTCCGAGGAAATGTTAAATTAATTAATACTAAGGTAGCAGAAGCTGCTGTGAGGTGTTTACTGTGAGTGGTCTTCACTGCACCCCCCCCATCCTGCCTGACACAGTGATTAATGGGGGTTGTTGTCTGGCAGTTCGTGCTTTGCCATCTAGGTGGAGAGTTGGTCTCAAGAGCTTGAGAGAGAGAGATAGAGAGACAGAGGAGTGTTAATGCAGCGTTGGCACCTAATGATACTGTCTTCATGCTAACACTAATACCCCTGTAGAACAGATGTACCTGATTAATTGGTTACAAAGTAAAAAACTGTGGGAGAGGGGCCGGGAACATAGGTTAGTCGCTTTGCACGTCTATAATTGGAACACACTTGAGACTATTCATGTAAAACGTCAAAGAAGACATATAGATTAGTCGTTCTGATGAAGACACAATCGCCAGGGACCTGATACCGGCAACCTATAACAATTTCCTCAGTTTAATTAACAGCCAAAAAAGACGTCATTGATCAAGCGACATTGCCGCTAGGATTGCTACTGCAGCTGAAGCGCATGCCAGAGTTAGTGGCCAGTCATGGTGTCCTCATCACACGCATTATGCAAGATTACATCCAGAAGTATGACTGGCATTACATCATCCTGGACGAAAGCCACAAGATTAGGAACCCCAACGCCGGGGTTACCATGGCATGCAAGCAGGTGATATTTGCTCTCTATTCAATGATTCATTCCTTCATTTTGCAATCAAGCTGTCTTTGTTTTAATAAAAAAATACTCACAGGTAAAATAAAGACTGCAAAAGCAGTCTTGTGTGTTAGTTTCAGACATAAAATGATCTTAGTTTAGATTGCATCAATTTATATAGGCTTCAGTGTTATTGACCACTATATTAAAAAAAAAAAAAAAATCCTTTGGAAATTTCACCACATTTTGATTTGGTATTGATTAAACTGGAGCTAATGGAGCTTTAAAGCCAAATCCATCACGAAAGAGTCTTTGTTGTCAAGTAATATCTAACTATTGATACACATATCCATGCTATAATTTTCTTATGCTAGAACTCTTCTAGAACTATATTTTTTATTAATTATTTTAGTTGAACGTCTCGTAAATTTTAAATGATTAGCACATTTTTTCTTTTCTTTTTTTCCCCTCTGCTCCACAGTTCCGGATACCCCACTGTTTCATCCTCTAGGGCTCACCCATGCAGAACAACCTCAAAGAGTTGTGGTCACTCTTTGACTTTGTGTTTCCAGAGAAGCTGGGGACTTTGCCTGTCTTCATGGAGCAGTTCTCTGTCTTCATTACCATGGGAGGATACTTTAATGCATCTCCAGTACAGGTGAACCACAAATCACACATCAGAGCTTATTGGTCCATGCAGCTAAAGTTCCCTTATAATTAATTTAGAAACCTAATTTACATAAGATATAGCACAGAACACAGAACACACTGGATATTAAACAGACATGAAAAGGCCTGTATTAATTATAAAGCATACAAAAACATTCAAACAGCATGGTGATGGCTGCATGGTGAATGGAATCTAGATATGCCATTATTAGGAAGCCTTTTTAATAGAGCACTTACTTTATGGATTTCATTTCTGAACTGCTTTAAAAGGCTATTGATGTTTCCTCTGCCAATAATAAAAACCATTTCTAATTATTAATGTTATTAAATGGTTGTAGCTAGCTAACCCCATAACTCTCCCTTCCCGACTGTCTGCAAAGTCCTGCAGAGCAGCTTTATACTTTAATTAATGTTGTATTAGTGGATATTCATTTGAGAAGTGAGATCGAATTTAGAATCTTACTAAATGCATTACAAAATATTTGCACATAAATTACTTTTTTATTTTTGAATATCAAAACATTTTTAGCAAGGGAAACAGCAGTCCAGTTTCCAATTAAAATCACTTTGCCTTTTAGTGGATATAACAAGTTGTTTTGGCAAGTTCGCAAGTGTGACATGCTCCATTTTAAAACATGATTTTGCAAAGACCTTGTATTAATTAAGAGAATATTAGTACTTGTACTAATATATATATATATATATATATATATATATATATATATATATATATATATATATATATATATACACACCACAGGACCATTTAATATGAACTAGTATAGGCAATAAGTGATTACAAATTGTGAAAAAATACCTGTGGTGTCTACTAGTCACTGTACCCAAAATATAAATTTGTCCTTATACAAGCATTTAAATGTTAAAACCTAAAAAAATCTAAAACCTAAAGTCTTGACGTGGACTTGTATCAAGTACCTTTATCTAAATTTGAATGGAGATCTCATTGAACAACCCTGTTCTGTATATTTAATAAGACACAAGGAGTGTTGAGCATGAAGTCTAGAGCTCTTTCCCAGCCAGCTATCCATTGCCTCCATTACTATAACTTATGCCCCCTTACTACCTTTTTTCACACATTTAACCTCTCTCTCTCTCTCTCTCTCTCTCTCTCTCTCTCTCTCTCTCTCTCTCTCTCTCTCTCTCTCTCTCTTTCTCTTTCTCTTTTGTCTACTCATATTGCCCTCATCCGGGCTCGTTGTACACCTTTCAGTGCTTTGGTTCTACTGAAGGCTTTCATTTGATCTGCGAACCCCTTTAACTTACAGCTAAATATAATTTTGCCTAATGCTGGATCAGGAGAACATTATTGATAAAAGAGTGCAGGCCCCCCTCTGGAGTCCAGCAGCACTCTTATGAATCTTTAATGTGTCAATCTGCTGATAGGAGGAGATGAAGAGAGTGAGCTGCTGTTGACATGCCTCAGGACACACTCATTTGTTTGGCTTTCATAAAGTGTATTGAAGTCGAAGCTTGTTAATTAGCCAGTACTAAAACATTACTAGATTTCAGTTGCTCTGTTTGCTTATAATAAAAACATCAAAATGTCCATATAATTCAATGAACCTTTTTGAAATGAGGGAGAGTTAATTGACTTCCATCCCCTAAGAATTATATGTCAGTCAATAATTACACTAGTTTGGACCCAGCTATTTGTATAATTGTCACCCACTTTAATAACTGACACATAACCCAATATACAGTACATAGTCTGGGGCAGAAGGAAATTTAAGTATCTAAAACTTCACAGAAAAAATTCTGGACTCTTACCCAGAATTTTTTAATCTTAGCGCAAATCCACAGAGCATGGACTATGTCTCCATTGTTTTGAGGTTTTTCAGTCTATGTACATATTGTATCAAAAGCTACTATCATGTTGCAGGTGGAATATGCTGTTTTGAGCATATTGTATTTCAAGGCATGAAAGTCACAAATTTATTTATTTATTGTATTTATAATCCTCAGGTTCAGACAGCCTATAAATGTGCCTGTGTTTTTCATGACACCATTAACCCTTACCTTCTGAGGAGAATGAAGGCTGATGTTAAAGCAAACCTCTCCATACTTGATAAAAACGTTGCCCAAGTGATGCCTCTCACATGTGAATCTATTAGTTAGCTTCATTAGTTCTTTTGGTAGCACTTTATTTTACTGTACTGTTCTACATTTACGTACTATATAATTACAACAACTACAGTAATTACTATGTACTAAACCTAACCTCAACCCTAACCTTAACCCATATTAAGTACATGTAGTTACCTAATTTAACTCAGTAATTTCTTGGGTAAGTACACTGTAAAACTGTAGGATTATTCTGAAAGTACACGTACTGTAAGATAAAGTGCTACCATTCTTTTGTATATTTTATCTGAACAGGAAAGACATTTTCATAATTGCTATCTTATTGCTGTCAACGTTTCATTCCAGCTAAACATCAGCAATTACAGTGTATGTATCTGTGATGTTTTATTGTCCAAACATGTCTTGTTCTGCACTTTAACAGAAGACCAGCGGCAGGTTTACCAGAACTTTCTGGACTCCAAGGAGGTTTATCAGATTCTGAATGGAGACATGCAGGTAATGGACCCATGTGTGAAACTCTTATGGGGAAATGTGATGAGCAGAGAGGGGTTAATGTGAATGCTCATGCTCAGAATTGATGATCTTTTGTTCCCTACATGTGAGAAAAGCCTTATTTCAGGGGTACTCAATTGGTGGACTCTGGTCCGGATCCGGACCGAAGGACAATTCATTTCGGACCGAGCTCTGAAGCTTTGTGCTCGTTATCTGACACCTGGCTAAGTTATTATGTAAGCATATGTGTATTCGCCCACGGAGCGGGAATAAATAGCGTTCAGCGCTAGAGAGAAATATTTCTCTTCTGAGAGGGAATAAAGCACGTTCAGAGTAGGGATGGGCTGATCGATACTAAAATATCGATACTTCCGATACTGATGTGGTATCAAGAATATCGATCCTCACATAAAAATATAGATTCTGATGTTTTATTTAACTAGGGATCTTATTATTTAGATAAACTGACAATTAATGCATCTCATAAGCTTCGAAGTGGAAAATAATAATTATATGAGCGAATTGTTGCATGCCACCGGAACTATTTTTTCTTCCGCTCATCTTGATGCACAGATATGCATTTAGCACATCACAGCACTCTTTCAAAGAGGGAACAGTGCTATCCTGAGGTAATGACAGAAAACAGCATCTGGAGTTATCACATCAAGTAATGACAAACCTAAACATGACATGTATTTTAATGGGCTTGTGTGACCATTTTTACAGGTCTTAAATTCAGGTCTTAAAACACTGATAATGTTCCTTAATTCTCATCAATAAATGATACCCATATGAAAACTACCCATGTATTTACTGGCACTGTAGTAATATTGTATTAACCATGAATAATAACCACTACTGTAGTAACCATGTTTTTTATTTTATTTTATTTTATGTTTTTTGATTTTGATACATTTAACCATGGTTTTGCTACAGTATTACTGTAGTATCCATATTGTAACTTTGTTTTAGTAATAGTAACCATATAATAATATCTATGGTTAATTTTGTGGTTTATATGTTTTTTACTAATAATTTTTATATGTTTTTTGCTAACTCGTATTTAAAAAATGTATTAGAGGTATCGGTATTGGTATCGATGTCAGCAATACTGGCCTAAAAGTACTTGGTATCGGATCGAAAAGAAAATAACTGGTATCACCCATCCATAGTTCAGAGCTACTCACTTTATTTCTGCTATAGACATGAGTCACCACATAAAGCCTTATTTACTGTACGTACGAGTTGCATGTGCGGTTATTTTAACAACAGCAGTGGAGACACCGCTACAGATACTGGCATCTTTTGCTTAAACAAATTGCAGAAAACAAAAATGAAGTAAAGTGAAACTATCTTAATCTGTCTGATATGTGATTCAGCCGGTTCAGCTAAGCCAGGTTTGTGTCGGGACAAGTTAACATGTCGCCTTAAGACTTCAACGTTTTTACCATCTAAATTTAGCTTCATTAACCAGCATGTTACGAGCCTTTCATAATAAACAGATTTTTGTTCTAATTTTGTGAAAATTAAGTTGAGATGTCATCATGGCAAGGAAAGCCTATTTATCCTTAAATTAATCAAACAGATATTTAATGCTTCACTGTTATGTAAATTGTTTGTTTGTTGTTTGTAGATTCTCACTTTAAGGAAAATATAAAAATGGTCCATTCAGGCTTTTACATTTTTATACATTTTCTCTCAGGGGACATCCCTGATTGAACAGTATTTGTCAAAAGGCCTCCTATGTCCCATACATAGGTATAGATTCTGAATGCAAATATTGTTCAACAAAATTGGGCTGCTGTCATTCAGCATCAAAAAAAAACTGTTGATCTTATCTTTTAATATTCATATCCAAGTGGCCTCGACTGATGAAAATATTTTTATCTTTTGGTAGAAAAGATCTCTCAGACCCCACTAGCTGTTTTGGGGCCACCAATGTCCTCATCAGGATATTTTCTTTTTTCTTTTTTCTTTTTTTACAAAGTACTATTGCTGTCAACATGGCAAGTCATAAAAACTATTTAAAAAACCTTTGCTGGGAAGGAAATGTAGAGACCGGGCCTCTTGGAACTTTTATTGAGTACCCCTATCAGTGACATCCACTCGCTTCATACATTTACATATGCCTTCAAAAGCTTGTGATCTTCTGTAATTTGTTTAGTGTGATATTTGAACACTCCAATCCTACTAGAAATGTACATAGAAAATGCATACCGATTAATTTACTTTACTGCTAAATTACCTTATCACAGCGATGCCGAATGTAGTTAAATATGCTATTAACAGATGTCTTGTCAGCTTAAAAACTGTGGATATGATTATGATATGATGTGATATTCTAAAAAAACACATTCACTCTGTGTATGTGCTGTAAGGAATTTTTAGAATTGGCCCTAAGTTTTAAATCAGGTCTGCAGTCGCTGTCTCAATTCGGATGCTCGTGGGGCAGCTGTGCTTTGTGATGACACAGCAAGCAACACCACCCAGAGAGGAAGTTGGTTGAGAGGCCCCTTATTATTTTTACATGTGCGTAGTGTCAAGGAAATGCTCCTCTATACAAACTATTCATCACAATTCTCCAAATGTGTTTTGCGGAGACAAAAGCTGTGGGTTGTACAGCAGTTCGCAAACCCCTTTTATGTGGTCACAAACTCCATTAAGCCACATTTATAATGCAACAACTGCTGCATTTACTTGAAGGAAGAGGCTTTACTTTGCTCTGGTCAATTACCTTCATTAAATTAACCAAGTTTATTAATATTAAGATTTGTGTTGTCTCTTATCTCTAGCATAGGAAGAAATGTTTTCTTCCTCCACTAAATACATTAACTTATACATCTGGTGTATTAATCTCAATTCCCCACCTTGTTTTTCTAGGTGTTCTCAGGCCTCATAGCACTGAGGAAGATCTGCAACCACCTGGATCTGTTCTTGGGTTGGCCTTGTTTGCTGCGGGGCATCCCAAATGAGCAGCTGACCGAGGAGGAGCACTTCGGATACTGGAAGCGGTCTGGGAAGATGATTGTGGTGGAGTCACTGCTGCACCTGTGGCATAAGCAGGGACACAGAGTTTTGCTTTCACCCTGTCCAGACAGATCAGTATCAGTAGCTGGGTTTCCACCCATGTATTTTTGTGTGCATTTTGGGATATTGCATAAAAACTGCTGGATGGAAAAACTATGCTAATGAAATCTCCAAAATGTGTGTAAATATCTTACATGCTCACTTATATGAGGTGGATACATGTTTTATTGGATAAGAAGAAATGATGGAAATTTATTAGGAAAACAAAATGGATATCAAAAAACTAATATGACTGAATAACATCCTTAACTGAACTAACCAGCGGACCAATCATTGCATCTTGAATGTTGCTCTGATCATCCTGAAATAACGTCTAGAAAATCCAAAGTCTGCATAGAGTTTGTAGAGCAAATATGTTGAATACAAACTTGAACAGCGCCTTAGAGCAGTGTATTGTTATAAGGATGGAGGAACGCAGGAGGCTGACTGGAAGCTGCAGTGTGGGAGAGAGAGAGATTTACAGACAGCTGTCCAATACCTGTGTGTGTGTTTGTCTTTTTTGGTTAAGTTTATAATTAAAATATTATTTATATTATCAAGCCTGTTCTCGCCTCCTCCTTTCCCTTTAATCCCTTTACACTGGTGCCAAGTAAGTGTTTTCTCTCTCTCTCTCTCTCTCTCTCTCTCTCTCTCTCTCTGTCTCTCTCTCCTCTCTCTTCCACTGCCGCTCCGTGTTGGCCTTTCCCTCTCTTTTATTAAATGTTTGTTAATTTGGCACAATCGGAGTTACGGCGTGTAGGTGCCACATTTTTATTTTTTTTTCATCCCCTTGTTCCCTCCCTCATCCAGGTAGATGGGGATGACCTGCCGGCAGACGGGGCGGAAGGCACGCCCCTCCCTAGGGAAAGGGGGTGTACGGGGGCTCCCTGGCCTGAGAAAACGAGGTAGGAATGTGGCAGGGTGGAGGGTGGTGCCCGGTCGTGATTCCGCACACCTGGCCCCTAATCAGGCCGATCATGCCTCACAGAGGGATAAAAGCTGACTGGAAGCTGCAGTGTGGGAGACAGAGAGATTTACGGAGAGCTGTCCGACACCTGTGTGTGTGTTTGTCTTTTTTGGTTACATTTATCATTAAAATATTATTTATATTATAAAGCCAGTTCTCACCTCGTCCTTTCCTTTTAAGCCCTTTACAGATAGTTCACCCAAAAATGATCTTGTCATTTATTCACCCTTATGCCATCCCAGATGTGTATGAATTACACTACTTTCATCTACTGAACTCAAATGAACATTTTTAGAAGAATTTCTCAGCTCTTTTGTACCATACAATGCAAGTGAACAGGTGAACAGGTGAACATTTTTAAGCTTCAGAAATCACATAAATCAGCATAAAAGTTATCAAGACACCAGTTGTTAAATCAATGACTTTAGAAGTGATGTGATAGGTATGGGTGAGAAACAGATCAATATTTATGTAATTTTTACTATAAAAACTTTGCTCAGTCAATCTCCACTTTAACATTCACATTCTTATTGTGTTTGTAATGATTCACATTATTCATGCATATCGCCCTCTACCGGGTAGGGAGATGCATTTCTAGCAAAAAAGGACTTAAATATTGATTTGTTTCTCACCCACACCTATCATATCACTTCTAAGGACATTGATTTAACCACTGGTGTCTTATTGATAACTTTTATGATGCCTTTATCTGCTTTTTGGAGTGTCAAAATTCTGGCACCCATTCAATTGAATTGTATGAACTTACAGAGCTGAAATATTCTTCTAAATATTATTTTTTGTGTTCTAAAGAAGAAAGAAAGTCATACACATCTGGGATGGCATGAGGGTGAGTAAATTATGAGAGAATTTTATTTTTTGGGTGAACTATCCCTTTAGGTGCATTATTTAGCCCCTGGGTCTGGGCATCATTTGTTGATTTCAGCCAAATTCATATAAGCAGATCCATCAAGCTGTTGCCTCTGCAGACATGCCTTAAGTAAAGAAGTGTGAATAAACCCAGAGTATTGATAGATCAGCTGCATTCGCGCTATCTCCAGCAGCTCCCACTAAAACACCAATAAAGTTATTATGTCATTTTGCCCTCTAATAGAATTCATTATGAGATCTTATTGCATTGTAGGGTGTCTGTCAGGACCCAGCTGTCTTTGTTCAATAGAAATGAGATTTGGCTTCAGAGACAACCTAAAACCCACACAGTTTGTACTTCTATACATGTAATATTAATCTCACTTAATCCTATTAGCACTAATCCTGTTCTCAATGCTCTGTCTGAAACCATTTCTCCCACACACACAGATGCTAGAGATGTTGGGGATGTTTGTGAGGGAGAATGGATTCTCCTATCTCAAGATGGTCGGCACAACCACTATTGTGTCCAGACAGCCTCTCATCACTCAATACAACTAGGTGATGGAGATTGTTGGTGCCTATTTACACTCCCTGTGTTTTGTTTTAGGAGGATAGTTAAGATTGAATGTTATGTCATTATTTACTCACCCTCATGTTGTTCCAAACCAAGGATATGCAAGGGATAAAAAACAGCCTCAGTCCTCATTCACTTTCATTATATGGGGAATAGCAGCATTTTCTTCTTCTTCTTCTTCTTCTTCTTCTTCTTCTTCTTCTTCTTCTTCTTCTTCTTCTTCTTCTTCTTCAGAACAAGAACATCTTTGTCTGTTTTCTGACAACTAGAGTTGGAGGTTTGGAGTCAACCTGACTGGGGCAAATAGGGTTGTAATTTATGACCCAGATTGGAACCCCAGCGCAGACACTCAGGTTGGCCACAGCAACATCTCACAACCTGAAAACTGTTTTTGCTGTATTTTTTCAATGCATGTGTTGTAGTTTTGATGCATGCAGTGCTGATCAGTATTGATGTGAACTGTTGACCTTTTGCTGTAGGCACGTGAACGTGCCTGAAGGATTGGCCAAAAACAGCAGGTGACAGTTAACAGGCTGTTGACAGCTGGAACCATTGAAGAGAAGATTTACCACAGGTTAGTTTCCTGGGATTGGACATTTCGATGGAGGTGGTAATGTTTTAATTAGATAATTTCTTTTAATTAGATATCAACATAATAACATAAATTTGCTAATTGGTCGCTAAAGGCAGTCCTAGACTACTGTGTTATTGTTAGTGAGGCGATGGGAATTTTGAAAGACTATGAAGAGCTGGATTGTTCACCCATTAATTTTTTGATTAATGACACAATATGCATTTGTTAAGCAGATAAACCATCCAGCTGGATGAGATTGTGGCATGTCAGTGTTTATGCTAAAACGGAAATAATTCCAGAAAATGTGGTACTTGGGTGCACTGAATCATAAGGATAGTAGTACAAAAAAAATAACAAATAATACAGCTTTCTGGTCTTTTTCCATACACAAATCTTCAAACACTTTCTCACAAGTCGAGTACTAAAAGATCCTAAGCAGAGGTGGTTTTTCAAATCTAATGACATTTATGAACTTTTCACACTGAGCAGTCCAGACGGCTCCCAGGGAGCAGAAACCAGTGCAGTATTTGCAGGTAATTTATTGAATATGAAAATATTTCATTTTCAAGAACAGCACTATTCATTCGGCTCATGTAGCAACAAGCAAAAGATGCATTGTGGTCTGTTTGTTGAAAGCAGGCAATGCAAATATGATCAAAAAACATATTTTTAAATGGTAAATGCAGTACTCGAGTATTTCTAAAATGTGTTGTATTCAAATGTGGATCAAATGTGTAGATTCCAAATAAACAAAAGACATCCATCCATCTCAGGGGACATCATGACCATCACAGTCTCATTCATCTGCATTTTCTGTTGAGGACCAAGGTGCACATCACTGTCAGAAAACAGAAATGCTATCTCAGTCAATGGTTTCTCAATCAATAGTGCTAAAATTGACAAATATGCTTTTGGGTCAAATACTAACCTTGAAACTCACTCCATTACTGACCTATCGACAAAAGGTGCTAGTAAAGATCTTTGTTGGGCAAACAGCCCTCAGAAGAATAGAGAGAAGAAGCACTGCGAAACACCAGAAAAAAATGTCACCCTCTTTTTGAATGCCTGAATTGCTCTTAGGAAAAGGTTTGGACAGAAAAACTCTCTTCTTTCAAAAGAAGATGACAAAAGCATCACAGAAATGCAAAGTACATTTATATGCTTACAATATCCTGGGAATTCCTGGTAGAATAATAAGCAGTTATTGAACACTCATGTACTCCAATGCTGCTTTATTTTAATCTAGGATGCAGATATTGTTAAGAAATCAGGCGTTAAGAAGCCAGGATCTGCTGCTCACTTCAGTGGTGAAGGAGCGCAGGAGGAATCTGGTTCTCTGTCCTCATCCTCTTTCCTCGCTATGATGAGGGCCAGGAATCCTGTCAGTCTCCCCCAGAGACAAGAGGATGAGGAGGACGAAGAAGAGAGAGGGATTAAATCTGCTGCTGTGCATGCAACCACAACAGAACACAACAAGATTCTGGATGACCTGAGGAACTTTGTGGCCTTCCAAGCTCAGGTGGATGGCCAGGCGAGCACCAAGGAGATCCTGAAATACTTCACCAAGACTCCACTCCACAGAGATGCCAGTTTTCAGATAACTGCTAAGGAATCTTCCACAGACTTCCTTGGCAAGAAGGGATGTGGAAGCTTAAAGCTGACTACAGGTAAACTGAGAGGAGCATATTAAAACCTATTAGCTGAGGTGCAGAATCTCCAAATGGAATGTATACCTCACACTAGGGACCTGCAGGTGATTTGATGCATTAATTATTTTTAAATTACAGAATGTGTAAATGCTGTATAGAAACAATTCAGTAAACTCTCTAGGTTGACCTTAACAGTACAAAATAAAAATAAAAAGTTTTATTGTTAATATTATTATTATTATTGTAAAACTGTATGTCTTCAAATATATTCTGGTCTTTTTTGTTCTTGAACTGTATTTTGTGTTGTTATTTGTTTGTTTTTGTGTCATTTCTGGAAATTAATTTAACTAATTATTGGAACTGTTTTCAAAGGTGTCTTTAAAAAAACTAAATCATTGGTTCACAATAATAATAATAATATTGTAATTTCTGTGGCAAAGTGTAACATTTATATAGGGGTTTTAACTTATAAACTCTCAGTGCAATTTATTAACTTGACTTTTTAGTAAGTGAACGTTTTTGTGCTTTTGAAACATGGATGTTGTTTAATGTCTTGAGAGTAAAAGACTATACATCAACACCTACTGTCTGTTTATGGAGAACAAATGAAAACTAATGCATTTGCAATATTTAAAGCCAATGATCGAGTTTACACAATACTGTACATTGACTGGTTTAGTGCATTCAATAAAAGTTACCCAGGAAATTTTGCATCAACTTAGTGTTATTAAAACGTTATCTCTTTAGTACATTTTACTAATATGATTTGAAATTGATATTTAATGCATCATTAGATAGTGAGTCAGAAGATATGCCACCTCACCTGGGGCTTATTGGAGCTCATTTTAAAAAAGAACTATGATATTCTTTTGGTGCACATTAATCACCATGTCATAGCCTCCCTAAGACAGGGTGTTATTTCTTGCAAATGAATGTTTTATTACTACTGGTCTTATTTTTATTTTTGACAGTAACACAATGGCAATTTGTAAAATGTGTATTTTGTGTGTGTGTTGGGGGGTTACACAGATTTTTTTTTTAGTTTACAAACTGGTAATTACAAGGGTAATTGTGGTTTATGAGGACATTTGTAGTGTCCCGATAATTCAAATTGCTTAAAAAAACATTCTAAACAATGTTTTTTGAAAATATAAAAATGCAGAACGTTTTTTGTGAGGGTTAGGTTTAGGGGTGGGGTTAGGAGATGGAATCTATAGTTTGTAGAGTATAAAAATCATTATGTCTATGTGCCACACCAATGTGTGTGTGTGTGTGTGTGTGTGTGTGTGTGTGTGTGTGTGTGTGTGTGTGTGTGTGTGTGTGTGTGTGTTTTTGTGATTTACGAGGACAATTTTGTAAGTTACAAATTAGTAATTACAAGGGTATTATGCTATAAATGTGATTTATGAGGACATTTCTAGTGTCCCCATAATTCAAATCGCTTAAAAATCATACTAAACAATGTTTTATTGAAAAAGTAAAAAGGCAGAAGGTTTTCTGTGAGGGTTAGGTTTAGAGGATAGAATCTATAGTTTGTACAGTATAAAAGTCATTATGTCTATGGAAATTCCTCATAATGATAGGTAGACCAACGTGTGTGTGTGTGTGTGTGTGTGTGTGTGTGTGTGTGTGTGTGTGTGTGATCACTTTGTGGGGACCAAATGTCCCCATAAGGATAGTAAAACCCCAAGGTTTTGACCTTGTGGGGACATTTTGTCGGTCCCCATGAGGAAAACAGCTTATAAATCATACTTAATTATGTTTTTTGAAAATGTAAAAATGCAGAATGTTTTCTGTGAGGGTTAGGTTTAGGGGTAGGGTTATGGAATATAATATATTGTTTGTACAGTATAAAAACCATTATGTCGAAAGTCCCCATAAAACATGGAAACACAACGTGTGTGTGTGTGTGTGTGTGCGCGTGCGAGCGTGTGTGTGTGTTTCTTTTAAACTAAAAGAAGTAAAATGTCTGTAACACCTCTACACAACAAAAGTGAAGAAAAAAAATAGAGAGAATTTTACAATGTATTATTTTGTTCGTCCATGTTTCCGAACTTATTGTTAAAACTATTTATAATGAAATATATTAAGACAATGTATTATTCGTTTATGTAGGCTAGACGTCTGCGGCCACTGACGTAATTTTATTGTCCACGTGCATTTGTCATAAGTTTGTTTGATAGTTATATGCGAGCAGTTCACTTGAGACGACGCGCGAGCTTTCTATCCCTGACCATGGTACTGAAAGTTTTGCAACACTTCCCAGTTTGACTGGTGCCAATGGTTTCCTTTTTCTTTCTTTTTTTTTCGTTTATGAGACCTACAGCACACTCAGTTGTTATGTTAGTTTTGTTCACTTGCATTTGCACTCTAAAAACATGTTTTAATAGATCGCTTTATTGCACTCTCTCCCACACAGCTAATTCAGCCTCTTAAGACCGTGGAAAATCCCTGATCTGCTGGATCCGCCTCAACATATTTCCATTCTCTATCTCTAATTTATCTTTGTAATAATACAAATGCCAGGTCAGGAAGTGATACAGAACTTGTCTCCCATTTTCCAATGCATTTTGACGAGATCATAACAACTTTATTTTCAGCAGTGCATAAATTAATTACACGCATTTAATAACTAAAATATCATTATATTCCCCTCTTAATATCATAAACGTTCTACGCAAGGGAAGCACTTCATAGTGCAGGGGGCCTTAACAGGCTATTATCCTTGTGTAATGCCATTAGAGAACCAATTATGCACCATTACGCTTGCTTTTTTTTTTTTTTTTTTTTTTTTGCAGTTTATATGATTTCATCCAAATCCGTCCTCGACTTCAAAATTTCAGCTGGTACTCGGAGCCTCATTTCTAGCAGCAGAGGAGCGACGGTGTCTGCGCGAGGAGTCCCACATGCGTTTTAAAAGTAATTGAAAGGGTCCCGCTGCAAATCATTTAGGCGAGAGTGGGAAATAAATCCTTGGACCCCTTGCTGTGAACAAAATCAAAATTTGGACCTGCGAGCGCACAGCCAGTGGATTCTCGTATAAAGTGGACCCCTAACCCTAATAATGAGCAATTACTGATCTGACAGCCAATTTGAAATTCAAAAACAGTCATCTAGATTTTTAATATAAAAAGCAACTGTATAAAAAAAACAAGTGCAGCATGCTTGTGCCCGTGTGTTTTGTTACTTGGGAGTATGCATGCATGAGTAATTCTGAGATGCATTGGGGAATGTTTACGTTTACCATCACGTGCAATCCGGTTGGCCACGGAGAACCTATCCAAATGACTTTAAAAAGACGACAACGCGTGCAAAAAAATTATATATACACGCTTTTATACTCACAGGTAATTGCATATACCTGTGCATATATTGCATATATATATATATATAAATATAAGAACAGATATATATATAGGATTAATTGCAATTACCTGTGAGTATAAAAGCGTGTGTTGTCATAGTCTAAACAGTAAGCTGGTGTGCAGGAAAGAGGATTGGAGCAGGGGAGGTGAACGTGGTGTAGCTACTCGTTGATTGACGGTGTGGGAGTGTGATTGCTCAGCTGAGGTTTAGTAGGAGACACTTTATCCGTGCGTGAGAGTTACTGAACAGCAGATCGTCTAGGTATAGATGTACATGCATGCTTTTTTACCTTTGAACTTTAAGTAGCCTCCTTAAAATCAGTTGCGGAGACTAGGTTTAATCAAGTGCAGTGCTTTTTTGTTGGTATTATTCAATGGTAGCTTTTCAATACGCATATTGCAGTGATAGTTGTAAAACATTACCGTTGACGTTTGGCAATAATTTCTTTGCAGATTGCTCTGGTAGTCTACAAGTCGCAAAGCACCGGGAAATAGATATGTTTTACTTTCACTGTCCCCCACAGTTAGAGGGAGAGTGCTGCCGGACGAACACACGTAAGTAGCCTATTCTGTGCATTATTTCTTCTGGTTAATGTTTTGTCAATATTGTTAACTTATTTTTATTGACTTCGATTACCGTAAAACTTTGTACATTTTTATAAAGAACACATATGGAAACGATTTTTGTTAGTGTATTTTTTTTTTAAGTTTCATTTTATGTAGTCTATTTTATTTTGGCTATTGCAAGCCACCCCGTTAAATCAGTTTAGTATATATTACTATCTTAAGTATCTAAATATATTTATTTTTATCAAAGCTACAGCAAGCCTGTAGTTAATTTTTGTTTGTGGGGGTGTTTTATGTTTTGGCACATGGTAACTGATCTAGACCCGTGACAGCCTTCCAGCTGAGACTTTTTGTTGCAGTCTGCCTGAGAACAGATGTTAGATCATGTCATGCCTTTCAGTCGGCATTTTAGTGGTCACGGTTTCTCATTGTGAGTCTGTTCCCTGTGAATTAGTACAATAACCTGAGACGACTGTATTTGAAGAAAATAATATTTTTCATTTTGAACAGGATGAATGAAATTTATATTTTCACCCTAAACTTTAGAAGAAGAAAACATATTTAAAAATTTATATTTTAAAAATTATATATTTTTTAAAAGTGTCACGTTATTATTTACAACAGTGAATACAAATGGGTTTGGGAATCACCCATCTGGAGACTTCGATGACGGTTTTTTGCGCAGAAAGCAACGCAGAAACAGGACAACTTTTACCTTACAACAGGTAGGCTACGTTTCACACGAGCCAAATTTACCACAAGATGCAAAACAGAGCAACTACTGCTCTGATACTGATTTGGATTATGATGTTGAATGTTTATGAACATCCTTTACAGGATTTAAAGAAGTGTGCTAAGAAATTATATTTAAGGCATGCTGGCTATAAATGCACTTCAATATCAATGAATTATTATTTTCAAGTCAACTCCCATTTTAATTGTAAATAAATGAACTATATTTGTTTATTTACGGTATGTCATTCTTTACTTCACGAAAATAATACAGAATAAGTCACGAGGTAAGGCTGAAGTAGGCTATAAGTAGCCTATATATAAAGTAAAAAAATAAAATAAAAAAAAATGCATAAAAAAGCATATGTAAAGCATAAATTCAAATAATGGATAAAATATATGTGTTTCACAGCTGGAAGCTTTGGAGGCAGTTTTTGCACAGACCCACTATCCAGACGTTTTTACAAGAGAAGAGCTGGCTATGAAAATCAACCTAACAGAGGCCCGAGTCCAGGTGAGACACTCTCCACAACTGTCCCGATCCAAAGATAATAAATAGCTTCACATAATAGCTGAGAGCACGTCTGATCAAAGCAAGTAAATTAAGCCACTCTGTCATTTCCGTGATGCACTTTAATAACATCAACATATTAGATTAAGTTGATTAATCGGTCATTCATAATTAACTAGTGGTAATGTTCTTCACTAATTTGTCCTCGCCTCTTAGGTAGACACATTTTAGATGCACTCCGATTTCCGTGCTTCGGCAAATGGAGGATGTATGCTACTTGTGATATTGGGGGGAAATGTAAACATCTTAACCGAGAACGATTTTCCTTCGTCCAAGCGCTCGTGCACCTGAAACCTCCGATTTCATATTCTGCGGCCTTGCAAAACATCAGCTTGGCCACACGTAATTGCATTCAATGTGCCTGTATGTAATTTCCTGCATTCCCAGATTTGCTTTTGGGTTTTCTTCTGAGCTCAGATCTAATTGTGAGAAATATAATAGTTTCCCTTTTGTTCCCCAGGGTCAGCTATCGCTTAAAACCAATGACTGCAACGCGATAATGGAATTCGCTGCTGTAAATTAGGGATTGTAAACAAATAATTTCTCTCTAATCGGATTACCAGATTCCTTTTATTGAATCTGAACATGAATCGGTCGCAGCATGCAGGGATATTAAACTTACATTATTATTAGGAAATAAATTTTCTTTTTGTTGTAGTATAGTCGGCGCCCCCCGTTTTTAAAGTGTCAATTGGCTCGCGCTGCATTAACAACAAACTGCAAATTGAGATTAATGGTGCAATTATAGACCATTCAGTGCTGGGGGATCATGACATCTAGCTGGAAGGTGCAAGGGTGAGATAATGTTGCACAATTACATTGTGAATATTGTTGTCCTGCCAGTAAACTGTTGTCTCATATTATGTCGAGAGAAGAGCTTTATGTGTGGGGTGTTTTGTTTGTTCTCATCATTGTAGGTTTGCACAATGCTGGCCAGGCGGTGGAGATATGACTGCATTATGCAACCTTTCCCATTCAAATATGGTTAATGTGTTAGAGAGCACAGACTTAATCGAATCTGATGTTGTCAAACAATCATTAAATAGAGAAATAAACGACTTCATCATGGTTCTCTCACAGAAGCAGGGGGACTGTATAGGAAGTCATTAAAAATGATAATGAAAAATTGCTCAATTAAATGTTGTTATTGGTAATGACCTTCATTCAGTTAAGATACAAGAACTTCGCTGCACATGCTCAGCAATTGTGTTGATAAAGTTTGAAATAAGTCATCGGCTTGTTACTTTCATAAATGTGCATCCAAATAATAATTGTAATATTTATGCTACTACTTTCCAGTTGTAATTTTATATTGAGGTTCAGGAGAGGCAGTTAAAAAACTGAGAACTTATCAATCTTTAGTTTTTATATCCCTCATGCAACATTCACGTTTACTCTCTGCTTTCTGTTTAGGTGTGGTTTCAAAACCGGAGGGCAAAATGGAGAAAAACTGAGAGAGGAACTTCGGACCAGGAGGGAGGCAAAGAGCAAATCAGTGAAGGCAACCCTCCTGCACGAAACCTCAACCAGTCTCCTGTTGACCACATCAGAAATAAGAAAGAACTGATGGAGATACAGCAAAATCAGTGAGTAGATCTTCTAATCCAATGTGATTTTGTTCATACAATATGATTGTTTTCCCAAAGAGATGTAATGACCAATTCTGTCTATTATGTGCAGTATTAACAGAGTAGTTGGTTCAGGTGGACCTTTTTTCCCATCATGCCTTCCTGGTACTCTGCTGAACACAGCTACTTATGCACAAGCCTTGTCACAGGTGGCAACTTTGAAAGGTAAGATTTGGCATCTAACAGGTTTCATCTTGCAAAACATACAGAGCTGTGTCAGGTAGAGTTGATATTAAGTTTTCTGTTATTCATTATTGCACTAGCTTTTTGTTGTTGCCACTGATGTGGATGAAAGTGCACATCGTTATTGTGTGTTGTTTCTTCTACATATAAATTTGATAACATGATTAACATAAACATGACATGTACCTTGAATTGGTTAAATGCTGTTAAAGTAATTAATGAGGAATGCTGGAACAGTTTATAATGATCATTTTTATCATTTTATTTATTTGGTATATAGGCAAACAAACCTTATCAATGGCAAGTAAGCTTCTATGGAAAGTCTGATTGCCACCTTTCGGTGACTTTCAATCTGTTAAAAGTTATAGCTGATTATCATAAGCAAGAGTTTGCAGTTCATGTATGATTAATGTGTACACATTGTGATATATACACAAAGTGAAACTAAATATATTATGAAATTTCAGAAAATGGGTAAAAAAAAAAAAAAGTTAGATCCATGTGAAGGACATTACATGACCCTTTCTTACACACTGTTCCTGTCTGCCTTATTAGGAAGCCCATTGTGTTCCTGCTGCATGCCTGACACAATGGGCCTCTCCTTCCTGCCATCATATGGATGCCAGAGTAACCGGACAGCTAGTGTTGCAGCCCTGCGCATGAAGGCTAGAGAACACTCTGAGGCAGTACTGCAGTCAGCCAACCTGCTGGGGCTAGGGTCTACAAGTGGGCCTGAAGCAGGGCCAGGGGTTGGGCTGGGACAAAGCACTGTTGCTGTTGGAGGAGGTGATTCCAGTCCTAACTCTGGTGCGTCTAAGATCACATCACTACAGAGAACTCCAGACAAGCATCTGCACTGCCAAAAGGAGGGTCCAGATAAGAAATGAGGGAGTGTTTTTTCCCACCTCGAGGACATACTTTGGATGTATAATCTAACATTGAATGCCTGCTGCCGCTTTAGCACACTGACATGCCGTGGACAGGACGGTGTAAAGTGAAATCCCTCGTTGTGTATTTTGCGTGTTTGTGTATCAAACTTTTAATTAAATTGTAATGTATCTCTCATCCTTCACCTTCGCTCAGATTCTTGGCACTGAATTTGCCCAGCTCTGGAACAGAACATGTGGACACTTGGCACTGTAATTGTTGTTGTTGTTGTTTTTTTTTTGTTTTTGTTTCAATTAGCTGTTTTTAAAGAAATTTCCCTGGTTGCCAATGTGAATTTATTTATTTATTTATTTTCAACAATCCACTTTGATGTTTCACTTATACTGCCTTGTGTACTGTGAAGTCAGGTGATGATAAACATTGCATTGTGTCAATATATATGCCATGCTGAAACATAAATGTACTAATGTGAAATAATATATGTAAAATGATATCAAGGACAGAAATGTATATTAAGCATTATTACATCATGACTTTCACATCTCACTTTCTATTTTAGATGGTTCGCAGGATGACACTGATAGGTGTTAATTATGGCATTATGCTTTGGGCATACAGTAAAGCAGTTGTCATTAGATTTTTAACCAACTAAACTGATTTTACTTTTGTAATAATTATTTTATTATTTTGATTATAGCAGAAAAATACAAATAAATGTGTTGTAGAAAGCATATGAGAACATGAAGGCAATAATATGACTATGAATTATTATTTAGCAGCATAAAAAGAACCATCAAAAGTTTATGAAAAGGAAACATGTTATGTTTTCTTATCTATATGTAGCTTATATTATGAGCACTGAACTGTGCTACCTTTGAAAAGTAACTTGGACTGATTAAATTCATGTCCTTGAGTATTTTCATGATATTATTTTTGATAGTCAATAACACAATTAAGTAAAATGCACATGCATTAGCTTTAATAATTGATGTGGAATTTTGTATTATCTCAAAGTAGTGATTTAATAATTTATGATGCAACACCCTGGTGACAAAGCAGAGCCAGATAATGTCAAAAAGTCTTGCCCAGTGAAATAGTGCAGCTTGGCATTTGTGTTTCATGGTGACACAATTTGGGCTACATGTGGCTTTAGAAATGTATATTAAAACTTAATTTTCAACTGGAGTGCATTTTCTAGTATTAATATTGAAAATGGCAGAGAGACTGAGCACATTTTAATATGCACATATAAATGAGGTTAGGGCAAGATATCAAAAGCCTATAATATTGTTAGTTAGCTTGTGCAAAGCAACTACATTTAATGAATAGAAATGACTATTTCCATCACCTGTAACATGACACATGAGGTACAAAACTAAATGTGAAAACACTTGTAAAATATTATACAATACTTGCAAACAGATGAAAAATAGTCACCACAGAATCTAAAACAAAGTATGCAGCGGGAAAAAAAGAAAAGAAAAAAAACTGCACAGGTTTGCCAGACAGCTTTAACAAAGGATAAAATATTTTGCAGTTTTCAAATGCCAGAGTTTCTACCTTGATTTTAGGCACACATCAAAATATTTAATAAAACTAAATTATTTCATAAATTAATTTTTGTTTTAAATTATTATTATTTTTTTTTTAATATAATGATTTCACATTAGTTTAATTCTATATTTATATGAATACTGATCTAGTAATTGAATAATAAGCAAAAGATTGACACAATTGGCGATGTCAATGGCGAAATAATCGAAGCCAAATGAGATGGACCTCTTGCTTCTGGCAGGAATCAGCAAAGGTCACACGAAGCCTGGTGTAAAGTTCTGATCAAATGACCTTTTCAACTTGAAGAACAGTAAACCGCTTATGAGCACATAAACCACATATATTTTTTTGAAAACTTTGTACTGATGTATTTATCTTAGTGATGTCCACAAACTATTAAGAGATTACCTGTTTTGCGTCTCGTAGATTACTTTTGATCCAGCTCACCATACATGCACATCAGGTCCCATCAGGGGGGGTGTTTGGGGTAATCAATTTAGTGTAGATTTTTTATTCTTTACCAAAATGAATTCATGCACAACAAGCAAACACAAAAAACAAATGGCCTTTGATGGAAGTAATTCTGAGTTATTGTAGTGGCATTTATAGACAATTGTTCATAACATTCATTGCATTTGGATTATTGAACTTTCAGTGCCATTACACGCATTTTAGCAGTAATGTCTATCACTAACATTCTATTATGAGAGGCATTGTTACATCAAATTAACTGGAGAGAGGCCAAGCATGCTTAAAAAACCCTAAACTAAACAAAATAATGACACAAATAATTTGTTTCAAATTCAATTTGAATGACATTAATGAGTTCTTTTGTTGCATTAATGATACATTGTCTATGAAGTAAATCCAAATTCTGGTGCATCAGTTGTTGAGATATGGGCCTGCTGCAAAGGTCAAAATAAGGTCAGCATTTGTGCAGTTATCACAGCTGCCTGTGCTTGTGTAAAAATATCAATAACTCAATAAATTTGTTTTGACTGGGAAAGATAATACAGAAATAGTGTTTACTTCCTGTGGTCATATGGGAAAAGTCATAAAACTTGCACTAAATTTGTAAATAAAAATCCAGATGTGAAGAATTTGTTATTTTTTTTAATTGTTTTTACACTAAATTGAATCATTAGAGTCAGTTGCCAACTCACAAAGTGCAATTCTCCATTTATCCACTAGAGTGGTATATTGTGCAGATCCTGAAATCGCCACTATTTCAAGATATAGAACCAAAGGGAATGAGTAGATATACCAATGAAACAACACTTTGTTCTAAAGTTTGTTACATCAGACAATACCTTTTTATGGTTTGAATAAAACTGTTTAATGAGTTCTTGGTGACAAAAGAGCTGCCAGCCAACAAAGTTTGATTTCACATTTTCCTTTAATAACCAGATTATGTAATGAGCTTCTGAAAGACTGTATAAGTAGTACATTGCAAGTCATTGTTTATTTTGTAATCATTTCATATAATACATCTACAATAATCGCAAGGTAAAGACCACCCCTTGTTAATATATAATGTGCCAAAGCACATCAAGGGAAAAGTAGTCTTAATATGGCAATAAGCCTGAAACTGAGGGTAAAACCTGACACACTTTCATATTGTCTTATTTTCATGCACATTGTGAGCCATTAACATTCACAAAATATGAGGGGAAAAAAACAGTGTATGATATTTGTGTATAATTGTCCTTCATATGGTGCTTTATAATGGCGAATGTCCTTTTTTTTTTCTTTTTTTTTTTTTTTTTTTTTTTCTGGCTAGGTCTGAGATAAGGTTTTAGCATTTAACATGAAAATGCTAGTGACTTTCAGTGAAATTTGCTTTGCTTGAGTTTGCTGTGTGCTCTGAGGGCATGGTCTGTATTTTATTATAAGCAATTACACTGCTACATTATTTTCAACATAACATTATTTAATGGAATGCTTCACAGTTCTTTTCTTGACATTTTCTTAAAATAAATAGTTGTGTTCTTCCTGATTACAGTCCATAGCTCAGCTCCAAAATGCAATTTCATACAGCAGGCCTTACATAAAAATAAAAAAAAAAGTTTAAAGAGATTAAAAAGTTCAAATTTAAATATCTTATATATAAACAATATTTACCTATCTAAACACTAACTAGCTTGCATGAGTCATGTGCTCTCCATTGCAAAGTCTTCTAATTCACTCATTGTTATAATAATATCTGTGTGTCTTTCACTGTTGGTGATGTTGTTTCCTGTATACAAAGACGGATCATGAATTTGTTCATATGACCTGTACACAATTTCAGGATATTCCTGGGAATCTCTGCTGTAATTTTGCTGATTAAGTTGGCTTGTGAGAGCCAACTTACTGAAATCCTACTTAAACGTATTATTATTCTTCCGCTTCTTCTTATTCTTAGCGGTGAATTTCGGTATCTAACTCCTAGAGCTTTTAAGCTACAGGCACCAAACTCGGCACAGACCTTCAGACTAATCCCTAATAGTGTGCTATATCTTTTCTAACTGATCGGACTTACGGTTTTCCTAAAAATGACGATCAAACTCGGAAAAAACTCCCTTTGACTTAACATTGCGGAATGTTCAGAAATTTAAATCCCAACTGACATTTTCACACACACACAGACAAAAAGGGCCTGTCAGCCCTGCATCTCTCCCTCTCTCTCTCCCTCAGAGGATTTATTTTATCAAGCAGCCAAAAAGTAATGACCTAAAATCTTCATAGCCACACGCTAAAACATGCTAAAAACGTGCTAGCATCATGCTAACACATGCTAGCATTGACTAGTGAAGTGCTAAAACAAGCTAAAAATGTGCTAGCATCATGCTAAAATCGCCTAGCGAAGTGTTAAAACGTGCTAGCATCATGTTAACACATGTTAGCATCGCCTAGCGAAGTGCTAAAACATGCTAAAAACGTGCTAGCATCGCCTACCGAAGTGCAATAAAAATGTTAAAAACATGCTAGCATCATGCGAACACATGTTAGCATCGCCTAGCGAAGTGCTAAAACATGCTAAAACGCGTAGCATCATGCTAACACATGCTAGACGCTAGCAGTGTTAAAACATGCTAAAAACGTGTTAGCATCATGCTAACACATGCTAGCATCGCCTAGCGAAGTGCTAAAAGATGCTAAAAATGTGCTAGCATCATGATAACACATGCTAGCATCGCCTAGCGAAGTGTTAAAACATGCTAAAACATGCTAAAAACGTGCTAGCATCATGCTAACACATGCTAGCATTGCCTAGCGAAGTGCTAAAAAATGCTAAAAATGTGTTAGCATCATGCTAACACATGCTAGCATCGCCTAGCGAAGTGCTAAAACATGCTAAAAACGTGCTAACATCATGTTAACACATGCTAGCATTGCCTAGCGAAGTCTTAAAACATGCTAAAGCGTCTTAGCATCATGCTAACACATGCTATCATCGCCTAGCGAAGTGTTAAAACATGCTAAAAATGTGCTAGCATCATGCTAACACATGCTAGCATAGCCTAGCAAAGTGTTAAAACATGCTAAAAACGTGCTAGCATCATGCTAACACATGCTAGCATCGCCTAGCGAAGTGCTAAAAGATGCTAAAAACGTGCTAGCATCATGCTAACACATGCTAGCATAGCCTAGCGAAGTGCTAAAACATGTTAAAAACGTGCTAGCATCATGCTAACACATGCTAGCATTGCCTAGCGGAGTGTTAAAACATGCTAAAAACGTGCTAGCATCATGCTAACACATGCTAGCATTGCCTAGCAAAGTGTTAAAACGATGCTAAAAACGTGTCTATCTATCTATGTATCTATCTGAGTGTCTATCTCTCTATCTATCTGAGTGTCTATCTATCTATCTAGCAACTAAGTTAAACTTTAAACTACTTTAAACTACAAACTACTTTAAACTTTAAACTAGTTTAAACTACAAACTAATTTAAACTTTAAACTACTTTAAACTATAAACTACTTTAAACTATAAACTACTTTAAACTAATTTAAACTTCAAACTACTTTAAACTTCAAACTTTCTGGTCCAAACTTTCACAAGTCAACTTAAAGTTTGTCTCGACAAACTTTTTTTCTAGTTAACATTTTGTCTCCATGGTTCACTACCTGCCTTAAACCCATCCTGCTCTTCTGTTAGTGTAGCTGGTGCTGACATTTGGGATGATGACTTCAAGGCCGGTAATAAAGAGGCAGCCAATGGCACAAAGCCAGGATGCAGCATGTATGGAGTGTTTAACATCTCCACAGATGCTGGCTGCATAAGAGCACCCTGGGACCTCTGACCGACATTGAGCTGAACATATTTACCTGTCTCTAGGTCATACAATGTCTTTGTCTTAACTGGTAATGGCACATCTACCATAAAGTACTGCCCTGAGGTTGTATCTTGCAAAAGCTTTCTTTGTGTCAAGGGAAAATGATGGCCCACCATACTATGCACAGGGGTGGTGTAATTTGGCACAATACCATATTGTGAAAGATGAGGTGTGGCTTCTACTGCTAGAGGTGTTGACTGTATGTCCGAAGGAGATGAGGGCACACTGGAGACATTTTGGATGGATTTTGATGTTTGCTGTTCTTGGTTTTCTGATGTCTGGGTCTCTGCCTTCTTCATACGTCTTGTTGTAAGCCTTTGTGCTCTCCGAAGAGCTTTTTCAGATTTGGGGGGCACAGCTGGTGGCTTACCCAATGGTCTCATATCACTACAGGCTGACTCTGGCCTTTCGTAGCAGGCTGACTCTGCTCTTTCATAGCAGGCAGATGCAGGCCTTTTGTAGGTGTCTCTGTATCTTTCATTCTTTGGCATATAGGCTGCGCTCATGTCTGACATATCGACAAAGCTTGCTGTACAGTTCTCTACATCCTCTGACATTGTGCTTATGACAGACCGAGTTTCTTCTTCCTCGAGAATTTGGCTCCTTCTCTGAAGGCCCTTTGATTGTTTTTCTGTGTACTCTACAGAAGGCAAGTTGTTTTGGAGTGTCTCTCGCACTTTATGGAGCCGATTGGAAGCAATGGCTGGGTCATGTAAGATTGGAGGGTTAGCAGACTCTTTATGTTGAACATGCTCCTCATCTCCTTTTTCTGAGCCACTCAAGTGCTCCTTTGGGGAGCCAATCCTGAAGTCATCAGAGAATGGTTTGTGAAAGCATGGCTTGACAGTTTTGGTCACAGAAGTAGTTCTGATGGTATTATCCTTAACTTTGAACATGACAGGTTTCCCCATGGCTGGAGAGGAAGAGTTTGATTGTGGTCCTGACACCTGAACTTTACCATAACCTATTAGACTCTGCAAAAATGAGCTATCTTCCTTTTTCTCTTCTTCTAGTTTTTCAGCCAGGTTATTGTTTTGAGTCATTTTGTGACTTAATGGAGATGGTTTAGGGGATTCTGTTTCTTTAGTATCTCTATCAAAAGCATTCACAGTATAATATTGTAATTCATCCATTTCTTCTCCAGCTGGTGATATCATGTTTATTGGGTTGTCTACTGTTTTTACTGTCCCAGACACACCTTTGAATGGCAAGTTTTGACTTACAGAAAGACTGTCCTTGTCGATTGTGTTGTCAGAAGACAGTTGTGTTGATCTAGAAAGATCAGTCTTACCTTCGGCTTGCGATTGTGAAATATTTATACCTTGGGTATTTTTGGACTGGTAAATTTTGTGGTACCCTCCTCTAATTATTTGCTCCATAAAAGCTGGGTTAGTGTTGGATTCCTTGTGATTTATGAAAGCTCTCTCTTGGGTGCTCTCTAATCCCTCAAAAACAAATTCTCCATCCTCTGAACTTGAAGCTACCAGTGATAATGGTTTTGGTTGAGTACTCATGCCGGGATTGGAGTGATTTTGTTTTTGAGTTAAAAATGACTCTTTGCCTCTCTCTTGAAATTGTAAAGGTCTTTGTTTGTGAATTTGACCTTTCTCCTTTTCATTTGAACTGATCTCTGATTCTCCCGCTGTGTCCAAAAAAGCTACATTTCTGTGTAAATGTTTGGGAATTCCTAAAACTGACAGGTCATGACTGTTATAAAGGACAATTTCGGGGAGAAGATCAATCTCTTTCATTTCATCTTCTTCAGTAGAGATGACTTTCAGTCTGGCATAGTCTGCTATAGCTGATAGTTTTGGTCTAGTCACATTCTTTCCCCTCTGTGTAGCACTAAACTCTGCATACCCTTGCTCACTTGCTTTTCTTTTTGTTTCAGGAACATGACCTTCCCCTGTCTGATACTGGTTTGTATTAGTCTGATAAGCAGGTTGCATCTCCATAGCCTCGCCATTTATCTGTTTATTTCCTCTAAGGCTGCTTCTGTTTTTGTCAACTTTCAAATCACCATCATCAAGTTGTCCACTTGGACTTGATACCTCTGAGTCCTTATTCTTTCCTTTGTCATGGTTCAGTGCAGTTCTTTTACTATCAGTGGCTTGTATCTTTTGTGTCCAAACTGCTCCCTCTCTTAGATTAACTGCTGTATTTCCTAATTCACTTATACTGTTTTCCCCAGTATTTATTAGAGATGATGCTTTCACAGGACTATCCTTCTTAGGAGGTGGCGCAACTTCTTTTCCACCATTGGCTATTTGTTTGGGTGTCATTTCAATAGTTCCTTTCATATTATTCTGGACTTCTGGTACTCCTTTCTTCTCTCTCAGACTTTCTCTCTTTATCACTTCATGTTGGATTTTGTGGTCTGCCATGAATTCCTTGCTTGATGACAATTTCTTTGTAGACACTTTTATGTCCTCAAAGTGAATTTTTGGTTCTTCAAAGGAGATCTGGTCTTGTTTTACAACAGTACGCACATCCTCATCAATGCTGCTAAATTTATCCAAATAATTATTAACATGTGTGGCAGCGCCATCTTTTGAAACCAGCTTCATCCTGTCTGTAATTTTATTACTTGTGTTAACTTTTCCCTGCTCTGACTGTGCCTTTTTCTCCCCAAAATTTCCCTTTATGCTGTTTTGCAGAGCTTGGTCAACTTTGGCAGAGATCGATTCTTTTTCCAATTCAGTACAATTCTCTTGTTTTCCCCCACAATCAATTTTCTGATCTTTTGATTTAAGTGTTTTACTAATGTGTTCCTTAGTATGTTGGGTTAAAAGCATATCTGATGCACGATTTAAAATTTTGTCTTCAGTGACCACCCTTCGAGGCTTTTCATTATCAAGGGATACATTCTTTTCAGTACTTGTAGTTTCATTGGGTTTGTAGTCCTTTGTAGTCCCTACATATGCTTCTGCAGTCTCTGCTGTGCTTGTCAAGTCACCAGTGGCAGCATGTTGTTTAGCTGTCAGGGACACATTCTCAATTTCCATTGGGAATGTTTTAGAATTAGACACATTATCAGCATTGTCTTCTTTCTTCCTCAGTCTTTGCACTTTCTCTGTGTTTCTAACTTGCTCTTCAGCTTTCTTATCCTTTGATTGAATATCACAATTTCTCTTATTTAATTCCTCAGTATTCTTACTATCTTGATCTTGTTTTTCAGCATTTGTTGTATCTTTTGGTATTGGAGTGGCATCTCTATTAGAAATATTTTCTCCATCATTTCCTATTCTCTGTTGCATTTCAGCCTTGTAGTTTGAAGTTATTAAAGGGTTATCATAATGCTGCTTATCCTGTTGCTTGGTTTTGCCTGTACTCTCCTTTATAAGTGGAGTTGTTCTAAGGGATGCTTGCTGATCTAAATTTTCTCTTAAATCTTTTGGAAATACTTGTGTTTCTGAGCTTTTCTCATTTGATGCCAGAGATCTGTTGATTTCGTGTTTCATCAGTTTTTGTGAGAGGTGTGTTTCAGATTCCTCCTTTTCATTTCTTTCTCTCTTATCCTGCATGTGTTGTTTTGATTTGGCATAACCATTATATCTAAGTCCATATTTAGCCAAGAGGTCTTCATATGATGAACTGATACTTCCTACATTACTTGTTTTATAACAATCTTGTTTATCAGTAGTTGCCAGTGGTTCAGGTTTTCTAATTGTGTATTCTTTTTCTACCTTGTTTTTCGAAGACACTTCAGTCTCTCTCTGCGCAATACTTGCATCTTTATCCATTTTAACAGGAACACTTTCCTCTTCTTCAGATCTTAACAAACATCTCACAGCTGAGAGCTCAGTTTCATCAGAACTCTTCTCTTCATGATTATCTGGATTTTGTGGCTCATCAATATGACATTTACTTGACACACAAATATTGTAGATCATAGGTTCATCATCTGAAGCTGCTTCTGTTTTGCTTGTCATACAAATACTGGGCTCTTCTGTGGGCTGCTCTTTGCTAGGTATAAGAATGGCATCACTTGATACATCTCTTGTGGAATCTACAGTGTGTGTTGAAACAAGGTGTATGTTGTTACTTTGAGTTGTACCTTCCTGTCCCATAACTGTATTTTGACTGAAGTGGAAGACGGAAGTGGAAGCATTGGCTTCTGTTGGGTCTTCTACTGCTTTTTTGGTTTTGCTGGGACTTCCTGGGTTTTCAGATGCCAATTCTTGAGGTTCTTTTGTGGACTTGGAATAATTTTTTGAGGATCCAGGAAAACCTCCACCTTTTTGTGCTTGTCCATGCTTTGGACATGCACTTCCTAGGAATCTTTGCTCTGTTGATTCTTCTTCTAACCACTGATTGTTATTTATTGCTTCTGATTCATCATTCGACTTATTCTGAAGATGTTCATTCTTGCCAACTGAGAGCAGGTCTTTTGTACTTTCATCATTTTCAAGGTGCTCTTTTTGCTGGAAACTTCCTTTTTCTGATCCCATGCACATTAGTTCCTTGTTTGTTCCTGATTCTGACTGATTCCCCAAAATTTTGTTTGCAGGTGTAGTTTCTACAGCCACAGAAGGATTGTTTTGTTGTGGTAGATCAAAGTAATTTTCCATTCTTGTATTGTTCTTGCTTATTAGTTCTTCACCATCTTCATCAATCAAACATTTTGGTGTGTCTTTCTCTTTTGTTTTCTGAAAGAACTGGTAGTTTATTGTTGCAGTGTTGTGCTTGACTATATTTTTGGTTGATGATACTGGTGTCACCCCTGAATTGACCCCATAATTATGTTTATAGATTCCATTTTTAAACTGCTCTGCATCTTCCATTGTATTGGCTTTAAGTTTTGAGGTAAGCTCTAATTTGGCAGAATCAGTTAGTAGTTTAGCAGGTGGAATTCCAGTTTTAAGCTTCATGTCACTTAATAAGGATGTCAGTTGACTAGCTGAAATCCTAGAGCTGTTTTTGATTAGCTGATTTTTAGACTGCTCTGGCACAGTAGTAATCCCACTTTTATGATGTACATTCGCTTCTTCAGCTCTCTTTGTGTTTGGGCCCAATCCTGAAATTCTATCTTGCACATCAGTGGACTTTTGAGAATTTTCATTTAAACCAGTGTTAGCTTTTAGATTCTCAGTGTTTGTAAGTGAAGGACGGTCATCCGTTTTAATTGCATCCACATCTGTAGGTTTAGTCAGAGCTTGTTCAGAGTATGTATATAAAGTCAGGCTGCTTTCCCCTGCATTTTCAAAGGGGTGGTATTTTGGGATCATCTTTTCTTTCTGATCTTTTTGGTTTTCAACACAAAGTGCAGGTGGTTTATGGGAAGTGTAGTTCTCTGTATTTACAATGGATGTCAAATGACTACCTGATATCATCTCACTGGGTGACATTTCATGCACATAAAGACTTTGATTTGCTAATTCCTCTTTAGGGTTTAGATCCTCTACACTTGCCCTACTTATTTGTTCATCTTTTAAGATTTTGGCTGGCAGGAAGTTTTTGGTATTTTTCTGGACATCATGTTTACATTGATTTTTCTCATCTCCCCCTCCATCTTGTGCACTTTGAATATGAACTAAAGGTGCTTTAGTTATCTCTTTGTTATTAGCTGGATGTTCGACATGGGACTTTACTGACTCTTTCTGCCTTTCTATAGCCAAAGCTTTATCAGGTTTTACATATTTACAATAATTTTTTGAAACTGCAGTCTGATTATCTTCCTGAGAATTAAGGGTTTCCATGGGTAGTTTTTTCCTTGATGGAGGAGATCCATACTTTGGATGATCATTCTGTGTTTTCATTTCTTCTTTGTACTGGGTTACACTTGAATAAGTGATATCTTGAAACAAGTGATTCAGTTTCTCTGCTGTGATTTCCTTTCTTTTGCTGTGATGAACCTCTTGACCATCTTGTGCTTTTTCATTATTTCTTGCAAGAATGCTTTGTCCCTTTTCTTTAATTGCCAATATTTCATTTTTGGCAAGTACTTTCAATTTTGACGTCAACATTTCTTGTTTGCTTTGGCCTCTTTCCTTGTAAGAAAGTTGTTTTGTTGTGACCTTGTCATTATCTTTACTCTTTAATCTGTCGTTTCTGTCTTTGTTGATATTTGCCAGGCCTTCATTAGCATTGTGGAAGTCTCTTTTCAGACAGCGTGGTGCTGGACTTGCAGATTTCTGTATTTTATAGCCTCTAGCTGTTGGTTCTTGCTCTTTTACAGTCTCTTTAATACTTGGTTTGATCTCAGCTATTTCATGTTTAATTTGATTTTGTGGATTTACTGATTTAGCCAGATCACTAGAATATGTATTCTCCTTTATCCTCTTTGCTTGCTCATAATCTCTTATGGTAAGAATATCATTAATGCTGAACCTGTCTTCTCTTTTAGTTTGTGAACCAGGATTATTTTGATCAAAGTTGTCAATGGTTGGTTTGATTGAATCAGCAGTTGGTGTACCACCTTTGGTGGATAACTCATTTTGGTTTACCATTGTTTTATTCAGTGCACTCGGCTGTGAATTTGACAATGTATTGGCTATTTTAGAATTGTTTGATTGCCTCTGGGTCCATTCGCTGTCCTTACTATATTGATCTTCACTTGTTGATGACATATGCCACTGCTTGTTTGGCTCATATATATATGGCTGATAAGGGAACAAGACTTCATTCTTTTGCCCTTTATTCTCATAAACAGGTGCATTTAGAGCTCTCTGATCCAATTGCTCTGGACCTCTTTCTGAAAGCAAGATCTCTTTTGTAAGATCATTCTTGACAGGACAGTTTTGTAAACCACCATAGACATTAACTCCCTTTGGGGGAGATGATGTTTTTTTCTGGTGGTTGTTTTTTGCAAAACCATATGTATCAATAGATTTTGCAGATGTGCTTAATTGGTTATCATATAAAGGCTTATCTCTGTGAAATTGTTTCCTGGATGCTGTTTCTTCCCTAACATCTTTCTCTTCGTCCTTTGCAAGTCGACCAAGTTTTATGTCATCATTGACTTTTTGCATATATGTCTCCTTTCGAACAGAATAGCCATCATTGACAGTGGGCAAGTACTGCTTGGCAGTGGCCTTTCTCTCTTTGTCCATCTCAATCAGCGCTGCTATTTCTTCCCTAAATAGCTGTGCTTCTGATCTGCCATCATTAGTTAACATCTCCTTGCCTGTGGAATTTACAGAACCAGTGTGGTCCAAAGGATATCTTTCTTTAGCAAACTCATTTTGGCTGTATTCAAATTGTGTTTTTCTCCCAAAGTCCTTTCTTGTTTGTAGATAATTTGGACTTGCATTATTGCTCAGGCCATGTCTCTGTTGCTCCGCTGTCTGTGTAGCCATTGAGTGTTTTGGTGGGTGAGTCTTTGGAAGCATGCTTGCTATTTCTGGCTGAGAAGTGGGACAAAAAGTGCTGTTGAGGTCTTTGCATTGACCTTCTGAAGTCACAGAGCTTTTATCCTGTGATGAAATATTGTGGGATGAGGGCTCATACTTGATACTTTCTGTGTAAGCTGGCAGATCTGTGTTGTTAGGGTGACTGTCTGAACTCCCACAGAAGGATTTGTAATTAAAGGCCCAATTTTGAATTTGAGGTGAGATTAATGTCAAATTATCATATGATCCAATGGCATCAGTACAATCTTTAAAGGTGAAAGGGGCTACACTGGGCTCTTGGATTTGGTTACTTGAGACCCGTGTGTCAGTTCTTACAAAATTCTCCTGAGTTTCCATGGATACAAGAATATCAGAAAATCTGGATTCACGTCCCTCCAAATTGGAGGTCTGCTTATTTAGATCTGTTATCTGTAAACCTTTAAATCCTGTGGGACTGTATGTGCTCTTGACTCTTTTTCTGTTGTCTTTCAGATTGAATAGCAAACTTGAAGCTCTGGATTTGTAGCTGTCACGCAGATGTTTGGCATCAGTCAGTGGTTTAGGGTCAGTTTCACCCTGAGAAGAAAAATCAGAAACAGAGGGAGTGTGTGCAAACTGCAGGATTTCAGACGTCTCTGTTTCTTGTCTAGTAATTATGGGGGTTAGAAGCTGAGTGATGTTGAATGGTGTCACACTGCTGGGCAGGGTGCTGTCAGCCACTTTGTGTTGAACATTTTGTGTAACTTTGCAATAGCTGAAAAAACTAGAATCTGGCCTAAATGTTTTCGCATTAGTTGGTGAGACCGTGGAGGGCCGGTTGCTTGGAAATTTGTTCCTTACAAAGCTGTTATTTTTCTTCAAAGGTGGACAGTTTGAAGCCATCTCGGATTCACACCTCTTCTCAATTGCAGAAGCTTTTTGGATGACTGTGGACCTGGAGCACTGACCTGGGACAACATCTTGAATTTGCCTTTGATTGAAACTCCTGCTTTCAGATGGAGAGTTTGGAATTTTGTGGGGTTCTTCCAGCTCTTTGTACATAGGGGAATCATACCACCTTGGGAATTCACCAGGTGACATAAACCCTGACACTTCTGTCCTTTCAAAGGGGAACCTGTTGTATTCCTCCCATAGCTGGAAGGGACTAAATTCACTGTGGAAAAAAAAGTTTTTGGAGTCCATTGCTTTCAACTTACTTTTTGAAGATTTCATCAGGACCATTGTGTCCATCTGGGCCACATTGGTAGCCACATTGGATGAGTAAAAATGGTTTCTGTAAGACTGAAAGGGGCCTGACTTAAAATTTTGATGGTATCCTGCGGAAAACTCAGAGAGTTCTCTCTGGATGCTTAGCAGAGCTGATTTGTCCCATGTTTCATTCTCAAAGGCTCTATACTTGTCCTTTGCAAGAATAACATCACCTGTCCCACCGTCCTGGTAACACTCCCCTGAACTAAATGCTTTGATTAGAGATGACACTCTTGATGCACTCCTGCCCTGCTGCCATGTCACCTCTTCAGAGCAATTGTTCACATAAGACAAGCTTCCATCTCTAAAAGCCTGCTCTTGATGGGTTACATCCATATAGGAATGCTGGAATGTCGAGGTCTTCTCAGGTTTCCCGTACTGTTGAACATTGGATGAGATTGTCTCCTGGGAGGACCTCTGCTGGGTTTCCTCTTCTAAATCTTTATGTTGTTTGGTAGGAGAAGAGGAAAACTCTGAGTCATTGTAAATGGCCTCCTCTTCAATGCATAGGCTCCTAAAAGCACGGTCTGTGAGGTTGCTCACCTCCTTGTCTGTCTCGTCCATAAAGCTGCCACTGCTGGATGTGTCACTGAAGCCATCAGAATATTTGCGGTGGCACTGCATGCTTCCCCCCCGGCCAGTTTGGCGCTTTTCCAGGGAGCTCATTTCAACCACTTACTCTTGTTTACAAGGCACAGTTGTCCCTGTCAGTTTCCAAGATGGCTGACACAGGGGGTCTTGCATTTAAGTAGTTCACCTTCTAAAAGGTGATCAAAATGCCTTTCTTTCCTGCAAGAGAAACAGATGGGAGTGTTATAAGCTTAGAAATCATGGCCATTTCAAGTTCTCATGAATCATATACTATTTTTTAAACTGCAATTCTGAGTGATTCAGATGTCTAGTGACAGTTCACATTCTATAATAAAGTATGACATCCAAAAAATGTTTCTCTTTGACCTTTGAATCTGTAAATCTGTGAGTTGAACCACACCTTTGCCTTGCACACTGAATACTCACATCATGTGAAATATATTTAGAAAAGGAAGAGGCTTCCCATTCTTACAGCAGATCACATACAGTATTGACCTTCTCTTGCACTTGCACGCTAAAATGGGTCCCAATGGAACCCCTGCACATGGTCTTCAGTTTTTATTTATACTGCCATCCACTGTATAGGGTACAATTGGTTTATAAATTATTTGCTGTTCATATTAGATTTTTGAAACTACAAGCATATCATTAGACCCAAGAAATACATCATACATGCAGATTGGTCCGTTATTAGCCTTATACAGGCTTTGTTTTAGAATGAGAAACTTTTAATATTTACACATAATGTAATTTTACACTTTACAATAGAATTGTAAAAATGTATTTACAAGTGCACAAACTGATGTACAAAGTTAAATATGTATTGTTTGAGCGTTTAACATTTTTATGCAGAGCAATTATCAAAATGACTAATGGTACGACAAATGTTACTTAGGCTAAACAGCTTTTAATTATTTGCTAACTGCTGGGATATAGCTATACATATCTACACCATATCATCATGGTTACAATTTTAAACACATGCTATTCAAATTACATGTAAAAATGCTTTGAAACAAGCGTGATATTTTAGTCAGAATATCTTTGGTGTACAGTAGGCTTTCTATTGATGCTGTACCATCTAGTATATCTTTTTTCTGCCCAAATAACTATGATTTAGCATTGCTAAATATGTATACAGGACATTTAAAATGTATTATTTGCTAATTGTTAAATTTAAATAGCATTATATAGATTAGAACTACTTCACAGTTTGTATCATATACATACAAAAACCTGTGAATTAAAATGATTTCTCTAAATACTTTGGACTGAAGTACAATATGGCAATTTTTGGAACAGATTTTTACGTCACTAACAACTCTTTTATTCCTGTCCATGCCTAACTTGTCTCAATGGATCAATTAATTAATCATTAATCAACTGAAATCTATACGTTTTAAGAATTGCTATTATTTTTACTGGTTTAAATATATTTATTTTGGAGTGTGGTATTCACACACACAATAATAACATATTTAACATTTGTAGCTTGATCACACTTTTATGAACATATTCATTAATAATATTATGTTGCATTATTTACAATGTGCATTTATTTTCATATATTCATTTAAACTTCCAGGTTTGCATTTATTAACAGCTAACAGCTAGGCTTACATAAAATATATCAAAGTAACATTTCTTACCTTTTGCTCTTATATCTCATTTTTTTAGTGGAGAAAGTATTTCTCACACATCAGAATGTTCCTTAAACACAGCATACTATATGTGGCAAACAACAGCAGAAAGAGGGGCTTTCTGTCAAGTTTGACGCACCTCTCTGCAGCAATACTTTTGCTGGACTCTCCTTGAAGTTGACAAAGAACAGAAGTAAAGGTAACTTTGTTCAAGGGCCCCTGTGGAGCTAAAACTACAAGGATTCAGAAGTATAAAAAGGCTGAAATAGCAGGGGCATCAGGCAGAGATGATTGAGCTGCATTGGAATAATCATGTGGTGTCAAGTGTCAAGCTGATGAAAAAACAAGCCTCTAATTCCTTTGTGGGGTGCCAGGCCTTATTGGTCAAAATTACCCTTTTAGCATCATTGAAAATCATAATGCAAAAAGAAAAAAAAAGACTTGCCGTTGAGACATAACATATATCCGCTTGTGGAGTTGTTGTGGTGGATAGTAGTTTTCAGAACCAGATAAACATGTGCCCATAGAGTAAAAATAGCTTGTGGCTTCACTAACAAGTGTCACCCACTTATTTTGAATGAGCTGTGCCTCAAACTTGTCAACATATGAAATCTCATCACTCTTTGGGATTTTAAGAGTTAAAGATGTCCGTTTAGCCTTTTTTATTTGTAGTATTTCCCCATTTTTAATTATTGTTCCAACCTGCTCCTGTCAGTCATTGAAGTAATTAAACTATTACAATTTAAAAAACTGCACAATTTCTGTTGGAAATTGTCTCAATAAAAGGGGCAATAAAGTGGTCACAAGGCAATCGGAGGAGACATTTTTGAACCAGCTCCTCCCCCTCTCAGTCATTCCATTTTCAAACAATCCCCCTGATGTCAAGCTGTCTCATGCCAGTCTCTTTTTGCAGCCAGGCAATGCTATAATAAGACATGGGTGCAGTGAGCTCTTTCCTAGGAGTCTAGCTGCAGCTGAGGGCTTGGTGTGAAGGTGATGGACACTCACAAATGGAGCGACAGGACCACCCTCTCTGCTCTTTAGAGCTCTGTTGCTAAGCTTCTGTCAGAGCTAGTGCACCCTCTCTCACCCTACAGCTGCTTGAATCAGACTAACTTTTACCTTAGTACTCCACTAACAGCTGTAGTTTACAGCACTGTCTGATAAAGAGCAAAACAAACCCAGCAGTCCACTGTACAGCAGAACAAGATTGCAAATGAATTACCAAAACAACATGACCAGCTGTTTTAGAAGCTATTCACACAGAACATGTTCTTTCTAAATATTTCTAAATGCTTTATCAGCTACTAGATCACAGTTCTCTCTCAACATGCAAATTCAAAGCCACTGCTCTTTCACACTTTGTCTAATATCACTAATTTTAAGATCTGAAAAATTATAAAGTGTGGTCAGAGACACGTCTGTGTGTTATGAGAGCGATTGAAGATAGTTTAACTCTTTCTCTCACCAATGTTCGCATAAGGTTCTTGAAGTGCATAAAGTGCTTGAATTTAGATTTTTTAAACGAAATTACTGGAATACCTGGAAATTCATTCTGTTAAAAAGTGTTTAAAAATGCTTATATTACAGAACGTTTTTCTGTGTAATGTGTGTCCAGATGAGATCCAGAATGTAACAATGTTCAATAGAAAGGAGGCGGGAACCAGACGATGCATCAAAGTAATGTTTGTAATAAACTTAAACACAAAGACACACAAACATAAACGCATACAGGACAGCTGCCTGTAGCTCTCTCTCTCCCGTACTGCCACATCTTGTTGCACCGATCCCTCTCCTCGGCTGATTAGACCAATTGGGGGCTGGGCATGCGTAGTACTTGCCATCAATGTGGCTGTCTTGTCGGGCACTTCTCACACACCTTACGGTCAAGCTGATACTACAAAAGCTCAATGGGGTTAAGATCCATAACACTCTTTTCCAATTATCTGTTGTCCAATATCTGTGTTTCTTTGCCCACTCAAACCTTTTCTTTTTGTTTTTCTGTTTCAAAAGTGGCTTTTTCTTTGCAATTCTGCCCATAAGGCCTGCGCCCCTGAGTCTTCTCTTTCTCTTTAAACTGGTGTTGAGCAGGTAGAATTCAATGAAGCTATCAGCTGAGGACATGTGAGGCGTCTATTTCTCAAACTGTAGTCTCTGATGTACTTATTGTTTATAAGTACTTGTTACTTATGTACTTGTTTAGTTATACGACTGGCCTTCCACATCTCTTTCTGTACTTGTTAGAGCCAGTTTTCCTTTGAAGATTGTAGTGTACACCTTTGTATGAAATCTTCAGTTTTTTGGCAATTTTAAGCAGTGTATAGCCTTCATTCCTCAATACAATTATTGACTGATGGATTTCTAGTGAACGCTGTTTCTTTTTTGCCATTTCTGACCTAATATTGACCTTAAGACATGCCAGTCTCTTGCATACTGTGGCAACTCAAAAACAAACATAAAGACAATGTTAAGCTTCATTTAACAAAACAAATAGCTTTCAACTGTGTTTGATATAATGGAAAGTGATTTTCTAGTACCAAATTAACAATTTAGCATGATTACTCAAGGATAATGTGTTGGAGTGTTGGCTGCTGGAAATGGGAGTCTGTCTAGATTTGATCAAAAATGACTTTTTTCAAATAGTGATGGTGCTGTTTTTTACATCAGTAATGTCCTGACTATATTTTGTGATCAGTTAAATGCCACTTTGGTGAATTAAAGTAACAATTTCCTTCCAAAACAGCAAAGTCTGTACATTATTCCAAACTTTTGGCCGCCAGTGTATTTATATTATATTATATTATATTATATTTATATAAAAATAATATAATATCTTATGCAACAAGATAAATCAAATCGATTATGTTTTAAGGATTTTTTTTAAAAGAATTCAGGAAAACAATACAAAAATTATTATCAAGAATACAATGTTTGCCCTAATATCAAAGGTCTTACTAGAAAAAAGAAATTATGATCCAGTGTGAATTTTTTTGATGAAACAATATATGATCGTGCCTGGTAACATGTGCATGTACAATGGCTAGAAATAGCATTTTAGCTTACCGTAAAGCTGACAATTTACACAAGGTTTATTTCTATTTCTTCTGCTCCAAACTTACTTGAAACTCACTTCTCTGTCTGCTCGTATGAATGTAACACTTCATAAGAAAGTGTTTCACCGCTGTTCAAATGCACTTTGGATCGCATCATTTATATGTATAAATGTTTTCCATCTGAAAGGACTAAATATTAAATGAAACAAATGACAATAAAATACAAAGTAATTTCTTCAGTGATCAAAATACTCTTTGAATGTAACTGTATTCTACATAGAGTAAAAATACATTCAACATTCGATACACTTTGTTCCATAACTGTTCTAGGAGGACAATATGTCAAAGAATTCAAAATCCTCGGGCTCTTGAGACATTAAAAGACACTTTCATTCTCAGGCGGACACCCCTTAGAAGGCCAGGGAGTTGATTTGGTTGGAGAATTGCAGGAAATGCGGTGAGAGATGTTAAACATGTCAGCAATGCTGACTTTAAGGATCTTGCTGTGATATGACGATCGATCACTGCCATGGAGGAAAAATGTACTGATGTGGTCACAAGAGTGGGCGATGGTGAAAAACGGATCGATTATCTGGAGTCATCGGAGAGGGAATTATCTGCTAATCTGCTAGCAACCAAGGTGGATTTGGAGCATGTCTGGGAGAAGTTGGATTACATGGAGAACCGTAGCAGGCAGAATAACGTCCAAATCGTGGGAGTCCCGGAGGGAGTGGAAGAACAGTATATAGTGGTGTAACGCAGTTCAATGGAAAGGAGGAGGCAAGAACAGGCTTGACGATATAAACAATATTTTAATATAAAATTGAAACAAAAGACAAACACACACACATGACGGACATGTCCGTAAACGATCTCTCTCTCTCGTCACACCACCGTCTGCTATCGGCCTTTATCCCTCTCTGAGGCTTAATTAGTCTGATAAGGGACCGGGTGTGTATAATCACAACCCCGCCCCGCCCTCCGCCCTGCCACAGGTGGAATTCCTGGATGGGCTCTTTGTGAGTCTGCTCGACATAGCAGGCCATAAGCTGGAAATCGACCAAGCTCACAGGCTTCTGGCTCAGCGATCCACTGAGGGAGACAATCCTAGCCAATCAGCGATCAATTCTAGCCAATTTTCTGAGATCATCCATTAAAGAGCTTGTGTTACGTGACGTGAGGATTAAAGGAAGGCTTTCTTGGAAGAACCACAGCATTTTCTTGTTCAGAGACTTTGCAAACTCAACACGTGATCAATTCTAGGAATGCAAGAAACTTTTACATCAAGCAGGGGAATCATTACACTGATTTATGTTTGACTAAAACGCAAACATCTACAATTCAAATATCTCATACAGAGTAAAGATAAATTAGAATAGATTTTTTTTATATATATCTAAGTCCCTCATTTCTTCTGTTGTTGATTGTTCAATTGGAATTATTTTAGTCTAAGATCATGCCCTGGTGTGTTTTAAGGTGTTGCCAAATACGGAGTTAAAGAAATCATCTAGTTGGTGCTTTAATGTATCCCTTTTGCAAAAGGTAATGCTAAAGGCTGAAATCAGTGTCTATATGGAGACCAACTGGTCCTCAGTATCCTCTGTGGGCATGGCTTGGGAGACACTTAAGGTGGATCTTGGGTTCCGGATCATACAGTATGCCTCATTCACCAAATGATCCAAAGCACAAGAACTTGTGGAATTGGAAGGGAATAGTAAAAGTGCCGAGGCAGAGCTGAAATGGTGAATGTTGAATTGACCCGATTGAAATACTGATATAATACTATTTTATTGCGGAAGGTGGAGGTTTTAGCTATTCAGGGCAAGACATGGAAGCATTTGACTAGATATACAAAGTCTTTTTCTACCATTCCCTCAGTGAAATCTGCTGGTGGTGAAATATTTACCTCGGCCATTGATATTAATAATGCTTTTAAAGAATTCTACCTTGATCTCTATAGTTCCACGTCTTCATCTACTGATGAAGATATTAGAAACTTTGTGGAACCATTAGAACTTCCTCAACTGACGACTGAGCAAAAATAATTCTCTTGATTCTGAGATGAACTTGGAGGAGCTTGGCAAAGTAATTAAAGCCTTACCTACAGGCAAGGCTCCGGGGCCAGATGGCTTTGCCGTGGAATTTGTAATATCTTGTGCTACAGAACGGGCTCCACTTTTGTTAGAGGTTTATATGGAATGATTGAAGAATGATGCAAGCCCCCATGAGTCTGATTCTTAAATAGGACAAAGATTCAAACGAAAATAAAAGTTACCGTCCAATTTCCCTGATCCAGCTAGACATTAAAATATTATTAAAAAAATTGGCTAACCGATTAAGCAAAGTTATGACATCTCTTATACATATAGATCAGGTGGGGTTTATTCGGGCGATAGCTCTTCTGATAACACTATGGCATATCATCAAAATCATGTGGTCAGTGGTGAATGATCAGACTCCGGTCGCTGCCATCTCACTTGACGCTGAAAAGGCGTTTGATATGGTAGAATGGGATTATCTTTTTAAGATTTTGGAAATATACGGGTTCGGGAATACTTTTTTTGGATGGATTAAGTTACTTTATAGACACCTGGTAGCAGCGGTAAAACAAATGGATTCATATCAGATTAGTTTACTCTGGATAGGGGCACCCGGCAGGGTTGCCCTCTTTCCCCATTTTTGTTCTGTCTTGCCCTGGAACCATTAGCAGCCGCGATAAGATAAGGATATTTTCCAGGGGTAATGGCGGGAGGTGTGGCGCATAAGCTTTTGCTTTACGCAGATGATGTTTTATTATTCATCTCTGACCACACTAGATCTATGCCTTTCCTCTATAGAATTATTAATTACTTTTCTAATTTCTCAGAATACAAGTAAATTAGTCTAAATCCAAAGCTTTGGCTCTGACAGCGTACTGCCCAGTAGCGGCTTTTAAGATGGGCACCTTCCAGTGGCCCAAAAAGGGCATTAAGTATTTGGGCATTTTATTCCCAGCAAATTTGTCTAATTCTGTTCCCAGTTAGAAACACAGAGTTAATTCTGACCCTTTAATAAAAAGATTTTTGAGTGATGTGGGCAGGTGGGCTTCATTGCATTTATCTATGATTTGGAAGCGTAATGGTTATTAAAATTAATTGAATTCCAAAATTCAGCTACCTGCTACAGTCTCTCCCTGTAGATGTCCCCCTCTCTTATTTCAAGCAATTTGATAGCATAGTGAAGTCCTTCATTTGGAACGGTCAACACCTCAGATTACATTTCAAGAAATTACAGAAGCCGATTGACAAAGATGGGCTAGGACAACCCAATATTTTATTTTATTATTATCCATTCTGGCTTAGACATGTGGCTCATTGGTCACTTCCACCTGAGAGAGCCCCTCCCTGGTTTTGTATTGAAATGGAAGTTCTTGCACCTATTTCGCCATTGCAAAGCCTTTCTATTAAACTAAACAGTGAAGTTAAGTTACAACTCCACCCCTAAACCTAACCACCTTTCAACAATATACAGTTAAATACATAACAAGCAGATACATTCACAATAATTGTTGTTATATTATACAATTATATAGATATGTTTTAGCACCTAACCCCACACGTTACATGTAAACACTTTTGCTGGCATTCTTATGCACGTAACTGTTAACGGTTAGGCAAGTAGGGTTATCTCTAATGTTACCCCTGCCATCGAAGCAGTTGTGTATCTCTTTATCAAAGCCAAATCATTTTCACAGTCGCTAAAAGTCATCAAACATTAGAGTAATGTCACTCCTCCCTGGCTCATTTACAAAATAATGCTGAGAGAAAAGAAAGCATAGCTCTACTTATGGCGACTGTAATGTTCTTGCATATTGATTGTATCAGGGATATTAGCTGGTCTAAGGCTTATTCAGGCACCACCCCCATCTGAATAAAGCTTGGGCTAAATGGCTCCATTCTGAGGGGCCTGCTTTGTCTCTTTTTATTAAAACTCCACTGTCATTGGAATAAAACGACAATAGATCTTCAACAAGAGATGAAAATAAACTGTGATCTATTCTGAGTGACACTGCTTTAAATACACTTTATTTAATTTAAATATTTTGGGATTTTATTATGCTGTTCCATTGAATCCATTTTCAGTGTTTCCGACTGTGGATCAAAACTAGGATTTATGATTATTTTTCAAAAATGTCTGCCATGCTTTACCTCTTGCAGGTGCTAATATCGTAAGACTGGGGGAAGTCAACAGGCTATAATATGTAAGTAATCTAGGTTATTAAATAGTCTCGTTTCCATGCTGGGTGTTTTTTAGAGTGCCACAATGTTGTTTCTCTGCATATCCAATAGAATAATTATAAAACCAATTAACTGAGAATAATTTGCCCTAATGGCAGAGTCAGTAAACAAACAAACTGAGCAAGTGATTTAATGTAAGGGTGTCTTTGTTGCCTTGTGAGTGGCCCAAATGAGTTTAACAAGAGCAAAGAGCACCCTCGAGATAGCGCATATACCACAGATATGAGAGAGCATTTCCTTTGATTTCCCCTGATCCTCAACTCCCACATAAAATCTCTTTAAGAGGCATCTGCAGACCCTGGTCGAGCACCTTACTGTACCCAACATGGAGCATAACAGTGACCTACATGCAGGAGACTGGACTATGTGCAAGGTCTGGGTAGCTAGATAAGATACAGTTGATGTGATGTGTGTATTATTGTGATGTGTCTCCCGCTGACTCATGTATTACATTAACAAGCCACTTACTGATTGACTGAGAGCTTCTCACCATGAGCTCTTTTAATCTACGCTGATATGAAATGCATGATTTCGCAGTCAGGTCTGCGGGTGGCCAATGTCTTAAACTGTAATTGAATAAGTAAAAGAAGCACTGCGACTTGCGTTATCTACAAGGGTAACTCTGTTATGGTAAATGATTGATAAATGTTCACACATTATGATTAGCGTTTGTACACAAACACACATGTGCATGTTTATTTTTCTATCAGAGTAGGGACTTTCCATTGACTTCTGCTGTTTTTATACTGAATTAATGATATTTTCTATCCCCTAACCTTATCCCTAAACCTAACCCTCACACAAATCTTCCGGAATTGTACATTTTCATTAAGACATTATTTAGTATGCTTATTAAGCATTTCCTCTCAGGGACCATTGGGGGACCATCCTTATCTAAACATTAAACATTTGTCTTTTAAATTAATTCTAAAATGTATCAATGAATTCAAAAAGCAGATAGATAAAAAAACAAACAAAGTAGATCTCATATTTGCATGCTTTATGTATAGTTGTTTTCACATCTGTGAGTTGATTTGTTACATTTCAGAGGATGCTGGTATCTTCTGTGCTGTAGCCACATGGAGTCAGTGTAGAGTCCTGATAGCAGCAATGAATGTGGTATATCATTATTTAACATTATAATGAATTGAGTTTCTCTGGCATTTTGATGGCTTTATTAACTGGTTAATTAGAAAAAGGAAAATGCAGGTGCTTTGCAAAGACAAAACTGGAAAGTTAGCTTTCCTATAAATCCTAATTCTAATTCCAGCCACAATGTCAGTAATTATTGTCATACTCTCAAAGACTATGTCCAGAATAGCATACTAGCATAATACTCACTATTTCTGAAATATATAACATATACTGTATACTTTTTGCACAAATAGTCTGTATACAAGGAATACTGGGATGATCTACTAAATTACAATAAGTAACAGTGCACTACTGTATTCCACAGTGCAATGTGCTTGACTTGACCATTTTTCAGACAAATGTACCAGAAATAATAATTGGGATTTTTAACATCTTTTTCTTGACTTGTTTTCCAAATCGGACTGTCCAATGGTAAGATATTTTGGTTGCACTTTATTTTACAGTACGTGTACTTTCTGTATACTTACAGTTTACTTAAGAATGTATTGAGAAATATTAGGGAACTACACATACTTAATATGGGTTTAGATTAGAGTTGGAATTAGGTTTAGGGTTAGTACTTTGTAATTACTGTTGTAATTATATTGTACGTAAATGTAGAACAGTACTGTAAAATAAAGTGCTACCGACATTTTTACAAAGAATATCACACCTAATAAATACTGAAGAATCACATCAGTCCTATTAAAAACTATTATATTATATTATATTATATTATATTATATTATAACTTCCAATATAGCCTACTGTATGCTTCTACTTTTTATTTTTATCTGATGTGCAACTCACTTTTTTAACAAACAATAAAGAGTTACATGAAAAAGCTGAAGTATTGCACTGGCAAGGCACATTTAAAGTTGTTGTCCTATATTTGGTTGCTATACAGTATATAAGCATATTGTGTAACTGAACTCCTCTTGGCAGCGATCCTCAGTCAGAGAAACCAGTAGCTCAGCACATTACTCTACCCAATAAACCATTCTGCTTCAAAGCACTGAGGAGGGTGGACAAACACTGTACACAGAAAACAGAAAAGTCCAGACAGTGGACAAATTTCCCATAATCTAGATTTGAGAGGTGTTCTGCATTAAAACTGAATAAGGTCTGAAAAATTGTTAACGTTCTTCCATACAACATAAAAGGAGTTTAGGCAGAATGACAACCTCAGTCAAACATTGCTTTCATTGCATGGGACAAAGATGAATTGAAAGTAAAATGGTGACTGTGCAAATTTGTGCCAAACATCTCCATTTGTATTCCATCAAAGAAGAAAAAAAGTCATGCAGGTTTGTAACAACACTAAATCTCAGGGTTCCTTGAACAGAGAGACTTTGTTAGACGTTACCATCCTCACTCATTATCAAAGCTGAGTAAGTAACCCCCCGCTAAGACCTGGCCGCTGCTCCTACTTTTGTATGCTGTAGGTCCAGCTGGAAATTTGTGCTGCTTCCAAAGGTTTCTCTCAGGAAATGACATTTCCTACGTACTTTGCACTGGAAGGGAGGGTGATTATGGGATAGAGAAAGAAAAAGAGAGGGTGAAAAAAGAAAGAGGGGTGTTTCTAACTGGGAACAGAGCATGCACTGTTTCATATTACACACACACACACACTGTGAAAGGGAGAAAGGAAAATAAAAGGAGAGAAAATCCCAGGGATTTCTCCTTTCTTTTCTTTACGTTTAGTTGAGTTTATGGAGCCTACGGGTCTACACTATGAAACTCTCCACAGTCGTGATAGTTCTCCTGACTAGGGCTTTTATTGGAGGTAAGACTGACTGTTTATATGTTGGCCTTTTAATATTCAAAAGAAAGAACAATGTGCAAAGTAGCTGTCAGGGGCATGTGATTAGTGGGGTAATGGTGAGATTATCAAAATTTGTTAGACAGCGGCTCCAAGTTTGTCACACATGTAATTGCACAATTTATGATAAACTACATAAACTCATTATGCATGCAAAACTAGCAAAACCTTTGTACTTTTCCAAGTTTAGTTTTTATGCAACCTCTGTTTACTCTATATATACACTTTATATTTAGTTATGCATTTCTTCTGTAGCAAAATATGTCTGAATTTACTGTTCTGGTGAGTTCTGAGCTATAGTCAAATAACTAAGTGAATAGCCAAAGTTTTGGTGTGTGTCAGAGTTTAAGAACTAGTACTTTAGGGTGACCCAATATAAATATTTTATTCAGTATTGTTTTGGTACTTTTTGTTTATGTCCAGATCTGTTGTGGCTTGTGATGTGGGTCATGGGTTGAAAACACAGTCCTGGTTGACCCCTGAGGACTCTAGTAATTGGCACAAACCATATACACGACGGATACTTTTACCAGCTGGATACAATGTTCTTGTGGTGTTCTCTGCACTAGACTCTGGTTCATGAAGGCAGACAAATGTGTTCCACCTGTGTGTGTGTATGTGCGTGCGTGTGTGCGTGCGTGTGTGTTCAGGGAAAAATTATTTTTCCAAAGCTGGTACTTTTTGATTAAGAGAGAGAGAGACTGTCTCACCTCAAGATTAGATATTTATACTGAACTTCAGATATAATCACTATAAGTTCCACATAAGGTTCCATTTGTTAACATTAGTTAACAACATTAATTAATGTGAGTGGACAATGAACAATACTTTTATATAATTTAATAGTCTTGGTTAATTTTCATTTTAACATACAATATTAACATGAACATTTTTTAAATCAAAAGTTTATTAGTTAACATTAGTTAATGCACTAACATGAACTAACAATGAACAGATGTATTTTTTATTAACTAACATTAAAGATTAATAAATGCTGTAAAAATATATTGTTCATTATTTGTTCATGATACCTAACATTCCATGAAACATTAAAGTTAAGAAATGGAACCTTATTGTAAAGTGTTACCCAATTATCCTTTTTGAGATAACAGTACTATTTAGTATTCTAACTAAGCATTGTCCAACTCCAAGTAATGGATAATATACTGTCAGTTGGACATCATATTATGTTATATTATATTATATTATATTATATTATATTATATTATATTATATTATATTATATTATATTATATTATATTATATTATATTGGAACATCAGGTCCACAACAAGGAAGAGACCATGGAGTAATACGAGAGACATGAAACTAGTACAACTATGAAGGAAATTGGTTTCTAAGGACAAATTTGAACAATAATATAGTTTAATGGTCATTATATAAGTATATGACCACAAAATGCAGCAAATGACCAATCAGATTGAAGTATTCCAGAGTGCCGTAAACATTGATAATATAATAACAGTAACTTGCATGCAGTCAGACATATGCTGAAATAAATCATATTTATTTTTATTAATTATAAAGAGGATTAATTTGACATTTTTGTACATGTCTGTCTTTTTCTGGTTTTCTCTATTTTTAGAGATGGTAATGAGTTCCTTAAATAAGAGTTAAAGTCAATATCACAGAATCAAATATTGTCCATCATATATTGTACACCTGTACAAACAGTCCATTTAAACGTACAATTTATAAGCTTGCTATTTATTCTTTGTACTTTTTCTCAGAACTGAGTGATGCTTTAAATGTGACCGTCACCCCTGGGCCAGTTAGCATGTGTATGGAAGGAGACAACATCACTTTGTCCTGCTTGGTGTCTCAGAAGAAAAGGAGCAGCAGTGCCCTGGTGCTCCGCTGGCACTACCTACCCAACCATGAAGATGAGCACCTCGTTGTCAGGATGGGCATGAAGAAAGCCAAGTATTACGGCAACTACAGCAAGCACTTTTCCCAGACCAAGTTCCTTCTCTGGGAAGAGATGGACGGACAGATCTATCGTCTGTTGATCCTGAATGTGTCTGCAGAGGACGGGGGCAACTACACCTGTAAAGTGCAGGAAATACGAAAGCACAGAAATAAGTGGAGGGCCTCGTCGAATGGAACAGGGAGCATGGAATTACGAGGTAACTGTGGTGATTGTCTAATTGCACACAAAGAATGCTGTTGATTCTAATAGAACTTTTCAGTCATTATGTAATTTCAAGTGAAACTCAGAGGAATGTTTTGTTCTGCAACATAAATTACACACACACAGCCATACCTCAAAATTGAATTTTGAAGTTTTTAAAATCGTGTTGCTAACAAGTTAATACAGAAGTACTACATCGATTGTCAGATTCGTCAAGCATATAAACTCATATCCTTTGTGTATTTAATTTAGCAAAATTTCTTTTATAAACCGCACATTTGAGGTATGACTGCATGCAAATGCTACAGTAATTCTTTTGTGGGTTTTGGAAATGCAAACTAAACAGTTTGTTTGATCCCACAATAAATGTGCTTTACTAAACACGTAATTTGAAAGCCTTTAATTGGTATTATTAATGTTTATCAGCAATCTGGACTATCTAATTGTAGAGTGAACCGTTCAGTTTAGGGTTCCCTCACTAGCACCAGGGAACACTGTGTTTGAGTTAGATGGGGTGGAAGAGTGATGTCTTGCCACGGTCAGGGCTAACCACACAACAGCTGTTTCCTCTAGTTCACTAATCCTTCAGTATATCCAGTACAGGGTCAACTCCAATTCCACAATTGCAGACAGAGTACATTGTTAGATCTTTCTAAACGTCTTTCACTGAGGGGATGTTCTGTCTTTTCAGAACATCACAAAAGAGTGACTGAATCAGATTCATATGCTAACATTACATCATGAAAACTGTTCAAAGCCCAAATTCAAATAGTTTTTGCATGGTCCATAAAATTCAACATGTAAATGAAGCGTAAACTTTCATTTCTACTATAAATGCGTATTGAGCCAATACAAACAAACCATGAGGCTGTTAATGAGAGCAGCCTGGACATGCTGTGGGGACAGATCAAGGAAACTTGGCAAGGATGCAACTCAAAACATTTACTCTGGCCGTATAATGAGTTTTCCTATGGTGTTCGGACAGCGAGAGGTTTCAAATGCCTCAGCAGACATGGGATTCATCATTTGCCTGATAAATGGCAATTGCCTGAGGCTCGCAAGAATAAAAAGAACAACAAAATATTCGTCACGACCACTCAGAGCAGATATATATATGCCTACAGTCTCTACTCCGGGGGCAAGCAACAGACTTAAAATGAATGGACTGACTACATTTTATATTTACATTTTTATTTAAAAGTTTGGTAATATTATTATGAATATGAAATCTTTTGACTAATTTACACATATACTATATATATATTGTACAATAAATATAAAATATTTAGGTTCCTGCACTATTTGTATGTTTAGGTTGTGTAAATGGCAATGACTCTACAGCAAAATTGTTTGTTTGGAACATTCTGTATATAGTGTATCTACGAGTGGTACATTTTTGGATGAGAAACATCATCAAATATCTCACAGATAAAAGAGTGTGGTTTTGAGGGTTATAATACAACATTACTGTAGAGGTTAGACAACCACAGACACCCCAGTTTACCCAACTCTGAGACACAAAAACAAAGAAAAAAACCTAGTGAGAACAAACATGCAAGAAGGAATAAGGAAGGAAATGGAGGCCATAGGTCTACCGTGACTGGGGAATTTGTCTTCTGAAAGTTGCAACAAAATGTCAACACAGACCACCAAAGCAAGATCACAGAGCAGGGTTAGCCACTTCAGCCGTCTCTATAGCCTTGAGGTCAGCCAGCAAATGACTTCATGCTTTTCCAAAAGCGGCACTCAAACACACACACACTATCCCTACCCATTTGACTGTTGCGTTTTGAGAAAGCAGTTTTGTGCAATGTTCTGCAGACCTACTGCAGATCAGAAAATGTGCTGAAGCTCTCGGTTTTACTGGGGTTTTATAGAATGGCTTTGAGTTCAAACAGAAAATGTAGATCAGATGTGTAACTGTAACCTGGTGTGGATAGAGTCAAAGCCTCATAGTGAAGCTGCCCGGGTCGTTGTCTGAGACAGAGACTGTGCTAATGAAGTGCACATGAGCAGGCACACGGCTAGTTCCAAAAGGGACCAGAACAGGGATAGAAGGGTGATAAAATGTGCTGGAAGCCAATAAGAACTGTAATATGTCGAAGGCTTCTGTAGGAGTAAGGATTTCTATTTCTGTGAGGTAGAACGCAGCTATTGTTCTTTTTACTTTTCTAGTGACAATTAACATTGGTAAATTGTGTCATCTTTAAAAATATGTGTGCATTTTTTTGATGTTATAATACTTTCACCTATATCCCAGCTTTATTTGCAGACAGTTGTAAGACATTGTGGCAGGGCGGAGGGCGGGGCCGGGTCGTGATCATACACACCCGGTCCCGTATTAGGCTAATTAAGCCTCCGTGAGGGATAAAGGTCGACTGCAGAGGATCGTGCGGGAGAGAGATCGTTTACGGACATGTCCGTCATGTGTGTGTTTATGTTGTCTTTTAAGTTTATAATTAAAACTATTATTTATATTCTCAAGCCGGTTCTCGCCTCCTCCTTTCCATGGATCACTTTACAGACATGTAGATTGATTCCATCCTAAAATGTAAACATTGTGGTGCCATAAAAACCAGCCCAGACAGTGGTGTGAGTTTGGGGCGGGGCTTTCTGTTTTATCAACCATTGGCAGATGGGGTGGGAGTGTTTGGGAAACCGGTTTGAAAACAATCATTATTGTTTGCAATTCTATTTGTTCATGCTAGTGATGCTGATATTGCATACTTCACTTTTAAGATAGTATAAGCAAAAAAACTATTATTGCTTTACATTTTCTATAGAAATTTTCCCTGTCCAATGTTTAAAAAACAAAACGCTAAGCAGCCTGGTGTTAAAATTTAAATAAATAAACAAATTAGTAAATAGATACATAAATAAAGATAGAAATAATGAAAGAAAGAAAATCTGCAAAGAAAACTTGGCTAATTTCCATACATTCTGAAAAGGCAGAATTTAGTTTCCCAGGTAACAATTTACAGTAATTAATAATCGTACAGTAGATTAACTTTAATTTATTTAAACATGTAAAAGCCAATCTGTTCGTTGCTTTCTCAAAGCTGCTGTAATGCATTAATATCTGTTTATGAACCTTACTGTGATGTAGATTTATTAAAGCCCTATTTTTTAGGGTCAAAGGTTAAGTATTTTTAGAGGCCTTTAACACAATTTCCTCTTGCACTAAGTGTCCTTGCCTGGTCTTATTGAAGCCTCATCAAGCACAATCTTGCACAAATCTCAACAGAATAAAAGATGACCAGGTTGAGCCATGAGCCAAATATGCAACAATGTAAGAGAATAAATGTTATCATTGTGTGGAATTTTACCCGAACATAGATTGTAAACTTGCAATATAAGCATTTAAGCATACAGAGATTTCCATAATTTACAACAATGCAAAATCCAAAAATCCAAAACCAGTTTGCCCATTGCAAATAATATAGATGAGTATGACCTTGGCATTTGTTGTATGTTTTTTAAATATTTTAAAAAGAAGTCAAATTACAGCTTAGTGAGAGTATGTTTGTATGTTACTACAAAATGAATGATGGTAATTGTTTGTATGTCTTATTTAAAATTAAAGCTACTACAATAAACTACAGTGCTTAAACTGACTCTAGCACAATAAACAAATCAGAAACACAAAACGTGCTTAATGGTGGACTTTTCTATTCAAATACACTTTTACTGTAAAATGGTGTTTATTGTAATTCACAATTGTTTTGTTTTTTTCAAGGAATACAACATAAATTGAAAACATAATGTTAACAGTTTCAATAGTAAGACACCCTGAAAAAAATACTGCAATAAAACAGAAAACAAGTGAAGGGAAAAAATGCTGGCCAATGCAAACTCATGAAATCTATTAACAGATATTTACTTTTCCAATGCTTCAAAAGTATTATTTAAAAAAAGAAGAAGAAAAAAACTATAATTCATGTTACTTTTCTTGTGTCTATCTTAATGTTTTCAGTACATCATATACCAAGCACAGGAAAAACTGATGACATATGGCGCATGTTTGAAGGTATGCTATTACCTCTATATTTTATATTTTAATAAAACTAGTCAACATGTCGTCCATTGCAGTCTGGAGCATGGTTTCTGTCACTGATAAAGACAATTTTTTATGTGCTGGATTGGATCAGTGTTATACAGCTTTTGGCTTTTGACTTATCTCCTCCCTGTTGATGGAGAAATACCAAACCAAATTCAACAAAATGTAAACCAAGTGTTCTCACAATTTATTTCCCTGATGCACTCTGCCAGAGCATTTATTGTAATACAAATTGTTCCTTTAGTTCTGACACATCGCAAATGTTTCACTACATTATAAAAAAAATTAAGAAAAAGTTAACGGTCAGAGAGTACATGGATTTGTCCAATACAAATTAAATAGAATGTGTAGTTTTACATTCAACTTGTTCCAACTCTAAAAGAGAGAAAGAACAAATTACTCCAAGACTGTTTTAAATACCTTTTCTATGTTTTTAGAGAATAATTTTTTCCTGTTTTGCTTGTCCCTCTCTCAGATTTGCACCTGTGTGCTGTGCTCATCTGCTCCATCGGGCTGGTCTGTATGCTCATCTTTGCCACGACTATCACATGTCAGCACCTTCAGCACAAACAAAGACTACAAGGTGATGAGCGTTTGTTCTAGAGTCCAAATTATTCTGTAGTCCAACATTTACTTAATACTACTTTAAAAACAAAATATCATCACAGCAAAAATGTATATTATTTGAATGTATAATTATTATTTTGCTTGTTCAATTCTATCTCCATCTAGCCAGTTATTACCTGGTGAAGTGCCCAGAAAACAGGTAAAGAAATGTAATAATATCACTGCTTTAATGGTATGCAAAATTTGATTACATTTCAAACTGATTATCAAATATCTGTTTTTTTATATATCCAGCTCAGGAGAAACCGTAACCAGTGTGGCCAGCTCTTCTCCTCGAATGCACAGAAAGGAGAAAAGACACAAATCACAGTTCAGAGACATTACTGAACCACAGCCACCACCACAGATACCAGCTAAAGGTAACCGACTGGATACCTTTCAAAACCTACATTAATGTGCCAAGTCAACAACGTCTTGTGTTGCCAATATATTGAAAAGTAAACCATAAAAAAGCTATTTTTTTCTTTATTAATTTTGTGTCATAATGGGTTCTCTGTTTTGCTGTCTAGCACCTGTACCAAGGAAACCACGCAGAACCAAACTTTTAAAGGCACAAACTACAAAGACACAAATGGTAAGAAAGCTTACTCATATTGGACTCACTTTGCATCAGAACATTATTTAGTTTCTTGCTAAAACATTACATTTTGAACAGATTAAATTATATTGATATGGTTTCATCATTGTGTTAAACATAAATCTGGCTAATCGACATGCTTTCCAATTAATTTTGTATGTGTAATAGTTGTATTCACAATTTTATAATATTTGCATCTAACAATGCGCTTTCTTGCCTCTCAATTGAATTATCATAGGCTAGAAACGCGCAAGAGGGAAATAATGTAGCTTTCTCATAGAGATTTCTGTTATTATTATACCTTACTCCATTTATGGCTCTTATTGTTTTATTTAATATTATTGCTTTGTTCTTAAGCACAATAATTTATTTAACATGCTTGATTCTTATTAGATTAGTTTCCTGGGAAATCATTACAGAAAGGCAGAAAAGATGAAGAGAGAGAGAGAGAGAGAGAGAGAGAGAGAGAGAGAGAGAGAGAGAGAGAGAGAGAGAGAGAGAGAAATCAGAGAAAACATGAAACAGTCATTTGCCATGAAATCAAGTTGTAATCTGGTTGGTCAAACTGCACCTGAGCTGCATTACTGGCTTTGATGACAAGTGCTGCATCCGAATTCCTGTACTTTCATAATATGTACTGAATACGATTCCGCTACTGATCATGAATTCTGAGGACATTAATGTGTTTGACCGATGGATGGTCTGCATTCTCTTTAGCTCGACATGATAAGTCTGCAGAAACATTTAGACATACTCAGTCGAAGGCAATCCTAAAATACACATATAATTTCATGTTGTTCTGACCCCACATTCCCCAGCAAATCCCACAATTCTTTTTTCAGACCTCTGACCACATACTGTAATCTCTAAATATTTAAAACGCCCTGTTCTCTTCTTGTCCTTAAGCCAAGGGTGGCAGAGGACAGCCTGACATACGCAGAGCTGGAGCTGTTTAAACCAAAGCCTGAGCTGAAAAGTGAGTCAAATGGATGTGCACAGCTTGAGTCCCAAACACACTGCACAGGAACTGTATATGCCCAAATACTCTTTGTGGAGAAGCAAGTGTAAATATGTATTTTATGAGTTTCATACCAAAATTATTTATGAGATTTGTTGAAAATATTTTGCACCTAAATACTGATGTTCTGGTATTTCACCTACAGTATACTAGTATGAAATCTGCAAAAAAACAGCAGCATCTACAGTGGGGTTCAAAATTTTGAGTCCATGTTGGAAATGTGACATTCAAAATCTGATTTTAACCTGGAAAATAAACGAAACGTTTTAGGTTATTAAAATTAATAAATGAATTTTTTGTAAGTTCTCACTGAAATTGTTATGCTGATTTAAATAAATGAGATATATATATATATATATATATATATATATATATATATATATATATATATATATATATATATATATATATATATATATATATATTATTAATAGAAGAGTATTTAATTAGAAATATACAAATTAGAAGAACTTTTCACTAGTGGACTTGTTTTTACTCTAGAACCCCACTGTATTTGGACCCATTTATAATTGTAGACATTTGAGAGCTTCCTTTTCTCAACAAAACTCCTGGGGGTTGCATTACTGTTGTATTTAACCCCAAACATGCATAAATTGATTATGCATATTTGTAATGTATGTAACAATTGTATTTCTTTGCTATGTTGAAATAAAGTTTAATCCTCTAAATGTTGAGGATGATAAGAGCAAAAGATTGCAGTCATTATTACTCAGCAGCATGTTGAGGAATATTTTACCCTCAGAGACCCAAGCATTGATATAAATGAAAAAAATAAATAAAGCAAAAAAAAAAAAATCTTCTTCTTGAAAGCATTTTTAGTAAGCCACTGATTATAAAAATTGCATTATTTATGCATCATTTGTTTTTGGGCATATTTTAGGAACATTTGCAACATTGCAACACTTGACATTTAGGGTGGAAAATTTTATTTTGTTTTTTTAGATATTGAGGAAGTTTTGAATTCACAATTCAACAAACAAGAACAAATAATTATTACAAGCTGTAAGGATATGTTCATGTACGGTTAAGAAATTTGACTATTCTAAACTAATGAGGACTATTTTTTGGTAAAATCAAAATAATGAAATATTCATCTCTATGTATTTTAATGTAGCATATTTAAGGAAGTTTGAATACCATAAAACAAAGGTTTTTTTTTTTTGTGTTTTTTTTTTGACAGAACAGCACAGAAACTAGCTGAGAATTGTTATCCTTTAATTTACTCAATTGTGTGAACATAGAAACCACAAGGTTTGATGCCCAGAGTTGCATTTTTGCTACACTTAAAACATTTTGACACAAATAAAAATGTATACTTTCATGGGATTTCATCTTTTTTTCTTTTTTTTTCAGTATACATGTTGGGAATTAAGAAAAATATTATACAGGTTGAATATTCCGAAAGTGTCAGCTATTGTGCCAACTAATCGTAATCATTTTGTGTGACTTTAGCAAGCTCTGACTGTTGATATACATATTTTATTGTTGTGAAGCTGTTCAGTGTGTTAGCTATTGTTACGTGTGGCTTTTACCTACATATTTAATGAATATTAGATATAATTTAATTTTTTAAACAGATTTGGAAATTCTGCTACTACATAATAAGGTTTGGACAAACTGAGATTAGAGCTATAGCTATTATAAGCACAAGCACAAAAGCACTGACATGATAAGAGCTCGGGTACATCATGAGTGTTCAATTCCTCCTGTTGTCTCCCATTGTCCATTCTTGTGTTTAGAAGTCTCTCTCGCTTGCTCTCTCCCATTTCACCCACACACAACTAAGAGCAGTGACTGTGATGAACCCTTTAATGGTTACATTTATTAAAATCACACTAATTGTAATCATACTTAATAATTAGCTTTACAGTGCATTAATTGGGTTAGGCTACTAGATGGTTCTGCCTAGGTGCTACCATTTATTTGATTTAATTATTCAGAGAACGCCAAATAGTTTGACATTTAATATCATAAAACCACCGACGTATTAAAATTGAGATGGCTATTGTCTTTTGAGAAGGTCATTTGCCTCTCTCCATGAGATATAGGGTGATTATTTTCCAGTCTATTAAGCGCCTATACTAAGCACAATTAGCCGCATGCACAAAGGTTAAAGAGAGCGACTCTTCCCTTCTTCATTGTGGTCACAGTGCATATTAATGAGCAGATGCAGTGTGAAGATGGCAGTGAGGCCTCCTCAGTAGTCAAGGAGAGGTAGTGAGAGATGGCGAGGGAGATACAGTTTCCCTTTCGCCCCAGCTCTGAAACATCAGCATTGAACATAAACACGCAGCTATGCTTTCCATCAAAGCATGTGCCTTTAGTCTCATCTATACTTATGGTGACCTTCTGCTGTCCTTGTTAGTTTTTACTCTGCAGGAGTGCCCAGGCTGCAGTAGTTTAGCATTATTTCTGCTGTTCCAGATCTTCCCAGAGAGAGGCCTCTTTGCTCTTTTGTATGGAGCTATGTGCAGATGCTGCAGTTATAAAACCTAGAACAAAGAGAGAATGTTAGCTATTCTTAAGAGAGAGACAGAGAGAGAGATCAATCACAGAGTGTACCACAAATAGTGAAAAGCCATCAGAAGCAGAGCTCTCAATTCATCTGCTCTCAATTCAGTTGTTTTGAACAACACTCTCGGCTAAATATAAAGCAGCTGCTCATCAGCAAAAACCTTACATTTTTCCCAGAGTTGCAGCTTGTAAAGAAAAAGTGCACCCCCAAAAATGAAAATTCTGTCATTATTTACTCACCATCATGTTGTTTCAAACCCTTTGGCTTATCTTTTTCAGAGTGTCTATTTGCACCCTTATGTAAATAGCATCTGCCACACAGGGCAGCTATTTGCACCATAACAGCCTGGTGGAACTACAGAAATATACTGTATAACAAACTAATTGGTGTGTACTGTTGTCCTGGCGACTGTGGTTTTGCCTCACTATTTTTCCCATCCGATTTCCTATTTCACTCTTAATATTTCCTTTAATACTACTTAAAATAATAGATAAAATAGATATTGATTTCATCGCAGTGATTTGGCCAGTGTGAATGTCGAGGAGTGCAGAGAAGGGTTTTATCCAGAGGCTGGCCCTGTCGATTGCACTTGATCCCGCGTGAAACCATGGTTACTGTAGTAAAACCAAGGTTATTTTTTCTACGGTAAGATTAAGGTTAGGTTTAGGGGTTAATGTAGTTTGTCTGTGGGACTCTAAATAAACACAGTAAACACACTGTAGTGATGCCCATTTACTGTATGTTAGAATTAATGTTTTATTTTTTGGTATTTTTACCCAATTTGGAATGCCCAAATCCCACTACTTAGTAGGTCCTCTTGGTGACATGGTTACTCACCTCAATTTGGGTGGTGGAGGACAAGTCTCAGTTGCCTCCGATTCTAAGAGAGTCAATCCATGCATCTTATCATGTGGCTTGCTGTGCACGACACCGCAGAGACTCCCAGCATGTGGCGGCTCATGCTACTCTCCGCGAGCTATGCACAAATTACCACGCTCCCCATTAAGAGCGAGAACCCCTAATCAAGACCATGAGGAGGTTACCCCATGTGACTCTACCCTCCCTAGTAACCGGGCCAATTTGGTAGCTTAGGAGACCTGGCTGGAGTCACTCAGCACACCCTGGAGTCGCAAGTTCAAATCCAGGGTGTGCGGAGTGGTTCCAGTCAGGTCTCCTAAGCAACCAAATTGGCCCAGTTACTAGGGTATCTGTATGTTAGTATTTAAATGTGGGTGCAAATAGTATCTGAAGCTATTTGTACCAGGGTGCAATTAGTATTTACCATCGTTTTATTTAGACCATCTCCAAGTCTATATGACATCCTGATTCCAAGATGTGTTGGGACCTTTTCAATGGAAGTCTACGGTGTTTTTTGCTAATTTTTCATCTGCCAGACAGAAATGTATATTCTGAAATAAAAAAATGTTTGAATAAAAACCATGACTCTTTATGTGTTTCAAACAGATACAATGTTTTTGTCCTCACAATGAGGGATTACTTTACAACTACTGTACCACGACTGACATATCCAGTAGGCCGTGCTCTTTCCAGATGAAAAGCTATTTTAAAGAGCTTGTGTTTAGTGTGAAAAACAAGCCTATGGCAGTGTTCAAGTTAATAATCATAAGGGAGGTGCTGTATATCTACTGCACTCTACCGGGTATTTTTGGACACAAACAAAAAGTTTTATTGACATTTTTTCCAAAACTGAAAGGTTAGATCAAAAATCTTACAGCAGTGAATTGAGGCAATAATAGAATTGAGTTGACTTTGTACATAAATATTTCTTCATCTTTCTCAGTAAGAGAGTGAGAATATTACACCCATGTACATCACACTATACACAACAGAGCACAGTGGAGATATAACCTTATAGTTCTCAGATTCTCATCCCCGTTTTCTTTATGGCATGGCCCCCACCGATGGATTATTCATGCTGCTTAATGACGGCTATTAGGAGAAGGCAGTCTCCAAAGGTTGGAGGGGAGCTACAATTATCCCTCTTCCCCAGAGAGACAAGAGGAGCGTGGCCTGGTGGGAGCACCTAGTAATCACTGCTCATGTCTGCATTTTTCTCAGCACTCTGCCTGTTTGAGAGAGCCAGAGACATCCCCACTCATGTGCCGAAGAGGCCCTTAGTTCACAGTGAACATGTCTGGATAACTAAAGAGAGGAAGAAGTTTTATTTTTCTTTTGGCAGGTATAATTTGTGCAACAGGTCCTGACAGCCTACAGTGGGATATACAGTGGGATCCAAAGGTCTGAGAAAATGCATCTATTATATAAATTATTTTGAGCTTAGTTGAAATATTGTTACATAAATGCCAGAATTTTAGTTTTTAAAGTTGCAAAATCCTAAACATGTCTTTAGTTCCCGGTTTAAATGAAACATATCCCGTTTTTTCAGGGAGCGCATTTACATGCACACGCTTACAACGATTATGCTTAAAGGAATGTTTTTGGGTTCTATACAAGTTAAGCTCAATCAACAATATGTTGGCATAATGTTGATTACCATAAAATTTATTTTGACTTGTCCCTCTCTTTTTAAAAAATGAAAAGAAGCAAAGATAGAGGTTAAAGTGAAGCACTATACAATAGAAGTGAATGGGGTAATTTTCTGGAGGGTTTAGAAATTGGAAGCTTACAATTTTTAAATAAAACTCACGTATTATTTGAGCTGTAAAGTTTACAGGATTTCGCGTTGACACATTGTCAATTTGATGGTAATTAACATTATGCCACAAATGTCGCTGATCAAGCTTAACTTGTATTGAACCCTGAATATTCCTTTAATAAGCCGACAACATTTGTGGCCATGTACATGCTTTAAACAGCTTTACATCATCGGGGTAAATTCATAAACAGTTTAAGCATTATTGCCCATTACCCTGATTTTGAATTGCAAGTAAACATGTTCTTATCGGCTAACCCAGTTGTGCAAGTGTTGAGCACATGCATGTTTATGTGTTGCAAGTAAACACGGGTTTCTTGAGTATTCAGATTGTTTGAATAAGGTAATTTGTGGGGGTTATGAACATACTGTATTGTGTGCATGTAAACAGGCTACATCTATAGTCACTGAGATAAATGATTTGTTTATTTGAAATAGTTTAACTGTTTTTGGCAATATATGTAATGAAAAGTATAGCTAATTATTTTATATAGTTATACTTCTATGCTTGTTTTTGCTGATCCTTCCACACAGGAAAATATTGGATTGCTTAGTTTGGTTTGTGAGATCTGGCAACACTGCAACTGGTATATCACCCACCCTTAGCACAGAGTAATGTCATTTAAAAAAAACAAGTTTTCTTTTGGCAATGGAATGCCACAGCCATAACTGAAAACATTTTCTTTTTAATCCAGTTATTAGTAACTACAGATTTTATATTTCATTTATAATAAGACGACATGACAAACAGTTACGCAGCCAGTAAACAAACCGATATTTGGAAAATATCAGTACACTGAAACTTAATCATGTCAAGTCAAGTCAAGTGGTTTTTATTGTCGTTTCAACCATATACAGTTAGTACAGTACACAGCAAAACGAGACAACGTTCCTCCAGGACCATGGTGCTACATAAAAACAACAAAGGACCAACACAGGACCACATGAGACAACACAACGAAATAAAATACCTATATAAAAAAACCTACATATACCTATATAAAGTGCACGTGCAAACATGTGCAAAAAGTACAGGACAGTACAACAAATTACTGACAATGAACAGGACAATAGACACAGTGCAGCGCCGACCAGTACTCAGTAGTGCAAAAAGATGACAGTTTCTAAAAATGTAAACATAACATACTATGAGATAATGTTCTATGCACATAGCAGTTATTGAGGTAGCAGACAGTTATAAAGTGACAGTAATTAAAGTGCAACTCAGGACACGTGTGTGTCAAACCAGTCTCTGAGTATTGAGGAGTCTGATGGCTTGGGGGAAGAAGCTGTTACACAAGCCCGAATGCTTCGGTACCTCTTGCCAGACAGGAGGAGGGTAAAGAGTTTGTGTGAGGGGTGTGTGGGGTCGTCCACAATGCTGGTTGCTTTGCGGATACAGCGTCTACTTGATTAAAGCATTGAAGCATATAATGTTATTTTGTTAAAGCAAAATCTTTACTCTGCATGCAATGACCCATATTCTTAAACATAATGGGCGTCTGTGTTGATTCTATGGATTTAACTACTGCAGTAGCCCTGACAACTACCAAAAGCATTACATCAACTACTGCTGCCAGAGGACCAGGAGTACAAATAGCTAATTCACAGAAAACTTTATTTGTAGAATAAACACATTCGCTCATGATTCATTAAGGATGCCAGAAAACATTGGCTATTATTATGTATGCATGCAAACAAAAGTGTCATTCAAGGTCAAAATAAAAAAACAAAAAGCTATTCAAATCATAAGAACCATTAGAATACTGGCACCTTTAATGGATGATGCTACCCATCTAAACCTCATTTGTTAAAGATGCCCATTACTTTCTAGATTTCAAATCTGAAGCTGGGTTAAAATCTGACCCAAAGGCTAAAACTGTTGCATTGCCGCAAGACATGGTTTAGTATAATGTGGATTCTGTCCAGTAATGAGGGTGAAAAGACAAAACAAATGAGTTTAGGCATGCACAGTACAAACATGTTTTCTAAAAGACAACTGAACTAAACAACTAAGCATTCTATGCCCAGCTCTTTACCGCACTATAAAAACAACAGATGTCCTTTCAATTCAAAACTGTAAAAGCTTTGAAAATGTTAATACAACTACTCAGTGCAGACATAAGGTCCACAATAGAGGGTTTTGAAACATTTCTTTGGATTTCAAATAATAACACTTAACACCATTAAAACAGCATGCCACTGTGGCTACACTAAACTTCATGATTCAGTGGTATTTATTTCAGAATTGTCTAGATCATGGAATGCTCAAAATGCAAGCTCTACAGACCAACACCCTCCCTAACGGCAATCTGGGGCACATTGCCAATGGAAACTCCCACTGTAATTGGATGGGGAGGATTGATTCAGCCCTTTAAATGTAGAGCAATGTTACAGATAAGTGTTATTGCAAAATAAAAAATAGTAGGACCACAATGAGCAATTTTATTCACAGTAAAACAGTTTATTCATTTTTAGTTACTGATTGTTAGGTTAAACAGTCACAGTTAATTTGACAGTATTTCTATTGTTATGCACTTGTATGTATTACTGAGTAATAATTGTAAAGTAACTATATGTACATACTGTGTCATTATTTTGTGGAAATGTTCGTACTTAGATATTGGTATTGTTGTTACTCAAGTAATTATTAATAGTATAGATTATTAATAGTAAAATTAAACTTTATCGGTTTAACCAATAAAATCAGCTTTTGATTTAAAAACAACAATGTGACAACATATTGCCCAAGTTGTGTTGCCATGCAAAATATTTTTGAACATTATCGTACCAGCATTAAAAAACTGCTAGTAAACAGAATCCTGCTGCTTTATTAAGTACACATACCTATTAAATGTAAATATTTGCCTACCAGTGTAATTTGTAACAAAAATACAAAATGGCACATAAGAAAATGGCTCAGAATTCTGGTGGTTATAAAATAACATTATTCTGGCTTTCTGAAAGTCCAGTGAGAGAGAGAGCAAGGAAAAGACATACTTTACAATAAAACTGATCTGCCAGTGGGCTTGATTTTATTTTATTTTTCAAATGGCATCATCTTTCATTTCTTAAATAAGCAGGGTTGGGTTTCCAGCCCAGGCCAGTAAGCTTCACTCAGTCCAAGAAAGAATGCGTCATCACTGTAATTCAGCAGACCCACAGCGGGTCTCCTGAAGTCAGCAGTCCTGCTGGAAGTGGTGAGAGCAAAGTGCATACATAGGCAGCACTTAAGCTGGACTCTGCTGGCATGTGGCAGTTCAACTGCAGTTACTACCGACTGTAATGCCGGCTGACTGTTGATTGATGGTAAGAAACTAGCTCTCGCAAGTCCAGCCGTACACCCTGCCCCAGGCATCACCTACCAGCAGTGTGCCATGTGTCCTGAAATCACAAGAGTGCGTGGACAGACATTACAATTATGCATCTACCTCTATCTATCAGATAATCACATACAATTGAGACTTTTAAATCCCATAAGAACTTTTATAATTGCTTTTGAGGCAGAGCAATAAAAAAAAAAAATAGTGTTGATGAGTCTTATAGAGTGTATGATGTGTGTTGGTATATAAGCTTCTTATTTTTTGCTTATTTATTCTTAGTTAGTTTACCTGGAAAGCACTGTGGTCAACTTCTGTTGTTTTTAAACGTGCCACAGAAATTAATTTACACTGTATTGCATCTTCATAAGAAACGTCATTTGAAATGAATAGACACTGCTAATCAGTAATCAAAATTACCAAGTTAGATACCTGACTGCAGGTTCCCACACTTAATGACCAAAATAGTTTGATGACTTTCAGTTGTTCATGATTACTGGATGAATATTTTATAAACTCATTTTAATGAGATTGCTGGCCCAGATGTCTATTTGCATGCCATGCACCATTCTTTGGAATTAATGGTTTTAAATGATAATACTTAGTGTACAAATGCATCCACAAAGACCCTCTTAGGACAGACTACTGTTTTTATGCTGGTTTACAAGCGAGTTTTACTCTATACGCCCGCGCACGCACGCACACACAAAAAGAAGAATATCTAGCTAATGAATTACTTTACATCAAAGCATGACTAGAAAAATGTTTGTTCACTATTGAAATTTCCCAACTTGAAATTTTAAGATTGTACTAATTAAACTTATTTTCCAAGCCATGAACTCACACTTAATATTTCATGAAATTTCCAGGTTTTTCATCATAACCATGGGAACCCTCAACAAAACTCTGGCTTGCTGTATACTTACTGTAATATGTTGGTGCAGGATTCATCTTAAAACTTCACTGAATCATTTGAAAACTGAGACGATCCATTAAAAACTCTTTAAAGGAATATTACAGGTACAGTAGAAGTTAAGCTCAATCGACAGCATTTTTGGCATAAAGTTGATTACCACACAATTTATTTTCGACCCGTCTCACCTTAAAAAAAAAAAAAAGAAGCAAAAATCGAGGTTACAGTGAGGTATTTATAATAGACGTGAATGAGGCCAATATTTGGAGTGTTTAAAGGCAGAAATTAACTTCAATTTATAAAGCTCTTACATTGATTCTTCTTGAGCTGTAAATATTCTTTAAAAATCACAGTTTCTACAGATTTTTGGGTTTTTAGTGTTTACAGCATTACGTCGTCATGGCAACAAAGTTGAAAATTGGATATAGGTCCTCACAGGAAAGGTTAGTTCATGTCCATATCACCCTAAAATCCTGTTAGTATGCATGTTGTTTACATCTTATGGCTAGAGTATTTTTAGGTTTACAGATTTGACACATTCACTTCCATTCTAAGTGCCTCACTGTCACCCAGATGTTTCTTTTTTTACAGTAAACAAGGGACAACTTGTATTGACAGCTTAACTTGTACTGAACTCGGAATAGTCCTGTAAGACCAGATTTTGGCCTCAATACCTTGATATGCCCAGCGCAGTAACCGCAGGGTTATTTTTGCAGCGTCGACGTGAGGTAGCCTGATTGCGATTTAACTCTCGACAGAGCACCAGGTGTCTTTCCCACTTCCTCAAGTTGCCGTCTGAGAAAAACAAAAGCAAGAGAAGAGTGAGATATGAGACAGCAAGATTATTTATGGCCAGCATGTTGCTAAATTGAGAGAAATACATCTAATATAAAGCCTTCACTGTTACACTCAGTTCCCTCAATTTAATTTATACACATTGATACTTACACACGCTGATGCTGTGCTGTAACCAAAGTGTACCAAATTAGATTGGGTTATTATTGCTTTCTAAATTGCATGCCTACATAAGCAAAATTGCTCATCAGTGTTTACGGGCTGTATGTTTAATAACTTTGCCCCATAATTCCTTGCAGCTAGCCCTAATGCGTTGCACAAAACAAAAGATCATTATAAACTTTTCTTTGGATCGCTCAAAACCAAACCACTGGCGGAGTGCCTACACCATCACACTTAAGAAAAGACATAATGTGATATACACACAGAAGTTTTGAAAGATGTCTAGTATTTGGTCTGGTGATTTCATTTCACACATTACTTGTATATTAGAAAATAACGACTCTTATGACGACAAAAAGCAAGTTATTTTCCAATATTCCAAGAGAGTTTCGCATTAGAGCCATTAAGGAAGCTCATGGTTATAACAGTCTTATGACCAGAGGCTACTGCAGACCAAGAACAAAAGCACATTCATGCTCTAGTTCAATTTTGCACTTAAGGTGAAGTGTTTTAGTGTTACCTGCTTCCTCAGGAGCTGATGACAAAACATGCCCTTGAGACACTGAGCACTCCTCAAGTCCAGGTAATTTTACTCTTGTATATTCAGTCTTCCATATCTGCAACAGAACCACACAGCTAATGAAAAAAGAGGGGGGACTGCAATTGAAGCTGTATTCATAAATCAAATCTGCCGGCCACTGATGTCGCAGGTCCAGGCTCCAATTGATGCCTAATTTAAGAAGCATTTTGATTTAATAACTGCTCTCACCTCATCTAAAGTGAGCACATGTAACTATTAATGCTTCTGTGGGACTCCAGAGCCAAGCATGAGAGCCCCCATTTCAATATTCCAGTTACCATATTTTAATATTTTGCAGCTATATTACCTGACTACTAAGCAGAAACACTACAGGAAAGATGTATTGCTTAAACACAAAGGTGTAGTCTTTGGAGAAGACTTCTCATTTAAATAGTCTCATTATAAAATTCACTACATAAACGCAATGGCGATCTTTCACTCAGAGCCTTCAGAGGAGCACCGAAAAGGCCTATTCTGAGGATCTGCTTGTACCCTGACGATGCCATCGGCGCAGCCGGTGATGATCACATTGTGGGGATCCCATTCGGATTTCTGTGTGAAACAGCAGCACAAAATGTTTCCTTCAGGCCCACAGGAGGTGTTGATGGAGGTCAGCAGTTGCCCTTTCATGGTCCACAGGTACAAATAGGTCCCTGCACATGATACAATCTCACCCTAAGATGGACAAAAGGGCAGTTAATGTTTCACACACCAGGTAAATATCTATTTACAAAGGCCCAAAAAAGTATTTGCATACCTTAGCCAAACTTAAATTCTATGAACTGTGTTGTATGAGATAACAAAATATCAAACCATGTGACATCTGCAAACAAATAATTCTAAACAAATTAATAAATGTGACTTTTCGAATTACTATTAACCAAAAACTCCCAAGGTGATTTTTAGTGGATGTATCTTATGCAGAGCACAAACAAAGATTTTAAAAGGAATATCTCAGCTCTGTAAGTTCTCACAGGTAAGTTCTCACAGGGTACCAAAACTATGAATTTTCAAAAAGCACATAAAGGCAGCAAAAAATTAATTAGGGTTTGAAATGAACAACCGCCAACCCACCAAAAGAGGGTTAAAATCAGCTTTGGCTGGTAACTGTCACTCTTACTAGCCAATTTGGCAGGTGACGTTTTTTCAGGTTTTTCCTGCATTGAAAATTCTGTGAATGTCGGGTGACTCGGAGATGCTGCTGAAGGACATTTAATGGTATTCATACCTCTCAAAACTTACATGTGCATCTGTGCGGGGCAAATGAAACGTGCTTCCACATGAACTACCACAGCGCACACCAGCATGCTCCAGAGATAAGATCGCCAGAGCAGAGCGATACTTGCATGATTTAGTTGTGCTTCACACGATATTTAGCCAGCCGGTGGAAAACACAAAACTTATGCGATCCATTTGAATTCTACAGAGAACATTCTAGTATAAAGTGCTATATGGAAGAAGTCAAACCTCTCAAGCTGCTAGACCCTGACATTAAACAGCACTGAGGAGGTAAGGAAGAGACAAATACTTCACCAGTTTTTAAAATACACATCATCATCATCCTTAATTAAATACTGTATATGTTTTTAATCCAGTAACACTAACTGGTAACTTGAATGATTCATATTAAATCTATTAGACTTTATTTTTATTAGGCTTCAACTTTGAAAGTAGTTAAAGGAATGTGTTTTGGCTATTCGGCTTTTTCATAACAATTAATACAGTTTATTTTTTAATAATAATAATTTTTTGACTATCAACATTAACACAGTAACAACATAACCACAGTAAGGTGAAGCCACCTATAGTCTTACCTAATGACATTGTCATCACAAATGCCACTGTTAAACAATGGTAGAACAATGGTAAACTTTCATAGGCAAGAACAACTTGAAGGGTTTGAAACTTCCATGAATTTAAAAAAAGATAATAATAATTTAAATTTATTGTCATTGTGCAGAGTACAGAGCCAATTAAATGCAGTTGTTTTTGCATATCCCAACTAAGCTGGGGTCAGAGCGAAGGGTCAGCCACGAAACAGCGCCCCTGGAGCAGATAGGGTCAAGGGCCATGCTCAAGGGCCCAACAGTGGTATCTTGGTGGTGCTGGGGCTTGAACCCCCGACCTTTCGGTCAGTAACCCAGAGCCTAAACCGCTGAGCCACCTCTGGCCCCTTGATCCTACTCCCTTTCAAACTAGTGTTTGTATTTGGATATTTTATAGGATGCTTAAACCATTAGCTCATGTGTCATGCTGAACTAATTTAATTCTTGTTTAAATTAAATGTGCAAAGAAATGTCTGCAGTTACAGTCTCCAGTTACCTTTATCACTTTTTGTGTGTGTGTGGGGGATTTTAGCTAGTGAAAATGCTGAGTAGTTAATGACCTTGGAAAACTACTAGCCACAGTGGCCGGTTAGCCAAAAAGTTCATTTCAAACCCTGCATACAACTCTAGTGGTTAAATCATGTCTTCTGAAGAAATTTAATCGATTTTGGGTGAAAAAAGACCAAAATATAACTCCGGCATGATCATGATTTCCAGCTCCATTACACTTCCTATTGCTTGAGGAATGCGCAGAACGCTAGATGGTGATAGGAAGTGTAATCAAGATTGAAATCAGGATTTCCAAGGAGACTTCTGCTGTCAAGATTTATTGTAAAAAGGATTTTTATATTTTATATATATATAAAATATTTCATATATATAATTTATATTTTGGTCTGTTCTCACCCAAAATTAATTGGATTGGATTAAACCACTGGAGTGGTATGGATTACTTTTATAATGCGTTTTTTGGATCTTCCATTCACATGCATTGTATGATAAAAGAGCCGATATATTTTTTCTAAAAATATCTTTGCTTGTGTTCTGCAGAACAAAAGTCATACATATCTGGGATGTACTGAGGGTGAATAAATGATGAGATTATTTTCATTTTTGGATGAATTGTTCCGTTATGTTCCCCTCAGGTTCGCATAAGTGTCTTAGCAGAGTAACCACAGGTGTTGTTCATCATATTAACTATGGAAATGTTCCAGGAAGTTTAACTACCAGTAAGTGTCCAAATACATTTAGTCTTTATTTGGAACAATATCTCAATTGTTTTAGCATTTAAAACCTAAAAAAGTTTGGAGACTGATGATATATTTTAGTTTTTTTCCCACCCTGATCACGTTTTTTAGGATGCTAGTGATATTGTTTTGGGGTGAATTTTGTATTACTTCAGAAAACAAATGGCAGTCTATAGGAAAATCAAGATTTACAAGAACATTTTGCTTTGAGGTGACTATGTGACATTTAATATGCAAATCGATGTTCAGAGTGTCAGCGACAGTTGTGTAGTTTTTTTATTTAATAGAAATTTTATTGTTTAATTGTTATAAACAAACATTGCAATTCAGCTACACTGGGTCTGAGGGTTAAGCACAACTTGAGTGTCTAAAAACGTCTTTGGCACTTATTCCATAAGAATACCTAATACATTCTATATATATATATATATATAACTCTTATTTAATATTTGAATAACTTGCATATATTTTCTTCTTTCGTATACAGTATATAAACATTTTCAATCTTTGAACATATGGAGCAACTGTAAATAGATTTTGGGTACATGAACGACTACATTTGCTGAATTAGTACCGATCGGAGGAGGTTTGGAATCACACATCTACAACTCTTTGCAAAGAGTTTGCCTCTTTCTGGTGTTTAAAGTAGCAGGTTAGTTTTAGAGTGTGTTAGGGTGTTAAAACTGGGGGTTTAAGTGTTAAAGCAGGTCTGAAGGAAAGGATGACCCCACCCTTCACACCTCCACCCACAGGCACACTCCAACTCTGGGTATAAATGAGCAGGGGTAAATGTGTCATCAAGACAGCAGCATAAACTGAACCGCACTAACAAGATTAAATATTTGTAAGTGAGCAGGATGGAGAGATCTGGGGACTAAAAAAATGCTGGCTGACCCTCTATACAAGTACTGTTTGTTTTTGCTGGAGGGTACTCACAGTCAGGTCATTAATAGCCAGGGCAGAAACGCCAGAGGAATGTTCTAGTAACTGTGTGATGTAGTCAAGTTCTTCCAGGTCCCACAGGATGCAGGTCTCGTCCAGTGATCCACTAACAATCACACTATGGGCTTCTGATGCTGCCAGACAAGTCACTGTATCTGTGTGTCCATACAAAGTCTAGGAAGGGGAAAATCAGAGTACACAGAACATTAGATCATCAAAAAAAATCACCCGTTTGAATTCTAGAGTATTATACATGCAATACTGTAAACATGCCAAAGGCTTTCCTTTTTTAAAAACATGTAGCAATTGAATTGACCTATTGCCAGACCCAAATTTGTAAAAACATTTTTTGCTTTCAATGGACCAACTTAGAGTGGAAAAACAGCAGAATTCTGTGGAATGCATTTATACATGGTAAAATGTTTTAAACAGAGCCGAGAGAGTTACACTCTTAACCAATGACATAAATACCTACAATATTTAATAAACAAACACGCATGGGGCAGGAGATCTGTACAACTTCATTCAAATTCTGCATAAATCTGAAGAACTTTCTGTGCTTCCCTATGCTAACCCTGAACATGGCTTTTTAAGAAAAATAAAAAGTGTGACTCTAACCTGTTTGAGTGTCATGTGTTTGAGTTTGTCCTTGCTGATGGATACATCCCACACACACACCACAGTGCTGCTCCCGGCCGTGATGATGGTGTAACTGTTGGGGCAGGTGGCACAAACAGTCTCTCCCCAGTCTGAAAGATCCTCGCACACTCCAAAGCTCTGAACCACAGGCAATAAAGCTATCAGACTATAACAATCACAATTTTAAACTTGTTAAAACATCAACAATCATTCAATTGATGACATCGAACATTACAGACAGGGCCGTTGCTTAAACTGATGGAGCAAAATCCCTGATTACAAGTCTACAAATTAATCTAGAATTAGAAAAACAAACTTTTTCAGATGTGTAGGTCCCAAACGAGCAGGTCTGGTCATACGAGCCCCAGCAGAAGTATGTGTTCCTCTGGGGAGGGATGAGAAGTTTGTTCTTTTCCACAACCAAAACATCCTTCTCTCTACATACTATTTGACCTACAGGCCCCAACGTGAGCTCTATAAAGAGTAACAGAAGAACATCAGATTTATCAACATATTGTGACAATCAATTTTCACATTGCTCTTATATCTATCTTGCATATGAACACAACTATACACTTTTTTGAGCCAAGAATTTTTAATAGTTTATTCGCCATGTGTAAAATATGTTGGAACAACACTATCTCAGTTTGACAGGTGAAACTGGTGTAGAAATATTCACATTCTTTTCTGCTTTAAGATGAGCTATTCATGCTTGGATATGCCACTCAGTAGAACAGTAACAGGAATCTACACAAATCCTGCGAGACAATTGCAAATTCCTCTCAAGATGGCCTTTAAATCTCTCCATGTTGGATTTACTGATCGGAATGATAAAGTAACACATGATATGAGAAAGAGATATTGAGTGTGAGACAATAGAGTGAGATAAAATGGACAGAGCAAAAGAGATTCATCTAATTTTATGGAGAGATCCTTTTGGGATGTTCAGATTATTAAATAAGCCTCAGTGGCAGTGTCATCAAGAACGGCTTAACAAATAGCAGGAGCTGAACGATGACTGAGAAAATGAGCCTGTGAAAAGTCTAGCCAGCATCTTCTGCCTCGCGGCCCCTATTGCTCCATGTAGACATGGTCCCATCTTGTAAAAAAATTTTGAGGAATGGAATAAAACAATAAGGTGACTGTGAATGATTAAATTGAGGGTCTTATCTACAACAAATTTGTGCACATTCTTGATTTGGCAGTTCATCATGTACCTTTTATAGGCTGAGCGGAAGGCTTGAGCTTGTCCAGTTTAAAGAAAAAGGGGGTTATCTGACTTGATACCGATGTCTCTTTCCCAGCAGAGCTCTTGTGAGATGTACGACTAGGGTGTGGTTTTGTGAACAGCTGGAAATATAAAGTTTTTGTCAGTATGGCATTTAACTGACAGAATCACAATAAATAATGACAATACAGGAGAAAATCTTCCAAATACATACCTACCAACATCAGAATGTGAAAAATAGGGAGATTTTGGTGGTGGGGGGTGGGTTGGGTATGCAGTTCGTATGTGAGAGGAACGGCTGCCAGTGGAGTTTCTGGTGCCCAGTTGGTGCACTATGCAGACTGCATAATACGCATATAGTGAGCGGCAGTATTGCTCAGTAATACTACATTGAAGATGAATATTAACAAGAAATTTACAATGAATTTAGATGGATCTTTACCACATCCTTCAAAGTTTAAGCAATAAAAGCTTTTTGAGTTATAAATAATAAAAAAAATGTATTTCCTTTATTATTTGCTGAGAATTTTTCTGACCCATGAAAATATAATGTGTTTATATGTATTTTACCTTTTTTATTTGCATTATTTACATTCCTTTACCCTTCACTGTATCTTTTGTCTTTATGAGTCAGTGATTGTATTCATACATTGTTGGAGCTGTGTAATTTTGTAGAACCTTCCGTTTTTAAATAAAGAAAATCCACAGTTGTAGCACAATGTGTGGACATTTCAGACAGTCCCTTTCCATACCCTCCACATTATTAGCACTTTTCAGCACAATATGTGGAATTTTCAGATGACCCCTAACCACTGTATGATACAATTCCAACTTTTATCAACGCTACATTAACGATCTGGAACTATTTCGCCATAAAACCATGATGAATGATGGAGTCGCCATCTGACCAGCTTAGGTGGTAAATCGTGTTGATTTGATACAGGATGCATCATTTCATATTTCAACGTGGGACGATACCGTATTTTATGGGATGGGTGGCCTACCTGGAGATCTAATACATTCTCATGAGCAAAGTGTGGATGCGGAAAATTGTGAGTTTATTGGGAGAAATTGTAAATCGGGATTACAGCGGGAGGAGGGGTCTAAAAATGGAAGTAACCCGGTTAAATCGGGAGTGTTGGCAGATATGCAAATATCAGACTCAATAAATGTTGCTCAAATGTTAAATGATAATAGGCACTGACTAAAAGCCACAAAACTTAATTCACAGGGGGGTGAAAATTGCCAATAAAAACAAATTCAACAAATTAACCTTATTTTATTTAAACACAACTCAATACGTTTACCTGCTTTGGCATTTGGCCAAAGTTGTTGATGTAGCCAAGGATAGTGCTTTTCATGACAGGATCCTTCATGGTCTCTGTATTTTGTTTGTCAGTGTAGAAGTAAGGGTGGAAGCTGTTCAGGGCCTCCACTGCAGACGGACCCTGCTGTTTGTAGCCAAAGATCAGATCAATCCAAAGATGCAGACGTGCACTCACATAATCACTCTCAAGAGCCTGCAGAGAATGCAAACTCAGTCAGTCAGCAGGTCTAGAAAGGAACTATTACACTATCAGAGATGCCATAACTTTTATTTCTGTAGAAATTAAGCTGGGTTTAACAATATCAGGTCAAAGATATTGCACAATAAAGTATGTAAAAAATACATCAGGGGTACTGATTACAGTTCAAACAATTACATCTTAAAAAATTGCATTCCAAAAGTTAGTATTCCTATTCTATCTTACTAAGTTACTTTGTCCCATATTTTATTCAAAATAAAGTATTTTAGAGAAGTCTAAAGTGTCCAAACATAACAAACACATACAAATTCAAAAAAACGCACTTAAAATAACAACAATAATCACAAGAGTTCTAAGCTCTAAATTGTGGAAGATCCCTATATTACCCTTCATTTGCATATGCAGGAAAACGAGCAGACAGAATAGCTCATTTTTTGCCATTAGGAAATTATACAAATATTGCTCTGTAGATTGGGAACTGATAAAGCCTGGTCCTTATGTGCCTGCAGGCGTAACAGTGAGAAAGAAAGCATTCATTCCAATAACCAGAAGGCTTTAGTAATGGAGTTAAAGGAGAGTGATGATATTGTGCTTGTGCTGAATTGGCGCTGTTATCTTGTAATTACAATGGTGTTAAACAGAGAAACGGGGCTTTTTTTGATGAACTCAACAAGTGACTGTTATCTCAAGAAATGTAAAATATAAAGCAGCTCCAAACATTATTTGACTCTAGCCAACTATAGCTGGAAATGAATGGTGCTTGTTCTGTGATTGCACTGGCCCTCTTTGTACATCTCATGCAAAATAGAACATTGTGATGTGGGTGGTCTAAGGCTCATTTTGAGGTTGATAAAGACAGCCTGGTACACTCTGAGTAGAGAAAGACCGATAATCAGTTTGACCAATATTTTTGTTCCAGTATTCACACTTTTCTAACTAAATTGGTTACTCTCTAGTATAGAGATACTGACCTCCCTGTGAATCCTGATGAACTCCTGTGGATCTCCTTTGGCCCATGGCGGCAAAACCACGTCACCTAATGGTGTCCCATCCTGCATGCAACCTGCATCATCAAAACCCAATTTATAGGCTTATAAATATGGTTAAATATTTAATAGTTTATTACAGCATCCACTAATAAAATATCAACAGATTGTACGGTATTTGACACAGATCATGAAAAACTAAATTTCCATTCTAAAGGCTCTCGGTTGTTGAGCTTATGCTGATGTCTTACCAAAGTCAAAGTCGTTGGAGTTGACAAGGAAGTCTGGGAGATAGAAAAACTCAGGAATGAGCTCTCTGACATCACTCATGTTGTCTTTAGATGCAGATTCCCACTCTTTCTGAATGCTGTGGAACATCCTTTCTGGAACATCAAAAGATCCACCCTGCAACAAAAGTTATAAACCACCAAAATTACGACTATGAAAGTCTAGCAAGTGGTATTGCTGAATATTCTTCTAAAGCAAAGTGACACAATGAAAAAAGACAAGGAGTCATTAAAAGAAGTAATAAAACATTACAAATGGGTTTTCTAACCCATGTCAAGTATTGTCTAGAGGGAATTTAGATCAAAGAGATTGCTGTTTGTTTTGTTGTTTTGTCTATTTGGCTACTGAGGCATTTTTGAGGTTCTTTTTGCTAAACAAAATTTTGTCCTTTTGTATGACTGATCGTTTTACCTCAACCCTGGAGTTTTTTTATTATTATTATGTCTGGACTTAGACCAGGTCATTACAAAAAGGAGGTTGAAAAAGATGCATTATCATATGTATGTTTGTTCAATGCAAAAGGTTGGGAGCTCCACTAGAAGAAACTGAGAACTCTGGATAGAACTCCAAAATTCCCTTGTGTGTATATGAATCAAATTTAAGGAACAATTGCTTATATTTGAGACATGTTCAAGCAATTGATTCAGGCTTTTTTTTTCAAGGGAATTTATGTCCTGATGAAGATCTCAGGAGAAGTTATATAATTTGCTGTAAAAGAAAATCGGCTCATTGAATGAAAGTAATATTCTGTTAGTGGCACAAATCTTATTATGAATATTACTGTACAGAGGAAAGCTGCTCAAGTGAAGCAAATATCATTGCAACGTTTTATCCTAATGTCTGCATTACATTATACAGACTATGAAATATGCATGGCATTTTATTTTAATCAGTTGGTTCCTTGTGAATGAATGAAATATTCTTTAAAAACTAAATACGGTTTTGCATGCAAGGGATGCAAAATAATTTATTTGCATAGATATTAAAAGCTTACCTAATTCACTTTTGCTATGAAAATAATAGAAAGGACACAAAATCAAACAAGACAAAAAAAAATTAAGCTTATTTCATGAAGCAAACTTATTCGGAAAAAAAATATTTTAATAGAATATTTTAACACATATTATATCAATAAATGTAGCAATGAATGTCACTGCAATGCCAAAGCAGTACTATGCTGTATAAGCCCAGCCACACAGGTGTTAAGAAGTATGAGAAAGTTTACCTGCAGGCAGATGAAGGTCTGGGAGAAAGGCTCCATCCTCACCAGGAATGAGGCCACTATGATGGCTGAGGAATAGTGTGTGCAGTAATGGCACTGTGCAGACAGATCACCTGTAATCATGACATTCACCAAGCAGATGAAGGCAGCTGTTCCATGTTTTCATTTATTTGATCATTTCATTCAGTCCTGCAGGCCCTGGAATGTTTTTGTTCTGAATAACAGTCCTGTTTCAGCCCTTATGCTTGTCGGCTGAACTGGGCTAAATTCGATTTCTTAATTTAGATTTGGATAAGAAAACAAACAAAAAAAAAATTCATCTACAGCCACGTGCAGTCACAAGTTAAGTGATGTAGGTAGAATTGATTCCACAAAACAGGGGTTCCAAAACGTTTGTGTCTGCTAAACCTCAAATAGCATATTTTATTGTACCTACATTACCCCCCGAGATTATATAATATGTTAACCTTCATAAAAAATATCATATATTTTATAAATATCATATATGTGAATATCACATATTTCCACATTCATTTGTGAAATATTTCTATAGTTTTGTCTTCTTAATATTCTTTTTACATTTTAATTAATACATTTGCATTTTTGTTTTTGTTTTCCAAGCGCATACATTAGAGTATACATTGGTAAAACCTGGGTGTTCGCAAAACCTGGGTTTTCACAAACTCTCTTTTGGGAATCCCTGCCATATAAAGCAGGGAATTCCAGAAATAGTGAGCACTAGGAGTGATACTTTACCATCATTATTTTCCACTTCAAGGTATCTTTGAATGAATTTCTCTTTTCTCTTCTCAGTCTGAGCTCCCATTGGTTTAGACAGATCTCGGAATGTAGCAGGAGAGGATAAATCCAGATTCTAACAAGCAGTGAATGAGAATGTCATGAAATGTAAGTGGCATCTCAACACAATCTGGTGTGCTAAATAATCCCTCAAATTAAAGAGCTTCAGGTTAGCATGTATTTGTTCGTTTTACCTCTGATTCATAATCAGCAATAATCCATGGAAAGACAGGATATTGCATCAAGTCATTGTATGTCCGTCCAGCAAGTGTGTTCAGATGCATAAGGTATTCAAAGTTAGTAATTTCACCCCTCTATGGAAAAGAAAATTAGTTCATTCGAAACAGAAAAAAAATAAAAACAAAGAAATTGCCTATTTTCGACTATCCAAATATAAAAAAAACCCCGAAAAGTCACTTTTGCATTTACATAGGTATAAAGAATCAGCAGGTTTCTCTCACTTTTTGACGAATTATATATTAATAATATATTAATATAAAGATTACTGGATATGGAGATTGCACCCATAAAGAGCAATTTCCAGTCACTGAAATATTTTATTTTTAGTAATGCTTGGCTCAAGCATTACTAAACAAATTCAATTCACTATAGAATCTTCCATAATTTTTTCATGACTTTACATCCAATACATTCACAATAAATGCAACAGTTAAAGAATAGTGAAATTCATTTAAAGCACACACATTACCTGCCATTTCATTAAGACAGTCTTCTCAGCTGCTGCCGTCTTTCTGTAAGAAAGTAAAATACTGTTTGACATGTAATGCTATCAGAGCTGTTTACTTGTTAATGATCACAGAGTGAATATGCAAAATTATGAACCAGTCATCATAAGTCTGCTTTGGTTGCATGGTAACAGGTTATGGGACAGAAAGTTGTTATTTGTTTTAAACCAAGGAGGGCCTGTCTTTTATTAAAGACAAGGGCCATAGGAAACATCCTTTTGTGAAAACAAAAGTTAGCTTTTCTTCAAGTAGGAAGTTCCCTACTAAAGAGGTAAATAGTGCCATCTATAGGTTTTGAATATAAACAGAAAATAGATTAGAATAGAATCCTTTATTTCGGTCACACATTATACACACAGTTTTTTGCATATATACAGTGAAATGTATTACTTTTCACATATCCCAGCTAAGCTGGGGTCAGAGTGCAGGGTCAGCCGTGATATGGTGCCCCTGGAGCAGATAGGGTTAAGGGCCTTGCTCAAGGGCCCAACAGTGGCATCTTGCTAGTGCTGGGGCTTGAACCCCCGACCTTCTGGGCCTCAACCACTGAGCCACCACTGCCCCTAAAAGAGCAATTTATTAATAAAGAAGTTTGTTTGCTCCATCACACAGATAACTGAATTACAAGATTACAAGCTTCACTCTTACTCCAGCACATGCAGAATCACACCTGATTGTTGATACGCATGCATGCAGAATATTTTGCAGCGAAACAGTAACTAGTAAAACTGTTCTAAGGTCTGCTCCAAATGTAAATCATTTATCACCAATTATTCCCATATTAAATAAAAGAGAGAGGAGAGTCAGTTCAAGCGAGGCAATCGTGAACTGAAACTGTTCTTAACCTAAAACTAACTTGCCAATGTACACTTCAGAGAACACTGTGGAAATGTAATGTGAGGGAGTGCTGCAGCACTCTTTCTGATTTGTCTTTCTTTTGTGTGGGTCCTGTCACAGGTAGGGTTTGCAACAGTATGAGATTAAACAAACACCAGAAATTCTGACCAATTTAGTATTCAGTTTTAGGTATAGTAATCACTCATATCTTTGGCACAGGATTAGAATTATGCTACTGAAAGATTTCCCTGACTAAACAGTCAATCAAGAGATTTCTCAATTAGTCTATTTGTCAATTAGCGACAATTTATTATATATATACTTCAGGTTTTAAATCATGCAGCAGCTCAGCTGCATCTATTATATTTCATATGTCACGAAAATAATAACAACAGCCAATTTTCTCAGAGTTTGGAGAGTTTCAGAATCAGTAAATCACAAAAAGCATGAAGATGGATCAGCCCAATGGTCAGCTCTGTGTAATTGCACCTCTCAGATGCAACGGATTCAAAAATAAAGGTCTAGTAGAAAGGAATGAACCATATTAGCCCATCTACCGATGTGATTAAAGAGTCGCCAAAGGGCTTACAATGCAGCCACTCCTCCTTTTAATTGGCAGATATGAGGAGTGCGAGTTGAAATCTCTTTCCAGTGTCATTTATCAAAATACTGATCTGACTCTCTTTATAGTCACACAGAATACTAGCGCTGCCCTGGATCAATCAGCTGAAACACACACAGATTTAATATGTCTTTCCCACAATATGCATTCAGTCTTCACCTTACCAACTGTTATCTGGTATTAGCCTTAATTAGAGAATGGCATTATCCGAAAAGATCCCTTTAGGGTGAACTGGGTGAGTGAGTCATTCCCAAATGGCCCGACACTTCTGCAAGCCCCTCAAATACTGCCACTGGGTAAACATGATACCTCATCCCTGAGCAAACAACTAAACTGTCCCATCATTAAGTTGTACATGTTTAAAGCTATGTGGTCCTGAGATAATGAAATTGACTTGGGTGAAGACTTAATCAGATTGCTGCCTCAGAAATGCTTAACCATTCATCTCTGTCACTACAGCTCCATGGCTAAAGGGAAGAGAGTAGGCGCAGCCAATGGTATGAATTTCACATTTAAAATGTCTTCAAATGCTCTACGAGTTACAAAAGTGGGCAAGCTACGGCTTGATCTTAGCAACACCACATTTTTCAAATGCCTCCTAAAGTTAAGCAACGTAGAAAAACTTGATCTGAGCTGGAAGTTGAAAACAACCCCAAATTTAATTGGACAGTTCACCGGTCTCCATTGGCTAGATCTTCACAGCAACCAGATCGAGGAGCTGCCTGAAAGCATTGGATGCTTAGGATCTCTGGTCAACCTCTGTAACAACAAACTAGACTCTGCTGGTTTATCACCTGTAATAGGAAGTCTGAGAAGCCTCCAGGTTCTGAACTTGGGTATGAATTGTCTGACCAGTCTCCCTCCCACCTTGGTTTCCCCGACAAATCTGGGACTTTTTGATAACTTGCTAACAGAGTTACCCGAGTGCATCCACATGCAACCAACTTGAAGAAGCTGAACACCAAACGCAACCCTGGGACACCCTGGGACCATGGGAAATCTGTATTTGGTGAGAGAGGGAGATTTGTTCCAATCTTGTCTAGAGAGATGCAAGGAGGAGGGGCAAAGGTTCAGAAGAAAAAAAACTTTTTGGTCGGTCACAAAGGAAGAGTAATTTTTCAGGGCTGATCTCGCCAAACACAGTAGCATTCTAATCAAGAAAATTGGTGGCAGCAGACTACCATCTCACCTCAAATTTCCAATAAAGAACAAGGCAGACCTGCTGGAGATATCAATAAATGTTTTTTATACAGCCTTAATACTACATAATGTTAACACTGTTTTAACATTTGTATCTCAGAGATATGTTATCAGAGATTTAGGAAACATGCCAACTTGAAATAGTGGCTTCTCCAAAAGCAATGGTAAAGCCAGTATATTCTAAATGTATGTTGCGGGCTGGAATTTCTGTTTGTGTTTTGGCCTGTGTGATCAAGCCCGCTGCCCATTTCCCAATAGTAATTTGACACCCCGGGTTGCCAGATTTGATAAAAGTTAGCAGGCAAACACAGCGAGCTGCAGCCATGGAAGCCAGCAGTACATCTAGCTAACGTTGACAGTTTTCAAAAATTCACACAAGCTGGTTTATAATTTGCAAAAAATAAAAACATTGCAAACGTATACATTAGCTGATCAACTTGGAGCGTAAGGCTCGTCGCTTGACATTGTCAGTTTGCTTGTTCCTGTTGCGTGTCCTCAACCTGTCAACCCGCATTTGGCGTCTAGGGAGGAGGGGGCGGGGAGACAACACTCTCCAATATTTTGAATTTGGACTGCTGTACCCATTTTAAACGCTTGATGTCAATGCTACATATTGCTCCTTTAATGTAGTTAACATGAATACTTCATCTAAAACTATTTTTAACAGTAGCTTTCTAATTAGTTTATAATTACTATAAACTAGATGGCACAAAGGTGATTAAAAATTGTGGGAACACTTGGTGACCAATGACAGCATACATTATCAAATATAAATTGTTATAAATATATAAAATCAAGTTGTTTATTTAAAATATGTTTTCAAATATATATAAAAAAAATGAGGACAGCTTTGATATTAAGTCCATTTTCTCTTCAGGAAAACTAAACATAATAAAACTAAGTTGAGAGGAAACTGAAATGGTGAGTAAAGGAGTAGTACTTTGAACCAAAACAAAATCTCAAGCAACGAACAGGGAGAAAGCTTATTGTACCCTTACAGATAATTAACAATTATAAAATCGTGAGATAACCTGGCTGATTTTGACTTTGAACAGTTACATAAGCTGTTTTAATTGGTAGGAAGTGCTGAAGATGCCATAATTTTATAGTTTCAGTGTAATTCCTGAATATTGTTTAGGGGATTGAGAATCTTCCTATCAATACTTAAACCACACACATATGAGAATGTCTTTTCTGAACACTTTGAAACCACTAAACACTGTCTGTTGCAATACAACAGTCTCTCAATAAAGTGGCAGCAGTGTGGAATAACTAGTAAATTATAGTATTTTGTCAGTTTTGACACTCACCTAGCATTAAGTACTGTCTCTGAGACCCCTCTTCCCTTTAATGAGGTGACAAGAGAGCAAAGCCTGGAAAAAAGAACACCTCAAGATAAATAAATTTGGTCTGTACGACCTCACACACAGTTCTTTACATGCACAAACACTCTCTCACTTTACCTTTTATAGGCATTGCCATGATCATTGTTGAAAAATACCAGAAATACTGAAGTCCCGTTCTTCAAAAATATTTCCAGAGCATTGTCCTAAAGAAACAAGACACAAAACCAAAAAATAAAAAAGTCAAATTACCATTAAACAAACTAATAGCCAATAAATGCACTGCAAATAAATAACTCTGGAAAACACTGCTACTCCTTGATTCTCACCTCAAGCAGGAAGCGCATGAAGCTGGTCTCTTTGATGTCATCATATGACCAGCGTTTGCAGCTCGTGCTCATAGAGCTTTTCTCTTTATTCATCATGTTGCAAATATAAGAGTCTCTCACACTTGAATAAATTCAGAAAACATTAAGATACTAAGATACTGTGTATCCAATCACAAATACTGTAAATAAAACTGTTCTATCTCATAGATAATATAAAAAAAATCATAATAACTTTTAATATCATGTTTTACTAAAACAACAGCTTATCGCTGAATTGTGCATTTTTATATGTACAGTATATGTATGTATAGGAACAGTGGGGTTCAAAAGTTTGAATATACAAAACCTTTTAAGTTTTGATGTAAAATTAATAAATATTCATCTTCAAATCTAATATATGTCACTGAACAAATAAACAATTTTGACCTTGTTAACTCATTTGTATAAAATGCCAGATTTTCTTACTTCCACTGAAGCACATTTTTCAACTTTTCACACAAAATGTTATGCTGATAAAATTATTTATAATAAAAAAGAAAATTCTTTTAGAAAAGACAGCAAAAACAGAAGCATTTTAACTAGTGGTCTCAGAGTTTTTTTTAACCCCAGAGTATATACTGCAAGATGTCGGATGGCCACTAAAGACAGCTGGCTGGAGAGAAGTGCTAAGAGAGAACAGTAGCTTTACTTGGTCTGATGATGGATTCTACAGCACACATCTCCTGTGGAGGTCAACGTGAAGCCTTCACATATGTACAGGTCAGCTTTCCCAAACAACAGCACCCCTTCAGTCACCACGTGACCACTGACGACCACCACGCATTGCTTGGCTTTGACCTGAGACAGACACATCACATTAGAACACATGTTTCAAGTAGCTAATACAGGAATATGTATTGTGCACTGTATTGCATTGAGCTATTAAACAAAAAAAAAGTAAAAAGGAAATTGTAATTTCATTTACATGCCACCAAATACAATTAATAAACAAACACATAGTTTTCAACAGTTGTACAAAGCGTCACTGCAGCTTGCCTTTCTAATTCTGCCCTGGGTCTTATGTGTCAAAGTGCTACTTTGGTGTTGGTTGGTCACTGTTACTACTTCATTACCTAAACAACATGGTGGAGTGACCAAAATTAAAGGGAGAAAAAGAAAAAATGCTGAATCGATGGCATGTTTGTGAAACTGTTCCAATCGTCTCCAGGCGGAGTTTGCACAAAACCTCTCGATTATGCACGGCTAATTGTATCTCCCTTAATTTCACACCAAGCAGCTGCACCTGGCCCCTGAGTCACCGTAGCTCTGGGCTCTGGGGATCCGCATCTCAGAAACATATGGGGTCCAGCCGCTCTGCCAGCCACTCCATAATTAATACAAATCAAATCAGAGCCTCCTCTCCACGCAAGCGTCCCCTCACCAGCACGGAGAGAGGGCCCCACTGTTTATTACCAGAATTAATCAATGACACAGCAACAATAGCAACACACTAATTGATTAAGGCCTTATGTAAATATATGGTCCACCTGGCGGCCTTTGGTTTTAAAACAGAATCAACCCTGACCTGAGTCGTTCCTAATTCTGGTCTTGGGGATTTAAAGCAAGGGCATACTTGAGGTTGTCAGAGGAGGTATGCTTGGTGGGAGTTTACACCAGAAAAATGGTTATATATGTAACGGTCCAGCACATCACTATAGGCTTTTGCGGTGTCTGAAAACGAAGGCAGCTGCCTTATTGTGGAGTCAGTAAATTACTTAAAGGGATAGTTCACCCAAAAATGAAAATTCTCTCATGATTTACTCACCTTCCTGACATCACAGATGTGTACGACTTTCTTTCTTCTGCAGAACACAAATTAAGATCTTTAGAGGAATATTTCAGTTCTGTAGGCCCATACAATGCAAGTGAATGGGTGCCAACATTTTGAAGTTTCAAAATCCACATAAAGAGAGCATAAAAGTAATCCATATGACCCCAGTGGTAAATCCATGTGTTCAGACATGATATGGTATAGTTGTGGGTGAGAAACAGATCAATATTTAAATAATTTTTTAATCATAAATTTTCTTCCCTGCCCAGTAGGGGGCAATATGTATATAGAATGTGAATCACCAAAAACAGAAAGGGAAAGTGAAAGTGAAGGAAACAGGGCTTTAATATTGATCTGTTTCTCACCCACACCTATCATATCACTTAAGAAGATATGGATTTAACCACCAGATTCATCTGGAGTACTTTCATGTTGCCATTATATGGATTTTGGAGTTTCAAAATATTGGCACCCATTAATTTTCATCGTATCTGGAATTGCATGAGAGTAAATGATTAGAGAATTTTCATTTTTGGGTGAACTTTCCCTTTAACAAGAAGAGTTTTACGTTTAACAAGTTACTATGTTAGAAAAATGTTTTAAACAGGCTTCCAAGGCACCAAAAATGTCATGTATAATGTTCTAAAATCTTTACATATAAACCAAGCTAATATCTACTGACTATAATGCTATCATAACTTGAAAAACAAAAAAGTGTAGATAAACGTATTTACGGCTTTACACCACTCCATCAGATGCAGTCAAAAACGAGTCAAAATCAGGGCATTTAAGTAGACAGAATGTTACGTAAACATTAGATTCGGAGATGCCTTGATGCATTCCTCCCTCATTTTTCAGGTTTCAGACAGAGCCTTTAATTTCTATATTTTAATACCATGGTTTCCTCCTTTTATTGATTGATTGAAACAGGAAATGATGGGGAGAATAGAGAGGAAGTGGATTGGGATATAATTCAAACTGTACTTAAAATGACTTTGCTCCATGGCTCAATGTGTCAGAATGGCTAGGCCACGGTTGATAATACATAATAATGTATTTGTAAAGTTATTTCCATTTTGAGCAAAATAAAAAGCTAAGCCTCTGAATATATTGTGCTTGTAAATTCCAGCCATTACATGGTCGCTGAAATTACTATAAGAATGCAGATGTTGGCAGTTTGCATTTCTGTATTAATAAGTATGGAGAGGGCAATTTAGCTGACACACAGCACAGCAGGACACACCAAATTCTGAATGAAAACAAGACAGCAAGCATCACCCCCTACTGTTCCTTATTAATACTGCTGCCAGGCACTCTTCACCCTGTTAATACTGAAGAGCCCTATGATGCTCTTGTCTATACTGAAGCACATGATAATTAAGTTTTTATTTTTATACAACACCATAACCTGACCAAAGCTGCAAAGATGTAAGAATGGAATGGCAGTTCATGAGTAGCAAGAAGTACTTTGAGATGCTTTGCTTACCATGCTATTCTGAGTATGAATTTCATTCATGATTACTTGATGAGAATGTCAAATAAATAAATAAAATAAATAATTTCATAGAGATAAGTGCGGCAGGTTTCCATCTGGATATACGATACCAAGTCTGAGTTAATATATGCAAGCATTTATACTTCTTAGTTTACAAATTTGTCCAATATGAACCTCAACAGACATAATTATGATAAATTATGAAATACAAAAAATATTTAGAACAGAGCAAAACTAAAATCATTCATATACCTTTATACTTTATCTTATTATATTATATGTATAATATAATTATACTAATGCTCACGACTTTTCCAGGCAGGGAAATCATTATTTTAATTGCAGCAGAAACCCTGAGATTAATATGTGGTCGCTCTCACTTCTTCATTGGGTACCAGCTCCTGCAGAATGAGCTGTGTGTCCATGCACTGCTCTGAGAAATCCTCAGACAGAGGCGCGCTATCGTTTAGTACAGGGAAGAAGGTCAAACCAGACTGCTCCTCTACCTCGCAGCCTGCCTCACACAGGATCCTGGGGTCTGGGGTACACACGAAAGCACAAATGCTTTAAAATAGATGTGCGGATACAGCTGGAGCTGCAGAATACAAAAATTATAAAAGTCATAATAAAAATGGCAAAGAAAATTAGATACCTAAATCAGCCTCAACAACTTCTGTAACTCCCTTGCCTTCTTCAACAAGATTCTTCTGAACGTGGCCTGAAGTCAGTGCTGGTATCTATGTTTAAAAAAAAAAAAAAAGCAACTTAACAAATAAATAAACACTCGTTTGTCTTCTGTATCTTACCTCACTGCCAATGCGAAGAATGATATGCTAAAAAGATTTTCCAGTAAGACATTTTTTTTGGTACAGGGTTGCCACACCTTTTGGTCAGTGAAACTTTTTCTAGTTGTTTGTGATTATTTGATAAAGATTTTTAGAAATCTTTTTATAGAGACTGCACTTACATTTTTTTACGTGTAATATTTTAAAGCAGAACATAACTAGAAAAACATTTTTATTACTAGATATATATTAGAAAAAAATACATTCATTATTATGAAGCACTTTGAGAGGTTTATTTAAAGGTGCTATATAAGATAAAGTTTATATATATATATATATATATATATATATATATATATATAAACTTAACAGGATTTTATTCATTTCAATAAGTTATTCAGGTTTAGAAATCCCCCTGATATTTCCAGGTTTGCCATGACTGTAATAACCCGGTAGGTACGACCACAATGGTTCACCTTTTTGGAGTGGCGTAGCTGCTTTCGACGAATTCGTGATCTCGTACGGTTGCGCCCCTCGGCAGTGTTCTGCACCCAGCCCCGTCTGAGGAAGACTCCTGGCCCGGGTCCGAAGAGGCCCCTCTCCCTGAGCAGGTCCTCTTCTATTCTTAGCCACTGAATGGCCATACGCTCATTCTCACAGCGAATCATCTATACAGAACGTGACAGCACAGCACAATGAGTCATTTAAACTGTTTCTGATGGATTACAGTGGCACAGCAATTACAAGAAATGTGTGTGTGTGTAATATATATATATATATATATATATATATATATATATATATATATATATATATATATATATATATATATATATATATATATATATGCACACACACACACACACACACACACTCACCTAAAGGATTATTAGGAACACCTGTTCAATTTCTCATTAATGCAATTATCTAATCAACCAATCACATGGCAGTTGCTTCAATGCATTTAGGGGTGTGGTCCTGGTCAAGACAATCTCCTGAACTCCAAACTGAATGTCAGAATGGGAAAGAAAGGTGATTTAAGCAATTTTGAGCGTGGCATGGTTGTTGGTGCCAGACGGGCCGGTCTGAGTATTTCAAAATCTGCTCAGTTACTGGGATTTTCACGCACAACCATTTCTAGGTTTTACAAAGAATGGTGTGAAAAGGGAAAAACATCCAGTATGCGGCAGTCCTGTGGGTGAAAATGCCTTGTTGATGCTAGAGGTCAGAGGAGAATGGGCCAACTGATTCAAGCTGATAGAAGAGCAACTTTGCCTGAAATAACCACTGCTACAACCGAGGTATGCAGCAAAGCATTTGTGAAGCCACAACACACACAACCTTGAGGCGGATGGGCTACAACAGCAGAAGACCCCACCGGGTACCACTCATCTCCACTACAAATAGGAAAAAGAGGCTACAATTTGCAAGAGCTCACCAAAATTGGACAGTTGAAGACTGGAAAAATGTTGCCTGGTCTGATGAGTCTCGATTTCTGTTGAGACATTCAGATGGTAGAGTCAGAATTTGGCGTAAACAGAATGAGAACATGGATCCATCATGCCTTGTTACCACTGTGCAGGCTGGTGGTGGTGGTGTAATGGTGTGGGGGATGTTTTCTTGGCAAACTTTAGGCCCCTAGTGCCAATTGGGCATCGCTTAAATGCCACGGCCTACCTGAGCATTGTTTCTGACCATGTCCATCCCTTTATGGCCACCATGTACCCATCCTCTGATGGCTACTTCCAGCAGGATAATGCACCATGTCACAAAGCTCGAATCATTTCAAATTGGTTTCTTGAACATGACAATGAGTTCACTGTACTAAAATGACCCCCACAGTCACCAGATCTCAACCCAATAGAGCATCTTTGGGATGTGGTGGAACGGGAGCTTCGTGCCCTGGATGTGCATCCCACAAATCTCCATCAACTGCAAGATGCTATCCTATCAATATGGGCCAACATTTCTAAAGAATGCTTTCAGCACCTTGTTGAATCAATGCCACGTAGAATTAAGGCGGTTCTGAAGGCGAAAGGAGGTCAAACACAGTATTAGTATGGTGTTCCTAATAATCCTTTAGGTGAGTGTATATACATTTATAAAAAAAGAAAATTCCATAAACCTGTGCATGACTCCTCAGCATGCCATCAAATATGATCTCACAAGTTCGCCAATGGGCTTCCATGTCGGACACAAACCCCTTTAGCCAATACACACACAACATGAACATAAACACATGAAGACACATTATAAGGTGAACAATTGTACAATTATATATACGTAAACAGTCTTCTGTAGCTATTAAGTTTGCTCAGAGACAATAACATTTCACAAATTGCATTCATGTGGGAAAAACAAGCTAGTGGCTATTTAACCATACAATAAAGCGGTCTCCAATAGTCCTCAGTGTGCACTAATTAACTTAAAGTATAATATAAGCACAGTGTGAGGTGGCTGCTGGCCTCGCGTCATGCTCTGTGTCCTGCTGATTTATTATACTGATAGGCATTAGCCCTTCAGGAAGCCTGTGTACTTCACCACCAACCTGCTCACATCCAGATTTACTTTAAGGCTCATTAAACCAATCATCACAGTGGTGTCCTTGTCCCATCACTGTTAAATTCATGCTTGTCTCAGTATGAGCTATAAGGCAAAATAATAAATCTAAGATTGCTAAAAAGGAGTATGAAAATGTTTTCTAAAAATCTCAGCATTCTTTGACTATGTACAAGTGCTATCTATTGACCAATGTGCCTGTAAAAAGTCATAATGGGTTTTTTTGGCCACTTTTTGACCAAAGGAGCATTTAAATAATGAATACATTGGTAACACTTTACACTAAAATTGTATTTGTTAACATTAGTTTGACATTTTCAGCACTTTTACTATATCATGTAAATTAAAAGTTGCATATTAGTTAATGTTAGCTGCATTATGAACTAACATGACTTAACTATGAACAATTTAATTTTTATTCATTCATAATAACCAATATTAATAAATGCTGTATATGTTTATTGATAGTTCAGGATGCCTACCGTAATTCATTAACTAATGTTAGGGATAGTTCACCTAAAAATACAAATTCTCATAATTTACCTCAACCTTATACAATATAATAGGAGTAGGTGAGAATCAGAACAGAGGAATATTCAATTTTATTTTTACTCAAAATCTCTTTTTAAAAAACTTTACATTTCAGGTGCGAATGTGAAACTAAAAAGGCACTACATGTGACTTTTAGAAGTAAAAGATAAATATTTAGAGTAAAAAAGGATAATTCAATTATTTTATATTATATAAGGATATTATATTGCTTCTGAAGATTTAACCACTGGAGTGTTATGGATTACTTTTATGTTTCATTTATGTGATTTCTGGAGCTACAAAGGTCTGATCACCATTCACTTGCATTGTATGGACCTACAGAGCTGAGATATTCTTCTAAAAATCTTTGTTTTCAGCAGAAGACAGAAAGTCATACACATCTGGGATGGCATGAAGGCGAGTGCATTTTCATTTTTGGGTGAACTATTCCTTTAACAAAAATAGCTTTATTGTAAAGTGTTGCCAATAAACTAAATATAGAATTTAAGTGGGTTAATACTAAATTTAAACAATTATTTTGTGAATAATAACTCTAATAAATAGTCCAATTTGTAGAAATTGTTTAAACTTTGATCAGTCAAAAAGGACCCCAAAAAGGGTTCTCTGTTCTAAAACAATGAAACATGAAATCTTTGGAGGGAGTGAACACATTTTGAAGGCATTTTATAAAAATAACTTTCTGAAGTAAACAGCAAAACAGCTCAGAATGACAACATTTCAAAACATTCAAAATAATTTCAATATTTTTATTGGGAACAAAATAAATTAGCTATTCAATTTCTCCACACTAAATCTACTTGCTTCACCTACATACTGCTGATTGCTGTTTGCCACATTAAAATGAGAAAAAAAATTGAAAATCAAAGAAAAGTGACATTGGGGGTCATAGCAAAAAAGAAATCTAGTGAAAAGTTTTAAAACAAGACGAAAATTGTGCATTTGTGTGGCCAATTGGATGTCAGAATTAAAAATTGTTACCAAGAAGTTCACAGGAGTAATTACTGCCCTGTCTTGACAAATAAACACTGAATCATCACCTAATCGCATTCCTTTATTTAGAAAATCATAAGTAATATATAGCATTAATTACTCCATTTACCAACAGCAAACTTATTGGCCTTGTACGCGAGCCACATTAAGCAGCATCCCCTCTGCAATTAACATCACACTGATTTCCATTTTAATTACTTTCCACAGAAAAAGACCACCTCTGATGATAACATAACAATGTCAGATTCATTTTTGGATGATGGTGAATGTGTAATAAACTTAACGTGATCATTAGCCATGTTAATTATCTTTCCATTATGAAGATAAAATAAGTCTGTAGCATATATCTGAAATGAATCCGGAGGAAAGTTTGCCCTGTGCTGTGCTGCATCATTTAGTTCTCTGGTGTACAGGCTACTGGATTAGACTGCATATGTTAAATAAACATTTTAAAATATTGGAAGCATTGGCAGATTAGTCACCCATCAAATGAATGTCACGTAATAGACAAAAATATCTAGTAACAGAAAAGATAAAAAAGGACACAATCACAAATTAACAAGATTGTTAAATGCACAAACTGATGGCATCATGAGGAAAGAAAATTATGTGGATATATTGAAGCAACATCTCAAGACATCAGCCAGGAAGTTAAAGCTCGGTCGCAAATGGGTCTTCCAAATGGACAATGACCCCAAGCATACCTCCAAAGTTGTGGCAAAATGGCTTAAGGACAACAAAGTCAAGGCATTGGAGTGGCCATCACAAAGCCCTGACCTCAATCTGGTTTCAGCAACTTATTGTGAGAAGCTTGTGGAAGGCTACCCAAAATGTTTGACCAAAGTTAAACAAAGGCTATGCTACCAAATTCTAACAGTGTATGTAAACTTCTGACCCACTGGGAATGTGATGAAAGAAATAAAAGCAGAAATAAATAATTCTCTCTACTATTATTCTGACATTTCACATTCTTAAATAAAAGTAGTGATCCTAAGTGACCGAAGACAGGCAATGTTTTAATCTATGTTTAAATGTCAGGAATTGTTAAAAACTGAGTTTAAATGTATTTGGCTGAGGTGTATGTAGACTTCAGATTTCAACTGTACATATATTTATTTTTTTACCGATGTAGAAATTTTGGCCTATTCCAAGGCATGTTAATTATTGTTATTATGGCCGATATCCAACCTGATGGCCAATATTATAAATCTATACTGTTTAGTCAAATTTTTGTTTGTTTGTTTTTAAACAGTGTTTACATTAAGTTTCAAATTAGAATTATTCATGCATAAAGACATTTAAATATCTTATTTTCTTAAGTTGTTTTTTTTTTTGCAAACTGAAAACAGAAAAAGTACAAGGTATGAATTGAAAAAAAAGCCCTAGTATTATCTGCTTCCAATATCGGCAGATTAAGACTGATATTAATATTTCTAAGACAAAAAACAACAACTCTATTTTTTACATTTATAAAACTTTCCAGCAGAAACTCATAATGCCTAAAACTGTGTGCAAAACTCTAAATTACAAGCAGCATGTTTTTGAGGTGGCCAATTCATCAAGACAGCTGATAGGCTGTCACAAGCTGATATGATAAACACAAAATGAATGTTTTCGTCAGGTCGGGGCTGCCTATCATTACTGCCCTGATAGAAGCAGTTGCAAAGAAACAGCAATTTCATGCCCTCGTGCGTGAGTAACATCTCTGTGCATCCTTTTACAGATGGCAACGTCTTCGGCGGTGGGAACTAATGATGTGGGCCGTGTTTCGGGGCGGAAAACAACAATAACATATTCTTTAACCTTCAACAGGAATGTTCTAGTGAGTGTTCCCATGGAAAGAATTAACAAATATCAATTACATTGCCCACTGAGGTGTAATAATCTAAATTGATTTAGAGAAAGGATTGTGACTGTGCCACAGGGTAGGTGGCAACTGTCGGTGGTGACATAGGGATAGTGTGAGGGCACCTGTGAAGGAATTCTCCCATGCTATTCAACTAACTTTAAGTCTGTCCATCACATGCCCTAAGCATCACTAATAGAGAGAAGTTTAGTTGGAGCACAGCAAGACAGTTTTGGACACGCATTCTGTCAAGGCACGGAAACATCTGTTGTGTTCCCTACCTCAGAACTGCTGACTGATTCCTTCCCAAACCTCCTCTGAACGGACTGCAGTGCACTGCTGAGAAGCCCTGCCCTCTTCTGGTGACCATTAATTATTTTCTTCTGAGAGTCTAAAAAGGAAATTCTAAATTACATACACAACCAATAAAGAGTTTGGAAAAGCTTTTCATGATCTTAAAAATCTTGTGATCTAAAGGCTTATGCTTAAATATTTATTAGTTGAGTAGACAAACATTTGTGCCTATGAGTCTCTTTACGAAATTCAAATTTCCATATACTTCAAAAGAATGAGTTGGAACAGTAAAGGAAATGCAGCCAACAAGATCCAGTATACATGGGGAAACTGTTCAATACTACTTAAAGGAATAGTTCACCCAAAAATGAAAATTATGATTTACTCACCCTCATGATATCCCAAATGTGTATGAATTTCTTTCTTCTGCAGAACAAAAATTATGATATTTAGAAGAATATTTCCACTCTGTAGGTTCCCACAAGCAAGTGAATGGGTGCCAAAATGTTGAAACCCCAAAATCCACATTTTGGTCATTTTGATCTTTTTTTCATCCACATCTATCATATAGCTTCAGAAGATATGGATTTAATCACCAGAGTCATCTGTAGTACAGGGAACATTTTGGGGCTTCAAAATTTTGGCACCCATTCACTTTCATTGTATGGACCTAAAGAGCTGAGAAATACTACAAATCTTTGACTGTTTTCAGTAGAAGAAAGAAAGTCTAACACACCTGGGATGGCATGAGGGTGAGTAAATTATGAGAGAGGTTTCATTTAAGGGTGAACGAACCCTTTAAAAAGCATCCCAGGTGGATATCTCATAAAGGTGGGTTACATATGGTCGCCGCCATAATGTGGAGGCCCATTTCAGCTTATCGCGGCCAATTAGGCCCAGTTTCGTGGCCAGAAAATTCCTGAACTTCCCAATGGCTAGTCCGCGCCTGGTTGAGGGCTGTTATCTAAAGTTTGGCTACTCAGAAGAAGCTAAAATATAAAAGATTTGTTTTGTTTACCCCATGTTTTGGCCACTTCCATTTGTATCATTTCATAGTTCAAATGGCTTTATGTGGAAAATAATAATAATTAAGAATGAGTAGGTGTGTATAAACTTTAGACTGGTAGTGTACAAGAAATCCATTTGCTGCCCTCAAAATTAGCAGAAAAATTGTGCTGTAGGCTACAGCTAAAGTACTCCATTAATCTGTGACAATCTCCTCTCATAAGTTAGCCATACGAATAAAGCAAAAAGATAAAAGAAGATGGCTGATATTAATCTCAAATGGTGACACAGAAGTAACAGTGACTGACCTATAAAGAGCTGCCAGTCTTTTGCTGCCATCTCCTCCCACAGAGGGCTGACATCACCCATCGAAACCTGTCCCTCTTTCCCAGTCGGCTTAGCAGACAGGTCGATCTTATATGCCTCCTCTAACACCGGTCTCCGCTCCTGCATCACTTTCCTCCAGGTGCTCTCCACAAGCATCATCAGCTCTGACTCCACTACAAGGATTACAACAATATTCAATACATTCTACATTTGATCAAAATATAATGTGCCAAGTTGTTACATTGCTTGGCATGCATAACTAGCTTACAGTTTGACTGAAGAATTGTCTCTACAGATACTAAATTGAACGGTATATAGAAGTTTGTTGTCTTGTATCACATTTGTGTTGCCACTGAATTCAAAGAAATAATTCACGGCAAGTCAATGTAACATGTGATCTCAAGCAGCATAATGCTGTATTTTACTTATCTGTCTGGCAGAAAAAAGAAAACTGACCCTCTGCTGAATCTGAGACATTGATCTGTGACATCGCTCGGCTGTTCTTGTGAGGGAACAGGTGCCTCCAGATGTTTCTTGAAGGCTTTTTATGGATTTCACAACCAAAACCCTCACTAAAGCTGAAAGACAGTGACAACATTCCTCTTTAACGTATTGATCACATGCAAACCATGAGTTTGCAACTCACCAAAAATGAAACCCACCTGCCAGAGCGGATGATGAAGAGGCAGTGCATGAGACAGCTGATGAAGTGGACATTGGCATTGTATGTCGCCATGATTACATCCCAGTGCTGCTCTAACACGTGAAGTGTTTGAATAATGAGCTCCTGCTCAGCTGGAGTCTGTCTGGGTCGGGACAGGAAGTAGAGCAGGGCTCGGTTCAAGCTTTTATAAAGAACACTGACCGTCATCTCCCTGTCACCCTGACCTCTCTCCAGTGCCTGATGCCAATACAAAAATACAGTATAGACAAAGGTTTGTCTGCAGGTAGTTGACAAAATTATTTTGCAAAGTTAAAATCTCCTGCGGTGTTACACACATTACTACATCTAAAACTATTTTAAATAGAATTTTGGTGATTGTTTTATAAATAATATGCATGCAACTTTAATGACTTCATATTATTTGAGAGGCTACATGGACTTTGTACTTATATTGCATCTGTAATAAAAATTGTTTGTCATGTCACAGGACCTTTTAAAATGAACAAGTGAAGGTAAAAAGTTGATTAAAATTGGTCAGAGAACCCAAGACACATTTCCCTTACAATGTAATTTAAATATTTTTACCAAAATCTTGATATTGATAAAAAAAAAAAAAAAAGAAAAAAAAAAAGTCCATGGACACAATATGCATCATTCACCCATAGGCTTCAAACAATAATATGCCATGACTGAAATAAGAATATAAACTCACCACTGCAATCTGTTCTGCTATGAAGACCAGGAGGTTTTCAGGATCAACCACAAACATGCCCGTATAGAGTTTCTCCACTAGCTTTTTACTGAAGAATGCCACATTCTCAACCAAAATGGCAGCCTTTCCATCCTGCTTGGACTTGGATGGATCTTGGGAGAATTTAGTGGGACATTGACTTAACAGGATTTTATGTGAGAGGTGTAATTTACAAGAGCATATACAATATTTAATGATGTAACAAATATTTTGAATTCTGACAGATGAGTTAGAGGTCATTATATAATTACAATAACACAATAAATGCTCTTTCTGTTTGCTTTGGTATAAAAAAATGTTAAGAGCATCTGTTAAGAAAAACTTTCATATAAATAGAAAAGATAAATCTTGCATAACATTTTTCATATTGAGCTACCAATATGAACATGAAGACTATTCACACAGGCCTTTTGATAATACCAAAAAAACAATTGGGACACAAATACGTTACTTTAAAAAATTATGCAAACTATAGTTTCATAGCTGTCATTTTTTTCTAAATTCATGCATCATTTGCAGGTGTAGAACCCAGCGTGTATATATGTGCAGCTTTGCAAAGATACATAGTGTAGTTTTTTATTATGTGTGATATATTTTACCATCTCTGGCCACATGTGTGGACTGGCCCTCTTCCTGTCCTGTCATGTGGATGATGTCCATCATAAACTCCAGAAGCTCAGTCTGGAAGCTTTGCCTATGCTCTTGACAAACACCATCTGGGGAAAACTAAAAAAAAAAAAAAAAAAAAAAAACACATTCAGGATGTTAAAATAAACAACACTGAGACAAAAATATCTTTACTAGTCCACAAATGCACTATTGGCAAGGTTGTATATAAAAAAAACAATAGCTTGTAATTGTCTTCCATTGCGCAGTACCATCAAAACTGAGCAAAGAGTGGCACCTTATGGAGGAAAGATACTACACACAGCATCACATTTAACAGCTCAAATGTGAAACCTACACTACAATAGGAGTACCTTTCACTACAAAAATATATTTAAAGAAAACATGGCCTTAGTCATATTCCATATAATTATGTTAGGGGTAGTGGTTTGAACAAGTAACCCCTATATTTAAAGCTGTAGTGTGTAACTTTTTTTTTTGGTGTTAAAATACTTTCTCCTATCCCATCTTGGTATGAGACAACTATAAGGGGTGGGACAATCTGTTTGTTTGATTAGTGGCTGACGGGGGAAATATTCTTAAAGCGGTTTCAAAACAATGCTCATTTTTGCAATAATATTTGGTGGGGCAGAATTTACACACTTAAGCTTGGGCTTGGTTTTTAGCCTTAAACACCAATAAGCAATCCATCAAGGAAATCACAGAGAACACCCTAGCAACCGCACAGCAATACCCTGGCAACTACCCACAACACCCCAGCAAGATGGTGGAGAGATTTGCATGGGCAAGCACCACTCACTTCAGTAAATATAAAAAGATCTATTAAAATGTAAAAACTGAAAATTTTCACATTAATGAGAAATGCCTCACCTCTAGCAATTGTATTAAAGGATGTAGACCGTCTTTGGCAGAGATGTTAATGAGGCTGTCCATCAAGAGGATGCGGATGAAGTCACACACCTGCTTCCTGCCAGGGTGGGACTGGCGGAACAAGAGGGGCTCCCCCACATCACTGCTCTCTATGGTACCCTGAACACCTGCAGAGCTCTATATGAGAAGATGAGACGCATAATATCACTTCTGTAAACTTCTACTGTCACATGCCTTCTGGGCAATAAAATGTCTCTTGGGTATATTTTTTTAAGTTGCACAGAAAATGTAAGGTGCAGTCCCCAAAAGTCTCACTTCAGGGGTTTCAAAGGGGAAAACAGCACTGGCCAGTGAACTAAGGAAGTCAGGGGCAGTCCAGAGGGGGTCTTGAGGAAACAGGTTGTGCACCAGGCAGAGGAACTGCATCACACTACCTGGGTACTGGACTTCCCAGCCATCTGCAGTTCCTGCTACAGGCTTTGAGAAACACAAGAATGACACAAAACCTGAAGAAAGCTGGATTTCCTGGCATTGCATCAATGCCTGTGATGACAGATTAAGCCTACATGTAAGTGGATTATGTAACCTCTTTGCAATAATTGATTGTAATCATCATAACCATCAACTAAAGAATATGTCAAAGATAACATCCTCTGAGATTTCAGAAATACATGTATGACATCCTGTAAATAGTGTTGAAGTATTTTTAAATGTTTCAACAAATAGGATATTTTCATTTAAAAAGTAAATTCTGACAGATATAGTTGAATGAATCAGGTTGCCAAAATGTAGCGCATTGAAATAAAACTGCAATAAAAAGGATTTATTTTTATTTTTATTATAAAACCTGATCAATAAAATTGAATCAACAACAGTATGAATACAGCACATGTCTGTTTATATTAGTATTGCATGTACAATACATCTTTTTGAGTCATGCAGTGTATTTTGAACAGGAGGTGGCGCTATTCCTTATTTATGTTTTCACCTGCTATTGATTTCCAGTGTATAACACCTGAATATGCCTCAGTAAATATAAAAACATTGTCATATTATCTTACACAGCACATTTAGCAGAATATTTCATATATAAAGTGTTAATGAGGAACCAGCAACAGATTCCACTTTAGAACCAATTCAACATAGCAGATTTTTAACATGACTGAGCATTATTGCAGCATATTCAACAAACACACTTACCTTAGTGAGGATAACCCTTATTAACTCTAAAAGGACACAAGCAGCATCTGTACAAAGTTGAACCCCATCAGTTCCATCAATACATTTGTCAATCAGACTCTGAAGTATCATGTCAACATCCACCTGCAACCAATAAACACACACAGTAGCTCACAAAAGTGAGTACACCCCCTCAAATTTTTATTTTATTATATCTTTTCATGTGACAACACTGAAGAAATGACACTTTGCTACAATGTAAAGTAGTGAATGTACAGCTTGTATAACAGTGTAAATTTGCTGTCCCCTCAAAATAACTCAACACACAGCCATTCATGTCTAAACTGCTAAACTAATGTCTAAAAGTGTAGTTCACTCAAACCACTAAAACTTTTTATTTATTTATTTATTTTTTTAAAATGACCAACTTGTACTTCCAAATCCTCTTTCTAAAACATTCTACTTATCGCTGGTACCTCTTGTCCAGTGTGTGGATCATTTTCTGAAATCCCAATTTGCTAACGGTGCATCATGTCTCTTGCCTAGCAGTGCGTTAAATCGCAATATAACAAGGGTTTTTCCTGGCTCAAAATGAGGCGGAGGTGGTACCATACTGATCAAAAAAGTGACGTTAAAAACACGTAAACGTTGGCTTTGCATTAATACACTAATAATGGCAACTGAATACTAGTGTTAATTTTGTCAGCTGTTTTTTAATTTAGACTTAGTCTTAACTAAAAAGGACATTTGACACAGGATTTTATATCATACTTGGTCAACCTTATCCTATTTTTTATTTTATTTTGTTTAGTCAAGTATTAGTTGACAAGGTCTGGGCCTTTTTAATGTAGTTTAATCAATTAAAACTGTTGATATTTTAGTAACATTTAGTCATATTGACATTTTAGTCACTGAACACTGTAAACAATACAGAGTATTATTGATAAGCATTTTTCAATTTTATCTATCCAAAACACATATACATATATATACACATACACACATATATATATACACATTCACACACATACATATATACACACACACACACACACACACACACACACACACACACACACACACACACACACACATACACATTTTATTGTTGATTGAACATATCATGATGATCTCATCAATGATGCAACACATTGCGAGCTGCAGACAGCGGGGGTGAGAGACGAGCGTCTCCGTGTTAAGAGCGTGCATCAGCCGGCAGAACTTTAAATCTCTCCCGGTCTCGACTTCCGCTCAGATTGTGTCTCTTCCGCGACTGGTTGAAGCAGCTCTGACCGTACAGAGAATGACAGTTTTGGAGTTTTTGCTTATTTACATGGCACGCTCCTGTATCATATGAACTTTAATTAAGGATGAAATAAAGATATATCGCCAAGCAGTGATCTGTGTTTCTGTGTTATTTTTTCTTGCCACCAGATAATTGTTGGTCTGCTCGGCATCCATCTTCACCTGATTTCCATGCTGAACACCGGAAACTCACATGACCGCACGTGTCACTCCCTAAACTGAGACTGACTGGTCATCTTTTTATTAGCGGTGTAGAAAATGGGCAAACAACTCCCAGAGAGATTGGGCGGTCACATCCACACATGCAATTATTTATTTAATAAAATCGCAGCATTTTGCCGTTATAATCGCACAGGCTTCGATTTGATTATACATGCAGCACTAATATATATAAAAATAAATATAAATATAAATATAGTAAAATATGGCATAAACAGTAAAATGTAGCTATTACCTGACCAGCAGGAACCTGGAAATCTGACTTTCCTAAAAGCAGTGCAGCAAGAGGTCCATAAATGTAAGGCAGGTGAACATAGCTCACAAGAAGTTTCTGCAGGACTTCAAATCCCGGACAAATACAGCTCAAACACTCAAAAGACCATGCGCGAGATTTCAAATTATCTAGAGGAAAATGGGACAATAGAAACATATCCAAAATGCAAAAGAGATTCGATAGCAATTAATTTAAATATGTTGTGTTTCTGTAGCTCAACTGGTAGAATAAAAACGCTAGGTCATGGGATAGATTCCCAGGGATTCCCACATTTTTGTGGTGCTGTGCTTGGCAACAATGCAGATGGACACTTTTTAAATTTCATTAATAGACTGTTCAATATTTGTGTAATAATGAAATTTATCTGCAGTCTGTTAATACCTGTTATACTGGTAGGCATGTCCATGGTCTCCACTAATGTTCCTGGTGACACACCCTCCTTGAAACTGGCCAGGATGTTCTGATTAGACAGGAAGTGAGTGAGTAGTGTGAGAACCAGCAGCACTGTACTGGTGTGGATGTGGCCCTGTAAGAAGAGGAGGAACCAATCTGACCCCAGTGCGAAGAAAACCTCTTCCTGTTTACTGCCATTAAAAAGAAACACACATTAGCATAGCAGAATACATGCACTTTTGTGACTGGGATCATGGAAAAAAAGAGAACAAGGCTTATCATTGTTCCATTGTCAAACTTGACTCACTTGCTAAACAGCGGAGTGCCTGAGATGATTAGAGAAGACAGCATGGAGAGCAACTGGTTCCTGATCCAAACTGATCTCCCAGGCGTCTGACTCCAGCCTAGATCAGCAAAGAGTTTAAAGGAAATACAAGGATTAAGCATCAGTCATAGATCAATGGTTTTAGCTTCACAAAATGACAGTCCTCAGGGAAACATAATGATTTTGGAGCTGAGCTGCTTTCATTTACAAATTTAAGGTATTTTATTAAATAACGGTACCTTGTGATTGATCATCAAAATCCAAATCGGTGAAAGTGTCATTCTCATTAAAATTGGGAGGCAATAGACTGTGAACTAAGAAGAGTCCAATCCTGATTGAACAAACAGAAGTGTAAGTGTATGTACATAACACTGATTTATTTAGAGTCTAAAAGTGGTGATATAATTAAAAAAAATCATTCAATTTTTTCAAGTACTTGCAAGCTGCAAGTAGTCCAATATTGTTTTAACTGCCTCATCCATTAATAACAGCCTCTTTGCAACATCTACATTGTATTGAGTTCACAAAACAATCTCGCAAAGAAATGTGCCAGACAAGCTGTTAAAATCAGATTTAAATTATCAGGGACCTTATTAAAAGTAAAACAAACTTAAGTCACTTGTCTCGAAGGTTGTGATCTTTTTGAAAGGGTATGATGAACAGGTGCTAACTCGCAGCCAGGAACAGCACAAGTTTTGACTTTCCCACATTTTACCCTTAGCATTAGTTCTTGTGATGTTAAGAATAATAACATGTCCTGTGTCCTGCTATCTCCTTATTACCTCATTGTGACTGGGTGGGCCCAGTTTCTCACCAAATAGTCATTGTTGACGTGTAAATGTGATCATGTCATGTGTTCAAATGTATTTATTTGTCTGATGTTAGAAAGTTGCAGAAGTAGGTAATGAGCTGTGATCGCAACTTAGTTTCAATGGCCTTTTTCACTGAACAATGAACAATGAACTCTTATCTCAAATGTTCAAGGACAATTTAATTCTTTATGATATGCTCCCTTTAAAAGGTTTGGCATGTTACATTTCTAAAACTAAAGCAAGTCATGGGACCACACTGGCTGCCTGACCATCCATTTGTCGTATAAACCATAACTGGCTTAGGGTTATTCATTTTGCCCTCACGTTTAGAAATGTGCAACAATTGATTCAACTCATATGAGCCTGTAAAAGGTAACATGCCTCTTGATGTCGGTGGTGTTGAAATGTTCCTCGAGGAGGGATCTGATGATGGTACAGATGACCAACACTTTCCTTTGGGTCACACTGGTATCATGCAGTAGTGTAAAGAGTCTGCTCATCATGTTGAGTCTGTGCATGACTTCAGCATTCTGTTGACTCCCACTAAATACACACAGAGAGATTCATCATCATCTTGAGCATCAAAATCAAGTATCTACAACAAACAGAATTGGCACTAAAGCATGTTTCCGGTAACATGGTTTATGCATGGTTTATGCTTGAAAAAGTGGAACTGAGCCATGTGTTGCAAATCACTTCAAGCAGCAAGCTAAATGTGAAATCACAATGATTAGACATATTTGCGCAACGTACCTTGATGACTTCAGCACATTAACAAAATGATTTAAAACGCAAAGGTCAAGGTTTTCTGGAGCATTTTGCCACACCTACAAAGAAATATAGAAAGAAAGCTGCAATTACGAATTAAATAACTCTGTACAATTGTATTGAGAAGAATAGCATCTCAGAATGCACAACATTTCGAACCATGAGATGGATGGGCTACAAGAGCAGAAGACCATATCAGGCACATTACTAGGACAATCATGTTTCTATGTTGTTGTTTTTTTAAAGACTTATGCGTATATGCTTTAAATAAGTTTGGTAGACAAACATACTGTTAATTGTGGCTATGCAGGAATTTCTTTCAAAGAAAACACTTCTATAAAAATAAGCTTACAAAAATTGTAATGAATGCATTGGACCAAAGCATGAAGGAAAATTTTGTCCCCCTTCCCATACTTCCATTTTTGTGTGCATATGGTACACTAGGAGCAAAACAATTAAAAAAAGTGGTTTGTTTTTCCAAACTTGTGATTGGTAGTGTAATTCAAAAATATTTAACACATGATATGGCAGATAACATCATAGTATGACAAAAACATCCCACACCAATCTACAACTCACTTCAAAGTCACAGAGGATGTCCTGGAAGGCATTGATGTTTGGGATGTGAACAGTGGCACTCCCCAGCTCCGCTGTGCCCACTATACCCAGAATGAGCTGGAAGATTCTGCTGCTGATCAGCTGAGACTTCATCTTCAGCAGGAAGGACAAGAGCTGACAACAAAAACAAGTGAAACCTACAGCTTGGATTTTATGAACTGCAATCAATACTTACTGTAAAGGGATAGTTCACCCAAAAATGTTCCACTTTTTTCAGTGGAACATAAAAAGGAGAAATTTAGCAGCATGTCCAAACTATCCAAGTGTTGTGAAACTATACATTGATAAATTTGTGTGAGGAACAGATTGAAATTAACGTCATTATTAAAATCTTGCTTAACAGCTGTGGTGACAATTCAATCGCTTGGAAAAGAGCAGCTTGGACATTCTGCTATAAATAACTCCTTTCCTGTTCCATGGAAGAATGTAAGTCAGGTTTCAAAAGGCATGAGGGTGAGTAAATGATGACAGAATTTGATATTTTATTTTGAACTGTCCTTTTAACTGTATTTGACAGAGCTACCTTATAACCATTGGTCCGTTTCATCTCCTTTTCCATCACAGGATTTGTCTCTAAAACTGAGAGCAGAACTTTGACAGCAGCATACAAGGAGCCATCATCTGAGGCCATCGCCACTAAGCTCAGAATGGCTGCAGGTCCACCAATATACTGGAAGCTGCTACCAGCACTGTATGGCCTGAACGTCCTTACTCCTGGAAATCAAGGTTTGAAATCAGCCAATTACACTAGAAATGCTAGGAGGTACTGTTGTGTCTTGCAAGGAACACTCTGAAAGGATGCACAACTGAGAGCAGAAGCTAGTGGACTTGTGCTTTTTACCAAAACAACCAACAATGGCTGCCCCAATTGTCCGAGCAGTTCCACTGAGGTGCTGACAGAGATTGTGAGCCAGGAGGACAGGAGTGCAGTTATCACGAGATGTAATCCCCATCTGCAAACAAAAAAGTAGATGTATAAATCAAGATAATCCAATCCATTAGTGAAATAAGAGGACAATAACTGAAGGTCCAGTCAGCATTTTCCACCCTTATTAAAAAGTTTAACACAAAGAAATGAAAAGTACATAAAAAAATATGTTTAAAATTATGGACACTAACATGAGATGAAAACCCAAACCATTTCAGTAGCCTAAGGGGCTGTTCAGACCTGCGTGAGACACTGAAAAACAGAGCAGAGGAAATTGTATTCGGTGTGAACAGCCCCTAATAAAACTCCTCTGTTATTGGTCACTTTTGTTAATGGAATAAATTAATCATGGCTGACCTTGAATATTAGCACATTTCTATAATGCATTGGTAACCAAAAACTTTTGCCTAATGCTGCCAATAGGTTTCAAATCCCTTGGAATGGCCATGCAGGCCAGCGCAACATAAAACCAAAAATTACTTAGTGCACCTTTTAAGTAAACCATCTAAAAAAAATGTATTAACTGGCACCTCTTTAGCTATAAGACGACTGTCCACTTCATTGTACTGGTCTCTAATATCTGCTACCGTAGTGACTGTGGATACCACTGTGTTTATGGCAAAGGAAATCCTCTCTGGGGACACAATCCTAATTTGCGACCTCTCATCTTCTGTCTCGCCTCCTAATAAAACACATGTAGCACGTAAAAACAGATATCTACCAAATTAAAAACTGTTGCATTTTCATACAAGAAACAAATATTCTCACCAAGGACATTAAGAGCAAGGAAGTTGCCAATGTATTTGGTGCCCTGCCCATAAATTATCTCCACCTGATTGGAACTCAACACTTCCTCAAATAAGTATGTAGGACCGACTCGCCAGACCAAAGCAGCATGCTGTTTCCATAGAGATGGAGTGCCAATAATCCCATATATATCAATGACTGCAGAGGGATCCATTGAGATGCACTGACCGGGAAATGGCTGAATATACTTGATCTATAAAGAGAGCAAGATTTTAAGAGTTAATGCTTCCTAATATTTATATCATATAATTAATGCATTAAAGGGTTAGTTCACCCAAAAATGAAAATTCTATCATCAGCTCTGAAGCTCCATACAATGCAAGTGAATGGGTGCCAATATTTTGAAGCTCCAAAATCCACATAAGGGCAACATAAAAGTACTCCAGATGAATCCAGTAGTTAAATCCATATCTACTGAATCAATATGATAGGTGTGAGTGAGAAACAGATCAATATTTATGTCCTTTTTCCTTCATTTTCAATTTCTCCTTCTTCTGTTTTTGGTGATTCACATTCTTCGTGCATATTGCCCACTACTGGGCAGAGAGGAGAATTATAGTAAAAAAGGACTTAAATATTAATCCGTTTCTCACCCAATCCAATCATATCACTTCTAAAGACATTGATTAACTACTTGAGTCTTATGGAATACTTTTATGATGACTTATGGGATTTGTGGAGCTTCAAAAATTTTGCACCAAATTCCCTTGCATTGTATGGACCAATGGAGCTGAAATATTTAAGTTCTGCATTCCACATCTGGGATGTATGAGAGTGAGTAAATCATGAGAGAATTTACATTTTTAGGTGGACTATCCCTTTAAAAGAACAATGACAGTTCATAGTGACCATGTTTCCAAAAATAAAAAAGCACCATAAATTATCCGTACAACATGTACACCATATTCCATGTCTTCTGAAGCCTTACAGTCATACAGTGATACAGTCATACTGCCATACAGTATTTACATTTTTGGGTGAACTATGCCTTTAAGAAATAAAAATATTTTGCTTGCCAACCTTTGCCGTTCCAACTGCTGTTCCATTTAGATATGTAGTGACTAGAGAGCTCTTCTTGATTCCTTTGGCCATAACTAGACAAAGATGGTGCCATTGGCCAGGTATTAACTGTTTGGAACATTTAAACCGCACTGAGGCTGGCAGCATACTGGGGGTCTGCACCTCAGGCTCCATCATGTCTGTCGAGCACAATAAAATTAAGAAATGACATGTCCCAAACTAGTCCAAATGTGCAAATCAACCTTTAAATGCAATCACTGTTAATCTAAAGGGGTCTGTTTCCTTACATACTGGCAACAATATATATATATTAGATCTATATTGTAGATATATTATATCTATCAAGTTTACTGCAATGTAGTACCCATTTTCACCTAAAAATTGATAAGTTTCCTCCTCAGTGGAGATCACCAAGCAGCCATCAGAAATACTAACAGACAGGCAGCTGAACTGCTGCTCAGCACGAGACATGTGGCGTACAACTGTGAACAGACGCACAGGGTGAGAGTCAAAGGACGAGCTGAACCTACAGATCATGAACCAGCAGGAGAAAGAAAGGCCAGCTGATGGAGGGAAGCCTCTGCAGTCTATGGAGATAAAAAAAAAAAAGATATAAAAGAACAAGACCTGCACTGTACTTTCTGTATTTTGTGAAAGCTTCTGGTGAATCAAATTAATCAATATGGAAAGGCATTTTTATTGAATTAGAATTCATGGCAAACCAATTTTAGTATTTTATGTATTAGGTGATTTCCTGAGGTGGTGTTTTTATTTACTTTTATTACTTTTATGTAACAATCCTCAATATGTACACTGGCAGCCAAAAGTTTGGAATCATGTACAGATTTTGCTGTTTCGGAAGGAAATTGGTACTGTACAAAGTATAGCCCAGACATTACAGATATAAAAAAAACACCACAAAAAGTAATTTTTAATTTTTATTAAATCTAGACAGGCCCCATTTCCAGCAGACATCACTCCAACACATCATCCGTGAGTAATCATGCTAAATTGTTAATTTGGTACTAGAAAATCACTTTCCATTATATCAAACACAGTTGAAAGCTATTTGTTTTGTTAACTGAAGCTTAACATTGTCTTTATGTTTGTTTTTGAGTTGCCACAGTATGCAAGAGACTGGCATGTCTTAAGGTCAATATTAGGTCAAAAATTGCAAAAAAGAAACCGCTTTCTCTAGAAACTCATCAGTCAATCGTTGTTTTGAGGAATGAAGGCTATACAATATAAACTGAAGATTTCATACAAAGGTGTACAATACTGTCTTCAAAGACAGGACAACTGGCTCTAACAAGGACAGAAAGAGATGCGGAAGGCCAGATGTACAACTAAACAAGAGGATAAGTACATCAGAGTCCCTAGTTTGAGAAATAGAAGCCTCACACGTCCTCAGCTGACAGCTTCATTGAATTCCACCCGCTCAGTGGAACTTTAAAGAGAAAGAGAAGACTCAGGGGCGCAGGCCTTATGGGCAGAATTGCAAAGAAAAAGCCACTTTTGAAACAGAAAAACAAAAAGAAAAGGTTAGAGTGGGCAAAGAAACACTTACATTGGACAACATATAATTGGAAAAGAGTGTTATGGATCTTAACCCCTTTGAGCTTTTGTGGGATCGGCTAGACTGTAAGGTGTGTGAGAAGTGCCCGACAAGACAGCCACATCAATGGCAAATGCTACAGGAATCGTGGGTGAAATGTCACTTGAGTATCTGGACAATCTGACAGCTAGAATGTCAAGGATCTGCAAAGTGTGGAGGGTTTTTTGATGAGAACTCCTTGAAGTAGTTCTGAACATTTCTTTCAAACTTAAATAGTAATTTTTCACATTATAAATGTCCTGACTATATATTGTGATCCGTTGAATGCCACTTTGGTGAAAAAAAAGTACCAATTTCTTTCCATAAGACCAAAATCTATATACATTGTTCCAAACTTTTGGCTGCCAGTGTATAATTTCAGGGTTTAACTGAAGAATTTCTTACCAGTGCCCAAGCCTCCAGTGGAGATGAAGTCTGCACTGACACCTTTCACTGTAGCAAGGGATGGCAATATCAGACACCTGTGGGGACAGAATAGTTTGACAGAATTTAGTCAAATAAATAAGACTGTGTAAATATGACTGTATTTATGTATGAGTATGAAAACTTAATCCCTTGTTCTACTGTGAGTGATGACTCAAATATTATTATAATTTTTTTATTTTACATAAAACCTTGAAAAGGACACAAATCTGTGTTGTCTTGGCTTAAAACCATCTTTGATTAATTTCAGTGAGCATCTCCAAATACTTACCCATAGCCACTGTCTGTCATGTCAAACTCAACAAAGGAAGGGGAAACAGAGACTTTGTGTGGCTGAAAGCTTCGTGGTGACGTGATGGATACAAGGCTTATGATTCTGTGAAGAGGAACTACTGTCCCACTGCCTGAAGATGTTTTCAGTAGACTAAAACTTCTTTTCATTTGCTTTTTAGAGGATTTCCTGACATCCTCTTCAGAATATTTTGTCTGGTCTGTGCAATAGATAACAGAACACTTTAAAGATCTAACAGACAGCCTAATTCAATCAATATATATGTTAAAAATTATCAAATGTCTTTCTGGAAACAGGAAGTAAGCCACAAAGGGAGACTGTAAGGACAAGGGGAAACTGTACTTGTGCCATTGGCCACTTCACATGAGACAGTAAGCTGGTTTTCTCCACTACACATAAGAGGATCACCAAGACACAGGAACTGCCTGAGTAAAAGCACACTATGGTAATTGCATTGAAAAAACAAAAACAAAGTCATAACACATGAGGAGTTTAACTGCAAACACATGCCCACCTTAGACACTTGTGATCCATGGACTGAGAGGCGAGTTTCTCTACGATCCGAACTATGGGCAGGTGTAGTGAATGGGAATTGTCGATGAGAAGGTGTTTGCAGTGCGTTAACAGTGTGGACAGCAGACCAAACTCACACATGATCTGCCTGTTTCTCTCAGACTTCACGAGAGACTGCACATGATAAGCCACAGCCAACTGCAGCTCTTTAGATAACTACATGAAAGAAGGTTCTGACATTACTGTAATATACTGTATGCACATAAAGAGATGTGTTGTAGCTTGGCATATAGTTTGCTAGATTAGCATGTTGACTCCATCTTATACCACAGGAAGTTCTGGTCAGTTTTAATCACCATTCGATATGAATGCGCGGTTTGTAACCCTAGCAAAATAACATTACAGAGCAAGCAGAGTGAGCTATAGCAATTGAAAACATTTCCTAACCATTTTAATCAGCATTGCTAATATAATGGAATTCAGCTTGTTTTGCACGGAGGGTGAGAGAAGGAAATCTGGACCTATTAAATGCGTCTTTCGCTGTCTGGCAAGGCAAGACAATTTAAACTGTAATGTGTTGTGTATGTTATGTGCTCAAGTGCTATAGCCACTAGCCACTTACAGAGCTCAAAATAATTGTTTCCACATTCATGTGAAAATTACTATGAATAAAAATTAAATCATATGTTTTCTCTGGAGTGCCAAGCCCTCTACATTCTGTCGATATTATTATTTCTGGATTGTGCATTTAAATTCACAGTTTTGACAAAGTGTGTGATCTTTGTCTGAATAGGCAGAGCTGTAGATCTAACGACCCTTAGATAAAATTAACCATTATGTTTTGTTCTTCCAGTCAAAATTTGCGCTGAAAAAAAATTATGACAGCTGTAACTAATCAATTCTGGCAAGTAACCATGGTATAAGTGGGATAATCCACAGTTAGGTGTGCATTAATCTATTTAAGAGCACTTTGTGGAGGCAAAGTGCTTTGCATCGGGTGGTTCTTCACCTCCACATCATGTATTTTAAATAATTTAATGCACACCTAGCTGTGGATTATCCCTTACATAAAGTGAACATGCCTTTACTATTTGCTTGTTCTTTTGAGTAAATCTAACATGGCAATGGTTCAATTTTCTTTTTTACACACAAAATACAAACAAACCCCAAAGAGGTGAATTTAAATGTGTCTTTACTTACGTGAGGGTCACTGGGACAGTAAATACTAGGCAGGAGAGTCATGATGAGTTTAATAGCTCCAGGATGAAGAATGGTGAGGTCACAATAAACCCTGAATAAGAAAAAATAGGGTTGGATGGATGGATGGATGGATGGATGGATGGCAAGAAAAATGGATGGATAGAAAAGAGTGATAGATAGAAAAGATTGATGGATGGATGGATACCTCCCAGACTCTGTTGATACGGAGACACTTGTGCCTCTGGTGTGCCTCAGAGCCTCATCGGCATTGGACGCCTCCCCTGCAATCTGACCTGAGACTGCGGTCTGACTCTCAACAGCCTCAGTCCTATGCTGTATGCCTGCACATGGGTCTGCATCAAAGCTCACACCAGTAGCAAACTGCTCTAGAAAACCCAGAAGCTTAACGCAGTCATCTAAAGGTGGTGGCAACTGGGGTTCTGGTCTCTCCACCATTTCCACAAACTGCTGGAAACTCCTGCAAAGTGAGCTGTCTTTGTCTGTTTCCAAGGGTACGCCTCCCTGGAAACAGCCCAGCTTATGCAGGGCCTCATCCAGCTTCTCGCAAAAGCCGGAGGTGTGGAAAAAGTGTCCGTTGACTGGGTGCACATGCACGGCCATGGCAATGGTGTGTAAGGTGAGTAGGAGGAGCTCCACGAGGCTCTGGCGGCAAAGCAATGCCCACACCCCCAACGGCTGCTGCAGCAGGGATCCTTCCATGTCCACTACAATGGAAAGCAGACCGATAAAGCCGCCAGCAGTACGGAAGGCGTTCCAGCTGTTTGGGTTCTCCAGAACTTTCATAATAGACTGCGTAAAGGCAAGATGCAAATGATTATTACAAATAGTTCAGACACTAAAGCATATCCAATCCTATTACTTTATGTAATAATTATTATACAACCATTAGCTACAGTAATCTAATCTGATTGGACAAGCAATGCTCCAAGAGTGCTGACATTTAGTATGTTTTATAAAAGCAATATTGCAAAAGTGCATTACTGTCATTCAGATGATTAAATAAGACTGGAATTAATAACTTTAAGGTGACTTGTCATTTTTTTCATTATTAAAATACTACCTCCCATTATAAGTAATTTATTGGAAAGTTGACTTCCCTGAAAATTGTAAACATATTTATGCTGATGACACACAGTTGTACATTCCTCTTAAACCAGGAGATATTCACTCTTTCAATTCCCTCCTTCAGTGCCAGGAAGATGTGAAGTTCTGGTCTGCAAGAAACTTTCTCCAGCTTAACAATTATAAAACAGAATGTATTGTTTGTGGTTCTCCTTCTTTCACCAATGAGATCAAGAACAGATTAACTTCTATTTTAATTATTGTGTTTGACCTTGTTAAAAGACTTGGTGTAACCTTAGACCTAGCCTTGAAATTTGATAAACAAATAAAGTGTTTTAACTGAGAGGTATTTCTAAACTTAAATCTATTTTAAGTGTTAAAGATCTGGAAACAGTGATTCATGCTTTTATATCATCTTGCCTTGACTACTGTAATTCCCTATACATGGGAATTTCCCAGTACCATCTGCAACTAGTACAGAATGCAGCTGCAAGGCTTCTGACACATACTAAAAAGAGGGAACATAATACACCAGTGTTGCAGTCTCTTCACTGGCTAACAGTTTAATACAGAATTGAGTTCAAGGTGTTGTTATTTGTTTTCAAGGCTTTGCATGGCTCAGCTCCACAATATATTGCATACCTTATCTGTCCCCATCAGACTTCCACACCTCTGAGGTCTTCAAGTCGATTGCTACTGTCTGTCCCCAATCGCGAATGGAATCTAAAGGCGATCACGCCTTCTCTGTTGTTGCTCCCAAAAACGTCTTCCTTTAACTAGATCCTCACCAACTATATTGACTTTTAAAGATCATCTTAAAACCTATTTTATTTATTTGGTTTTGAAGCAGAGCAATGCCAATGTTGTTTATGAGTCTTCTGAATGTTTTATGCTTTTGATTTCATGTTATTTTATGTCTTATACGTATGTTTTGTTTTTGGCTTTCTTTTAATTGTATTATTTTGGAAAGCACTTCGGTCAACTGAAGTCGTTTTAAATAAATAAAATGTTATTGTATCATTATTCTATAACCTTGTAGTGCCATCAAAACACTGCTCTGCTTGAGCATCCTGGCAAGCTAGACATCGCAACATTAGCTCAACCAATGGCATCAGATTAGGGTGGAACTATTTGTTTGGTGACCAATGGCAGGTGATAATACTCGAGAAACATATTTGACAACAGTCATTTTCACAATTCCGTTTGTCCATTTTTTCTGTTCAGAAATTATGCATCACTACAAACCGGGGAAGGGTCTCCGGTTTCGAAAGATTCTGGCACAAAATGGATTAACCCTTATTCAATCTACAATGCTAAAACTAATGTTAATGTGTTATAAAATGAAGCCCAAACCTAATTACGACAAATAGAAGTAATCAGAATGGCTTTGACACATTTCACAGAGAGGTCGGTGTGAAATCCAATTGCCAGCAGCCTTAACCCAGTTATATTTTAATGGTCTGCAGGTTAGTATTCCTAAGCTTGAATCTAAAAAATGGACATGCACAGTAACTGACTAATGTAGTTATGCATAATTAGATTTCTCTCACATTCTCTGATTTGATATTGCTCATAATATTCTGTGTAGCACCACAAAGCTGCAGGCTTAATCGAATAAGGCTTGAGTTAACGGCTAGGTGTATATTAGCAAATCAATCTGAATTTGGCTATAATGCAATCAGGCTCCCAAAAGCTGATATAATAAATTCACTGGCTCATTATGCTTTAAACATGTTATAATTTGTTAGAATTAGGACTAGAAGTTGAATATACAGACAGGTACTAGACACCTGAACACGGAGACCAGTTTAAGTGCAAGCCCTATTAAACAGATTAATATGAAAGCAAAAGAAATCAGATGAAAATGTATGTACCTGTAGTAGGTCCTGTTTGAGTGCGAGTTCACTCTCAGTGGAGGAGCAGAGAGCTCCGATGGCCGTGCTCATGTATTCCTCTGGGTTAACCTCAGACAGCTGCTCCAGGATACATAGAGTGGGACTGCGGAACTGCTCAACATCCAGGAAGATCTTCACATAGGGAATCATCCCCAAATCCCTGATGAATACTTTAAAACCAAGAGACCAATCAGATAGCTAAAGAGTTCCCACATGTACTGTAGTTTCAAAGTTTAAACTACATGAATTTAAAAAGTGCATGAATTTATTGCATTAAATAACAAAATAGCACAAGCACACTTTGAAATAAACTGCTGTTCAGTGTCTAATGTTCAAAAAAAAAATATATATATAAAAAGTATTTAAGAGTATTTGGACACTCTCTGGTTATCAAACTTGGGACCAATTGATTTAAAATAATTGCAGAAAATGGTTAACGAAAGTGAAAATAGATCTGATAAAAGGTTATTTGCAAATGCCACTTTGTTTGATATTTTATGCAATGAAATTCATACTTTTTTAAATGTGGCATAACATTTTAAAAGTGTCCAAATACTTTTTGTGGCTATTGTAGAGGATTTATTATGGTGAAAACTAAATCAACCAACCAGTGTTTCTGATAGACTGCAAGGCCAATGCTGCCACTACATTTAGAATGTTGGTGGTCAACTTCATCTCGTGGTCACCAGCCTTCTCCTCATACTCATTTACTGTCAAGAAATGAGATCTCGGATCAGGATTAGACATCTGCATTCCAATCATTCTTGTTACCATTCTTAGTAAAGGCTAAACCCCAAAGAACTCACCAGCAACACCAGCCTTTCTGATGATCTTAGCCCTTCTTTTAAGCTCAAACAACAGTTGCTCCATCAGTCCTCCATCACTCAGGACTTCAGACAGCAACCTGCTGTTCATGATGAGTCTGTAAAAGCAGTCCAGAGCAGCCATGCTGAAGGCCTCCGAACAGCCCTGTTTCAACACTGCCTGCACCTTCCTGAGGGTCTCATGTGGGATATAGGAGAGTTGGAAGACAATGGTCTCAAGCAGTTCAAAGAAAATGAGGTGAACAGGTGGAGATTTCTGCCACACACACTCAGCCAGCTGAGCCAGAGACTGCAGGGTCCACTCCAGCAGGAAGAAGTTTGCCTTATCCCAAGACCAGATCATCTGGATGGTACGCAGGATTTGGCTGCAGATCACGGTGTTACCCGAACGCAGGAAGGAGGACTGGATGATTTTAAAGGCTGTGAGATTTTTCACTGGTGAGCCTGGATGTTTAAAGTCAGGTAGGCACATGTTAGATAAGTTAGCAAGACACAAACAACTTAGAAACTGAAGAGGAAACAACACCATAATTAAATAACTTCTAAAAAACAAAGCAAACAAAACACAAAACAGACTAGTAGTTTAAATTTCATTATCAATTTTTAAGTTTATTCCTAAAAGTACAAAGCAATGACATTATAAACCACAACTGGCTCATGCCAATGAAAAATATGCATTCATATTGAGTAATTCTCAATTTAACTGACTGAAACTGTGTTTTATGGCATGCATGAAAGAAAATAAACCACATTTACATCTACATCAACATTCAAGTGTCAAAAGACTAAGAGAGTGATCGGCCCTTTGGACAAAAGTGCACTAATGTTTATGATAAATAAATATAGCTGCAGAGGGTACTGTAACAGGATTGAATTTCACCCATAATTAAAATCACATCAATACCAAATAAAATAAAACTAAAACAAAGGGCTGTGTTTCTCTCTCAGGAGTGAGGTGCTCTTGTGGTGATGAATGGAGGATTGTTGTCTGGATTAGGAGAATTGATGCAGCATGGATTAAGTGGGTTAGTGAGGAGGGCTACACTTTATCATCCTGGACATAATTGCCTTTTCTGTGGCATTACCATGAGGTGGCGGAGCAAAGATGCAGCATTGCACACACCGTCTGTCATGGCGGCTTACCTTTTGTCAGGGCTGGGTCAAAACTGAAGCCTGGGGGTTGAGGGTTGTTCACACATATGGCCACCTTCAACTCAGCCTTGCCAAAAAGGGTGAAAGACGCAATAAGGCCTAGAAGGTCTTGGACGGCAAGCAAGTGCTCCTCTGTTACTTCCTCCTCACAGCTGAAAAAGGACAAAAATATGTCATTAATTTAGTCAGGTGTGCCACGTGTGTACATTTTTGATAACCTCAAACAAATCTTAAACAAAAGCTAGTTAGCATTCCAATTTGTTTTAAACAGTAAAACACATTATGAAAGGCTTTTCTATATTTTATTTTTATAGCATACAGGCCTTGATTATGCTATGCCACTAGGACTATTCAAAAGTCCCTATAGAGAATTCAGAGCTAGATAATAGAAAGTTAAGTAAAAGAGTTTGATGGGGAAGTCTTGTCCTGCAGTGGCCCTTGCTGTGAGGTACAAACACACAGCAGGTTAAAGAGAGCTGGCATGATCACTAATATGATGGAGCACAATTTACCACTGATCTCATTATGACCTCTTTAATTATTCAATTCTGCAGCATTCAAAGAAACTTGCAGACAATGACAGACAGATGGACAGACAGACAGATGCAAGTAACAAAAAGTCCCTAAGAATTCAGTAGGTATTTGGTAAGCAAATGCATTTTTTGAAATGAATCACAGGCTTCAATAGTGTGAAATGTATGCCTTCGATGTGAGTGATATTTATGAATTGTCAACAAAAATAATTGCAAAAATAATGACTAGCATATAATCCCATTCCAAACTCACAAAGCATCATTTCACTGGTTGAGCTTATGTTGCAACATCAGGCTGGTTTGCTCAAGCTAACAGAGCAATGTTTTAATACTGTCACTGAGTCAGTGTTCACCCCTTTTGGGAAATCAACCTATGAATGGTTTACTTGTTTATGCATATTACTGTTAGCTGGAAAAGGCTGGTATACATCACCTTTAATGATTTCAAACTTACCGTGATAAGACGGCCTGAAGGATGCCGTAGCCATCGTTGTTCTCAAACTCCTCAAAAAGAGCAGGGTTCAATGGATAAGAGTCCTTTACGAAGCTGAATACACTCACAACCACCTCAGCTAGAACATGCCCTGGGACCTGCTCACTTATCTTCTGCATGTTCTGGATGCAGATCTTTATGCAGTTACTAGCTAAAAAGAAAAGTAAGAACATATTTAAAGAAACTGAAAAGGAAGTCAAAACACCACTCTTCAATATTCTTTGTACAAATATCACATTAGAGCTTACAATATAAATAACATGAATAATTCTGATCAACATTATCCTTGTTTAAAGAGCAGCTATCTTTGGGTGTGTCTCAATCAGCTTCCAAGCTCCCTATGCCTCATCAAATCATTAAAACAAATTCAGGTACTGGCAAGGGTGTTTATACAATAAGATTTGGCATAATTATGACTATCACCTGCGATACGATTACAAGCTTGCACATTAAGACACTGCTGGCATTAATCAACAACTTTGCTGTATAAATGAAACTGTCATGCATTTCCGTAGTAGATTTTCAAACGTACTGTTTTATTATGAAAAATTATTCTATAAATAAAGAAATAGAAATATAAAATGTGTAATTTTAACCTTATTCGAACAACTGCAATATTTAAAAAAGTTTTTAAGTCTTTTTTTGCGATTGAGACAGCTGTAGAAATGCTGACTCTGTTCAGTGCCCTGGCAACTAAACTAAGGAGCTGATTGAGACGCACCCATTCTCTACTGCCTAATTTGTCCTAATTGTTAATGGTTACAAGACAGCATGCCCCTGGGTGAACTTGTAATAAGATTGTCCAATATGAAATCCTCCACTTAAAAGCAGATGTCCAACTAACAGAGGTCTGGAACAACTGAGTAAATCAAATAAGCATCATGTGAAAGCATATCATCGCTGTCTGACATTTGTTTACAGTATGTTCCCTATCTCCATTCAAGCAAAACACATGCAAACAATTATTTTGCAAACAAAAGTAATTATTACCTACACTCCAATGAGAATTACACTGTTCACTTGTTCAATATACTAGTTGGACATCCGTTTTAGACAATTCATTACAAAAAATCTGATGTATTTAGTTTGATGATGAAACAAGCTACAGAATGCCTTCCCATGGGCTAGGGCTTGTGTGCGTGAGTTTGTTTGGTGGTTGGAGGTGGTAGAGCTGACCTTGCAATGCAGATACAGTGTTGTGAGCTTGGGCAGCAGACATTGCTCTGAGCACACAAGACGCCTGCCGTCTCCATGAGGGGCTGCACTGATCCCACAAAAGGGTGAGAGAGATGATCATGTTTGAAAGCTCCTGGGTATCCAGCAGAACCTCCACAAAACAAACATGCCTGCAAAGCTGCAGAATCACCTGAGCAGAGTGGTAAAGACACACTTATCTCTGTTCTAAAACTGATGCATGCTTTGTGTACAAGGTCAAACACTGAGATATTAATGGATGAAATGCATAAAAAACACATTAGTACATTGCATTGACCCATCTAAATTATGTCAAATAATTACCTATCTGAAGCAGGATGTGCCAATGAAGACACATTATCCCTTATTTAGATATGACAAAACGAGCATGTGTCGTATAACCGTGCAACACAACATTAAATAGAGATTGTGGAAATGTACAAACCTGAATAAGTGTGTCCTGAAAAGAGCATTTGACTTCCTTTTTCACATCCTCTGGAGAATCAAAGCTCTTTTCTCTGGGAGGCAAAGCAACAAACAGGTACAGACACTTGACTAAAGCAGCAGGGAGATTGGTCTTGATCAAAGCACTAACCTCCTGACAAAGAACAAACAAACCCCTGTCAAAACGTGCCAAGGCCACTTAAAAGACAAGATAAAGTCATGGAGTGAAACATTTTTAATGACATAGATGCTATTTTCACTTTTATAAAGTATGTCACATAAGTACTTATTCATTCACATGTCGTCTATTTAGAATTTTACCGTTTGTAATTATATGCAACAACACAATCAATGTAATTACAATGGTAAGAGAAGTCAAAAAGCAATAAACAATGCCGTCAATTGAATAAGCAACTTTTTTACTAAATGTTTAACAGTTTGCCATCATTTCTGTCTTAATCTCTAGTCTTAAGTTTAATAAATGTGGAAATGTTTGCATTGTTGATATTAATTCTGCAAAGTATAAGGTCAGGACCTGCATCGAAAGCCTATTTTAATTGTGCAACTTACAGCATCTCCGTTCGACAAAAGAGATACTGATTTCAGCAGGAGCCATCCTGTGCTGTTGTTGACATCTGCTCTCTGAAAAAAATGCTCCAATTCAAATCGGGCTTCCTCTATTGTAAAAAAAACAATAAACAGACATTACTGTAACAGCCATATCAGCAGACAACAGATTGAAGGATCTATGTACAGTAGAAGGTTTCAGACCCCCTCCCTCCCACACACACACACACACTTCCATTTCCATTTTAAATGAAGTTTTTGGAATAATGTAATTTCACCTACAAATCTAAGCAAATTTTCAACAGTCATTTTTCAATTAGCAGTAAGAAGTGGTGAATGCATTATAAAGTGGCAAAATTAAATGAAGACCATAATGGTCAACATTATCATGGAACTTATTTTATGCTTCATGTCTGTGAAATGAAGTGAGCTACTTCCCTTCAAGCACTAACCCCATCTCTTATTTAGCCTTTAGAAACACCACCATTGCTCAACTACTTCTTCACAACTGAACCTCACACAAAATGTTTTTTCCAAACCTTTCTTTCTTCCGTGGAACACAAAGAAAATGTTAGACAGAATGTTAAGGACTGAAAGCCTGTCACCAGACTCTGGATTTTTAACAACATGAGGGTGAATAAATTATGACAATTTCATTTTTGGGTAAAATAATCTTTATGTAACAAATTGTTTCTTGTGGGTACCTGCAGGCTTCTCTGCCACTCTCTGGTATACATGCCAGATGAGAGCCTCTCCAACCAGCAGTGCCAAGCCCTGGAGTTCCAGATCATCGAGGGTGCTGCCAGTCTCTGAGACCTTTAAAAGAGTTAGATGGGAGTTATTTCTGCTAATATTTCAACATGAACACAATAAGTAAAATTAGGTTAAGAACTAATAATGACAATAATAAAAATAGAATGCAAAATCCGAACTCTACACACAGCAAAAAAAACAAAAACATCTGACCCAAAACCAGTCTGCCAATGTGTTAACTTGATTCTCCCATCCATATTAAAAAAAGACTCCGCCTTTGGTTTCTTTCGTCGTAACCACCGTTTTCTTTCTCTTCCCACACAAAACGTATTTTCCACCCTGAATGTAAACACTGCCACAGACAAACTCAGCTCAACTTTAACAACCTGTCTAGACAGCATCTGTCCTCTCTCCTCTAGGCCAGAACGCATTACACCACCCAGCCCCTGGCTCTCTGACGTCTTTCGTGAACAGCGGACTGACCTAAGGGCAGCTGAGAAGAGATGGCAGAAATCTAAAGATCCAGCAGATCTGGGTAAGTAGCAGTCTCTGCTTGCAACTTTTTCAGGTAACTTTAAATCTGCAAAAACTTCCTTTTACATGAACAAGATCAACAGCATCACAGACACTTGCAGCTTGATTAGAACATTCAACACACTTCTCTGTCCTCCCCCTCCACCGCCAGGCACATCACTGACAGCAGATGTCTTTGCCACATTTTTCATCCAGATCATCCGTCCTGATACTGCTGGACCTTTCTGCAGCCTTTTACACAGTCAACCATCAGATCCTACTTTCCAACCTCAATCTCTCAGGTAGGTCCTTCAAAGTAGCCTGGAGAGGTGAGGTGTCAAAGTCACATCAGCTACTTACTGGGGTACCTCAGGGTTCAGTGCTTGGACCACTTCTCTTCTCTATATACACAAAACATCACTGGGACCCATCATTCAGGCACATAGTTTCTCTTTATCACAGAGCACCGATGGTACACAACTCTACTAGTCTCTCCAGCCCAATGACACCAAAGTAACTTCACAAATCTCTGCCTGTTTAGCGGACATCTCGGCCTGGATGAAGGAAACTCCTTGTCTTTCCAGCCAACCCTGCTTTTGAACACAACATCACCATGCAGCTGGGTTCAATTACAGTAATGCCTTCCAAAACAGTCAGAAATCTAGGGGTACCCATCGATAACCAACTAAATTTCACAGACCACATCTCAAAGACAGCAGAATCATGAAGATTTACACTCTACAATATCAGGTAGATAAGACCCTTTCTCTGCGAACATACTACACAATTTCATGTTCAATTATTTGTCATAACAAAACTGGACTACTGTAACACTCTCATTGCAGGCCTTCCTGCATGCGCAATTAGACCCCTGCAAATGATCCAGAATGCAGCAGCACATCTGGTCTTTAATGAACTAAAGAGAACGCATGTTACACCACTCCTTGTCTCTCATCACTGGCTGCCAGTTGCTGCACGTATCAAATTCAAGGCTCTGATACTGGCATCACTGGGTCTGCTCCGGCATACCTAAAATAATTTCTGCAGAGTAACATTCCCACCAGAAGCCTGTGGTCAGCTAAGGAACATCGCCTTGTTTCACCAATACAAAGAGGCACCAAAACACTTTTCCGGACTTTCAGTTTTCATCATACCACATTGGTGGAATGAACTTCCACCAACTCATCTTTTCCATGAGCACTTAACCAGTCACTTTAATCTCTCTTGAATACTACTATTCTGATGCTAGTGAAACTTTGTAATATGGCACTTTTCATACCACTGCCTCCTTAATATGATTCGCTTATAATGTTTTCCTCTTTTGTAAGTCGCTTTGGATAAAAGCGTCTGCCAAAGGAATAAATGTAAATGTGCACATCCAGAGAGTAGCAACCATGTTTTCATAACAACATATGAAAACTTAATTTCCCTAAGCTTTACTTCTTACTCTATGGTTGATCAAATCCCAGTAAGAATGCAGAAGTGGTAAGCCCATCAGTAACACGTGTGTAAACCCCCCCCCACACACATCCATTTTAATAGGTCATGAGTGTTTGTCAATGCAGCTGCAAAACAGATCAATTGTCCTGATGCAATGTGCTTCTGTAAGAGTGAAAAGGGTTTCATCCAATTATTGATGAGAAGTTAATTTGATGTTAAGTTTAGGTTTAGTGTCATGGGACTCATTTTCCTGTGTTCATTTGTACCAATGTAAAGTATGCTTTACACAAACTATATAAACTACATTATGCTGCTTTAGTCAAGCTGCATAATCTGTTAAATTATCCTTCACTCTCATCACTGGCCATGTTTATATGAACGTAATTATCTGATTAAGGTCTATATTGTAGTAAATCCCTTTTTTTTTTCTCAAAAAGAGGTTTACATTCTCCACAGCAACATTATTGGTGTGTGCCATGAATATCAAATGCATGCATGCAAATGTATACAAGTTAATAAGCATATTTCAAATAAACTAATATATGCATGTTCTTTTCCTATTTTCTACTGGAATTGTCCTTCGGACCATTTATTACAATGCATACATTACATATACCTAATCAGGGCCATTACCTGGATGAACAGTAGCAGGAGTCGGTTCATCTCTTGGTCTCTTTGCTCTAGTGGCAATTGGGTTATTGCACTCAGCTGGGATAGTTGATCTCTCAGAATCATCACTGCATCACCATCTGCTTTCAGGTTCCCATTTGTCCCACTGTGGATTTGGCCTGTTTTCAGTTCCACACTCTCTGAACTCTCTCCTGAAGAGCCAAGTTCCCCATTCTCCTTGTTGATACTTTCCATTTCTCCACCTGCCTCCTCAAAAAATAAAAAATAAAAAGGTATCACATGGATATAACATACTGACATTATTATAACAATACTACAGTCCAGATCTGTTGAATTCTTGAATAATTCCTCTGGAAAATTGGACCTTCTTTCTCAGTACAGTGACCATAACAAGGAAGTCATTCATATCAATGCACAAAAAGACACAACCTATAGGATGAGTCTTTTATTATTATTATTATTATTATTAAATGAGATCTTAATATCTCCTAAACACTATGGAGACCTGGGTAGCTCAACAAGTTTTGACGCTTACTACCACCCCTGGAGTCGCAAGTTCGAATCCAGGGCGTGCTGAGTGATCCAGCCAGGTCTCCTAAGCAACCAAATTGGCCCAGCTGCTAGGGAGGGTAGTCACATGGCATAACCTCCTCATGGTTGCAATTAGTGGTTCTCGGTCTCGATGGGCATGTAGTAAGTTGTGCGCGGATCGTGGAGAGTAGCATGAGCCTCCACATACTGCGAGTTTCCGCGGTGTCATGCACAGCGAGCCACGTGATAAGATGCGCAGATTGACTGTCTCAGAAGCAGAAGCAACTGAGACTTGTCATCTGACACCCGTATTGAGGGTGAGTAATCGCACCACCACGAGGACCTACTAAGTAGTGGGGAATTGGGCATTCTAAATTGGGGAGAAAAAAGGGGATAATATTAAAATTAAAAACTGTAATGACATTAAATGGAGAGAATAATTTGACTTTTGCTTAAGTCTCCTGCTTCCCATATTTTGTCCCTGAGAAACAGACCCAAGAAATCTCATGTGCCTCCTCAATATTTTCAGTAGTGTCTCATTCGTTTCCATTACTTAATTTTTAAGAGACAATGTAGATACTTAAATAAAACCATAAGTAACTTTGTAATATTACTAAGTAACATTAAGTTCTCTATTAAGTTAGGAGTAACTTCTAGGCAAAATAAAATTTGTTCTTGTAAGATGCCACACAAAAACAGCATGATATAAACATTGAAACTGATGACTCTGACAATAAACATTAATTAAAGAGGAAGGGAAATCAGTGTCTGCCTACTGGCTGTTAGCAAGGGATAACGGCAAGTTGGAGTATTTTTCTGCAACTCAGAAACAGCTTTTCACATTGAGTGTTAATGGGATCTTGTGATGTCAAGACGCAAGCTTGTTTTGCTACAGGGAGGACAATTCACATTCCTATAGAAATTACATGTTGGCACTGCACATTCCAAGCAGTTTATTCATTCAGCACAGAGGCTAAATACAGCCCATAAACTCTTCCTCCAACATTATCTCATCATAAGTAAAAAGGCAGTAACTAAATGCTTAAGTGGGTTTTTTCTGTTTCTGGAATGTTTAAATCTGATAAAGCATAATGGAAAAGGAGTTTCAGGTGAAATCAGAAAGTACTTCAGTAAAAAAAAAAAAAAAACTGCTTCCTTGCTAAACTAGTTGTTGTCTTGCAGTGTTTTCTAAATTGAGCCTCCAAGGGACAAAACATAACCGATTTGAATCACAAGGCAGCCCCACAACAACAGCTGTCAAAATTAGTCCATATCATGAGTTAGGTGAATTAAACAGAATAATGTGCATACTACTTGAAACACCAGTTCAGACGGAATGTAATCTAACACATACCTGTTGTTTGGTGGGTGGCATCTTAGTCTACGATGAGGCTTGTGTACAAAGATTTATGGCTGGATAGAATGTTTTCCCCTTGCTTCCCATGTCACAGCACCCAGTGAGTGTGCAGCAGAAACATGCCTCTTAATCTGCCTGAGACAGCTCTAATCTACACTGGGTGCTTGAACGTTGCACAATGTGAAACCCTGACATCAGCTGTGCCTGGTCATGTGCCTCACTTCCTAGTGAGAGAAAAAAAGCAGAAGGAGGACTTTCTTGGGTGTTAGTGTGTGTGTGTGTGTGTGTGTGTGTGTTCCACACTTCAATAGTCTCAAAAGTAGGATCACGTTCAGTATTAAACGTACACTAAGTATTGGGACTGATTTCTCATATTATACCAAAAGGGGGATAACATTTCCAACCAGTCAAAAAAAATAGGTTGAGAGAGCACGTAAAGAGTTTCTATGCATGGTGTTTACTAGAGTGATTTCCAATTGGCTGATAGATGATCTACCTACACTTTAAGGTACGTCCATCAGTTTGTGGACAAAAGCGACATCATGTGGTGATTTAAAATAGCAGTACTCACAATTCACACTAGGCATCAAGGAAACGACCTTCCCTATTCACATATGAAAATAATACTTCCAAAATAAGAACTATTTAAATTAACTAATGACTGAATAAAGCAATAGATAAATTAATCGTATAATTAACTTGTATATGATATATTAATCTCGCGTGTTTAGAAAACTTTTACATTTGAACTGCGTGTTTGAACTTCATCTGCTGCGAACCCAAACGAGAATGAAATACACAATTTTCGAATGGTTAAAGTTTCCCAAGGTAGTTAATTTAACCCCCAAGTTGGAGTTGATGGTGGTGAGTTCAGTTAAAATTACGTTAAACTCAAGATAGGCTACACACGTTTGCTTACCTTGGACGGAACCATGTAATGCTTAGAAGAAAAAAACGTCGGACAAAAAATTGATCTTCAGTGCCTTATTTTGAGCCCACAAGTTTACTTCAGGTAACTGAAGTAATCATAGACTAGACTTTCTGTGTGTCACCTGCTTTAACTTCGCGAGGTTTGCAGAAGAATGAGCGTGAATTACTATTATTACAGTATATTTCTCGTTTTACTTATATGCTTATATTTTAAAAACTGTCGGTGAGACGCGAAAATGCAGTCACATGTTGACACCACATTAGATTAGTGGTTGAAACCAGAAATAGAACCGATGGGGTAAATAAAGTTACGGCAGAAACGTAAGACGAAAGTATAAAATGGGCGGGGCTTGGAAGTTGTCGTTTCGGTTCAGATGGTCTAAATAATATGTTTCCCCTTTTAACTCTTCATTGTGTATTTCAAATTAAATCGATGTTAAAATGTTGCCCTGTCCCAAATGGCGCACTTCATGCGGACTTTCGGTCTCGTGGACTTAAACTGCGCGTGCTCGCTGAGTCTACGAGTCCGTAGGCCGTCCCATTTAGCATTTTAACGCTCTGAAGTGTGCTCAGCAGCGCCCCCTTTGTACCCTTGCAGCGGTCTTCCGCGAAGCCCGCATAGATCCAGGCTTCACGCACTTCAAGTACCCAGGAGTCCTTGCGAAAGGCCAACGGACACAGACAATTGATAACATGGCTGAGAAGAAAATATTTAAGTGTAAGTATCATTATGGTTTTTATGACTGTGTACATTTTACCAGTTGTTACCTACAGTTTATACAAACATTATGGTCATCGACCAGTGGTTGATGTCTCAAACATAGTAATAGCGCGCTGAATAATAGGCTGATCGCATAATGATTCATTATATAGAACCGAATGGCAGGGCTTTACTGAGTCATATGTAAGTGAAGTATGGATATTTAAACCTGTAAATTCATGTGAAACTCACGCACATTTGCATTATGTGATAAAATTGTAATCTTAGTTCAAATGGAATGAGCGTCACCTTTCACTGGTATTGATTACAAGACAAGAGAAGAGAAAAGAAAAGAAAATAAAAAACGACATAAAAAAAACAAGGTACACATAAAAATATATATATATACATATATATATATATATATATATATATGTATATAAAGAAAAAAGAAAATTAAACCGTAAATCAAATAATTATGACTTAATGCATTAACGACTTTTGACAAGTTATATGTTTATCTACAAAGTCAATAACATTTACTTGCTTACCCTTTCCTCCGTGCATAACATCAGCATTTGCATGCATGAAAAATAATCTTGTCTTCTACGACGTCGGAGCGTATAAATGTGATTTCTCTGCATGGCAAGCCATCTCGCAAACACAATAGTAAAAACAACAACAATAGGCAGCATATTTCCCCGAACCGAACCTGCAGCTCCTGTCCAACAATAACCACACTTCACGATCGAGTCTGTCCCAAAAATACTTATCAATGCGCCCTTGTGGACTTGCGCGAGGGGCCCTATAAGTCTGCACTACATGACGTCACCGAAGTGTGGACTCTGAGGAAGTCCACAAGTCCGGAGTGTGCCATTTGGGACAGGGCCTTTCTTAGTGGCTTACTCGTATCTGCTCCTGGAGCAGCGCAGACAGCACTGTCATGTGATATCTGTAACTTTTCCCTGCGCTGGTTAGGATTGGCCAATCACAGTCATTTGTGTTTAAATGGAAAAAAAAATTGGATACCGCCCTGTCCCAAATGGCACACTCCGGACTTGTGGACTTCCTCAGAGTCCACACTTCGGTGACGTCATGTAGTGCAGACTTATAGGGCCCCTCGCGCAAGTCCACAAGGGCGCATTGATAAGTATTTTTGGGACAGACTCGATCGTGAAGCGTGGTTATTGTTGGACAGGAGCTGCAGGTTCGGTTCGGGGAAATATGCTGCCTATTGTTGTTGTTTTTACTATTGTGTTTGCGAGATGGCTTGCCATGCAGAGAAATCACATTTATACGCTCCGACGTCGTAGAAGACAAGATTATTTTTCATGCATGCAAATGCTGATGTTATGCACGGAGGAAAGGGTAAGCAAGTAAATGTTATTGACTTTGTAGATAAACATATAACTTGTCAAAAGTCGTTAATGCATTAAGTCATTATTATTTGATTTACTGTTTAATTTTCTTTTTCTTTATATACATATATATATATATATATATATATATATATATATATATATATATGTATTTTATATTTTTTATGTGTACCTTGTTTTTTTTTATGTCGTTTTTAATTTACAGGTTTAAATATCCATACTTCACTTACATATGACTCAGTAAAGCCCTGCCATTCGGTTCTATATAATGAATCATTATGCGATCAGCCTATTATTCAGCGCGCTATTACTATGTTTGAGACATCAACCACTGGTCGATGACCATAATGTTTGTATAAACTGTAGGTAACAACTGGTAAAATGTACACAGTCATAAAAACCATAATGATACTTACACTTAAATATTTTCTTCTCAGCCATGTTATCAATTGTCTGTGTCCGTGAGCGAAAGCGCTCTTCACACCAGTTGTCTGATTGGCCTTTCGCAAGGACTCCTGGGTACTTGAAGTGCGTGAAGCCTGGATCTATGCGGGCTTCAAGGGTACAAATGGGGCGCTGCTGAGCACTCTTCAGAGCGTTAAAATGCTAAATGGGACAGCCTACGGACTCGTAGACTCAGCGAGCACGCGCAATTTAAGTCCACGAGACCGAAAGTCCGCATGAAGTGCGCCATTTGGGACAGGGCCCACGTAACAACCCTACTATTTTATATATTTCAAAACGACTAATTTGTTATTGAGTCAAATACACTGACATTTGAATGCGTTTATATTATTGGGGATTTGGTTTTGGGGCCACGGTGCGCCCTCTGGACGAGCACATTAGCCATTGCTATCTTTTCAGTTGATTGGTTGAACATCAACCAGAGGCGGAGTTTTCCACTAATCAGAACCGCATATTAACATATTACCAGATACGCTGTCTTATCTGATAACTGATGCATGTAACGGGGCTATCATTTTGTGGAAGTAGATTTTAAAGTAGAACACAAAAGGTATTATTATTTTATGATGACTATCTTCCAACTACACAATAGTTTCTTCAATCTAAAGAAGGCGTAAATGGAAATGTATGGTACCACGATGCCGCTTTCGCCTGCTGCAGGAAGTTGTTTATTTGAGTCGATTCAGCGCGGTGAAATCGATCGAGTTTCTCATTTAATACAGCAGGATCGGGGTGTTTTGAAGCAAAAAGGTGAGTGCATTTGTCTTTTGGCTTAAAATCTTCAGTAATTGATCCTCAGTGAAAGATAATAACCGATTGCTGTGATCCCCTGTTATTCACTATCACCTTCCTGATCCTGTTCAGTCAATGGAGATTAATGTAGGTGGTATTTTTCCATTCCTTCACCCTCCTATCGTTTGCTTTATTGTGGAGAAAAGCCCTAGTTATGCGATTCTTTTTCATGCATTTTCTGTTTCTCTTTTCGAGCGATATCGTGTCAGCCTGATACTTGTTTCACTTTTACAAGGTGTCCCATTTGCAATGATTTACCATGGTAACCATATTTTCCTCTAAAATACCAGTTACATTTATTGATATACTACAATAAAATAGTATAAAACTTGGGTTTAGCCACCACTGTCATCACAAAGGAATTAAACAAAGCTTTTTTCTTAATGAGCTCTCTTGACACAATCACTGTAGTAGCCTAATTATAGTATTTTGTCAGAAACCGTGGTTACCATGGTAAATATTTTGTAAGGGGATGTATCCACCTCTTAAGTTATTTCAGATTGATAAGATATTGTTTTATGTGCACCAAACACACAATATACACAAGTTTATTTTTTTTTGTGCATGTTTTACTCGTCTGTCATGTTGCATTGTTGGTCCGTGTATCCAGCACCATGTTTAGAATTTGACAAATTTTTCCAGGATGGGGTGGTTTCACAGCCCTCCACTTTGCTGCTCTCCATGGAAATCGGCCAATGGCTGAACTTCTGCTAAACAGTGGTGCTGATCCGAACATCCCTTGTGATGCAGGACAAACACCTTTTCACTTTGCTTGCAGGTATGATAGACCTCATCCATCTTATGTTGTGCATTAAATGAAAGCATCCTTCTTAATTGCTTCTGAAAGTCACTATTCTCCTGTTTTGCAATTTGGCTTCAGACTTACTGTACTGTGTTTGTTTCTGTAACAGAAATGGGAATACATCTATCATGCACAAAATGATGCAGCATGGTGCAGACTTACACATAGTAGACGAGCAAGGGAAAACATCTCTTCTTCATGCAGTTGGTGGTGGAAGCGTGTAAGTAACTCCAGGGCTGTATTGTGTTCAACCTGTTACACTAGTGCTGCAGCTTTTTCAAAGTCGGGTGCTTTTTTTAATGTAGAAAACTCTGTATTAAAGGCATAGTTCATGTTTAAAAAGAACATTCTGTCATCATTTACTCATCACATTGTTCCAAACCCCTTTTACTTTTTTTTTTTTTTTTTAAACCCTAAAGGAAAGGTTTTGAAGAATGTTCCCACTGCTTTCTTCCAATGCAATAAATGTGGGTGGGGACCATACAAGTAGTCCAAATGACTCAAGTTTTATATTTCCAGTAATTTGAAGCCATTTATTAGCTTTTTGTGAGGAACAAACTTACATTTAAATAGTTATTCACTGAAAATCAAACTTGGCAGTCTTGGTCACCTTTCACTTTTATTGTGTGGAAGAGTGCAGATTAACATTACAGAATACTGTATTATTGAAAGTCTGTTTAAAGAAACTATTTAAAAACCTTTGAAAAGAGTCTTTTAATTTTGGTGTGTGCTGCATATGCCAGGGTATTGTCCTCCATAATCCTCTCTCTGTCTCTTGCTCCCCATCAGTATTGCTATGCAGTACCTGTGGGAGACTGGAATGTTCCGTTTCTCAGATGCAGATAATTACCAGGTCACTCCATTACATTTGGCAGCTTCCACGGGAAATACTGACGTCGTCCGCTATCTCCTTAGAGCAAATGTAAGCTCTTTTACTTTGCAGCACTTGCTCTCTCAAACAGCCACTGGTGTTTGTACATAATTTAAAAAGTGTTTATATAATTTTTCCCATACCATTTACACTTTCCATAATTACTAGAAAGATAATCAAAACGACACCTGTAATCTGGTGGAAGTTCTGTAATCGTCCATAAGGAGATTTAACAAAGTTGACAGTGAGATTTTGACGATATTTTCAACATTTACATGTTTAGTAAGTAAAGTAAGTGCATCAAAGGCAAAGTTGCTAAATAGGGAATTGGAAATGGTACTTAGACTCTGAGTAATGGTTGTTTGTTTCGTCTATTTACTGGTAGACGTTTTCTCACTTGTCTAATAGAGCAGACTGAGATTACAGTGGCTTACATTAATTAGCTTTAATTGTAAGCTCCTAGACACTTTAAAGCTTGTATTTGTCTTCGGATATAACACTGTCAGAAATCAGAGATATTTGTTTCAGAGGTGTATTTAATATTTTCAATGGTAGTGCTTGTGTTTTTGTGGTTTTTGATTTTCAGCCATTTTTCCACTAAATATTTTACCAGAGATGCACACCAGAGGCTTTTGACCACCAGGGGGCGACAGCACTTCACGTTGCAGCAGAGAAAGGCATGATTGATGTGTGCTGGCTACTGTTGAAGAGTGCCGGACTCCACATTTTGCACATGAAAAACCACACTGGCCTCACACCTCTAGACCTCTGTAATCGAGGAAATACTTTTAGGTCTGTTGAGAACAAGTGAAAGATTTTAAAGCTCTGATTTTCATGTTTTAAAGTTATTGCCCAACTTTGTCACAGACTAGAATATTTGAAGAATGTGATGAATACAATTTATGTGGTGAAGTCAGGAAAAATCCAAGAATATTTTTTGAAGTGATTTGCATTACCTTTGAAGCATAACTGTAAATGTGTGGAGTATAGTTTGAAAAAATCAAAGCGTCCTTTAGCTGGATTCATACTTGTTTGCATTCTCAGTTTATTGTGATTACTGGTACTGTAATTTTGGCATCCAGTCAGTTTTATTTAAAAGAATAATTAAAGGGGGGCCTGGGTAGCTCAGCAAGTAAAGACGCTGACTACCACACCTGGAGTCGCAAGTTCGAATCCAGGACGTGCTTAGTGACTCCAGTCAGGCTTCCTAAGCAACCAGTTGGCCCGGTTGCTAGGGTGGGTAGAGTCATGTTGGGTTAACCTCTTTGTGGTCGCTATAATGTGGTTTTTCGCTCTCGGTGGGAAGCGTGGTGAGTTGTGCATGGATTCTGCAGAGAATGGCGCGAAGCCTCCAAGCGCTAGATCTCCACAGTAATGCTCTCAACATGCCACATGATAAGATGCGCGGATTGACTGTCTCAGACGCTTAGGCAACTGAGATTCATCCTCCTCCCGGATTGAGGCGAGTCACTACGCCACCATGAGGACCTAGAGCATTGGGAATTGGGCATTCCAAATTAGGGAGAAAAGGGTAGAAAATCTAAAAAATTCATGAATTAAAGGGGTCATGACATGCCTTTTTTATTATTGTAATACGTTCCTTGAGGACCACTTATAATATTAGTTAAGTGTTTTTGCACAATAAAACAGTCATATATTTGTAAAACATGATCATTTTCCACCCTTATTCTAACCCCCCGTTTTGGTGTTGCGCCTCCTTTAAGACCAGACGGGAAATGCCTTCTGTCATGATTGGTTCGCTGCTCTTGACTGACCTGCTCTCTCTCATTGCCGTCTCACTGCTCACCACTACTGGGCGGGCTATGGAAGTGAGATGGTAAAGTAGGCGTTGATGTGTTGTTATTTTTGTTGTGGAGGCGGGTTACACCCTGTCTACATTGAGCGCGAGCAACGCATCAAATGCAATAGAACCTATTATAATCAATGATGCTGTCGACACTGGAAGCGTCTGTTGTGGAGCGTCCATCGCCTAACAATAAATGGTTGGCACGTTCCATTTTACGGTGCACGCGCTGGTGCTACTACACAAATGAAATGGTTTATAACGTTTATGTCGATGCGTCCAGTGTAGACAGCCTCAAGACGTGACAGACATGCCTGGTGTAGACAAGGTGTTAGATGCAAATGTCTACCACAGTATGTTGTTTTGGCAGCTTGGTTTCAACAAATGCTCTTTTCGCAGTGATGAGGAAGTTTTGAGTTCTGAAACTTGCAGTGTGTTTTTACAGGACAATGAACTCTTACATGTATAAAGATAATGGAAGATTTGATTCCTCATGACCCCTTTTTAAGTATAGTTGTTTCTCTTCACTTATGTTATGTTTGTTCTCTTGTACTTCATTTACATGACATCAGAATGATATTCTCTTAATCAGATTTTTCACTTATTGCTTGTGTAGACATCAGCAACTCTCCAGGATTTTGATGCGTTTCAGCCAATGGCCAAAGGATCTGAAACCTAAAGATTCATATGGTACCTGTGCTTTGCATTTCTTTTGGTTTTATTGTATAGTCATTTATAGTGGCTGTAATACTTATCCTTGAATTTATATGTTCTGCAGTGCTGTACTTCTGGATGCTGCTGTTGCCATCTCTCAGTGGGGCAGTGGTTCTCATTATTGCTGCAGCTCTTGGAGAATATGGTGGCATCTTTGCTGCGGTGCTTTTCCCTTGTATGGCAAAAGTCATTCTTTCACAATACCACAGATTGAGCAGTTTTCAGAGGTTAGATGGTTATGATTCAATATTTGCAAATTATATTGCATCATTCAAATTTATCAATGATGATATCAATTCTAATGGCCTAAGTTGTCTTTTATTTTTTATTTTTTTTTTTTTGGACTCTAGATTACCAAACCCTATTTACCTTGGAACACTGACTGCAGGCATAATTCATTCCACAGCCTGCTTTCTTCATAAATTTGTGCCTAATATCCTTTGAGAATAGCTTATGTCATCTTTTTTAACTACTTTCAATAGTTGAATTCCTTACAGTGTTGAATTGTAGCATTCCCTTAACTGCTTACGTTTCTGGCCAGCTTATACCCTCTTACACATTTCATTTTTCCATATTTGTGTGCTCATTGCACTTCTTTGGAAGGTTTTAAACCGGAACCCAGGACAACTCAAAGAAGCGGATACTGATGCCCAGTTTTCCGGTATTGGAGACTTATTAGAAGCCAACCAGAGCCCAGACAGATTCTGTATTTACTGTGAGGTGAGCTCTTTTTTTTTTTTTTTTTTTTTTCTTTCTTTTCTTTTTTTTTTAGCCAGCAGAGAATGATTAGTCTCAACTGGGTCTGAATGTGTTTGCTGACTTAATGCATTTCGACACAAAATGTTCTTTTAAAGGTGCACAAAAATGATAACTGTGTTTCAAATTGTATGGTTGGATTGTCATTCATTTTGGATGGTTAAATCAGTCTCATTTTCAGACTTTCCTCTCCTTTATTAGAGATTATGAATTGCTTTCTGTCCTTGTTACATTCTGTGAAATTTGAAGTTAATGCAATTCAAATTCAGAAATGCACAAACCATTTTTTTTTTCAGCTTATTCAAGTGGAAAACTGCAGACACTGTCGTTTGTGTGACATGTGCATCCAAGACTACGACCACCACTGCCTATTCCTCAATCAGTGTGTGGGACGGGACAACCACCGTCTTTTTGTCCTCTTCATCATGGCCATGGTAGTGGCTCACCTTATCTTCATCTGCAGTGCCTTTTACTACCTCCACCTGAAACTGTCAGGTTTGCAGCTCTCTGACTGGGGAACCATGGCTGGAAAAGAGGCTTGGGTCCTATTGTTGACTCTGTTTAACATCCTCTCTCTGATCTGGGTGTGCTGGTTGCTAAGTGAGCAGCTTGATGCCATTTCCATGGGGACCACCACCTACTTTAGGAGGTACAACCACAAGGGGCCTTCTAAAAGACAACGTTTGGCTACAGTCCTTTCTTTTCTGCTTGAGGGGAAAAGAAGCCAGCAGCACTTTCAGTCTGTCATATAGACATTTTAGATTTGTCTAGGGTTTATTGTGAATTTGCAAAGCAACATCACAGTCTCCCTCTCTTCTTTTTTAAAATTTTTAATAGAATGCTCCTGGTTAAAGCAAAAAGACAGATCTGCTCTCATTGAAAATGAATGGTTTCTTGTTGCATTCAGGGACAAAATCCCTGACCTGTGTGAATGGGGCTTTAAGCTTTATGTTAAGGTGATCGAATCACTTACCAATTTCTTCTGTATTATCTTTTTCTTTTCAAAGTTATCTCCAATTTTCAACATATTTCCACTCTGGCCTGTTTTACACCACATGCAAAAGCAGTGTGTAAGCAGTGCATATAGTTTGCTGGCGCCCATAATACAATGAAAACGCACTACAAAACTATTTAACCACATAATCTTTTGCAATGTAGCCATTTATGAAGCAATTTAAAATACTGGAATTAACTTAACACCTACTGTTTAAAATCAGACATCTGGTGGGTTTGATGCAAGTTCTACACAGTGACCGGTACACAAACACACTTTATAGCTACACTTTGTCTTTGCTTCCCTTTAGAAAAATGAGCATTTGTAAATACCTTGATCCCTCATCTTTTTTAAATATGATTTTACAATTAACAAGTACGTAATAACTCTGAATGGCCGACTAACAATAATCTTTTTATTATTTAAGTTAAAAAATAATTTTGTTAATAAAGGAAATATTCAATTTAATATCAAAAACCCTCTTGATCTGTAAAAAGCTGTAGCTCTGACTGTGATTTTGCTGCATGATAATGTGGAAGCTCACCACAAGTCTGTAGGTTCACTGCAGCTTTGCGTATGTACTGCTTTGGCATACGTTGTGAAACAGGTGTAACATGTAAGGGTGCCAGGAAGGGGTGTGATACTATCCACATGTCACTTTGTACATAGAGAAGATCTACACACAGGAATTACATCAGTAACACATTACCAGAAATTCATCATGTGTAATTCAATTTAGACAACTTTATGCTCAAAATTAAGAAAATTCTTTACAAAAATAGAAATAAAAATGTCAAATTATTGTATAAATTATTAACAATTACACCAAATGCTAGAGTTAAAATTTTATTTAACCTGGAATAATATAATTATTGTTGGATGCAGGAAATATTCCCTATGATGTGAAGCCTTTGCAAATGTTTGTACTTTGTTCAAGTTTTATTATACATTATAAAAAAAATTTAATATTTGTAATAATGCTTGAATTAAACAAATGTCAATGTTGCCTATTCCATAATTGTATCTGTATTGTTAATATTATTTATTTGTACTCCTATAGGAAATATTTTAAATAAAATACTTTTTACACAATAGATATATTTTGGTTTTGCTTTTTATATTTTAACATTTAGTGTTGGTAATTTTGCAAATCAACAAACTGAATAAAAATGCAACGCAACCGCATCATAAGAGCATCACACATAACAAACAAACAAAAAAAATCAAACAACACAATGAAAAAAGACACCAAGTCATTTATTGTTGTAGTTAAATCATTTTTATTAATATTATTCTTATTATTAACCACCCAGGCCTTTCAGCTTAAATGCTACTTCTTTCTAAATTCTGATTGTTATAGATGTATCTTCTTCAATAGAGAGGAATACGTAATCAGAGCTGGACTGCTTTTCTGAGAATTGTGAAGTGTTCAGTACTGCAGTCCGAGCCCTGCTTTTAAGATGCGTGTCCATCATTAATCATCTGTGAGGCCTGTTTAGCCTGCTGCTAATTTCCAATTGATTTTGCTGCCATAATACCATTCTGTAGGGAAATCTGCAGACCTATATCATTTGTCTAAGTGAAATGGCAATGAGTAATTTCATTTTGTTTCCATTGTGACATAGTCCTGCTACTGCAAGCAAAACCATTTTACCCTCATATTAAAGGTTATTCATGGTACCTGCTAGTCAAGAGTTTGATTCAGACCTCAGATTTTAATATACATTTCCATATGTGGGTGACTGTGTCTTATCTGGTGCATTGAAAACAGATGTAATTATTGTATTAATTATATTAAGACTTCTTTAGGATAAGTGAGTATTATGCCCTGTGACTCTCGACTACTCTGACTCCCTATCACTGGAGTCTTTCAGTTTTTGCAGTGAATCACTGCACTGGACTCAAAACACAGAATATTGTGCTCCGCTTCGGTCCCTCTATATACAGAATTAAATTTAAGTTCAATTTCTATTGAGAAGTTTTGGCCATTTTGCTTTAGACTATATTGGACGATCAAATTTCCTACACCAACTGAAGGAAAGTTCAAATTAATGACACTTATGCAGTAACTAATGTTTACGAATATATTCATTAGTTAACATGGACTAACAAATATGAACATGCAACTGCACTAATATGTTTTCTAAAATAAGTAGTACTGTACACTCACCTAAAGGATTATTAGGAACACCTGTTCAATTTCTCATTAATGCAATTGTCTAATCAACCAATCACATGGCAGTTGCTTCAATGCATTTAGGGGTGTGGTCCTGGTCAAGACAATCTCCTGAACTCCAAACTGAATGTCAGAATGGGAAAGAAAGGTGATTTAAGCAATTTTGAGCGTGGCATGGTTGATGGTGCCAGGCGGGCCGGTCTGAGTATTTTGCAATCTGCTCAGTTACTGGGATTTTCACGCACAACCATTTCTAGGGTTTACAAAGAATGGTATGAAAAGGGAAAAACATCCAGTATGCGGCAGTCCTGTGGGCGAAAATGCCTTGTTGATGCTAGAGGTCAGAGGAGAATGGGCCGACTGATTCAAGCTGATAGAAGAGCAACTTTGCCTGAAATAACCACTCGTTACAACCGAGGTATGCAGCAAAGCATTTGTGAAGCCACAACACGCACAACCTTGAGGCGGATGGGCTACAACAGCAGAAGACCCCACCGGGTACCACTCATCTCCACTACAAATAGGAAAAAGAGGCTACAGTTTGCAAGAGCTCACCAAAATTGGACAGTTGAAGACTGGAAAAATGTTGCCTGGTCTGATGAGTCTCGATTTCTGTTGAGACATTCAGATGGTAGAGTCAGAATTTGGCATAAACAGAATGAGAACATGGATCCATCATGCCTTGTTACCACTGTGCAGGCTGGTGTTGGTGGTGTAATGGTGTGGGGGATGTTTTCTTGGCACACTTTATGCCCCTTAGTGCCAATTGGGCATCGTTTAAATGCCACGGCCTACCTGAGCATTGTTTCTGACCATGTCCATCCCTTCATGGCCACCATGTACCCATCCTCTGATGGCTACTTCCAGCAGGATAATGCACCATGTCACAAAGCTCGAATCATTTCAAATTGGTTTCTTGAACATGACAATGAGTTCACTGTACTAAAATGGCCCTCACAGTCACCAGATCTCAACCCAATAGAGCATCTTTGGGATGTGGTGGAACGGGAGCTTCGTGCCCTGGATGTGCATCCCACAAATCTCCATCAATTGCAAGATGCTATCCTATCAATATGGGCCAACATTTCTAAAGAATGCTTTCAGCACCTTGTTGAATCAATGCCATGTAGAATTAAGGCAGTTCTGAAGGCGAAAGGTGGTCAAACACAGTATTATGGTGTTCCTGATAATCCTTTAGGTGAGTATATATGTTAACATAACTTAATAAACTAACAATGAGCAATTTTAAAGAAACATTAACCAAAATTAATATGTTGTAATATGCTGGGGGTGGGGGGCAACATTATTATTTAAAAGTGTTAACAATATAATCATTTTAAAATGCCTTTTTGATATTCATTTAAAAACTGAGATCCAGGATTATGATTGACTCTCAGTATTACATACGATCACATTTTCCATTTCACAGACCTAACATGACATATAAGGACAAAATAAGGGGCACTTCCACACTGTACCACTGTTTTCACTTCTTCATTACCAGTCATCATTTCCTTATGCATCTGTGAATCCACAGACTTTAGTCACATTTTACATGTCTCAGCTTTTATAAATGTCCCTCTCCATTGCAGTTAAGCACAGACGTTTTGAGACTTTAGCTTCTACTCGGAGCTTGTGATTTGAGTAGCAAATACTGGCCTTGTAGTGTTTGTCTGAGGGACAAATGACTGCATAATCTGTTCCTGAGAGTCACTCTTGTTTATTTCTTGGTTTTGTGGACACATTCTCTAAGATGTAGAATCGATTGAATTTCTGCATTTGAATTCTGACTCGTTTAAATCATTCTCCTCCCATCAGTTCCTGAAGATATCGAGTGGGAGTCTCCAGTTAGATTTCACAGTGTCGAACTTTACACTCTTATCTGTGGTTCTTCAATTTATACAGAGATTTGAGGCAGTTGTTTTCATACATCAAATACATTAATATGTTAGATTAGACGTCCTAATGAAGAACTCAATTTCACTACCAAGGAGCAGATGGAGGTATTTTGGTAATTATCTTTAAATCTTCTTGCTTCATGCTATCTAAATTGGTAGTGCAGGATCTTGTAACTGACTTATTTGTAACATTCATGATACCTTTATGGCATATGATTATTGCAAGCATTTATAATGAAACTTATATCATTATTGTCATTCCAAACAGTGTGCTGTAATTTTTAAGGAGAAATTTTGAATATTTTTTCTGATAACAACAGTATATAGTGTGACCAATGTAAAAACAAAATACAACTTGCGCTATATTCCAAGTCTTTTTACAGCTATTGGATAGCTTTGTGTGAAACACAGTCTTCATTCATTGATAATCTTCCCCTCCACTCCACCGAATCTCTGAAATCTCATTCACATTCATGTTCCTTCCATTCATGTGTTGCACAGAAAATAACAGCATGCAGGTTTCGACAACTCGTTCTCGTGACGAGTCGTAATATTTTGTACAAGATGTCGAAATAGCCACCACCAGTTGGCTCATACAAAATCTAACAACTTTTACACACATTGTGATAAATATATGAACCAACAAGAGATGTCATTAAAAAATGTATTTATTGTTTTACAGGGTTAACCTCTAACCCAAACCTTGTAATTCATTTAAACCCCTTACCCAAACCCTAAAGCCAACCATGCTTTCAATTGGAAAATAATTTTTGTCTACCACAGAAGAAAACATTGGGTTTGGAACAACAAAAGGAGGGAGGCATATGACAGGTTATTGACATACACCAATAATTTGTGTTGCATAAATAAATAATGGAATGGAATAAGTGACCAAATGTGTTCACTGATGTTTACTTGAAATAATGTATTAGAAAGGAGGCTAGATAAAATGCCTGTCTTAATATGAAATTCTGTTTGTTGACTGGTTGGTCTCTTTTGAAATAAAAGTTGTACCTTTTAGTATATGCCAAGTCATGCTATAGCATGCAATTTCACCATCTTGTATGAATTATTACGAGTTGTCATGAGACTATTTTGAGTTTTAGAATGACATGAGGGTGAGTAAATAATAGTGAACTATTTCTATAACCAGCTTTTTTATTTTTGGGAGTGGTTTGAAATGAGGATAAGCTTGGGTGTAATACAACAGCACATGCAGATATGTTCACCAAAATAAAGAGGCAATTAGGAGGTATAGAGGGGGGCAATGACAGAAACTGTTTCACTGAATTATTGAGCATAATCATCCAGGCTTTTAATGGCTGGCCCACCATGGAATTAATTTGGATGGTGTAGGATAAATAATGAATCGTGGGTAAGGCTGGATTTGAGCTTGTGCAAGAGGTCTGTCTCTTCCAGCTGTTTCTGCATGAAAAGGGTGGGAGTGGCCTGGGAAATGTGCCACTCAGTGCAGTGGGACATCTAATGGAGAGAGGGAGGGAGAGAAAGAGAGGGAGGGAGAGAGAGAAGCTGTCCAGAGCAGGCGGAAGAGGTGCAACAGGGCGAGGCTCAGGAAGAGAGGAGAGTGGGATCCCAACATGTTGATGGAGGACAGTGTTACTAAGCTATGAACACCATGCTAAGCCCCAAGATTAGACAGACAAGGAGAGGTAAGGATCTACCTCTCTCTCTCTGATGCTCTTTTTTTTTCTTACTGCTGTTTGCCCAGCTGTGTTTTGCATCAGTCATCCACTCCCATCCTTACCAGCACCCTCTTCTATTTGCTTCGGCTGCACCCCGGCTCTTGCTCTGCTGAAAATGAGGCTCTTTTTCTGATGATCTCATTGCATGGTGATGGGCTGGTGAGGACAGTAGGCTAAATCTCTATGGTCGCATGGCAGTCATCAAATACACTGGATGGTTGCTTAGTAACATCTTTCAACTTGATTAGAGTGGTTAATGGGTGTAAGTGGTTTGTGTCACAGATCCCACTCTCCTTAACTAGGAAGTAATGATGCAGTCAGTGCTCTCATGGTCCGATGGGATCTTGTTACACACTGGTGGTGCCTCATATACAGTGTGCTTTCTCTTTGCTTTGTGATGTGATGCAGAAAAATCGACAAACTGTGCTTGTGTTCTGTTCTTAGTCCATGATATATTGGAGTATGGACATGTAGACTCAGGAGACTTGCAATACTTACAATAAATCATAACAGCTGAACTTCAAACATAGTTCCATCTGTATGTAATAAAGCTTGCTGACAATAGCTTACATGAGCATGCTATACTATTGAGGCAAATAGTATACACTATATAGATCTATTTTATTTTACTTGATCATGATCTAAAAAATGACTTGTTGGTTTAACCTAATATAGTCAGATTGGTTCTGTCATGTATGTAATTTAGACCATACCACATGTTTTATGTTTCCTGACCATTCTTCTTCTTTTTTTTTTTTTTTTTTTTGCAGTGTAAATAAACAACAGTTTATTTAGATTAGTTATAGATTAATTCCACAGGTCTATACATTATTTTTTTTAAAGTTTAATTATTATGCACTGCATGTTTATTCTGATTATTTCCTCCCTGAATGGAGAATAGAGACTTGTCTGCTCCAGCAGTCATATTGTCTTGCTGTAAAAGGCTATTTGGATTGATTTCCACCCTGCTGTGCAACATAATGCCAACAAGAGCATCTAAAGCACACTCCCTATCTGCTGTCTGATGCATTTGTCATCCCAGGATTGTGTCATTTTTGATGATGGTTTCAGGTTCACAGCGTTTTAAGCCACCACAGCACATATTCCAGCGCAGCAGGCTCAGAGATACTGCCAGGTCTATTTCATTCAGAGTGTCAGAACATTAAGTGGATAGACATGTGCCTTTCTGTTTTGAAAATCTGTTATTTGCAGGATGATTTACACTATTTTGTCTGTTGATTACTTGGATGTGTGGCATATTGAATAGATTGCTTTAGCTTATTGTTTTTTTTTATTATTATTGTTTTGCTTTACAGTTTACATTTACACATTTGAAGATGGGTAGCTGGTATGTGCTGTGGTGTGACATGCTAGACTTAATCTAATACTATTGTAAAAAAACAACAAAAAAAAAAACATGCTAATTCATGTAAAATTGTTATGCATACAGTTTTATTACATCATATTAAATACAAATACCTGAAATATGTGTATTAAAATAGACATTTGTCATACTGCTGGACTAAGAGAGAATTTTAATATACATTTTAACACACATAGTTTCAAGACACCTCATGCATAAGTTGTATGAGATTGCGAAATCGTAAGATACTACTTGGCTTGTATGAAAGGTAAGACTTTTAATCCGGCCAACCAATCAACTAACAGCATTTCAAATTGAAACAATACAAGCATAGTATTTTATCTAGTCTCCTATACAACACTTTTATTTTTAGGAAAAGTCTGTAAACAAATTGAATTACTATATTAATATTTATTTATGCAATTCAAAATAATGGAATTATGTAAATAACCTGTAACACCCTTCCCTCATCTCATTCCAAATTCCAATGTTTTCTTTCCTTACTAGCAAAAGTTTGGATTAGGGGTTACATTTATGGAAAATCATAATAACATTGATTGCTGGTTCATATAACTCTTGTCATGAGACCCTGTTGTTCTACCCTAAAATCCTATAGCTCATTAAAAATGTTCATGGACACATTTTGCATCAACTACCCAGATGCAAATTTGTTCTGATGTCGTACATATTACTGTATAGGGTCTTGCATTAGGTCACATTTTTTTAATATATCATTTTTTTAGTTGCTATAATCTAACAGAGGACCAAAATGGTGCATTATAACAATGAGAGTCAGCTTGCTTTAGCAAGAAGGAATAGTCTAAACCAGAGAGCTACACAAGATTCATTATAATTCTGTTCCTTGTGCCATGCTCAAGGTGTCCTCATAAAACAACGTCTTGTATGAAATCCTTAATGTGATTCTCTTTATCACATGGCTATTTTAAGTAGTCTGATCCTTTTAGGCATAGATTAATTGTTGATATTAATTCTTAATTCATCTTAACATCCTCTCATTCAGTAGCAGAGCACAGAAGGGATATTTAAGGAAATGGGTCTCTATCATTCTAAAATGATTCTGAATGAAATATGCATGGACGTGTTCAGACTTTCAGTATTTTTAGATTTGAACATCTCACCAGGGCTTAAATGAAACAAAAGAAGAAAAATATAATGATTTACCCCCTCGTCCCTCCTGCAACCTGCAATATTATTGAGAGTTGTCAGCTTGGTTTATTGGTAATAAGGAAAAACATCATTCTGTGTGTCCCTGGAGACTGGTGTTCAAAGGACAGGATCATTGAGGGGCTTTCCTCCCACCCTTTTCCTCCCATCTGTACTCTCTCCTCTTTCTCTGCATACGGCTGTGAGGTGTACATTAACACTGATGAGGCTTCCATTACTTATAGTGATTGAATCAGAGTGGCAGCAGTTGCAGCCCTCTATCAGACAAAAGGACTAGGGAGGCTAGAAAAACATAAGCCATAACTTGACAAATAAGAGCATTGGGACAAGATGGAAAGAAAAAGACTCAAGAGCGAGGTACACAGAAACATAGAGTGGCTATGTTCACACAGCAGTCAAATACAACTATCAGTCCTGATTTAGAGTGCTAAATATAGTTAAGTTCCCTCAAAGTTCAATTGTATTTTAGAGTGGAAGCGAATTTTATAACCATACTTCTTTATAACCAATTTCCAGTAAATCACAGAGATTGAGATATGAGCTGTGTGTCAATCGAAGGATTAAGTTGAGTCACTGTCTCTCGCCAGTGCTGCTCCCATCAGTGTTGTGTTCTAGGTGCAAATGAGTTGCACAAATGCTGTGCTCTACACTCAGGAAACATATCAAAGATTTAAAGCCGTTGTCGAGTAATTCGGTTTTGGGTGAATGAACTCCATATATTGGACTTGCTAATTAAATAGCATAATCTAGTAGTGATAAGTCTCTCCGGTGTTATGGAAGTCACCATCTTTGATATTTATTTAGTCATTGTCACTATAGTTACAGGCGATATTCACAACTATAGAAGTAGAAAAGGGGCTTGGCTTCAATCATTCATTCATCTAGTAGGCTATTAAAACCCAGAAGAGAATTAGCATTTTCAAGCCATCTGAATTTCTGTTGGGTTTTAAGAATGGTGATTTTCATAAAATATGGTCTTTGGTTAACAGCATTAGTAAATGTGGCAATTTGTTAGCATCTTTTAAAAGGACACATCGGTTTCAAAATTCATGATTGAGGTATGACTGTGCGTAATTTGTTCAAGAACAAAATGTGAAAGTCTCTTCAAATAATGTTAACCACAAACCTTATTTTGCTCATAGTTGGAAACCACCATTCTAAAAACTCACTGGAAATTCTCATGGCTAGAAAATTCCAGAAGAATTTAAAAGGGAAATTTACCATAATTGTTGGTCTACAGTTTCATTTCCATTATAACTGAACAGCTCTATCAGAGTAGTAACTCTTGCTGACTTCAAGGAATATCAACATTGGGTTCAATGCAAGTTAAGCTCAATCAAATGCATTTGTGGCATAATGTTGATTACCACAAAAATTCATTTGGACTCATTCCTACTTTAATTTAAAATAAGCAAAAATCAAGGTTACAGTGGGGCATTTACAATGGAAGGCAATGTGTCCAATTTTTGAAGGGTTTAAACAGAAATGTTAAGCATATATTATAGCATTTAAATGAATCCTTCTGTTAAAACTTGTGTATTATTTGAACTACTAAGTTTGTTTAAGTCATTTTATGGTTTGTTGAGAATAGATTAGACATTACATTGTCATGATAATGACAAATTGGCTCAAACTTTACACAGAAAAGTTATTATTCTATTTGTTTCACACTAAATTCATGTTGACATACATATTTGTATGTCTTGTGGCTACACGTTTGAAACAGTGAGTATATTAACATTCAAAAGTTGGACCCCATTCACTTCCATTGTAAGTGCCTCACTGTAACCTAGATTTGTTTTCTTGTTTTTTTAAGAATTACATTTTTGTCGTAATCAACATTACGCCACAAATGCTGTTAATAGAGCTTAACCTGTATGGACCTGGAATGGACATGGTAGGTCTTGCATCTGAGTCAGGCATTCGTTATCATTACTACATATCACACATTTAAGTAGGAAACAAAATACGGAAGCCAAACTTCAACAAATACAAAATGAATGATGAAAAAAGCTCAGTTTCTTTCTGTTAAACCAGTGAATACACCTGCATCACTTTTACACAACCTATATAATTTAGTCATGCATGGTATCAAATTATAAAAACGAATTTGCTTATAAAAAATGATGCGTGAATCATTAGTTAACTGTAATGTCTAACAAATTAATATTATTGAAATAGAGCACTAAATTATACATAGCGTCGTACATTCATTGCTTTCCCTCATCTTTCATATCAACACACCCCATGCTCGTTGAGTTTCCCAATGGTAAATACAGCTTTGCTTGGTCATTCATGTTTTCGAAACTCGTAACTGTGATATTTCCGACTCCACTTGAAGGCCACTTGTAAGCTGATGTTAGATGAACAGGAAAATTCGAGAGTCACCTGTTAGTAAATATGGTTAGCAATCTGTGAACCTAGACAGTGAGATGTAGAGACATACTGAACAATACAAAGGAAACTTGGGAGTGCACTCTGTTACAACTCTCCTGCTGCTCTCAACACACAGGAAAGGAAGGATTGATTTTTCGCTTCTGGCCCACAAGTATAATGCAGCTGCTCGTGACATTGGCTCTGCATGAGACTAACCTCCCTAACAACTGCCTTTGCTGATCCACTATTCGGTGGTTTGTGGTTGTGCTCAACATAGAATTTAAATTCAAGAAAAAGCTTTGCCAAAATAAGTGGTCTTTTTCATCATTACTCTGCCTTCACTAAGAAGCCTGTCAAACATAAAGCATACATGATGCATCTTGTTTTCAGCTGTGGTAGTGACATTGCTGACTTTGCCAAATGCATCGTCTACCCTGTGCATTTTTATGTGCATTCTGTGCACATACTTGTCCAGACTATTGGAGGTGGATTTGTTTTGCTTAGATAAACTGTGTATGTGTGTGTGTGTGTGTGATTACGTTTCCAGCTAGATCTAAGAGCATGGTCATGGGGGAGCTCTCCCGCGGCTCCAGCAGGCCGTCGTCTCCAGGCCTACAGGAGAGGGTGTTGAAAGCAGGCTGGCTTAAAAAACAGCGCAACATCATGAAGAACTGGCAGCTGCGCTGGTTCGTTCTTCGAATAGACCACCTATACTTCTACAAGGATGAGGAGGAAACAAAACCACAGGTAGCTTACAGTCTAAACATAGATTGTGAGGATAGAAGAGGACAGAACAACCGGAAAATAATGAAAATAACGCATTCAATTTGAAATATGATGTTATGTTTTTTTAGACGTTAATTGTGATAAAATCTGACCAATGTATCTGAACAAGGTGGCACTAAATGTTGCAAAAATAGATTTAGGGAGGAGCTATACCTTTTATCTCAAATATGATCAATATATCTACCTCTGAAAAATCAATATGTTATTCCTCTTTGTGATATAAGCATTGACTGTAAGAGAATGACTTCACCATTTTATAGTTCAACCCTCAACCTATTATACATCCAGTACTATCTACTGGTTTTTGAAGGCCAGAGCTCAACCTGTATCAGTGGGAGGGACAACACTGTTATATCAAATGGTTATTATTATACTGTATATTATATATACATAGGTATTTTTATAATAATTCAATATGCAGCTCTCTGGACTATTTTATTCTCTTAGATTAGTTGCTGCATGATGCTGTAGTCAAATATTTTTGAACAATGCTAAACTATATTAAATTAATATTCCAGTTTCAATACAATTTATGCTCAGTCGACAGCATTTGTAACATAATGTTGATTACAACTCAAATTAATTGCGACTTGTCCCTCATTTTCTTAAAACAAAAACACTTTTACAGTGAGGCACTTTCAATGAAAGTGAATGGGGCCAAATTTTGAGGGTTTAAAGACAGAAATGTGAAGGTTATAATTTTATAAAAGCACTTACATTCATTCTTCTGTTAAAACTTGTGTATTATGTGAGCGGTAAAGTTGTTCAAGCAGAAAAGGAGGGACAAGTCATACCAGTTTTTTTGTGGTAATCAATATTATGCCACAAACCAGGAATTACTTTTATTAATTGTTGTCTCAGGTAACCAATTAACAACATAGCAGGGCTAGTTTCATGTATCACACTGCAATCTCTTTCTTACAGTACATAATAAAATGTTTACTACATTTTATTTGAATTTTGTCAAATTCTCAACTCATATCAATATTCCATGCCCATTTATGTATTTATTTGGTTAGTACACGTTTTACATGAAAAATAAATTATTTGTACAAAATTTTACCATAAACTGCATTTATTGTATTTTTTAATTAATAAAAAATGTTTACCGTATATTTTAAGGTAACCTACCCTTTAACCAATTAATGTTTTTTTTTTACTGTAGTATTTTTACAGTCTTTTACCTTTTTACAGTGTAGCTGTGTATAATCAAGATAATGTACAGAAATCTGGTCAGTATCGCAAATTATTACATGGCTCTCTGGAATACTCTATTCTGATTGGTCAGTGGTGCCGTCTAGCAGTCTTATATTTCTGACTTACAACTGCACATTCACGTATAAGACCGCTCATCCGGGTATTTCCGGCATCTTTCCTGCTTCTCAGATCACTGTGTGATCCCTACAAGTAAGCTAATAAAATAATTTATACTCAAATCAATGTTTCATGTCCATTTATTTGCTTATTTGGCAAGTACTGTATTCTTGTAATAGACTGGATAATGAGCTGTCAGACGGTCATTAATTACAAAATAAACACCAGCAGAACTCCGATGCAAACCAGCGGTGGATTTCAGCTGTTCAGCTTTTTGAATCTTTTCACATAATTACATAATTTGAATGCAAATCAATATTTTATGCCTATTTATTTATTTATTTAGTTAGCTATGTAATAAGCAGGATAATTTACAGTCAGCCAGTTGTACATTATCAGCTGTACATTATCCCTTATATAAACCTCTTCAGGGCGAATCAAGATCCCTCCATTGTCTGTCAGGTCCTGATCATCTTGTCTGGGTTTATTTAGCAATAATGGCTAGCTGACTGTACATCTCTTATGTGTTATATATTGCAGAAATGTTTAAGTAATACCAGCTAATACTGCCTTTTTAAACAACCAAATCATTTAAAATCTAATTTATGCTAGTGAGTCTCTCCTTGTCAGAGACATTTACGCATCCTTTCACAGTCCCCGTTATACCAGGATAACATCAGCATGCTGTTAGCCTGACAAGCTAATTTGGGAACAGCCTGCCCTTATGTGGTGTAAGTCAAATCATTTAGCAGATACAGAGTGACTGAGCTGTAACCACTGTACTGCTCTATATTGTAGCACAGAGCCAGCGGTACGACTTTGCTCAGCGTGCCTGGTGACTCCAGATCATCCATCGTCCATTTATTTCTCTACACCCATCCCACCTCCATTCTTGCTAAATTGAATCTCTGCTGCAGAAATGTGGCAAGCTTGCACTTGAGCGAGTAACCCAATAAGCTTTTACCTTTATCGATGCATTCCCTCTGAAATTTCATTTAGCTTAAGCTGAATAGAGAGGAATTTCAGTTGACCGATGAGATTCTGCAGCATTGCTGTGTAAATGCTGGGACAGCAAGAGCTAAACGAGGATGGTGCATGATTTATGATTTGACTGTTGTTGGGTCTATTGTACATGACTCAGAATTGCTGATTACAGTGTAAAATAGGGCCATGCATTCTACAGATAACTAAAATTCCACGCTGTCTTATCTCCAATGAAAACCAGCTCCCTTAGGTGCCATAACCAATCAGCTTAATGGTATATTCATCTCCTGTTATCATGGAGAGTAATTCTTCATTCAGCAAATAAATTAATAGATTAAACAGCTTATAATGTTTTAAACTGTGCACAATCTGAACATGGTCCTTTCACTGTCTAAGGTTGATTTTTCTCTCTTTTTTTTTCCTTCAGGGTTGTATCCCATTACAGGGTAGTCAAGTCAATGAGCTGACAGCCAATCCTGATGAACCTGGGAGGCATATTTTTGAGATAATTCCAGGTAGGAGATAAGTAAACACATCTGAATCTTGTGTTCTGATTGAGAAAAAAAAAATAAAAATACATTGAATGGTTTGTGCCATCAGTGCAAAATCTTTAATCTATATGTCCTTTAGTTTACTTGTCATTTAATAGAAGAAGATATTGGCAAAGCAAGCAAACAACCAAGACACTGTGCTCACAGTCTCTATGCGGGAGCTTGCATATTGTTACTGATGAAATACTGCTTCCTCATTACCAGAGTTAATCACTAGAGGGCTCTTGGTATCCTCGGAGAGAATATTTAAAGCAGATTTCCGACTGTGCATAACGCTTGCCACCTACAATGGGGTCAATAAGTCACAGACCACATTGAAAATCGAGTTTTTTATTTATTTTTTATTATTATTATTATTTAAACCTGTAAATAAAGAATAATAACCAGTTTAAGGATTTAAAAAGTTGTTACCCTCCTCATTACATTCATAATTCCTCATTAGTATAGCATTAAAATAGTTTAAGAATGTTTTAAAAATGCACTAAGAGTCGTGAGTTTGAATCCAGGGTGAGCTGAGTGACTCCAGCCAGGTCTCCTAAGCAACAAAATTGGCCCGGTTACTAGGGTCAGAGTCACATGGGGTAACCTCCTCGTGGTTCTCACTCTCAATTGTGGATTGTGCGTGGATCGCGAGAGAGTAGCATGAGCCTCCATATTTGTGAGTCTCCGCGGTGTCGTGCACAACGAGCCACGTGATAAGATGCACGGATTGACTGTCTCAGAAGCGTAGGCAACATCTTTTATGTTTTGGAGCATCACATGATGTCAGGAATAATACAGTTTGCCTGAATTCCTTGAATCAAAGCAAAAACTCCACCCTGTATTGTCACATCAGTCACACTACAGATTCAGCAATATGTTCCCATGGGACCTTCAACGTATCACATAATTTTGCACAGTGTGACCATGGGTGAGCCTTAATACCATTTTGAAAATTCATTAAGGATTGGTTAACTTGAACTATTGCAGTCTAGATTTAAAAAAAATTCTTAAATTGCAGCTTAAATTGATACACTTTTGCATTTTTGGCATGCCTAGTGAAACCTTAAATTTATTGTTCAAGCAAAAATATAAATCTTAATTTTTTTTTTTTTTACTTTCTTCATTTACTCTCCCTCATGTTGTTTCAAACCCATATGACTTTGTTTCTTTCGAGGAAACACAAAAAGAGATGTTAGGGAGCATTTTAGCCTCAGTCACCAAACACTTTCATTGTACGGAAAAGAGATGGTATTAATTGCTTAAGAGCTAATGATTAATCATTGCAATAATCGCAGAATAGTCAAATAATTGTTCTAATAATCGTTAAATTAATCGATTATCAAAGTAATCGTTCGTTTGCAGCCCTAGTGATGCCCTTGTTGCTTCTTTTTTGTTGAACTGGTAAGACATTATGAATTGTTTAGACCACTCTAAAATAGTATCAGTGGAATTTACAGAAAACTCATACAAGTTTCCCTCGAACGTTTTAAAATTATGCATGTAGTCAACGTATGTAAGTAATGGACCGGTGTTTACAAATGCAGCCGGAAAGCAACATGCAATTTTATTTAATTTTTTTATCACAGCTATAGTAAGGGGGGCCCATGTACCTCCAGCTTGGCACAGCGATTGTTGTGGATTTTGAGTAAACCGTGACGTTGGTTTGTTTGGAAGCAAAACGAGTTCAAATACAGTATTCATGCTAAATTTGATAATCAAAAACAATTCTAATCTTTCCTATACTATAACATTCTCTATCGCTAGATAATTTAAGTTTATTTCACACTAAGCAGTTCTCTAAAAAAGGTAATAAGTGTCCTTGGAAATAATGTGAAACATAGACAGTGTCCAAATATTATTCATATGAGGGACAATAATAATAATATCTCCTTAACTTTAGAAGTCTGTTTGCCTGATTCTGACGTTTTTTTTTTTAGGCAAAGCAATTATATTATAGTAGTAGTAAGTACCTTTGGAAATTACCCCAAACTCTGACATTTTCCAGATGCAAATGATATACCAATGCTGGTGGGGGCAGCAGAGACGATCATGCTTATCCACATCGATAGATGGCAGTACTGTGTCTAACACCACTTTCGTACTGGTACTTAAAGTACACGAAGAAGAGCAATGCTAAAGCTAGCTAGAGAACTACTGAATGCCCTTTTAACTATAAAACTCCACTTTCTCTTTCATTTCCATATTCTTCTTTTTGTTTTTAGGCAATTCACATTCTTCATGCATATCATAAAAAAAGGACATAAAAACAAATCTGTTTCTCACCCACACCTATCATATTGCTTCAGGATACGTCCATACGTCTCCACTGGAGATGTATGGATTACTTTGAAGCTTCAAAAAGCATAAAAATGCAGCATTAAAGTTCTGGCCACAATTCAGTTGCATTGTATGGACCAACAGAGATATTCTTCTAAAAATATTAATTAATGTTCTCCTGAAGAAAGAAAGTCATACACATCTGGGATGGCATGCGGTCGAGTAAATTAGATAATTTGTATTTTTGTTGAATTATTCCTTATATGATGTCATAGTGAAATGCTGTCATCTTTTAAAATTTTTACAGGGATATTTTATTTAGGTGCCTAGCAACGCTTGGACGCTCTCCCCTCTTTGTCGTAAAATAATTGATGAGGGAATTCTTTCATTTACAACATGTAAATATCACAAGCTGCTGCTACAGTTCAACCTACTGACACGTGGCTTCACTTGGCATTCAGAGCCACAGTGTTTGTATTTCCTGAGACTCTAAGCCCTTAGTCATAATTAACTTCAAAATATTGGAAAGCTATGATTTCATGCTGGCATCAAAGAACATTATAAATATGAGCAATTACATGATAGAATGGTGATGGTTTTATCATTTTCCTATACATACATTTTTGCAAAATGATACATAGTTCATTGTACATATTGCAGCACTGACATTTAGTCACTTAGGCACTAATCATGATTAAAATTGCAGATTATCAGTTCATAAACACTTACAACTCACCCTATTCCTCACACAATGCTATCTTTCTTTTACTATAGCATATGACTTGTAAAGTGATACATTTAACATTTGCATCAATTAATCAACTACATTTTTTTACTTCTTCAAATGTAATCAAATTGTGCATATCTCAACTGATAGAGCACACCTCATTGATTTCTCCAAAGACATTTTTAAGAGAAACATCTGAGACAAAGCATTGCACTGAAGTGTGCATCAGCTGTTGGGATTGAACAATAGCCACCTCCTCCATCTCAGGGTTTTTTTTTTTATATGCTATTCCTAGCATTCTTCGGTAGTATGCTTCTTAATCTTGACCTGTTACATTGTTATTGTCAGTTCTTTTTGCAAGGTGGATCACATGTGCCTCTCCAAGCGAATTAAGTTTTGTGATAAAGAACAGCCCATAAAATTAAACCCACTTTCCAAAAGTCAGATCAATGTCTCTATTTATGCCTGCTTTTGACACAAGCATGACTGGTGATTGGAGTGGGGCTGCACGGTGGAGGTCTGATTCGAGCATGTCCTTACAGCTGACAACACGCTGGAGAAGCATAATGCTTAGTCTGTGAACATTGCAGTTTGGTACATTTAAAAGCTCTGATCTAAACCCTTCTGGCAATCTGCAATAAAAGCATCTGTGTAACACACATACACAAGGCCTTTGTGGTCTCCAAACATGTCTTCAAAGAGGGGAAGGTTTTATTAAAAAGCTGTTAGATTTAATATGATGAAAAGATCCAGGCAGCATGCAGAGATTTGTGCGCCAGGCTTTCAGAAATGTTAAACCGCCCCCACGTGAAGTCACATCATCCCCCAACCACACAGACAGGCGCGCACACACGGATTGATTAGCCGGGTCTGTTTGTGTTTGGGGGATGTTTGGCAAAGATGAGCTCTATGGTGGCTCCACTCATGAGGGTGAGAGAGGGCGAGTCTGACAGACCGGGGGGCGGGGAAGAGAAAAGGTTGAAAAAAAAGAGCACAGCTTTTTTTTAAATAATGAATTAAAGAAGCAGACGGTGGACTTGTTTTTTGGATTTCGGGTTGGGTTGTGATGATACTGTGGGGTTCTATATGTTTGTTCTCCCTTTCCCTCATACACACTTTCACTCTTTCTACGCTTTTCTCCTCTCTCTTTATCTTTCTCTCTCTCTCTCTCTCTCTCTCTCTCTCTCTCTCTCTCTCTCACTCTTTCATGTACACTTTCATTCACTATTTCTCTGTTCTCTCTTTCTTTTCTCTCTCTTACACACTTTCACTCTTACTTTTTCCATTATTTCTCCTCTCTGTCTTTCCTTCTTACATACACACTTTCTTTTTCTCTCCTCTCTCTCTCTCCTCTCTTTCTCTTCTGCCATTATATTGCCCCGGCACACACCTATGCTGCGTATTCACCTTCCACCAAGGCCAGAGATGTAACTAGAATGGCACAGCTGTAGCACTGCCCTTTTTGGCTCCCGTGTGCCAGTATGGGGCTCAGTTGCCGCAAACTGCAGGAGCACCGATCTGTTCACGCTAAGGGTAAGGATACACTTTCCTCACAGAGCTTGGTGAATCTTGGGGGCAAAGTGCGACTTATATAGTTGGTATAAAAGCGATCGATGTGCAAGACAGATTTACAGTTGTAAAAGTACAGTTTTGCATTTATTGGAGGATAGGAATGTATGGGCGTTTTGTTCTTGAACCTGCAAATCATCTATTGTGGATCCACCTGCTGCTTGCATGGACTAGAACATCTGGAGCGTCAAACGCATGAAACAGATCCAGGAAGCTGTGGCTTTGTGCGCCATGTATTTTTGGAACGGCCTGTAAGGAGTGGAACTGCTGCTGGTTAGGTTGTCTTGCATGAATGTTAGGGCCTGTAATTTTGCCTGTGCTATGCTGAAAGGTGGTCTCTTCAGTTCATCTGCTCTCTGATTTTAAACTGACACGTTTAACCCTTTCCGTGCTCAGCGTGATACTATTTTCAGATTATCATCAATTCCTGAATGATTATTTAAACTATATGGTTATTTCTCTTGGACTTCTGTTATTCAATATATGTTCCACAAATCTAACAGTAGGGATCTAAAACTCTGGTGAACTCAACTGTTATACAGCGTGCCCACAATATATTATTTGTACTGTTAAGTCACACCTAAAAATGTCTTTGCATTGTCTAAAAAATATCAAACCAAGTGGCAGTTATTTTAAAGAAATATAGCATGAACACACTTTCAAAAAGCAAAACTCTTTACAAAAGTTTTTTTCAGGATTCAAATTATTAATCTGTAGATATATTGTTTAGGGTTAAGAAAAAACACCTGTGGGAAATCTGCTAGGACAGCTGTGTGAACTTGAGGGGAACTGTCTTCAAAATTACCCTTGACTTTACTTAGTTAAAAGTATTTGGGTAAAATGGATTAGAATGTGTAGTTAGTTTTGACAAAAGTAATTTGTTCGTAAATGACAAAAGTCGTTTTCACACATTCAGCCTTTTCCTGAAAATTACCTGCAATTTTCAGTTTAGAGGTCATGTGTGAACAAGCCCCATTCTAAAATACCGGTCAATTTTTTACTGGCTATTTTTTCTGAGTGAAACGTCTGAACTGAAAAGATCAGTTTTGATGCTATGTGTATACAGAGTCATAAGATTACCGCTTTGTGCACGTTTGAGGTTAGGGCGCTTATGTAAGACAGAGATAATTCAGTTACTCTGAAGTCAAAAAATTTTATGAAATTGGACAGATAGTGAAATTATTCCATTTAGTCTGAGAATATAAAAATGTTTGATATATTAGAGCTGACGATAGAAGAACTCTTGTAGTCGATGATGCTCAATGACTCAACTCTGAAGTTACATGTTGAGCAGTCAATGAAAATCGACCACAACACTGAACCACGAAGAAATGGAGATTCTTCAAACAAACACTCCTAAGTGGAGAAAATATTTAACACCAATCACCTCAAACTCGCGTGACAATCTTTGTCTTTTCACCTAAGAAATGTGCTCGGTCCGTATCTTTTTTGACTCAGAACAGAGAAGTAGCAACATCAATGGCAGCGCTTCTGTAGATCAACATTTGTTTACATCTATCATGCATCTCTTAGAACAGGGGCTTTTCCATGACAGCTGGAATAATCTTTAGTCGTTTAGTGTGTGATGCCCAGTTTTTGTCTGTAGCCATTTACATAGTCAGTAAGTGTGTGATACCGAGTATATTTAGATATAAAATATTAAGTTTGTGTTTTAGAAGTGTAGAATTTGTCGACTGATAAAATAACTAACTACATCTCAGAATTTAGCAATATTTTGGTGCTGATATGTATTTGTATATTTTTATTTGTATTTTTATGGGTTAAATCACTAAAAGTCGTCGATCAGCTGATCATTGTTTGCAGACACATGTGGAGGTGCTTGAGGAACCACACCATTGCTGAATTTGCATTTTTATAGTCTGAACATTTCATGTTTTTTGATGATGACCTCTTCATAAAACAGAAAACATTAAAACCACACCATAAAATCACACAACAAAAAGATATACTGTAATAAAGCTCTTTTTATGCAACATAATTCTCTTCTTTAATACAGTGTCCATTAATTGTGGTATGTTAGAAAGAGAGCTGTGGACCATGCAACACAGGAAGACCTAATGGCTGTCAGATAATAGGGAAACATTGGGGGTCAGCTGATTTTATGAGGGAGTCATGGGGGTTATTCAGGCAAGAAAAGACTCACCACAGAACAGCTTCAATCTGCCGGCTCAGGGGGAAACCTCCAATAATCAGAACCAGAGATAGCAGCCTTACAGAAGCAGCTAAACCAATGAAACTGATTGCATATACAAATAGCATATGTTTGGAGAATGTTGGTTTGTAGCATGGTGTAACGGGTTCACAAGATGGGCAAGGAGGAGGCTGGAACTGGCTGAGCAATCAACGTAAACATTTAATGACACAAATGAACTTAAACTAAACATAAAGAGTGCTTTGCAGCGAAACCCACAGACACGCACACACAGCTCATGCATCTCCCTCTCTCTCACTCTCTCTCGAACTGGCGTCTCCGGCTCCCCTTTATCCATCTCCCGCTGATTGGCCAACTCAGTGCCAGGCACACCCTCAAGGCCCGGCCACGCCCTCCTCCTCATCACACATGAATTTTGAGTTTTGAAGTAATCAACAAATTCCTCTACATAAAAGAAAGCTAGCTGAAGTGCAATTATCGTTTAGCTACAATTTGCCAAGAACAAGATGAGACTGTTTTGTGGTCATAATTAACTTGATTGCAGATCAATTATGAATACTGACACAGAACTTTAGGTTCTTTAAATTAACTTTCATTATTAAGTCATAAATAACCATTAGATACTTTAATATGTAACAGATCTGTAGTTCATGTGTATTAACCATTATTATGCTCACTGTAAATGTAAATGTTTTGTGGGGTAACCTAAAAAATATTATTCATGTGATAACATCTATATTAACTATAAAACAAAACTGTTATTTAATCTGACTAAATCAATCTGACCAATTAGGTTACACCAACAAAAGTAATTTTTCGGGTTATCAAGTCAAGTCAAAATAGATCCTTGAGGTAACAATTGCAGGTTGCCACTTTTTTCAGTGTGGAATGCTTGATTCTAATAGGTCAGCCGCAGCAGTCTATGGTCAAATACTGAGCAAAATGTATATATTTCTGCTAAACTTAAATGACCAGTGTCCTTGGCAACCAATCTCAAACAGTGCTAGTTTCATGTCTCTTGGATCAGTCTACAGCCTTTTCTCATATAATACAATTATTTCAAATCAGTACTTACTGTCAATTTATTTATATGTTTGGTGAGATAATAAACAATCATAAAAAACTAAAATAAATGGAGTGGGATTTATTTGAAAAACCTAGAAACACTTTCCAATCAGAAATTGCTACTAAAGTAACAGACCATATTTTCAAGTAAAGGCTACAATAAATATAAAGAGTGCATAGTTTTTGGTACCGGAACCAAATGTTGTGAGTTTGTCAAAACCGTCAAAACAAACAAAAGAAAAAATTAAATTTATTTTTGTACATAATTTTTCAGTGAAAAAGGTTTTTAAAATCAATTGTTCCTTCCATTGTCTTAATGGGTCAATTTTGACCTAAAAGTATTTGAAATGTTTTCCAACTTTAGCCCCTAGCCCCATAATGTTATCTAGTTTCCCCTCCTGCTCATGCACATGTCTTCATAAATAGACTGTATTTTTAACAGTTTTGAACAGGTAATATGTAATAAATACGTTTACTAACATGGGTTTTTATTAAAGGGAACACTGGGGGGCAGTCTTTTATCACTGCCCCCCAGTGATAAAAGACCCATTGGATGTTATTTTCTCAGAAAACATTAAATGGCAGAAAGAACTGTTACAGCACCTTCATAAAATCCTGTAACACAGCAATAAATTGTTTGAAATGAGTGGGAAGGAATTGATGTACTGCAATGGACATGCAGAGTTTGCTTGTTTTGACTGCTGGAAAAGACAATAGAGATTAATTTGTGAAAATGACATGCACTAAAATTGTAACTCTTTTTTTTTCCTCATTATTATTGAAATCAACCTAAATTGAGACATCCTTTGCCAATTTTTGCAAAGTGATTTAATTTTTTTTCAATAATATTCAGAATGTAGCACTTTTCCCCCAATCATTTTATACTTTGGGACCACAAAAAAACAGATTTTGGTTCAACAAAATCAACAATAAAAATAATGATGAATTGTAAAGATAAAAAACAGTCATAAATACGATTTACTTATAAGCTAGAATATACATTAATTTATGTTTGAATTGAGTACAAATGTAGAATTAATGTAAAATCTCACACTTTCAAAAAGTTCACACTTAACTTATTCAATGTAGAAAGTACTTACTCTTTCTATCAGGAAGACTTGCAGACTTGAGTGAGATTTAAGATGACATTTATTTGATGAATATAAAACAGAAAAGTAATGTCTCTCTTTGGCGTAGGCCCCGTCTGGCGGTCCGAAGAAGTTGTACTCGGAACCGTCATAACCTGCCGGCGATAGGAGCCTACCCCCGTGCAGGACAGGGCTCAACTGGTGGTGGTTGGGTGGTGGAGGTTGCCATGTTAGCACACTGAAACAGCAATGTGATAGATTGTGAGCAGACTTACAAAGCTATGGCTTACATTTGATTGGCTGGGAATTACCCAGCTAATGGTGCGATGATGTACAGCTGCTAGTCTTCCCGCTAGAACTACACAGCGCTTACATTTCCTGCTATATTTACTACACCACAAAATATATTATCCCTTAGGTAGGACAATATATAACTTTCATAATTATTTGAAATAACACAACTAATGATCTATAAAGCATTACGTACTGTATAACTGAATAATTTATGTTAATGTAATTAATGTGTTATGAGTGACAGTTATTATTATTAAAGTGTTACTGAGCTTTATCTTGGTTTCAGATTTCTCAGTGCAAGTTCTTTAAAAGGTTTGGACTTTTACCTCTCAAGGCAAGAGTGTCTGTAAAGTGCTTAATCAGAAATAAAGGTCTTCATCTGAAAGCCTGTGTTGGATGTCCTCCCAGTCAGTGCTGGCCAAACCGCACAATGTGCCTCAGGCCTGCCCCTCTCTCTCTCTCTCTCTCTCTCTCTCTGATACTGTACATGATAGGAATGCATGCTACAGAGTACACCTGAAAGTTGCTGACTGAGCTCCTGTAGTGTGATTTCTTTGTGTTATTCAAAGTGTAAATAATTTGCAGTGATAGTTAGATATTGAATGCAAAACATGTTTCAGTTATTTAACAGACCCATGCATTTTAGTGTTTGAAAACAATGGTTCTAATTTTGTAAGTACTAGATTTATATACATGTATTTATCAATGTTAAAATACTTAATTTGTTTCCCAGCCTTCCCAAAAATAAGTGTTCAGTTTTAAATAAAATAAAAAGTGCTTATTTTAAATAGCACCCTACAGTAAAATCCTTTTGAATTTGCAGCCATTAAAAAGACATTACATTTTTATACAGTATACAAGATTACTAAATCTACTGTAAATGTTGACAGTTGTAGAATTATCTCATAAATTAATCTCATGAGATGAGATCAAAAAAGATCATTGTAAATTTGGTCTCCCTATAGCCCAAAAACTCTAAGAGAAAAAACTCCCAAGTATGTGTTTTATCTTCAACAATGCATAATGTATTAAAGGGTGGGCATCAAGGCGTGGCATTGTTTGGTTCTTCACACCAGTGGAATGTTAGACATACACATCAATGTTCAGTCCTTCCGATTTAAAAATTGTCCCTAGCCATGACCTTCCCATGGAAATATGCTGAGTGTCATAGTGAAATCATTGTCCATAGACTGAATATGCATGCTGGGAGAATGTTGATGTGAGAAGTTTAGCGCAGCTTTGGGCAGCAGATAAGGAAGGGCCAGGCCATCTAAAAACACTGGGAATTCAGTTGGAGGTATTAGAAAATATTGGAGGAATTATTTCAGACCATCACTTTGTGCCTTGAGAGTACAAGCTGGTGCCTCAAGAGATAGTCCCCAGAACATTTGCATCCCCGATTTGTCATTTAGTAGTGCTAGTTCAAACTACTGCATTGGAGCCAACAGTAAACAATGACACAGTTCTATTGGAAATCATGTAAATTAGTACAAATGTGAGTAAAGTTAATATAAAATAAAACATTGCTCATGATATTGCTTTCAGCAGGTATTCATCTGTTGTTCATGCTTTTTATTGACATTTCTCCTCCCTTCTTGTTCTGTTATAGTTCAATTATAGCAAATAATACTACTAATAATAATAATGGGAATTATGTAATCACCAGAACATGTCAAATCAAAACTACATTTTAGCTTCTTCAAAGTTGCCACCTTTGCCTTTGACAAATCGTGTGAATTCTCTCTACCAACTTTATGATGTAACATCCCAGAAAAGCTGGACACTTGTCAGTTGCTTTTCCTTCACTATCTGGTCCAACTTAAATTATTAAAACAAAAAATTACAAATTTTTGTTTCTTTACAATAATTAATATCATGTATATTTATATATAAAATCTATATATATATATATATATATATATAGATATATCTATATACATATATATATAAAGATTTCTTCAATATATATATATATATATATATATATATATATATATATATATATATATATATATATATATATATATGTGTGTAAATTGTATTTGTCTACAAACCTGATTTCAAGCATTTAAGCATATACTGAATCAAATTCAGTCAGATGTGTCCAAACTTTTCACTGGTTCTATAGAACATACAGCCTTTATCTTTTTAAATATAAATAGAGGTCATCCCAATGATTATTGTCTTTACAAATGATATAAATGCAATGGAGCTGCTCTGTCTGCTGAGGGCACAAGCACAGAGGAAGTACATCATCCACTTCAACATTCCTTGAATCACACAGACAGAGTCAGTTAGAACTGCAGGCTCCTCAGGGAGTGCTATGTGTGCCAGTAGCTACCTGACAATATCCAGTTTATTCTAGGCCCGGGGCTCCACAGCCAGACTCAGACAGATAATGGAACCATCCATCCACAAAAACTAGGCTGAACGCTTGCTGAATACATTCAAGGGGGTGGAGAGGGAGGGCTTGAGGAATGACATTAAAATAGTCATGGTTTTATAATATTAAAAATTTCATTTTGGTATACTGTGCTTTTTAAAACCAAACATAAGCACTGTCTTCATCTCTACAATTGTTTTTATTAGCCTACCAACACAGTGATCAAATATCAGAACACATTCCTGAGACTCCTCACAATGTCATGGCACATTTCCCTTTAGCTGTTGTCAGAGCCGAGGTTAAGAAGGAAATCATGCTTTTTCGTGTTAATAATGTTTCATGTCTGGTATGAAGAATCATGTCATAAACAGATGTCACTGCTCTGTTTATTTGAGATTCCCCATTACTTTACCACCATCTAGTGGTTTGATAGCAACAACATTCTAAGATAATGTTTTTTTTGTTTGTTTGTTTTGTATCATATATTATATATATATATATATATATATATATATATATATATATATATATATATATATATATATATATATATATATATATATATATATATATTCACAGAAATATGGCCCCTGTTCATGAATTAGGTTTTGTATTTGACTGCACTAAAAACTTAAGGGACAGACTGCCTCTCTTCCTTTTCCTCTTTATTTTATTATTACAGGTAGGCCTATGATATGTTGATGATACATTTTAATCTCACTATGTCACGAAATAAAACGCACACACATAACGGAGATAGTCACTCAATACAAAGGGTGGTTGAATACGAGCACTTAGAACTAAACACCTTTCAGTACACTGAACATCACTCACAAGACACAGAAAATGACATTGATCCTGTGAACAACTTCTTTGCTAACATCAACAATAACTGCCATTATTACACCGATGAACAGTTTAACAGTTCAATCAAGACCGAACAGCAATTATCCATTATCCACTTAAAACAGCAGAAGTCTGTATGCCAACTTTCACAGTATAAAACACTATCTAAAACAATTGAAACAGCACTTTAACATAATTGCAATAACAGAAACTTGGATAAATAGTGAAAAGGGATCAGATTTTGAAATTGAAGGATATGAAATGTCTTCTATTAACAGAGTAAATAAAAGCGGGGGTGGTGTGACACTGTATGTGGACAAGGATTTAAATTATAAGGTGGTGGAAAAAATGTCAATGGTGGTGGATAATTTGCTGGAATGTGTCACAATAGAAATATGTATGGAAAAAAAGAAAAATATTATTGTAAGTTGCATATACAGGTCACCAGGCTCGAATATTGACATATTTAAGGACTGGATAGAAGAGACATTTACAAAAACTAGCCAAAAAGTCATGTTCATCTGTGGGGACTTCAATATCGATTTATTAAACCCAAATAATCATAAAATGACTGAGGATTTTATCAACACCGTGTTTAGTCTAGGCCTCTATCCACAAATTACCAGACCAAGCAGAATAACTTCTCATTGTGCAACACTAATAGATAATATATTTACAAATAGTATACAAAACAATATAGTGAGTGGATTACTGATAAACGATATCAGTGACCACCTACCAATTTTTATAGTGTATGACAGTAACTACACTTTAAACAGACATGGGAATAAACCAATTTCCAAAAGGGTCAGAACAGAAGAAACAATGGAGGCATTTAAAGTTGATCTGCTAGTACAAGACTGGGAGTTTATTAATAATGAAAAAGATGTTGACAAAGCATATGAAGAATTCCTAACTATATTTAAATTATTATATTATAAAAATTGTCCAATTAAAATATATAGTAGGAAACAAAAACAAAATGATAGACCGTGGATTTCCAAGGGATTACAAAACGCCTGTAAAAAGAAAAATACACTTTATAGAGAATTCATAAAACACAGAACTATAGAGACTGAAAATAGATATAAGTAATATAAGAATAAGTTAACCAGTATTATGAGAACTTGTAAGAAAGAATATTACACAAAACTATTAGATAAGAATAAAAACAATATTAAAGGTATGTGGAACATTTTAAATCATATTATTAAAAATAATACTAGACAGGCTACTTATCCCCATTACTTTATTGATAATGATAAAAATATCAATAATATGGAGGATGTGGTTAATGATTTCAATAATTTTTTTGCAAACGTGGGACCAAACTTAGCTAAACATATCCCAGTTCCACAAACATTAGAAAGTAGATATAATAACTTAATAGAAAGAAATCCCAGTTCAATATTTCTGACAGCAGTTGATGAAAAAGAAATAATAGATATTATTAAAGGATGCAAAAACAAACCATCCACTGATCATGATGGAATAGACATAAAAATTATACAAAAAGTAATAGAGGGGATCGCTAAACCACTAACGACTATCTGCAATTTATCATTTCTAACCGGTCAATTTCAACAAAAATGAAAATAGCAAAAGTCATTCCTCTATACAAAACTGGAAATAAACACCACTTCACAAATTACAGGCCTGTCTCTCATCTGCCACAATTTTCAAAAATTTTAGAAAAACTATTTAACAACAGATTAGAGATATTCATCGATACAAATAAACTACTCACTGACAGCCAATATGGATTTAGAAAAAATAGTTCAACATCACTAGCACTAACGGAACTCATTGAAGAAATCACAAACTCCACAGACAAAAAGAAATATGCAGTTGGGGTATTCATTGATTTAAAAAAAGCATTTGATACAATAAATCATGAAATATTAATCAGGAAACTGGAACGAATTGGGATCAGGGGGGTAGTTCTAAACTGGGTAAGTAGTTATTTGAGAGACAGACAACAATTTGTGAAAATGGGAGATTATTCGTCTGAATGTCTGGGCATGACTTGTGGTGTCCCCCAGGGGTCAGTGTTGGGACCAAAGTTGTTTTTATTATACATCAATGATATTTGTAAAGTATCTGAAGTATTGAATTTTGTATTATTTGCTGATGATACAAATATATTTGGTTCAGGGGACAGCTTACAGCAACTCTTGGAATTAATCACTTCAGAATTCAAGAAAATAAAACAATGGTTTGACATAAATAGGTTATCAAATAAATTTGAGTAAAACTACATTCATGGTATTCGGAAATAGTAAGTCAAATCATCAAGTACAGATACAGATAGAGGGTGTTAAAATAGAAAGAGTACATGAAAATAAATTCCTTGGAGTGATCATAGATGAGAAGATTTGCTGGAAGCCTCACATAAACCAAACTGTCCAAAACTACTGCAGTCCTAGCAAGAGCTAAGCACATATTGGAGCTTAAATCACTTCACATTTTGTACTGTTCATTATTGTTACCTTATTTGAATTATTGTGTAGAGGTTTGGGGAAGCACTTATCTACATTCACTACAGCCACTAGTTATAATGCAAAAAAGAGTCATGAGAATCTTTCACAACGTTGGATTTCGTGATCACACAAATTTATTATTTTTGCTGTCTAAATTGTTAAAAATTCAAGATCTAATAGAATACCAAATTGCAGTATTCATGTTCAAAGCAAGAAATAGCTTATTGCCTGGGAATATATAAAAGATGTTTTCTGAGAGGGAGGGAGAGTACAATTTAAGAGGAAGGGGAAATTGTAAGAATAATAGATTTAGAACAACAAGGAAAAGATTATGTTTATCAATTTGCGGGGTTAAATTGTGGAATAAACTAAATGACAAACTAAAGCAATGCGCAAACATATTCCTATTTAAAAAAATTTATAGAGGAATTATTTTCAAGAGGTATCAAGAAGCACTGTAGTGAAAGTAGGAGTGCTCCATTGTCCATTGTTTATGTTGTTTTTCTTTGTTTGTTTGCTTTGTTATTTTTGGTTGTATTTTTTTTTTCCTTTTTTTGTTGCTTGAATAAGTACAAAATTGAGGTTAGAGAAATAAATACTTGTCAGTGGTCACAATGATGTATATGTGGGTATGCATGTGTATGGATGTGTGTATGTGGATGTTTATATATGCATATGTATGTGTATATGTGTATGTGTGTGTATATATATATATATATATATATATATATATATATATATATATGTGTGTATGGATGTATAGAACAATATGATAATAATAATATAAAAATTGTAAATTGAATGACTGTAAGAATTAAGGGGTAGGAGTATATAAGTTTTACTTCTTCCTACTCCTTTTCGCACATGAAATAGAAGTATGTCAACAGGAAAGAAGTATATATATTTTTTGCTGCTCATTTGTTTTGTTTTTTTCTCTTATGTTTTTAAACATTGTTTTATATTTTTATATACTTTCTTTTCCATGTTCGAAATAAAGATTTCAAATCAAATCAAATCAAATTATTATAAAAAAAAATTATGATGAAACATGCAGAAATGTACTCGAGTCAATGGAGCTTGTGGAAAGTCAATAAAACTGTCTAAATGTTGTGTTTTCATGTACACCATCAATCAGTCTAGATGCCTCATATCTGAGCCAGAATTATTAATGAATGAAATGATTTTCTCTCTCTCTCTCTTTCTCTCTCTCACTCTCTCTCTCTCTCTCTCGCTCTCTCTCTCTCTCCCCCACTCCATAGGCACTACAGGAGAGAAGGACAGATCAGCCCTGAGCCATGAGGCTTTCTTGCTTATGGCAAACTCCCAGAATGACATGGAGGATTGGGTCAAAGCCATCAGACGTGTCATCTGGGCTCCTTTTGGAGGAGGTAACCTTTACCTGATTCACACACTCAAATAAGGCCAATCAATAAGCATTAGCTTATGGGGTGATATCCTGATTGCTTCTACAAAAAGATAGACCATTTAGTTGTTTTCATAACAATTAAACAATTACAACTCTCCTTGTTTGGATTTGCTTGATCTATATATGGCACACAGAGCTTTGATCATATGCTGTGTGGCTGATAGAAATGCCTTTGCACACTACATGCACACTAAAATAATAACAGCACTTGCAGTGTCCAGATGAAGAAGTGTCTGCATCTTTAGGCATTGTGTTACAGTCTTTAATTAAATGTATTATTCATTATTATTTCGGGGTGAGTTAAATATCATTTTAGTGATATTACATATTCATCACAGGCAGTCTATATTATTTATCCCAGCCAGAATGATGTGTAGGGCATAGCACTGAGAACAGCAACATGACCTCACAAGAGCAGCGAGCAGCCAATGCACTTGTAGATCTGCTCAATATTTTAATAGATTATAAGTAAATTAGTACAGCTGATATATTTGAGTGAATCTCACAAAACCTTTCAAGAACATGTCCAAGATAGAGAAAAATAAAAATTAATTTGATTATGCATAAAGAAAATGTGCTGTATTACTATAAATATTATTGTAATGATTGTAAATAAATGTTTAATTCACTACGAATAAACACAAATTTTTGCATTACAGTAATGAGGTTTGGGACAAAAGGTGCTTAATTGTCATGAACATAATGCCATAATATATATATATATATATATATATATATATATATATATATATATATATATATATATATATATATATACTGTATATGGGAGCACTTTATTTTACAATGTTCTTGGTACACATTACATGTATTGACCATAGCAATAACAGTAAATTATGCATAATTACATGCAAATAACCCTAATCCTAACCCTAAAACTATAGTAAGTACATGTTGTTAATTAATATCACTCAGTACTTACTTGTGTAATTACACTGTAACAAGTACGCTGTAAAATACCTTTTCATGTGACAACACTGAAGAAATGACACTTTGCTGCAATGTAATGTAGTGAGTGTACAGCTTGTATAACAGTGTAACTTTGCGGTCCCCTCAAAATAACTCAATACACAGCCATTAATGTCTAAACCGCTGGCAACAAAAGTGAGTACACCCCTAAGTGAAAATGTCCCAACTATCCATGTGTGCTCACTGGATATCGTAATGTGCAAAGCAGAACCAGTACATTGCAAGGTAGTTGTCTGCATGACCAAACAACACAGTCCAGAAAAATTAGGAGATTTAGACATTTACTGAATGCTGTGGACTTTGTTTTTTTCGACAGTGTAAAATGTTGTGTTAGACTTATATGTGTTCTGAATATAATATTTGGCCACTGTATATAACGGTGCTTTCATTTACTTCTGATTTTTTTTCTTTTTCTTTTTTTTATTAGTTATATTTGGGCAACACCTAGAAGACACAGTACAATATGAGAAGAAGTTTGGGCCCCGGCTGGCTCCTCTGCTGGTGGAGCAGTGTGTGGATTTCATTCGGGAACAAGGTCTGAAAGAGGAGGGTCTCTTTAGGATGCCAGGACAGGCCAACCTTGTCAAGGAACTCCAAGATGCTTTTGACTGTGGGGACAAACCTCTGTTTGACAGGTAAAAGAAGAGCAAAATTTCATCAGCTTTCATTGTAAAGTCACAGAACATTGCTTTTCAGAATCATAAATATTCAGTGTTTTTTAATGTTATAATTTGCATTGAAATATAAACTGTTTATTAAACATCACTAAGAAGGCACAAAAAGGATGATTTTTCCCTGCTGAAAAAACTGTTTAGAGCAGCATGAGTTTCAATATTGGTCAAGACTGGTATATAGGCCTACTGGTTTATCCTGGTTAGTACTTGGTTTGGTGCTGGTAGACCAGCTTTACCATGCTTAATCAGCTTAAACAGTCAGTATGGTCATTATGATTAAGCTTGTTGACAAAAGGAAGTCTTGCTGGTGGGGATACCAGCATCCAAAACACAACATAGGCCTGACACAAGCAGTGCTGGTCTTTTAGGTAGAGTCTCCACTCATACTAGTCTATGTCCTGTTGTTTGGTCATGAAAATTCAACTAATGTATTTGTGAATCATCCTGACCTGTGTATGATCTCTTGCAGTAACACAGATGTTCACACAGTGGCGTCCCTCCTGAAGCTTTACCTCAGGGAGTTACCTGAGCCTGTAATCCCCTTCAGCAAATATGAGGACTTTCTAACCTGTGCACAGCTTCTGCTAAAAGATGAAGAAGTGGTGAGTCTGCTTATTTATCTGTGTTTTAGTAAGAGTTTGTGGAAGTTTCCCTGACACAGTTTCACAAGAACAGTTTGATTAAACTATGATTGTTTCAGGGGCCTGGGTAGCTCAGCGAGTATTGACGCTGACTACCACCCCTGGAGTCACAAGTTCGAATCCAGAGTGTGCTGAGTGACTCCAGCCAGGTTTCCTAAGTAACCAAATTGGTTGCTAGGGAGGGTAGAGTCACATGGGGTAACCTCCTCGTGGTCACGATTAGTGGTTCTTGCTCTCAATGGGGTGCGTGTCAAGTTGTGCGTGGATAGCGGAGAGTAGCATGAGCCTCCACATGCTGGGAGTCTCCGCGGTGTCATGCACAATGAGCCACATGATAAGATGCGCAGACTATAATATATATATATATATATATATAGGATATATAAATATATATATATATATATACATACTCACCTAAAGGATTATTAGGAACACCTGTTCAATCTCTCATTAATGCAATTATCTAATCAACCAATCACATGGCAGTTGCTTCAATGCATTTAGGGGTGTGGTCCTGGTCAAGACAATCTCCTGAACTCCAAACTGAATGTCAGAATGGGAAAGAAAGGTGATTTAAGCAATTTTGAGCGTGGCATGGTTGTTGGTGCCAGACGGGCCGGTCTGAGTATTTCACAATCTGCTCAGTTACTGGGATTTTCACGCACAACCATTTCTAGGGTTTACAAAGAATGGTGTGAAAAGGGAAAAACACCCAGTATGCGGCAGTCCTGTGGGCGAAAATGCCTTGTTGATGCTAGAGGTCAGAGGAGAATGGGCCGACTGATTCAAGTTGAGAGCAACTTTGCCTGAAATAACCACTCGTTACAACCGAGGTATGCAGCAAAGCATTTGTGAAGCCACAACACGCACAACCTTGAGGCGGATGGGCTACAACAGCAGAAGACCCCACCGGGTACTACTCATCTCCAATACAAATAGGAAAAAGAGGCTACAATTTGCAAGAGCTCACCAAAATTGGACAGTTGAAGACTGGAAAAATGTTGCCTGATCTGATGAGTCTCGATTTCTGTTGAGACATTCAGATGGTAGAGTCAGAATTTGGCATAAACAGAATGAGGACATGGATCCATCATGCCTTGTTACCACTGTGCAGGCTGGTGGTGGTGGTGTAATGGTGTGGGGGATGTTTTCTTGACACACTTTAGGCCCCTTAGTGCCAATTGGGCATCGTTTAAATGCCACGGCCTACCTGAGCATTGTTTCTGACCATGTCCATCCCTTTATGGCCACCATGTACCCATCTTCTGATGGCTACTTCCAGCAGGATAATGCACCATGTCACAAAGCTCGAATCATTTCAAATTGGTTTCTTGAACATGACAATGAGTTCACTGTACTAAAATGGCCCCCACAGTCACCAGATCTCAACCCAATAGAGCATCTTTGGGATGTGGTGGAACGGGAGCTTCGTGCCCTGGATGTGCATCCCACAAATCTCCATCAACTGCAAGATGCTATCCTATCAATATGGGCCAACATTTCTAAAGAATGCTTTCAGCACCTTGTTGAATCAATGCCATGTAGAATTAAGGCAGTTCTGAAGACGAAAGGTGGTCAAACACAGTATTAGTATGGTGTTCCTAATAATCCTTTAGGTGAGTGTATATATATATATATATATATATATATATATATACAGTGCATCCAGAAATTATTCACAGCGCTTTACTATTTCCACATTTTGTTATGTTACAGCCTTATTCCAAAATGGATTAAATTAATTATTTTCCTCAAAATTCTACAAACAATACAGAATGACAATGTGAAAGAAAATTGTTTGAAATCTTTGCAAATGTATTAAAAATAAAAAATGAAAACATCACATGTACATAATTATTCACAGCCTTTGCTCAATACTTTGTTGAAGCACCTTTGGCACCAATTACAGCCTGAAGTCTTTTTGTGTATGATGATACAAGCTTGGTGCACCTACTTTTGGGCAGTTTCTCCCATTCTTCTTTGCAGGACCTCTCAGGCTCCATCAGGTTGAATGGGGAGCGTTGGTGCACAGCCATTTTCAGATCTCTCCAGAGATGTTCAATCGGGTTCAAGTCTGGGCTCTGGCTGGGCCACTCAAGGACATTCATAGTGCTGTCCATAGCCACTCCTTTGTTATCTTGGCTGTGTGCTTGGGGTCGTTGTCCTGTTGGAATATTAACCTTCAGCCCCAGTCTAAGGTCCAGAGCACTCTGGAGCAGGTTTTCATCAAGGATGTCTCTGTACATTGCTGCATATCCCTCAATCATGACTTGTCTCCCAGTTCCTGCTGCTTAAAAACCTCCCCACAGCATGATACTGCCACCACCATGCTTCACTGTAGGGATGGTATTGACCAGGTGATGAGCGGTGCCTGGTTTCTTCCAGACATGATGCTTGCCATTCAGGCCAAAGAGTTCAATATTTGTTTCATCAGACTAGAGAATTTTGTTTCTCATGGTCTGGGAGTCCTTTAGGTGCCTTTTGGCAAACTCCAGGCGGGCTGTCATGTGCCTTTTACTGAGGATTGGCTTCCATCTAGCCACTCTACCATACAGGCCTGAATGGTGGAGTGCTGCAGAGATGGTTGTTTTTTCTGGAAGGTTTTCCTCTCTCCACAGAGAAATGCTGGAGCTGTCGGAGTGACCATCGGGTTCTTGGTAACCTCCCTGACTAAGGCTCTTCTCCCCCGATCGCTCAGTTTGGCCGGGTGGCCAGCTCTAGGAAGCGTACTGGTGGTTCCAAACTTCTTCCATTTACGGATGATGGAGGCCTCTGTGCTCATTGGGACCTTCAATGCTGCAGACATTATTCTGTAACCTTCCCCAGATCTTTGCCTTGATACAATCCTGTCTCGGAGGTCTACAGACAATTCCTTGGACTTCAAGGCTTGGTTTGTGCTCTGACATGCAGTTAACTGTAGGACCTTGTATAGACAGGTGTGTGCCTTTCCAAATCATGTCCAATCAACTGAATTTACCACAGGTAGACTCCAATCAAGTTGTAGAAACATCTCAAGGATGATCAGTGGAAACAGGATGCACCTGAGCTCAATTTTCAGTGTCATGGCAAAGGCTGTGAATACTTATGTACATGTGATTTATTTTTAATTTTTAATACATTTGCAAAGATTTCAAACAAACTTCTTTCACGTTGTCATTATGGGGTATTGTTTGTAGAATTTTTAGGAAAATAATTAATTTAATCAATTTTGGAATAAGGCTGTAACATAGCAAAATTTGGAATAAGTGAAGCGCTGTGAATACTTTCCAGATTCACCATATATTATTGTTTCATAAAAAAGATTGCTTCACTAATTTTCACCTAAAAGTTTGTTTTCTGTATTTCTTATGTGTCATGTTTCAATATGTGTCTTCTAAAGGGACTCCCTGAGCTTGTGAAGCAGGTGAACACTCTTCCTCAGGCTAATTATAATTTGTTAAAGTACATTTGCAAGTAAGTGACTTAATAGCTTCCCAATCAGCTTTCTTGGTGATGTTTACAATTAATTTACTGTGATTGAATAATAAATGATTGTCTGATTTATTCACTGCATGTTTTCATTTAGATTCTTGGATGAGGTGCAGTCACATTCAAATGAGAACAAGATGAGTGTTCAGAATCTTGCAACAGTTTTTGGACCAAATATCCTTCGGCCTAAAGTGGAGGACCCGGTTTCAATGATGGAAGGCAAGAACATTCTTGATGTCACAAGGGTGGACATTGCAATAGTTAAAGAGCCTGATATCTGATATTAGACATTTAACATTTAAAAAGTACAAAAAATCATACAGCATAACAGTGTTTCAATGGCCTAAAAATGGATAGTAGAGAAATTTGAAGGTATTTTTATGCAAACTAATCTGTCACTAAAGCCAAATTAGGCATATCCCAAGATTGTATCTCTGCAGAAAAATTGGCAAATTTCATTCAGTGGGTAGTGTCAAACCGGGATGGGCGATTCCCTACTTTCATTGCATAGTTGAAAAATGCCCATCCTGGTTTGAAAACGGCCACAAATTGGGAAACGCCCATTGTTGTTCCACAGAGGCCTATACTTTGATATCCCAGCATGATCAGGTTGTGAGTTGAGCCTTGAAAGCCATGAACTAAACCATCCAAATTCAAGAGATACAATAGAATACAATAGGAATGAATCATATCATGCCAACATTAAAGAAGATGTAAAACCACTGATCTATATATATATATATATATATATATATATATATATATATATATATATATATATATATATATATATCAGTGTCTAAAATTTAAAAGTACATTTTCCTAATTAACCTTTCATTATTTTGCAAAAATTGTTGGACCCAGTTAATTGCAATATTTTTGCAATTCCATATTTGATTTTAAGAACATTTTGTTTACTTATGTGTGATAACAATTTTGGTAATGTGTTGGGTCGCCATTTGATGTTTAGTTTAAAAGTTCAGAACCTCTTCTCGTCTCTTGTCAGGAACCTCTCAGGTCCAGCACCTGATGACAGTGTTGATCAGTGAACATGAGCTGCTATATGTTGGGACAGAGGGAGATGTTTCGTCTGAGCAGACAGAAAGCTGTCCTCGGGCCATGGTGGAGTGGATCTCTGAGGAGGAGCCTCTGAACTGCCCATCACCAAGTAAGACTTCCCAAATGGTAGAGAGTGTTTCTGGTAGTGCCACATCTTTGGAAATCAATGCAGGTGCCCCAACCACTGCCAAAGTGATAACTCAGGGAAAATCTGGGGTGAGCCCCAGCAAGCAGGCAAAATCTCTTCCCTCCTGGAAGTACTCCTTCAAGAGTGGAGGGGTACGTGCTCAACCCGCAAAAATTGGGGGCTCATCTGTGGACGTATCCAGCCTGCCCAGCACTGGAAACTGGTTAATGAATGGGCTTTCATCTCTGCGTGTTCATCGTCGTACGTCTTCAGGAGAACGGATGGGCAAGGATTCAGCTCTGTCACACCGTTTGTCCACTTATGACAACGTGACCTCTTCTAGTCTCAGCGTGCCCAGTGCCGCAAGTACGCCCTGGTCCACGTCCTCCTGCGAGATCTTAGTGGCAGACTCGGTGGGCAGTGACCCCTCTGGATTGAACTCTTTGAAGGCTGGGTGGTCAGTTGGAGGATCTGTTCAAGGGCAGGGGGAGGACAGGAGTTCAGAGGTCACAGACAGCAGTGATGCACTTGGAATGTGTGTGAGCAGTGCAGGTTGCAGTGAGAATGGGAATTTAGAAGATCTGGCGACCATCACAGGAGGTAATGAAAATAGCACGACGGCACTTGATAGCCTGGTAACAGAGCTGAAAGACGAGTTGAAGAAGCAGAAGATCAACTATGAATCACGAATACGAAAGTAAGTTTAATTAATAAAATAGGGGAGACCGGGACTAGTTGTCACACTAGGAACATTTGGAGTCAAAAGTCCAATCGCACAAATGTCTTTTCTAGTTCATAACCCTCTTATATTACAACAAAGTACATTTACATCCTATTCTTGTTGTATCTCTTGGGTAAACAAGCAAACATAATCAAACCCCACTGACAGACATTAAGGCAAGGGTCAACTATGTTATAAAGGCAGACTTTTACCGAAGGTTTCAATGTGTTCTTAGATCAAAGGTATTTTTTTATGGACGTCAAGTCATTTTTATCGGTGCTAGTTCTCACATGTGTCATACATTTTAACTATATATATTAATTACAATATTTTTTGGCCCAATTTTTTTTTTCTAATTTTGTTTGTAATCTTTTCCATTTTTATTGTTTAATGAATACAACTCTTTTTTACTTTATGAATTTTGCTGCAAAGCCTATAATAGGCTTATTAATCTAAGCATTTATTTAAAGAGAGGTGTAGACTGCACACTGTCATTAATGCAAAAAGGGAACACTAAAAAAAGAGGGAATATTGAGAAGTATTTCCTTAAACTTTTTAAACTAAAAATACATTTGTAAAAACAAACAAATATTTTAAATTAGAAAAATAAAAACTAGAAGCATTTTCACGCAGACTTGTAATAATAACTTGCATTTCCTGCTATCTATATCTATGGGCAGTGGTGGCTCAGCGGTTAAGGCTCTGGGTTACTAACCAGAAGGTCAAGCCCCAACACCACCAAGACACTTTGAGCAAGGCTCTTGACCCTATCTGCTCCAGGGGCGCTGTATCATGGCTGACCCTGCACTCTGACAAAATATGCATATGTATATATGCAAAATATTTATGTATAATGTGTGACAATAGATCAATTATTATTTCTGTGTATTTATGTAATACATATGATTCATAATATATATATATATATTTCATTCTGTTAAGGCTTGAGGAATCATGCATAGCTCTGCGCTACCAGATGGAGAGACTAGAGGAGGAGTTAGACCAGGAGAAGAAAAAGCATCGCATGTTGGAAATTAAACTTCGCAACTCTCAGCGGGCCCGTGAGGACGCAGAGAACCGGAACCGTTTACTTCAACATGAGATGGAGGAGTTCTTCTCCACTCTGGGAGATCTAACCTTGGGAACACGGACACGCAAAATTTGACTATCCCTTTGATGGTTCAGTACTCATTTAACACTGAGAGACTGTGTTGTAGATTGAATTGTGGAATCTCACTGCTCATGCATCATGAGTATTCAGAGGTAATTTCATGCTGTTTTGTTACAGCTGTTATCATGTGTAGCAGTTCTACTTTTCCCTTTTATCTTCAATCATAAGTTTTAGGGTATGGTTCAATTACTAGCAGTCATTACTTTAATAACATGCACAGTAAATACCAAAGCATTACCTTCCTGATCAGACTGTTTGCAATATTTGCCCTTCAAAAAGGCAGGCCATTACAACAGCAATGGATTTTAATGCATGTTATGAAAGAAATCCTGTTTTATTGTCTCTTAAAGTTCTCCCAATTCCATTTGTAATTAACAAGTCTATACCATTTAATACCAGTCACCATTTATAGTCAAGCTGCATCCTATCACACTGTGCCTGACACTACCAAACACAATAGTATGTCATCGATGGCTCAATCAGACTACAAAGACAAATGTTATCAGCAAATCCCTTCATTGTAAGTAAAAATGCACTATATAATTTTTTTTTATTTTTTATTATTAGACGAGGTAACATTGTAGCCATAATATGTCAAAAAATAAATAAATAAATTGACTATTAGAAAAAGGACCAGATAATTTCAGTTGCAAGATTGTCAAGGCTAGTATTTATTTAAGCTTATTAATGTAAACCTAGAATTATTCCTCGGGTTTTTTTTTTCAAAATACACTCAATGAACGAGTGTATTTATACAAAAGATGACAGAACTAAGGCTGATATATACTTGAATGTGTTCGTATAAAGTAAGACCTTTTGTTTTCTTGTTAAGTGGTAATTTTTTACTGTTTATTAATTTCTGTTTGCAGAAAGTGCCAAAGTAGAGGCCCTCAGAAAATGGGTATTGATATGATTTCATTTTAAATCAATACTCACTAGCGTTAATTAAATACATTTACCATTGCCATCAAAATTGTGCAATGTTGTGACTTCATGATGTACTAAGAAAACCATAAACAACTTGTAATGAGTGACCTAACAACTAAATCATACTGACTAATAACACATTGCAGTGAAAACTGAGTTCTGTATAAAGTTTTCAAAAACACTTTCAAGGGCTTAAAAAATGCATCTTATGTGATATAATGTATAAAGCAAAAATGTCCACTGTCAAATCAAATACTGTATATGTGAATAACTTTTTGGAAATAGGGAACAATGTTATGACAAATTATGACAGACACTAAGCAAACCAATTTTCTGACAGTTTATTTCTATTTTTCCAGTTGTAATGATGTTAACACAGTTGAATTTACGTGCACTCTAAAGAGGTGGTAATCTGTAAACCCTACAAAACAACTGCATCAGTTTGTGAAATGTAATAAACTCGGCTCCATGATCATATAGTTCTTGTAAATTTTTTGGACTTAATATTAAATGTAAAGCAGGCCATGCAAGATACTGTACTGCCCGCTGTTGAAACTGTGGACGAGATGCCTTTCTCTCATTTCATCAATTTCTTTCTTTTTCTGGAAAAAGCAAAACATGGACTGAATCCTTCCAAATCCTTTCAATTAGATGTCAAGTGTGAAATAAGGTGATTAATTTTTCAGCTTTGAGTACATAAGCTGAAGAACACACACACATAACAGCATAGACGTAACAAGAACGCTCACTCGTTGAATGCACATATACATCCAGAACATTCTAACAAATTCACTTATAAACTCTATAGACACTTAAATATTTCTAACACATCACATGACACGCATATCTTAATAAAATAAATAAATGTTACAGTAATACTTCTAAAAGGTGAGCTGTATGGCATCAGTGTGAGGTAGTTCAGACTCAATTCTCAAATGGATCGGCTGTTCCATGCCTAAAATGAACCACATGAGAAGCTTGTTCTTGTTCAGTTACAGTAGCTCAGTCCTCCCAGGTATGTATGTATAGTAGGGCTAAATATCATTGCCACTGTTAAGAGCACTTCCACAAAACATACAAAAAACAACACAATATACAATAATGGCAAAAAATAAAAAATCTTACCCTGCGTTTAGGTAAATAAAACCAATGGGCCAAACCCATTCAGATTCAACAATATTCAGATTCCCACGTAATACTTCAGGTCTATTCAACAGTCTAGCTCGCATTAAAAAAACAAATGTATATTAATCTTTCATCCAATATTGCATAGAGCTCCAAAGTAGTCAAAATCACAAGTTACAACGCACACACGTACTATAACTCAATCCTCAATACAGTAGCTCATGTTCATTTACGTTACGTTCCATAAAGACTTCATTCTGGGGGAGGAGAAACACAAAAAAAGTCAAACTATGTGGGAATAAATTATAAATTAATTTCACTGTTGTACAAAAATAAATTATTAAGTAGCTTAATGACACTAATAGAATATGCTAGAAATGTACCAATGCAGACACTTTTGTCTGTGTTCCATCACTTGGTGTAAAAAAAATAAATAATACAAATTTGATCCACCAGCTTCAAGAATCGATGATCCAAAATTCACAAAACTAACTTGCTCATATTACAAATTGGACTGAATATAAAAGAGAAAGACATTGCTCAATGTTTGTTCCATTAGATATTTTGTATGGGTAAAACACAAATAAAAAATAAAGGTGCTGAAATCCAAGATAATCTAGAACAGGGGTGTCAAACTCAGTTCCTGGAGGGCTGCAGCCCTGCAGGGTATTGTTCCAGCCCTGCTCCAAAATGCCTCCCTGTAATCTTCAAACACTCCTGAAGACCTTGATTAGCTGCTTCAGGTGGGTTAAATTAGACTTAGAGCTAAACACTGCTGGTCTGGCCCTCCAGGAACCAATTTTGACACCCCTGATCTAGAACAATTCAACCAAGGTACGTCAGAATCATACACACAAGAACGTCACATTTCACAGTCAACTAAGAAATTAACAAAATCGGCAAAAATATTCATGAAAAAAAGAAATACAGACTGACAAAATAAATAAATTATACATATAAAAATATTTTTGATGTCATGAGCGATAGTATTGAAATGAAAGTGTGCAAAATGTAAATAAAATGTGTTGCTCACAAATATGGAAAACATGACCAGGAAAAAACTTTGGCAAGTTATGCAACAATGTACTTAAATACAGTTGTGGCCAAAAATATTGGCACCCTTGGTAAATATGAGCAAAGAAAAATCTGTATAGTTTTTCCTCTTGATCTTTCATAAAATCACAAAAATCTAACATTTAATTGAAATAAAACAATTGAAAGAGAGGAAATATATCATTATTAAATAAATATGTTTTCTCCAAAACACAATGGCCACAATTATATGCACTCCTAGAAATTCTAAGTATATTCCCATTCATATTTTAAATTTTTTAGTGCACCTGGGTGACTAGGAACATGAAATTGTTCAGCCATGACTTCCTGTTTTACAGGGGTATATGAATTAATGAATGAATGAATGATCGTTAAATTGATATAGTGCTTTTGTTGCTGACACTACACTCAAAGCACTTTACAAAGTGAACAGGGGACTCTCCTCAAACACTTCCGGTGTGCAACATCAACCTGGATGATGCGACAGCAGCCATAGTGCGCCAGTATGCTCACCAAAGACCAGTTGTTGGTGGAGAGGAGAGAGTAGAATTATTGAGCCGATTATTGGGAGTTCATGATTGATAAGGGCCAATGGGGGGAATTTGGCCAGGACACCAGGGTTTTTAATGACCACAGAGAGTCAGGACCTCTGTTTAACGTCTTTTCCGAAGGACAGTGCCTTTTTATGTATAGTGTCTCCGTCACTATACAAAAGGTTGTTGAGCTTTACAAAATGGGAAGTGGCTATAAGAAAATAGACAAAGTATTGAAAATGCCTAATTCCATCATCAGGGGAGAGTGGAATTAGAGATGAATTACCCAATGCCAACGGTTAAATTTGGTGCAGGATCATTAATGTTGTGGGGCTGTTTTTCTGCCAGAGGTACTGGACATCTTGTTCGGATACATGGCATCCTGGACTCCATCAAATACCAACAGATACATTTTTTTAAAGCTGGCTGCCTTTGCCAGAAAGCTTACAATGAGCCCTGGTTGGATCTTCCAGCAGGACAATTATCCAAAACAAACATCACAATCAACACAAAAATGGTTCCCTGACCACAAAATCAAGGTTCTGTCATGGCCATCCCAGTCCCCTGACCTGAACCCCATAGAACATTTGTGGGGTGAACTGAAAGGAGAGTCCACCAACCTCTGAATTTGAAGGCTCTGTAGAGATTCTGTATGGAGGAATGGTCTCAGATCCCTTGCCATGTGTTCTCCAACCTCATTAGGCATTATAAGAGAAGACGCAGTTTTCTTGGCAAAGGGAGGTTGCAAAAAGTATTGAATAAAAGGGTGCCAATAATTATGGCCAATGGGTTTTGGAGAAAAATATTTATTTAATAATGTATTGATGGAATGTAATAATGTAATGAAATATATTACAAAATATATTTCCCCTGTTTCAATGGTCTTACTTAGATTCACAAAGATTTTTGTGAATATTTTGAATGAAAGATCAGGATAAGCAATGCAGATTTTTTTTTTCACAGCCTTCTTTGCTCAAATTCATCAAGAGTGCTAGTATTTATGGCCACTACTGTAACTCTACTATGCTGATATCAATTTGTGCAACAGGGTTATGTCCATTTGAAAATACTATAATAGTCTTCTAATAGTTTCTAAGGATTTCCATGTCCTGATATGACCAGGGAAAAAAAAAACACTCAAAAATGGAAAATAAATTAATTTGAGAAAATATATTCACAATTCGATCTTTACAGATTACCTTCCGAAATCACTTTACGACAACATGACAAAATACTCTAGTGGTAGCTTATAAAAAGAAGAGATTTGTTAAGAAGCTTCGAATATCTCACTATCACTGGTTAAGCCTGTTAGGGCTTTGCATTGAAAATGTCGCTAAAAAGATTAAACTGTGTAATAATTTACAGCATCTAGAGCAGAACTAAAAAAAAGCCCTACTCGACCCGAAATAAAGAATTAGACTGGCCTAAATCTGATACCATGCCACACAGAGAGAAACTTCAGAGGAAGGTGATAGTCATCTGCAGCAGCTCAGCGGTCCCGCAGAGGCCTCCAAGCTGCTGTCTGTGTCTGAGGCCACAGTGGGCTCTGTGGACATGGAGGAAACGTCATTGATAGAGGAGGATGAGGAGGGCTGGGATGAACCATTGATCACTGCAGCACCTGTGCTATGTGAAACACAACAGTCAGTCAGATTACCTGCACATTATATGCAAATAGAAGGATACAGAAACGTAATGAAAACTCTAATGCAGTCAAGAATGATCGACTTAAATCACAACAATTTACTAGTGAATAAAAAAATTACATAAACAAATTGATCTTTTCTCTTTAAGAGAAACTTACTAACCCAGAGGTGATGGCTGACCTCGGATCACACCGTTCTTCATCCGCTCCTCCCAGTCCAGCACTTCTTTATAAATCAAATCTGACGAGGAAATTCAAAACAGTTACAAAATAATTAAAAAGAGAAACACATAAGAGAGACAGAGAGAGAGAAACTATTAAAGTAGCTGGGGAAGGATAGTATCACCAAACGGAATTGCAAAAATTAACATAGTTTTCAAACAGATTTACAAATACACCCACTGTTGCCTTTGAACAAACAGATAGTCCCGTCCCATACTCAAGCCATTGGTTGAGCCTAAGTTGTTGTGTCGGGCATGCCATGCTGCTTAAATCAATCAATGTTTGAAAGTGCCACAGAGGCACAGTGTATACACTTTTCGGGGGGAAATCAATGTACAAATTATTTATTTACAGTTGTAAGATGGGACAGGAAAAAATGCTTTAGCAAAACAAAATGATGCCCTCTAAGACTGATTTAAGACGGATTTAAATCCGATCACCTCACCCCCGGAGGTGGTTTGAAATGCATTCTAGAGAAAACTTGGTCAAGTGTAAATGCATGCATGTTTGAGCCACATATGTAAACTTTCATCTGCCAAAACAGTGCTACGTCAGCATAGGGAAAATGCAAAATATAAAAGATGTTACAGAGTATTTGCATTGGGCTCACTTCATGCAATAAATGGTAACAAAGAAAGAAACGGATGCAAGGATTTCTTTATTTATTGGATGCATAAGTGTAAAAGGAATGTCCTTTTTTTTTTTATCAGATACAAATCCGATCAGTAAAAACACATGAAGTGACCAAGTGTAAATACCCTCTCAATTAAACTAAAGCCCTAATTTGTGTAACAGTCAAAAGTAAGTTTTTCACAAAATATTTCATCCACAAACAGGCAATGCAGGGATTTTGCAAACACTAAAATGAATCTGTGAATCATTTATTTGATCAGTAATCTATTTACATGAACGCTCTGAACTAACAGATTGCAAAAATTAATCACACTTCCCAACTCTACTAGAGAGAAATTACATTTTAGGGGAGTGTCTGATTAATGTTTATCAGTTTTTGCTGCTACTCGTAGGAAAGTCAATTTTTGCTGGTTGTTTCAAAAACAGATGAGCTAATATCACTCAACTGAAAAATGTAGTTATATATGGATAAAGAACCTTCATGGAAACTGGCAAGCTTTAAGTTCAACAGCACATGCTAATAAATATAAATCTTTATCATTTAAGCAACTGCCATCAGACATTTAAACATGCAGAGGGGTCATTAACACTATTCAATCAGGTGACTCGGCAGCGTGTGTTCAACAACCTTGGGCACTTTCCTTTGCATCGGATTTCAGTCAGTGAACTTTAAATGTAGGAAAACAAAGTGAACAAGCTACCTTTCCACTCCTCCACCGTGTGTTCTCTCTCATCAAGCTGTTTGTCTGTGATCAGGGGAGATGGCTGCAGGGAGCAAGATAGTCAGTCACTGAATCAAAATGTGTTGACTAAATGCTAATCTGAAGACCTTTTAGTCTATGATTGGCTTTTGTGAAACTCTTTTATCAGAGCTTTAGTCTCCAATCATTAAAGGCACCATGAAATCCAAATTGGAGTTTTGGGGCTTTAATGCTCCATTCCATTCAACTTGGAAAGTCAAAATTTCCAACTTCCTACTAGGAAAAGTGCAATTGAAGGCCCTTGAAATCTGACGTCCAACTTGGAGACATTTGAGATGCAGGTGCATGACTTCATGCGAACATGTTGGCACACAGGGAGATGTACAATCTTAATGATCAAGTTTTCCTTTTATTAAAAAGTATCCATTAATGAGCCAAGGCTCCAACATAACATACATGATAATCGTACATCTGTACAACAAATGCTAGTATTGCAGCAATATTTATCCGTTTGGTTGCTAGGAGACATCTCTGGTCACAATAAAACAGCTGCTAAGCTAACAGGAGCATAGCAGTTTTGTTTGCATATATGTCATCTTCCGAGCATCGGGCAATAGAATGCCTTTATTGTCAGATGACTTAAGTCATGTATATGCTAGTAGACTCCTAAAAGGCTTTAAAACCTTTAGCAGATTACCACTTTTATGTCATGCTTTTAAGATGCATTTGTCTTCCGGGAAACAGGCCAAGAATTTTGATGACTCATCTTGTGCTATGAAGGAAATAACTCAACACAAGAAAGAAACTTGTGCTCATCAGAGATTTCATGGTGTCTTTAGCTTCTGCCACTTTTTGAAAAGCTCTCAAGAGTACAAAGGCCTTAATGTTTAACAATGACTTGAAATTACAATGAGCTGGATGCCAGCTTGCATATTTGGCATCAATCTGTGCGAGTCTGTGCATAAGCTTACCGCTTCCACTTCAGCTGGGTCATACCACACATTTATGTAGGGGTGCTGCAGAGCTACATCCACAGAGATTCGTTTGGATGCATCTATCACCAGCATTTTAGACAGCAAATCCCGTGCCTGGCTTGCTGCACAAAAAATTACATCTATTAATTTTTGCCCAAGTGACCTTGACATGTCACCTCAAATCACACTGTAGACTATTCAAGCCACTTTACTTTGAATGCACTCTGAGTGGTGGATTACGTTGTTGGGTAGCTAAAGCATTACCTGTTATTTTTTTTAAGATTATAATATGTGACTGTAAAAGGGAAAGTGTACAAAAATGCTACGGAAAATAATGTCATACGGTTCAATTAAACATTAAGCAGTCGTACCTTTCAGTTTGTTATGTTCAGAATCAGCAGGGAACAGGACGTCTGGGAACAGCTTCTCAAAGCTGTATCCAGTATAGCGTGGTCTGTTCTCAACATAGGTCCTCACAGACTGGTTGAGTTTCATCAGGAACTCTTGGGATGGTGTTCCGAGCTGCTCTATTACTTTGTTCCACTGATCAATATCTTCACACATTAGAGGTTAAGAATAATGTATATAGGCCTATAATTTCTAAAATGAGCCTGACTGCTTACCACAAACATTTTACATTGCATCATTTCATTTTGGAGGTCCATGCCCTAAAAAATCATAGTGTACCATGGAAAATAACGAATGTAATGTAATGTAATAGAGATAATGGATGAACTTGAAATAGATGACCAAAAACTGACAGGTAAGGATACGATCTGTACCTGGAAATAACACACTACCTCTGACCATTTCAGCCATGATACAGCCAACAGACCACACATCAACTGAAAAATTAAATGAAAGTGACATTAGCATGCAGCACAGAGATAAAACAATGAGTAGACAATATGAAAGACAAAATGAAGAGGAAATCAGGTGGCAAAAGTGATGCACGTCATGCAGAATCTGCTATGTCTAGCAGGGAAAGTAAGGCATGTGCGATTTTAGAAATTAGCAAGATGACACAGAGAACAGTCATTAATGTTGGGACATAGATGTAACATAGATATGTTGATCCCAAAACTGAGAACTATAAATAAACCGGAAAAAGGTTGCATAAAGCATTACAGGCCGACCATTTAAACACATGTTGTGACTCACAACAGTGAGAGCGCAAAACCTTCAGATCTAATATAAGTGCTACAGACTCAGTACTTATGACTAACTTTACAATCTGGAACCGTCGCTTTTAGACCCTTGTCATTAAAGTAGGAAGCTGAACAAAATTACTAGAATTGCTGTATGAGTTTCAAAATAAATGGGACCAACTAGGAGATGGCCATTAAGTGAAAAACCTAGGGTCCCAAGGAAGAGGTTCAAAGCCATCCCTTCAACATTGTGGTGTTAACAAAATGTAAAATCAAACGTTCTTGAATTAGCCAGAAATTTGCCAAGAATGTTCAAAGCACTGATTGAAATAGATGATGGAGTGAAATATACCAACAAAAAGAAAGAGCTATGATGTCAGCCATAGCCAAACATAACTGACTACTGCATGATGAACCCATAGCATGAAACAACAATAAAAACACACTGATGCCAAACATGAGAGGGAATAAAGTACATCTAGCGCAGCATGTGAAGCATGCCTCTTCTTTGTGAACACAATTACGTTTTTTCGAAATGACATCAGACAATCCAGGGGTCATTGATGTATTTTCATTCGTACACCTCAAGGATACAGTCCCTCCCCGGAAAAAGGATTTTGTGACGGACCATTTCTGCCAAAATGCAGCCCACAGACCAAATGTCCACTAAGCGTGTTCAGCAGAGGAAAAAAGAGAAAACATTTAAGCAGGAAGTCAGGGGGTGTTAGTATTTTTGTACTAATGCATAAGTGCTTCTTTTATTTATAACAGTTTATATAAAAAACTAATCAATGAGAAAACCACCAAGCCATGCACAACTCATCACAAAAGAAACATGCTTCACCTTTGACTAAAAGATATATTTACATGGACACTTTTTTTTTTATTATTTGGAATTAAGTCATTCTGATTAATAATTCAGAACCTACTGTTTAAGGCCATTTCAGAGATTGACCGGCTAGCTAACCCTTTACCAGTGCTACTGTTCTTCCTTTTAAAACAGCAACTTTACTGTAATATTCTTTTAATGCAGGCCCTGAATAGGAGAAGGTGAGCACATTATGCTTTGTTCCATGTTGCTTTCATTTACAAAGCAGCACAATATGCCCTTCCTTCTAGTATTACTATTCCTAATTATAAAATTCCTTTTATTCCTATTTGTATAATTATTATCAAATGCTACTTCCTCATCAGGAGTGAACATGCACAGAAAGTCACAATATGATCTAGTGTTTACATGGCTGATATTATTTGGACTGGGCTACTAGTCCAATTAAAAATGTATTATTAGGGTCCATGTAAACACAGCTAAAGAAAGTTGTAGTCAAATAAACAAAGAGAATTCCAAACTAATCAAAACCCTCCACAATTTTTGATGCTGAAACTAAAAAGCAGTTAGTGTATGGAAAGCATCAGAGGAGCCTATAAAAGCGTGAAATGAAACCTGCAACAATTTGCCGTAAATCATGCGTAGGATGTACCAACTAGGCATTCTGCAGCCTGTCAGCAGTACTGACCATTTGCTTGATATCCCATTCCAAGGATGACTTCAGGGGCTCTGTAGTAACGAGTCACCACATATGGTGTCATCAGCAAACCCATGGCGGCTGTCCTCGCCAGACCAAAATCCAAGATCTTCAGGGTGCAGTCTGACTTCACTACAATGTTGCTAGGCTTCAGATCCTAAAGAAGCATGGAACAGAACAATATCATATAATAGTCAGTTATAATAATAACAATAGTCAGTTCTGCAGTCAACAAATTATTCATCTTTTACAGCATTTGTTTAAATTACACTATTTTAAACACATGAATAGTGAGTCAGCTGCATTTAAGACACGGGTAACATTTCTGGGTGAATGTAAATGACAAAAATGTGGGGAATCTAAAGAATGAGATTATCATAAATACCGAAACCCCAATAATAATTGTTGATATAACTATCATCAGCTGTTTTAAACTGTGTGGGTTTAAGAAAGGATTTTAGCTGTCAGCTACAGCAGTTATTATTTTTGGTTTCAATTAAGGCACAGTCTAATTATAAATTCTATATTGCACAGATCAATGTGCAGTTTAATACACGTGTGCAATAGGAACTTGTGCATGCCAGTGTCATAAAATAACTACACATTAAGGGACATTATTTGCCCTTGGATTTGACTGCACACTGTTCATATTGTGTAAAACCTTTAGAATTTGTTGTGTAACCTGTACTTTTGTCTATAATTTTGTCCATTCATTGTAATTGATACAGTCCATATTTTGCATGATGTTTATAATGTTGACTTTTTCCCTTATTGTCCCATATTTATATTTGGTATGCTCTTTGTACTGTACAGTGATGATTGTCTGGTGGATAATACACCCCAATTTCCCACATGGGATTAAAAAAAATACCAATCAATATACAGTAGTTCCATGAGCTAAACTGTATAAAAAGTAATGTCCTGTGTTCTATTTTCATTGTTGAATAAATATGTCTTGCCACCTCTTTAACCTTGAACAAAAATTACTTAGATGACTGGATCAATCTAAGATTATGGATCTGAGTGACACTATTTGCATTCATGTAACGCTTGATTATCCACAGTTATGGATTAAATTACCATATTGGATGTGCAAAGGTTGCTCTTAATGCAAAATGACCTTGTACAATAAGATTCACTGTTATACAGATGCAGTTACATAAAGGTCTGTCATCACATCTGATCGAAAAAAGAAAAAAAAATGTATTGTGTGAAACAGAGGTAAAGTCAAAGTGATCCAGAACCAGAGGAGTGCGATGTTTACTGAGGATAACTTGATCGCTTTCCTCCTTTCCCCTCAACACGTCCCTGACTCAACAGCGCAATGCAGTCCACAGCAGCAGCTGCAGGCAGGAAGAGGTCTGGATTTTTGTAATCAGCCCATGGAGATGAAACCCCTCCCCCTCCCTCACCTTAACTGATTATTAAGCTTTTCGCTGTCAGTGCAACCTTGGCTGCGAATGGCAGTGTTTTTGTTTAGGCAGAGAGGCTGTAGGCTAAAGAGCACAGACCCTGTGGATGATTCCTGCCGAGTGGAGGTGTTTTATTCCGCACAGCATCTGATACAGCAGATAGGACAGCCGCTCGTGGTCCAGCTCCATCTGAATGACTTGGCAGAGGTTGGCATCCATCAGCTCCATTACTAGGTAACTGTCGTTGGGGAAGGGGCGGGGCCAAAAGAGGGTGTGAATGGGGGGTAAGAGAGAGCAGAGAAAGGGGAGGGGGTGGGGGATGTGGGGGGCTTTCAGCTGGGGTCTGACTTTTTTCACTGAATGATATAAATACATAAGCTGGTTCCTCTATATTTATTCTTTACTATTTCAAGAGTACTCACACATCTTGGAATTCTTCTAATGTTTTTTGGGGTGTAAAAACATTTAAGAGGCCAATGATCTGGGAATGCAAATAAGACAGAAGCATTAGTGGGCTTGTGCCTTACATGATGTGTGATTAGTAAGTTTCCCACCGTATGCAACATGTTATGATCTATTTTGGACACTTACATTTTTATGGTTGACACACTTCATGAGCACCAGCTCTCTGTATGCACGCTTGGCATGAGTTTGATTCTGAAAAGGACGGCTGAGTTTCTTTATAGCCACATTTCGTTCAAGGCTGTGGTCATATGCAGAGCTAAAAGAGAAAAGGATGTCAACAGATGAAAAGATGTGACGACTGTGTAATGTCCTTGATTTGAGTAGGATACTTGGAATCCGAACATACCAGACTATTCCCTGAGCACCTGAGCCAATGGGTCTTAGATTCTGATACCGCTTCAACACTGTGAATGTTGAATCACCAACATCTACACTGTAGAATTCCTTTTCACGCTTATTTTTGTTCATGGTGAAGTTGATAACTGAGCATCCAAATGAGGCAGAATTTAATGAACCTAGACCACAAACAACAGAACAAAGGGCAAACAAATAAATCTAAATTTACTTTAACACTACAAGATGATGTATCCAATTTGTGTGATCACTCCAGCCTAAAACATCATTAAAGATGGTGCAGCAGTATCTTTTTGCCTGACACAGCATAATAATGTGAAACGACAGCCCAGAGTGGTCCAGAGCATCTTTTTGGCTCTGGGCTTTAGCTCTGTGCCATGAAAAAAGAAAGTAAATAGAGCATACAGCTGTTAGAAACACACACACAAACACACACACATTAAAAGAGAAGTCATACGCCAAGCATAAAGAGTAGGGCAGCATCCTAATGGCTCTTAACCCGAGTAAATAAAAAAGAAAAAGCAGTACTAAACCATGACGCAGTTCCAAAGGAAACATTGTTATAGCAAATGGCATCATATCAGGCACAGTATTATTCTGACATGTCATACAGAACAGAAAAAGTAACAAATTGCAGTGATCAGAGGAAGAAGCACCAAATATGTCTAAACATGAATGATAGAACAAATGGTAGTTTGGATCCAGAGAGAGACTTTAGGAGAAATTTGGGCAAGATCTGATTCATAAGCAACTCTAGATCAGGAGCATGTGATTGTAATATTATATGGTAGAGAGTGTGTGCAGTCAAGCAAGTTAAAAACTTGATTAAACCCTTATTTGATATAAATCCAATTTTTATAAATCCAATGATTTAAACAATTACGTATGATTATTAATACTTTTGTAGAATCAGCCATGCACTCAATCAAACCTGTTAATTGAGTGACATAATTTCTAAATCAGATCTATGGCTGAGGTGTTTTCTTCTAAAAATTATTTTTATCATGTAGTTTTAACATTAATTGGAGAAACATCTTAATTTCAGTAAATCTTTTCTTCTGTCAGTGCAAGAAAGGTTGCTTCACAACTTAAAAAATAAATAAAACTGATTTCAAAGCAAATTGTCAATTTCAAACCACAAATCCAAATAAATAGTACAGTATATTGACTAGATTCAATTCATTCGATTGAACTTGGAATCTCTATGTGCTCTCAATATAACACGTTTCTAAATCAGATGTGATAAACTTTTAGAACGTGTTTAAGGGATAGTTCACCCAAAATCGAAAATTATCTCATAATTTAATCACCTTGATGCTGTCCCAGATGTGCATGACTTTATTTCTTCTGTAGAAAATAAATTATGATTTTTAGAATATGTCAGCTCAGTTGGTCCATACGATGCAAGTGAATGGTGGCCAGACATTTGAATCTCCAAAAAGCACATGAAGGTAGCATAAACATAATCCATCTAACTCCAGGAGTTAAATTCATGCCTTCAGAAGTGATATGATAAGTAAGGGGGAGAAACAGATCAATATTTAATCCTTTTTTTACAAAACTTTGACCAGACGCAATCAGCGATTTTCGATATGCACGAAGAATGCGAATCACCAAAAGATGAAGCATGTTGAAGCGAAAGTGAAAAAGGAGACTGATAGTAAAAAAGTACTTAAATATGTTTCTTAACCACACATATACTATCGCTTCTGAATACGGATTTAACATGGATTAGTTTTATGCTGCCTTTATGTGACTTTTGGAAAACCAAAGTTCTGGCCACAATTCACTTGCATTGTGTGGACCAACAGAGCTGAAATATTCTTCTAAAAATCGTCATTTGGGATCTGCAGAAGAAAGACAGTCATTCACATCTACGATGGCATGAGGGTGAGTAAATGATGAGAGAATTTTCATTTTTCTGGGTGAATTATGTCTTTAATATCAGTAATCATTGGAGGTCATATTTAGTTATTTTTATTTAAAAAATAATTGCCTCAGTTTTACTCAACTAACAACAGCTATTAAGCTGCCTGCAGCCAATTCATTTAGAAGAAACATTTAAAATATTATACACGTTGGGTCATTTAGGATTCATACTGTATATAGGCTACTCAAGATAAATTAAACAGTAAAGGAATACATTAGACATAATCGTATGTATGCAAGTAAATAACCTGAATTAAACTACACCCTTTCGCCTAGTCTTTGACAGTTATTAGCAAGCGTTGTATACAGGCTGCAACAGAAACAAACCATAGCTAATTCAAGTCAAATTCATCTGTTATAGATCATTTAAATAAAACGTTCCTGGTCAAATTCTTTCCAGAACACACATAAAGTATAGTTGCTGTGCAGCTTGTCAAATTACATTGTTACCAATCTCCCGTAACCTAGTACATTTATTAGTCGCTACATTTCAAAGACACATAGTGTTCTCAACATTCCAAACAGCGACATTGTTACATTAACGATTCAACGAAAACAAAATTAGCTGTGATGTATGCAGACACCCTCCCCCAAGGCGAAACAATACCGCGCTTTAAAACCACCTTTATAACGCTCGCTTACCTGCTGCGATTGAAATATCAGCAACGCTCCCTGTATCCTAAATGCCAATTTAATTGCAAGACCCTTCAGAAAGCATGTGGTCAAGGCTCTATCGTTTATTAATAGCGCTTATTCTGTCGGTGGTTTCGAAAACATGACCTCACCGTAGTGAAAGCGCTTTCTGCACTGGCAGCAGGCCTCGCGTGCGCTGCAGACGACATGAACTGTACGTCACCAAGCCCCCACGCGCTTCCGTGCCTTCATCACACCGGCCTATTCATTGATATTACATAAAGAATGATCTATCCATCTATACATACATTATGTATGTATGTATATCTGTCTGTCTGTTTGTCTGTCTGTCTGTCTGTCTGTCTGTCTATCTATCTGTCAATCTATCTATCTATCTATCTATCTAGTCTATCTGTCCGTCTATATATGGTTTGTCTGTCTGTCTATCTATATGGTTTGTCTGATCTGATCTAGTTTCTAATAAAATAACATATTTAGCCTACCACAGATTGTTACAACAATAAATGTGTGTCATCTATTTTAAAAGCAAAACATATTTTATTAAACACAATTGAAGAAGAGTCTGAAATCATATTTGAAAGAGATCTCATATTAATTTGTAATTGCTACAGCACATATCAAGAAATTCACCTGCTACAATCACTATGTATGTATATATGTAGTGTATATAATGTATATATATATATATATATATATATATATATATATATATATATATATATAAGGTTAGGGTACAATGGGGCTAATGGCTCCTTTGGGTAAAAGGCTCCTTACACTAAATAATAACAACAACTACCACAGGACTTTCATTTGGTCCTGTTTGCCACTATACACTGCAAAATATTCCTGTGCCATGAGATATTTGCGTGTGGTGTCTAAAGGTTGATTTTGAGGCAAATTTATGTATATACTGAATATCCTGGAAATTATCACTTTTTTTCCCAGACAAAATTATTTGTCATTTTAAATTTTTTGAAAGGTAATTAAATCAAAAATTGTTCATTAACTGTCCAAAAGTGAAAAGATAGGATTTGGGGCGAATAGATTTGTTATGAAGAATGTTCAAAGTGGGCTCACATCCATTCAAAATGGAGATTCATTAGTTTATAGAATACTTGAGATGTAATGAAATGTCAAATGTGACTGAACTAAAAAGAAAAGGTACACCATTTTCTGAAGTGGTTATTCTGAATAAGCATTATCTTAATTTGTTTCTCAAAAAGGCATCTTGCTGTCTTAAAAGTATTTGCATAAGTTGACAAATTGCACCCTATAACTATAGACCATATTCACTGTAGTGCCTCTGATTTTTAATGGGAATGTCAAGGAGGCTATGAGGGATAGACATAAAGTTGCACTCAATAATCTTTTTCTCATTACAAAAGTTTAACTCCTAAAGACATTAATTTTAAATTTGCAATATATGTTGTAAATCATGGCCACTCACATTAAAATGAGGACTCCAGGTATATCAGTAACCTTATAAAAGCTGTTTTCTTCTACATGGAGAGCGTCCGCACATGGGGGCTGCCATGCTAGAACCACATGACCATCCAAATACTACTTGCTTAATCTCTGTAACTGCCTGTTATTTTAAACTTTCACTCATTGATTAAACTAATCATGGCTGCTGTGAATAATACATTTCCACAATGCTTCTGAAACTGAAAACTTGTGATTTTAAATTATGCTGCATCCAAGCCGCTAGGTGTCAGTGTAAGTCCACGTTGACACAAAGACAAACGTTACTGAGTGCACCTTTAACGTCTCTTCAATTTCACGCGTGGTATAAAGCTGTAAAAAGCTCCATGATCACGTTTCATGAGTTTTTTATCTACTGACTGTACTTAGAAATATATTTTTTAAATGTTAAGTCTGCAGAACGATCCAAAAACACTTAAACTACAGCACAGTCCATTGAACTGACTGTGCATTTATCCCTCACAGCCTCGATGTCATTCCTATTAAAACTTAAAAGATGGCGCTAGCGTGAATAAGGTCTATTGCTCTGCTAACTACACTATACCCCCTGGGCCCACTCAACACCTTTTTATTTTTAAATAATTTTATTCAAAACAGATTTCTGTTTTCATTTATTTTCTTACAAATTATGTTACTCAATCAATATTCAATCAAAATAAATAAATAAATATATAAATATATATTAATACATTTTGCCCAGAAAAAAAAGCACATTTACCTTAAGATGTTCCTTTAGCCTTGTTGTACATATATTTGTTGTACACATATATGTTGTTTATATATTTACATTATACATATTTAGGCCTAGCCTATACATTATTACATATTTGCAGTAGGCCTATATATAAATCCGGACATCAATCCATGCCTTTACACAACTTGAGGGAAAAATGTTCAAAGACTTCCTTATCCTCTCCTGTCACCGCTCGTTAATCAAATTGAGCTCTTAGCTGTAGTCTAAGAATAGTTCCATAATTTGCTAAAAGTTTCGAGGCCCACAAACATCAATTGCTCCATCGCGAGTAGGCATGGATGTAGTTTACCAGTAAATGCGTTTTTAAATGGTCGTACAGTGCTATGCTGGAACAGAGACTGTGAATCGTTGAGTCACTTGCGGCGCTTGGTAACAGAAGGTTAACGCAACATGTAGTGAGTGATCCACAGGATTAAAGTGTGCATACGGGCTGAAGGCATCATAGGGAGATCGGGACTTTAAGACATCGAATGCTAGAAGGTGAAACGTTTATATTTTTAAGTTGATAAGCTTAGATAGGTAGATCACATTTATTAGTTAGAAATTGTGCATTTTTTTTTATACCTTACTTGATTTAAAATCCATGTTTTCGTATGTTATAGAATCTAGGAGATGCAACATAGTCTATTTGTAATTAATTAAGGCCATGACTTGGTCAGCTGTATTGCCTTATGCTATTACTGTAAAAAGCTACAGTGCTGAGCTGTGATTGGTGTTCTCTACTCTGTATTGTATGTAGGCTATATCTCTTACCTTGTATTTAGCCAGGGATGTTTTGGGACTTTTCAATTAATAATACAGAATGTCAAAGAAATAGAATGGAAAGAAAATTCACTTTTATTCTACTTATACTTCTGAATTTGAATATTTGGTCAGTCCTTGAAGGACATATACAATTAGAGAGGGTTTAGGGTTTTTTTCTCTGTCTTAGTCCACTTGGGAGATTGCATGTCTAAACTATATCAATCATCCAAGATACGCTAATCTAAAAGGGTTATACATTTTTCTCGATTAATATAAGAAAAGCTTAGAGACACTGTCCCCAAAACACATTTGTTTGTTACTGTACGTTTATTTCACTAACTCGTAGTGTCACTTGATTGAACTTAAAATCCTTTCTTCCAATTCTGCTTGTAATATTCTCAATTGGTATTGGCTTTTATTACTCTTATTCGCTTTGTGTAACAATCTTAATGAATTAATGTGAATGTAAATGTAAGCTGCAAAAACTGCTACTAATAATGCACAATTCACTTTTTTTTAATCACTTTTAAAAATACTATAGTATCTTGCTGTTATAATTTTATAAAAAGTTATAATAAAATGTTAGTCCTTGTCATAATTGTTGTCAGTCTTTAATATGTTGCAGATGTATAATGTTATAAGCAATTTATAAAACATATTAGTATTTAATATTTCGAGAAATTTTGTTGATTTAAGCTGTTCTACATAGTTTTTAGCATTCGTATGCTTGCAATAACAGAGACAAAATTAAGCATGGCATTTTTGTCAATCCACAAAAAGAAACTATAGACGTCCCGCATCCACGATGTGTACACAACCTCGGTTAGCCCTCTTTGCAGCACAAGCTCATTATTGCAATTGTACATTTCTTGGTCTAGCCCAAACATTTGTGCTTCTGTCTGATCTATGTTGAGACAGAGAACAAACTAAGATATCCATAATTAACTAATTTAATATATTCTAATATTAGATTCTTGCATTTAACTTGCTTAGTTTGTTTTATGTACATTGGTGTTAAGTCAGTCTGTTAACACCTAGGTTGTGTAATTAACTAGATTGTGTAATCTCCTGTAAAAAAATTGACACACACACACACACACACACACACACACACACACACACACACACACACACACACACACACACCTGATCTGGTTTAATATAGCAAGCCTAAAGTGAGCCAAACAACAATAGGCTGAACAAGGATTTGAAGTCCAATAGAACGGTTTATTTTTGACTCATCTTTGATGCATCTAACATTATCACACAGTCTTATGCATCGCCACTATTCACATTTTATATATTTTTGACAGCATTAAGGATTAAGTTCCCTCTAGTCATATTGAACTCTCCATCTCAATTTTCAAATAGACCTTTGTAGATTAAATATACTGTATGTAGCTTGTTGTCTGTGGCACAGTTAGAGAAAGAATACTGCAGCAGTAAATTAGGAACATCAGCATGATTTATAATAACTGTCATATAGATATTTGAACTTAATTTTCTTGTTTTTTTTGCATATGTTTTGAAAATATTTTTGCCGTTTGTGCATTCAATTTGTCAATGCAGCATTTTATCTTAAAATGTTGAAATCTCTCTTTTGATTGATAAGAGTGTGATTGAAAATATATATAGAGAGAGAGAGCTGTGCCTCTAAGTCTCGATGCCTCATACTGTATGACTCGATGACATCGTACTGTAGGTGACATCTCTTGGCACATTTATTTGAGAAGTCACTGGGTGTACCTTGGCTATTGTTCAAATCCTGACACTTCCTTGTGGACATCTGATTATGTCCCACTTCTCATGCCAGATTACATTGTTTTTATTCTGTTCTACTGTTTTTTTTTAAATATATAAATATTCACTTAAACCACATTATTATTTAATGAGTTGACAATGTGACTTATGTAACTGATCCTGAAAAGTTATTTTACTTCATTAGTTTGGATTTATCCTGTAAATATGAAAATAGCGAGCAATACCTCATTATATACACTTCTATCTAATAGTAAAGCTAAAGATATATATGGTTGTGATACAGCTTTTTTAAAACAACACAAGACATCTATTATGATACCTCTAGCGATGATTATAAACAAGTCTTTTAATGAAAATATCTTTCCCAGTGTGCTTAAATATGCCATTGTCACCCCTGTGCATAAATCTGGAGATACCCAAGTGGTCTCTAAATACCGACCCATCAGTATTCTCCCAGCTGCATCAAAGGTTATTGAAAAGGTTGTGGCAGAACAACTAATAGCACATCTGAACTCTAAGTCTTTTTTCCATCCGATGCAATTTGGTTTCAGGAAAAAACATTCCACTGAAACTGCATGCTGTTACTTCCTTGAGGAAATTAAAATTAGCTTAGATCAAGGAGGAGTGCTGGGAGCAGTCTTCTTAGATTTACGCAAAGCCTTTGATACAGTTAACCATGAGGTACTGATACACAAACTGGGCAAATACGATATTTCAACAAATGTCCAAAATTGGATAAAATCTTACTTGATAAATCGAAAACAATGTGTGCAAATAAATGGAACATTGTCAACATCTCTTCACTCCACTGTGGGAGTACCACAAGGATCAATTTTAGGGCCTCTGTTGTTTTGCTTATATATTAATGACCTGCCTTTGGTCTGCAAGGGCATAAACATTGTTATGTATGCTGATGACACAGTTTTATATACCCATGGGAGAAGTGCAACAGAAGTAGCCGAAAAGTTATCAAGTGTTATGAGCAAGGTCAGTGACTGGTTATATGACTCATGCCTCACATTAAATGTTGAGAAAACTGTAACTATGTTTTTCACAAACCGGTCTAAAATTAATATTTATCCGGAAATTTTATTAAGTGGCCAATATATAAAACATGTAGATACATTTAAATATCTGGGGGTAACTTTAGATTCGACACTTAGTTTTAAAGGTCATGTTAAAAATATGTGCAATAAATTGAAATTTAATTTAGTAAATTATAGATACATAAGAAACTCTCTCACTACTGTTGCATCCAGTACATATCTGAATGCAATGATCATTTCCCACCTTTTGTACTGTATTACATCCTGGTCTCAAGCATGTAAGACAGTCATAAAACCCATAGAATCCCTGTATAAAAACTGCCTCAAGATTCATGATAAAAAAACATGTCATTATCATCACTGTCATATACTGGTCAAATATGATCTACTTAGTCTTGATAATCTAATAAAACACTCAAATGTGTCTTTGATTCATAAAATCATATATAGTGCTACTGCTCCCCCTCTGAAAAAGTTTGAAACACTTTGCTCCGAAAAAACAGTGCGAACAACTAGAAGTGTCACAAGGGGGGAGTGTAGCATCCCACAACGTAAAACACAATTTGGGAGCTCCTCCTTCTCATGTGTGGCCATGAGACAGTGGAATACCCTTCCCACGGAACATATCTTATGCACAGATTTTCACACTTTTTCGGGCTTGACAAAAAGTTGGTTGCTAAGTAAGCAAGTTTGCACACATCGTTAAGATAGTGTGTGTGTGTGTGTGTGTGTGTGTGTGTGTGTGTGAGTTAGTGAGTAAGTGAGTGTGTGCGTGTTTTTGTGATTTACGAGGACAATTTTGTAAGTTACAAATTAGTAATTACAAGGGTATTATGCTATAAATGTGATTTATGAGGACATTTCTAGTGTCCCCATAATTCAAATCGCTTAAAAATCATACTAAACAATGTTTTATTGAAAATGTAAAAATGCAGAAGGTTTTCTGTGAGGGTTAGGTTTAGGGGTTGTGTTAGGTTTAGAGGATAGAATCTATAGTTTGTACAGTATAAAAGTCATTATGTCTATGGAAAGTCCTCATAATGATAGGTAGACCAACATGTGTGTGTGTGTGTGTGTGTGTGTGTGTGTGTGTGTGTGTGTGTGTGTGTGTGTGTTGTGTTTGAATGAGTGTCTAGAGTTGTATTGTGCTATAATGTGCTTAAAATGCTGCTAAAATGTTTGTGTGTTTGTTGGGGAGGGGTGAAACAAAGAGTAAATAGGATGCTGGTCTCCCTGTTTCTGTATTGCTAACCTGTATATCTGTAATTACGATGGAAATCACTCTATCCATAATCCTGTGCAATTATTATTTTAAAATTGTCATACCTGCCCAGGGACTACAGGTGGAAATTAGCAATTGTTGCTACAACCTGGCCCAAGACATATTCTCTTGTTTAACAAGTTTAATGTTTATTTGTGCATTGTCCCTGTTTCAAATAAAATAATTTCCATTCCATTCCATTATTTGAAACAAATGGTTGCATGATATAAGATCCTTATGACCCCCAGCAACTCTTCAAACTGAGATACTTCTTTTAAGATTATACTATGGAGCATGAGCAGTCCTTTCAGTAATATTTCCCTTAGGACATTGACAGAGATTGAGTTCTCTAACTTTCATTTAGATGCTGGAATTTATTGAAGAAACAAGGCATTTACAGTTGTTACAGTTTCTCTAAAACCACAGTTTGGGGAAAAAATCTTGCAATTAACAATCTGCCATTGTTAACTTTTAACTTTTATTTTAACTATTAACTTTTGCAACCTTCCGTAATGTGCACATTTCTAGAGTGAATGAGGATATTCGATCAGAAAGAAATGAACAATGAGACTTGACTTATCCTGTTGGAATTGATTGGATTATGGAAAGTGGTTTCTGTATGGCAGGTGGCTGGAGGGGAGGGGTTGAAAAAGTAACTAGGATTGATGATGTCAGCCCAGAAGGAAAGTCTTCAGGTGCAAAAAAAGTTATTACATTGTCATAAACACTATGACGATAAGCTTTTTTTCTTTGGAATAATGTACACCAATTAATTAGACTAAAATGTACATTAAGTAAATAAGTCTGATCTCATGACATGAATCCATCACATGCCCCCAATAGATAATAATAATTTTAAAACACAATAAAAAAAAATCAACGCTCAATATTTCTTTTGTGTAAAATAAAAAAAATCCAATATCATGGTGCTACTCTTGCAAGCTATTTAAATGTCAGTACATCTACATACCAAAGAGCATTATTTATCAGGGAGTGGTCTTTTTTGCATCAATCATTGACTAGTTTTGGTATGAACATGCACTTCTGTTGTTGATAATGTGACAAATGAGAAGGAATTGAATCAAAGCAAACTGAAATGGCTCCCTCTGGCTTCTAAGTTGTGTAGTTACAGTTCAATACATGGGACTATACTGAATGATTGAGGAAAATTATATATTGTTTGTTGACATCAGGGACAAGCTGTCTAAAATATAACATAATCCGATGCATTCCAAATTTCAATTGAACATTACTTGTGAGAATGCCATAATGCACTTATAATACTGAAAAGTACTCATATTTGTAGCTGATTGAATTCACTAAAGCATTTCCTGAATCTCAACTGGTTGAGCATGGTGCTAGGCTTGCAACAACAAAGTAATGGGTTTGATTCCCCTGGATAACATCTAGTGATAAACTTATAGCCTACTCTCAATGCACTGTAAGTCTCTTTGAATAAAAGCATCTGCCAAATGTCTATAAATGTAGAACCACTACTGATTAGTCTAGAATGATGCCTCAGATTTATGTGCACAATATTCATCACAATATTTTCACAAAACACTGGTGATGAAATCATAGTTCCTGAACCAGAGCATGACCAACCATTCTCTTTTTTGAATATAGAATTTCCTAGCATCTCTCTCTCTCTCTCTCTCTCTCCACAGTCCACCTGCTTTAGACCATCTTGTGTCTCTCCTTCTCAGGTATCTGTCTCGTGACTCTGCAGGATGAGCAGCACATTTGTGACACTCGCCGAGGTGCTGGAAGCTAGAAGAGGACCGCTGGAAGAGGACGAGGTGTGGTCCCTATTGCTGGGCTCGGCTGAATCTCTTGTGGATCTTTCCTACAAAGGTATAACACTGACCATTGCAGTTGTTATGTCCGACCGGTGAAGAGTGCACTTCATGCTAAATTTAACAAAGGTGGCTCTGTTTTTCTAGGTCATAATATCTGCAACATTATAACTCCTGCATCACTGCTCTTGTCAGCGACCGGAACTCTGGCGTTCAAGAACTGTGCCATGACAGATGAGGTGTGTGCCTTCACAGCCCCAGAAATGCTGCAAGGCCGTGCCATCTCTACCAAGCTAGCTATGGAGAAGGTCAGTTTCTTTTAGTGATATGATGTGGGTAGACACCTAACATGCAGGTTGATGCATTGTGCACTGTATTATAGCAAAGTGAGGTTGTGTTTGTTCTGGAAAGTTATTTGCTACGACAACTGTAAAGAACATTGAGAAAGAATTTCCATTTGTAACAGTGAAGTCCAAACATTTTGGCATTTTACATCATTATAGTGTTGGATGCATAAGAAACATGATATATTATACAATATATTTTTTACAGTATTTATTAAGTAAGGAACCACATTAACACCTCGGCTGTACATTATTTTATAACACTTCAACAGGCTGGAGTCAATTATTCTACTTATACCATGGTTACCACACATTAAGACATCGTTCAGGGTTTTATCTCAAGACATTTTCTGGTTTTCGTCCCTAAAACGCTTTTGTGAGCGGAACTACTTTCTTCCGCCATAGATTCAGTGTCTTGCTGTGATACAGCTCAAGCCTTCATTGCTAGTTCAAAAACGTCACTTTAGAACTAGCAACGGAGGATACCGAGACTTGCGCTGATTTACTGGAGCACTTACTAGAGTGTGTGTGTGTGTGTGTGTGTGTGAGTTTGTTTTTGAGTGATTGAAAGATCATCAGAAAATGAGAAAGATCGCTTCTGGGATTACCTTTTTTTTGTTGTTGCTACTCTTGTCAGAAATAACATTGCTTCAAAATCTTCAAGATGTACGTTTAAGCACTTCTCAGCAGCAACGTCGCCATATTTCCATTGTAAACCTTAACAACTTTTTTGCTGAGATGCAGGAGTGCGCTGATATGATGGCTCTGTTTCTCTCTCACGAGTAAGTGTGTGCGTAGCACATATAATGTGTGTCCATGTGTGTGGGAGTGTGTATGAGTGTGTGTGAGAGTTGGAGGGGGTGCGAGAGTGTTTCCCACAGATATTTCAGATAATATAGAAACTGTTGTATTGATCAAGTGTATCTTGCTTTGATACAGCTCAAGCCTTCGTTGCTAGTTCATAAACGTCACTTTAGAACTAGCAACAGAGGATGCACTGCTTTTCAGCATTGTAGTAACAAGGTAGTGCACAGTGAAAGACGAACTGCTCAGTATAAGAGCGTTGTATATATAATGAGCCAGAGTCCATGTAATCCTGCCTCTGGGCAGTGTGGAATACAGAGGTTCCCCTATGTTTGTATGAAAAAGTCCTTAAGGGAAACCTCTCAGAAATCCACTTGGTCACAGAGTCTAAAAAGTACACCACAAAGTCCTCAAGGGGACGATACTCCTAGTGGAGACGCATCAGTGCAACTGCTGGGTTCAACCTTTGGTCTAGTATTCTGTAACGTAGTTGGTAGTCAGGACAGGCAGGAGATGAAGACGACACTGATGATGTGAACACATGTGATTTATTTACAAACCAAAATGAAGACCAAAACAGACATAAGAAATAAACAAAAGTCTCGACTAGACTAGACTATGATTAAAGAAATGAACAGACTAAGAGTACAACGTCACACTTAAACAGTACTAGACAACTGACAAAGGTAAACATGACTAACAAGATAACAAGACTGGGATAAAAATCAGGGAAGGAAGGAACCAAGAACAACAAGAGACCAAAACTATATATCAGTATAAGAGTTCAAAGACACAAACACTACAGAACATGTTGCATTTATAGTATTTAACTGATTCATTCCACAACATGCATAGCATTCTCCTTAGATGTTAAACTTTTGTGAATACAAAGATTTTGTTTCTGTTTGATTATTGTTGAACATTGATTATTAATTCAGTTTATAGACCTAAGGAAAAGCACAAACATCAACAAAACTCTCATCAGCTTATTTTAATTCCTACTGATTTGTGTAATTTCTTCCAGATAATTGTGTATTCTCTCGGTATGACTCTATACTGGTCAGTTGACTATCACCTCCCTCAAAATCAGGTCAGTCTCACAGACATCCCATAAAGCAATTGATGTGTGAACCATGCTAGTGAAGAATAGCCTGCTACATTAAACTGCTTACATTCCAATTGACAATGTATTGGAAATTCTTCTTCTTCTTATTATATATATATATATATATATATATATATATATATATATATATATATATATATTATTTATTTATTTATTTTTTTGCTTATTCAGCCCATTCAGTTAAGTGATTCTCTGAATTGCCTTCTCCTGAGCATGTGTGAAGACATGGCCCATCGACGAGCAAACCTCAACTCCATCTTGGAGATGTGTGAATCACACCACAAAACTTATCTCCTGCCTCCTCCCAACAAGGTCATCAAACAGCTGGTCGAGGATGTCTTCCAAGACTCTGTGAGTCAAAGAAGACCATTCATGTCTCAAAGACTTGTTTTTGGAAATCAAACAAATTTGAGATAATGTATCCAAAATAGTTCATGAGATCTTTATTTCCAGGTGGACCAAGCTGCTTTAACTGAAAATGTTGTGCAGTTGAGTGGCAAAAGTCAGATGGTCAGAGAAAGACTTCATGGTAGGAACTCCCACTCAGTGAAAATCTGTTAAACCCTCTTGAATCATAAAATGTAGTTTATCCTCCTAAGGTTGTCTTCTATTGTGGAATCTTTGAATATAAAATTAAGAGACTGCATTACACAATACTTAAATAACTGAAGAAAAAAGCATAGTTAAACTAGTTAAATGATTCAAAAATGTTTATACAGCATGTTAAATGTGACTAAGCTGTTTTGATAAATATGTAAAGGAGGTGACATATTGGGTACAGCTCTGGATTTACTATTCATATGTATGTGTTTGAGTAAAATTAAAGTTTAGTTTTATTCTATAAAGTACTGACAACTTTTCTCCCAAATTTCAAATAAAAATAGTGTCATTTTGAGCATTTATTTGCAGAAAAGGACAACTGGTCAAAAAAACAAAAAAGATGCAGTGTTTTCAGACCTTGAATAATGCAAAGAAAACAAATACATATACAATTTTAAACGGCACAATACTAATGTTTTAACTTAGGAAGAGTTCAGAAATTAATATTTGGTGGAATAACTCTGATTTTCAAATCACAGCTTTCATGCGTCTTAGCATGCTCTCTACCAGTCTTTCACATTGCTGTTGGGTGACTTTATGCCTCTCCTGGCACACAAATTCAAGCAGATCGGCTTTGTTTGATGTCTTGTGGCCATCCATCTTTCTTTTGATCACATTCCAGAGGTTTTCAATGGGGTTCATGTCTTCGGGTGTGGCTAACACCTTGATTGACCTGGCTGTGTGGCATGGAGCATTGTCCTGCTGGAAAAAACAATCTTCAGAGTTGGGGAACATAGTCAGAGCAGAAGGAAGCAAGTTTTCTTCCAGGATAAACTTATACGTGGCTTAATTCATGTGTCCTTCACAAAGACGAATCTGCCCGATTCCAGCCTTGCTGAAGCACTCTCAGATCATCACCGATCTTCCACCTGGTCATCTAATGGTTAGACAGAGACCTGGAGAGGCCTTCAAGCCACAGTGTCTCGCACCCACAGTGAAATTTGGTGGAGGATCTGTGATGATCTGGGGGTGCTTCAGGAAGATGGATGCTCATAAGCCTACAAAAAAAGCCAAGCTGCATGAATTTTTGCACCATGAGAGGCACAAAGTCACCTAACTGCAATGTGAAAGACTGGTAACGAGCATGCAAAGATGCATGAAAGCTGTGATTTAATAATCAAGAGTTATTCCACCAAATATTGATTTCTGAACTCTTCGCAAGTTAAAACATTAGTATTGTGTTATTTAAAAATGAACATGTCTGAAAACACTACATATTTTTTGTTATTTTGACCAGTTGTCATTTTCTTCAAATAAATGCTTTAAATGACAATATGTTTATTTGGAATTTGGGAGAAATGTTGTCAGTACTTTATAGAATAAAACAAAAATATTAATATTACTTAAATGCATTCCTTCTTCTTTTATTTAATCTTTATTTAACCAGGGAAATAATCACATTGAGATAAATATCTCATTTACAAGTGAGCCCTGGCCAAGGTAGCAACACACAATATACATAACTACATAAAACAAATTACACAACACACACATATACAACAATAAAACAAGATTAAACGTTAAGAGCAAGTGCAGACAGATTTGAATAATTTGTTTAAATGTAACTTGAACTCATTTATAGAAATAAGTACATCAAGTTTCAATGAACTTTGGATCTCATTCCAAGCAGCTGATGCACTATAAATAAAAGCAGTTTTTCCAAACTCTGTCTTCATTAAAGGTATAAGTGATTAGTTCTTCTTGTTGAGCAGGTAAGCGTGGACCATATCCTGGTTATACAGAGGAGAGCAGAGCTCCAGGAGAGACTCGGAAACTGGTTCAGGAATCTGAGACAAAGCAAGGTGAGCCCATGTTTCATAATTAATCAAATGATGTGCTGAATTGTATGTTGCTATATATATATATATATATATATATATATATATATATATATACACTCACCTAAAGGATTATTAGGAACACCTGTTCAATTTCTCTTTAATGCAATTATCTAATCAACCAATCACATGGCAGTTGCTTCAATGCATTTAGGGGTGTGGTCCTGGTCAAGACAATCTCCTGAACTCCAAACTGAATGTCAGAATGGGAAAGAAAGGTGATTTAAGCAATTTTGAGCATGGCATGGTTGTTGGTGCCAGACGGGCGGTCTGAGTATTTCACAATCTGCTCAGTTACTGGGATTTTCACGCACAACCATTTCTAGGGTTTACAAAGAATGGTGTGAAAAGGGAAAAACATCCAGTATGCGGCAGTCCTGTGGGCGAAAATGCCTTGTTGATGCTAGAGGTCAGAGGAGAATGGGCCAACTGATTCAAGCTGATAAAGAGCAACTTTGCCTGAAATAACAACTCGTTACAACCGAGGTATGCAGCAAAGCATTTGTGAAGCCACAACACGCACAACCTTGAGGCGGATGGGCTACAACAGCAGAAGACCCCACCGGGTACCACTCATCTCCACTACAAATAGGAAAAAGAGGCTACAAAATTGGACAGTTGAAGACTGGAAAAATGTTGCCTGGTCTGATGAGTCTCGATTTCTGTTGAGACATTCAGATGGTAGAGTCAGAATTTGGTGTAAACAGAATGAGAACATGGATCCATCATGCCTTGTTACCACTGTGCAGGCTGGTGGTGGTGGTGTAATGGTGTGGGGGATGTTTTCTTGGCACACTTTAGGCCCTTAGTGCCAATTGGGCATCGTTTAAATGCCACGGCCTACCTGAGCATTGTTTCTGACCATGTCCATCCCTTTATGGCCACCATGTACCCATTCTCTGATGGCTACTTCCAGGAGGATAATGCACCATGTCACAAAGCTCGAATCATTTCAAATTGGTTTCTTGAACATGACAATGAGTTCACTGTACTAAAATGGCCCTCACAGTCACCAGATCTCAACCCAATAGAGCATCTTTGGGATGTGGTGGAACAGGAGCTTACGTGCCCTGGATGTGCATCCCACAAATCTCCATCAACTGCAAGATGCTATCCTATCAATATGGGCCAACATTTCTAAAGAATGCTTTCAGCACCTTGTTGAATCAATGCCATGTAGAATTAAGGCAGTTTTGAAGGCGAAAGGGGGTCAAACACAGTATTAGTATGGTGTTCCTAATAATCCTTTAGGTGAGTGTATATATTTATTATTATTGTTTTTTTGTTGTTACATAAAATCAATGTAAAACCACAGTTACAACCTGCAGTGATAAGTTTGTTAAATTATTTGACCATTTTGAATTTAATTACTGATTAATAAAATTGATTGTGGCAACCTTAGCTAACATAAACTAACAACGAGCGATACTTTTTCAGCACTTATTATTTCTGGTCAATGTTAATTCACACATATATATATATATATATATATATATATATATATATATATATATATATATATATATATATATATATAGCAAATGTTAACATATATAACTTTTATTATTATTACTAATAATAATAATACAAAAATAATACAAAAAAATATATATAGAATTGTATTATTATTATTATTAAAATGTATATATGTTAACATTTGCTAATGCATTATAAAATAGCATAAACTAACAATGAGCAATACATTGTATTTTTATGTATTAATTAGGATAAATAAATGCTGTTATAGAAAGTAATTCATTGTTCATTGTTAGTTCATGATACCATCTTAATGAAGAAAACCTCATTGTAAAGTGTTAATGCTAATAATAATCCTTTTTTTTTTATATATAGAACCTTTCTAAAACCCTTTTTTTTTTGCTTTACAAAACGAACAACAACACAAATGTATCACCATAAATGGCAGCCACACACACACACACACACACACACACACACCAAAAGCAAAGGACCATGGACCATGTTACTAACTCATTGTGTTGTTTCATCTTTATTGAAGTTTTTTTAATCAATTTGTTCAATCTAGTTTATTTGGTTTAAATTTAAGGTGTTTTCCATCAACCGAAAACCTGGTCTCTCAAAAGTAGATCTTGCCAGACTCCAGCCTATCAGGGCATCTCAAACAGGTTAGACATTTTTGTTATGCTCTTTCTAATGTTCAGCTGTCATTACTCTGAAGACCCTGAGCGATAACATTCTCTTATGGGAGGAAATCAATTCTTTGGTATCCTAGAAATCCTCAGGGGCTTCATCACAGACGAAGCACAAGTTGTTGGCTGTCACAGAGTACGTACCTCAACATTCCTAACAAGGGTGAAGCCAGACCTTCCAGTCTGTCTCTTACTGTCAGTGAGTCTGCAGTCAGCCTCTCCCAAAGAAAAGCAAAGGTGAAGTGCTTGTGTCTTTGATCTTGCAGTCTAAATGAAATGCCACGAGATAAAAAGAAAGTGTATTGCAAAATATTGTCAAAAATAATGTAAAGTTATGCATACAACTACTGTTCCCAGAAGAATGGGAACAAGGTACAACACATGAGAAACCGTGCTCAGTATGAGTACACGAGAGCGCGATTTCCAGTCAATGTGCTGTACCGAATGAACCGACTGAATGGGAACACATCTTTCTACTTTGCTGTCATTGCTTACTGCATGCAAAAACAGCACGACCAGTCGGATTCATGAGCAAATGACTCTTTTGAGTTGGTTCAGTTATATCTACAAAAACAGAATACTGTAGGAAACACTGGTGTAAGGAATAAAATTAACAATGGACGTTATCCAGAAATGTTTGTTTTTGTTTTATAATTTTAAACCTAAAAAAAGTATGCTTTTGCTCTCTTTAAAGTGAATTGGTTTGATATTTTATATTATACAATGGAAAACCATTCATGCATATTTTAATCATCCAAATATTTTAAGAGCTACTGTATGCTTAGTCTGTGCTGTTTATATGCATACTATATTATGTATACTAAATCCCAGTCTTGTTTTTCAGTTGCTGATAATCTGTTTTCATGTTTCAATTGTAGAGTCTTGGCCCCGAGTTTATCAAAATGACTGATGAACCTCAGATTTTTTTAGAGCTGCCTGGATCTATAGTGGTAAATGTGTTTTAATATTGCTGCTACATATATCATACACACTACTGAATTAAACATTCAATATTCTGTTAAGAGGTTTAATGTGTTTTTAAAATTTTAGTGCCCACTAAGGTTGCAGAGTCATATCTCCTTCTCTCTCTTTTTCTCTCGATCTATATAGTCGAAGAAAGGCAAGTCAGGCTTGTCTCAAAGGGAAGTTAACGTGATCATGCCAAATGAGCAGTGTTTGGCAGTGAAATGTGACATCAAGTCCCGTGGGAGAGATGTCTTCGACATGGTTGTGGCTCACGCTAACCTTGTGGAGCACTTTTACTTTGGCCTTGCTTTCATTGATGGTAATGCAATGTTCTTCCAAGTCATTCATCTATGTAGCTTTCCAGAATAATTTTGTATTGCTCTCTCATGTGTTGATTATGACAAGGGATCAAATATTTAATATTAAACTCATATCAAAGGTCATGGGTAGATGACGTGAAACACTTTTGAAAAGTTGATATGTTCATGCTAAACTCTAATGTATTTAAAAGAGCATTTTATTAATTATTGTATTATTACTATACATGCAGTTTTATTACCTCTATTAATTGACGCATTAACAAATGCATTTGTCTCACTGCGGGGCCAGTTGAAATGAACTTAGTGTAGGCAAAATGGTGAAGAAAATGGTGAAAAGCTTAAAATAAATGATGACCAGCCACAGGAACAATGACGTACACTTTCTTTTTACATTTATATAAAGTTGACCTAATATTTTGATGATTTCATTTTCTCATATAGATGGTGAATTTTTCTTTTTGGATCACGAAACAAAAATCTCCAAAGTTGCCCCAGATTCCTGGAAGAAAGTGGCTTGTGCCACATTTACCCTTTTTCTCTGTGTCAAATTCTTCCCTGATGACATCTCCTATATATTGTATGCCTTTTTCCAATTCAGATTGCCCTAATATTTGCAGTTAAATCATATTTAAATTTTCTGTTTAATTAATAATATACACAAAATATATAATAGTTTGCAGAAGTCTTCTCATTTAATAAATATGTTTGGTTTGTTTTGTCCAATTACTTTTAAAAGGCATCGGCTTACACGTCACCAGTACTATCTCCAGCTGAGGAGAGACATTCTGGAGGACAGAGTGTACTGTAATGAAGAAACAGCTTTGTTTCTAGCAGCGCTAGCACTGCAGGCTGAGTTTGGAGACTACATGCCTGAAGTGAGTCTTGATATGGATCCTTACAACATTCAAAAGTCATAGCTAGACATAGCTATATATTATTCTGAGATATCACACTTTTTCAGGTTTATGGGAAGAACTATTTTCAGATGGAGCAATACATCTCTAAGAGAGTCATAGAGAAAATGGCTTTGCCGTGTTTAAGAGAGGAGTTGCCAAGGTTACATGCCAATAATGCCCAGATGCTTCCAGAGGAGGCTGAGGTGGAGTTCTTAAAGGTAACTTGAATCAGTCACACAGCTCATTCTAAAAATACTCTTGTGATGCTTGTTAAACTCTTACATACAACAATAAAGCAAATGCACTATCAGACAAGTTGTTACTGTAGTTTTAAAAAACAAATTCCTTTTCTCCCAAATTTGGAATGCCCAATTCCAAAAGTCTTCCTCAAAATTCTCTTAAGTCCTCGTGGTGGCATAGTGACTCACCTCAGTCCGGGTGGCGCATCTTATCACATGGCTTGTTGAGAGCGTTACCGTGGAGATATAGAGTGTGCGGAGGCTTCACGCTATTCTCCACGGCATCAACGCACATCTTACCACGTGCCCCACCGAGAGCGAGAACCACACATTATAGCAACCACGTGGAGGTTACCATGTTACTCTACACTCCCTAGCAACCGGGTCAATTTGGTTGCTTAGGAGACCAGGCTGGAGTCTCTAAGCACGCCCTGGATTCGAACTTGTGACTCCAGGGGTGGTAGTCAGCATCTTTACTTGCTGAGCTACCCAGGCCCCCTTAGTTTAGAATATTTTTTAAGATTTTTAAAATTAAAAATTTGTCCTTTCAATTTAGTTTTGCTTTCTTTAGTCTGAACGCTAGTATTTGTTTAGTTTTAGTTTTGTAATAGTTTTTTCAGTGAATTCTAGTTTCAGATGAGTTTTAGTTTTTCAGAATGTTTTGATTATATTTCAGTTTTCAGTACTTCAAAGCATTTTCAGATGGTGTATTGTGAAGATTTAAAATTTCATAATTTACTATTATTTGTATTTCTCCTAGTTCATTTATTTTTAGTTTGGGATTCATTAAAATTAATAACACTGCTCCGAACAATATAGGCGTAATTGTAGCACATTGTAATATATAATAGTACTATTGGTCAAATATTTGGCTGTTTTATCATAGTTTTCAATGCAGTCTTACATGCCTTGATAGATTGCACAGCAGCTGCCAGAGTATGGAGTGCTGTTTCACAGAGTTGCCCGGGAAAGGAAGCCTGTCATTGGAGAGCTGATTTTGGGAATTTGTGCCAAAGGAATTCTGGTTTATGAAGTCAAGAGCAATTCTCGGATATTAATCCGCAGATTTTATTGGTCAGAGACGGACAGTCTCTCAACAAGTGTGAGTTCACAATTGTTATTTGTGTAGCTTACATTGTTTAATTTGGTTAAATACCTCATGAAATCCAATAACATGAATTTGAAAGTTGTTTTTTAATAATTTTGATCCTGTCACAGAGAAGAAAATTCACCATTGAATGCAGCCCGAGTGGAAAGAAGCACTCGTTTGTGACAGAGAGCTCAAAGATTGCACAATACCTGCTGAACCTCTGCTCAGCACAGCACAAGTTTCACAGTGAGATGACCTCTCGTCAGCTAACCTACTCTTTAGCCTCAGGTGTGTGGAAGTCTTTTCAAATTATTTCAGTATACAGAGTTATTTAAAGCTGAAGTACAGTGGCATCAAAAATAACAAATTATGCTAGACATTTTCTCAGATATAACAGAGCACTTTTTGTCTGAGCCATTTTGCAATTATTTTAAACAGCTGGTCGAAGGTAAATTTTGATGGATTCATTATGATAACTATGGACATAAATGTTCCTCTAAGTATGACAACCAGAAAGTGTCTCAAAATTATTTGTCTTCATTTTTAACAGTTTATCTATTGTTTTATAATTTGGAACCTAACAAACTTCTTTTTGTTAAATGTTTTGCATGAACAATTTTCTTTGTGTATTTCTTTAAAATAAATGCCACCTTGTTTAATGAAGACATTCATACACATTTAAGTGCCCAAAAAGACCACTGTATGTAGTTAATTCTATAATATTGATGATGTTTATGTATGATTCTTAAGAATTCTTAAGATTATTTATGTCCTTGTGGAAGTTTATTTGTTTATCTGTTTACAGTTTACTTACAATAAGACCTCTAAAATTATTAATCTGATTGGCCTTTCTACCTTGTCATTATTTTAGTTGTTATTTGTTGTTGTTTTTTGTTTGTTTGTTTGTTTGTTTGTTTTTTGCTTTTGTTATTATTATAATGAGTCTGAATACTTTGAGAATAAACTGAATTTCTTTGGAGTTAATTCTATAATATTTTGTCCTAGATGACAACATTGCAAAATATACGTCAATATACCGTGCACGACGTGATCAGATAAAGCGCCTGTCATGCTCCGAGATAGTGCTCAATAATATTGGTTTGAGTGCATTACCAAATGACTGCATGAGCAAGTCCTGTGATGACCTGACAGCAAAAATCGGGGTTCGGATACAACAGCAAAATGAAAAACATTATATTCCTGAACCGAGAGCGCGGAGTGAACTGAAAGACCATAGCCAAAGCTACAGGTACTTCAATGGACTCTGCTTTGCACCTAATTGAAATCTCAATGCAATAATACAAAAATAATTACAATTAAATAAATAATAATAATAATAAAGGTCCTTCGTGTTGATCTTATCTCTCTGCAGCCCACCAGAAACTTTCAGTCCTCCAATCTACCGGATAATGTCCAATGTCTCTTTGCAAATGCAGGACTCAGAGGTTCATTCTACCACATCATCTATAAGAGGTAATGAGTGTGAAACTATTTAATTAGTTGTCAATTATTAGCTGATTCTAAATTATATTACCAATTTGTGGAGTTTTTAAATAATTAATTAATTAAAAAAATGTATTTTGTAGTGGACACTCCCACAAGAACAACCCCAGAGAGAGAAATCATCTGTGTAACTCTGAAGAAAGATCCCAAGTTTGGTTTTGGTGAGTGAGAATGAGTTATAAATATAAAAGTATCAAGAATCCATCTTTTGTATATTATTAAAGGTATACTTCACCCAAAAATGTAAATTTTTGTCATCATTTACTCACCCTATTCCAAACTCATATGGCTTTCTCTGCTGTGGAACACCATAAAATTATCATAAAAGTTGTCCAACAACTTATTTTTGTACTATATTCGAAGTCTTCTGAAGCCATATGAAAGTTCTTTTTGTTATTATTAATAAGTTGTTATTTTAAAATGATCATTAAAGTTGTGAAAAAACTGGTGTATCACTATTGTTATGTAGGTTTTGTAATAGTTGGGGAAGACAACACAGGAAAGTTAGATCTTGGCATTTTCATTGCATCCATCGTTCCTGACGGGCCAGCTGATAAGGATGGAAGAATAAGACCAGGTACACTAGTGACTTTCTTTCCCGTTTAATTTCCAAATAAAGAAAGGAAATATGACTTTCCGCTTCTCTTGTTTATGTTTAGGTGGTCGGTTGATCTCTCTGAATAAGATCAGTCTAGAGGGCGTGATGTTTAATACAGCTGCTGCCATCCTGCAGAACAGCCCAGATGAAGTGGAGCTCATTGTGTCCCAACCCAAACGTGCGTCTTGATCATTAGATCTGTTGCATATTGCGCCATGTAATTCAATGTTTTTCACATACTCTGTCTCCAAGCATGCACTTCATGGTGAAGTGTGTAATTTTTTCAATGTTAAAATACTTTCTCCTATTAATATACAGAGACAACTTTAAGCCATTCATAGGTTGATTTTCACAAAAAGTGTAAACATTGTGGCTATGTAGTGCTATTAAACATTGCTCTGTTTGTTTGAGCATCCTGACTAGCCCAACACTGCAAAATTGACTCATCCAATGGCATGAGTTTGGGGGACTTCCTGTTAAGTCAATCAATGCCACTGGGGAGTATTCAGGAAACCTGTTTGAAAACAGTCATTATTTTTGCAGTTTTGTTTTGTGACAATAGTGGTGAAGAAATTACTCCTCACCTTTCAAAGGAAGAAAACTGACAAAGCTATTGCTGGATAAAATTATGGCAGAGGATATTTGCACAGCAACAAAAAGCATTTTCTTTGCACTAAGTGCAAATAATGTTAGATGTTATTTTCAATGTGGCAGATACTATTTGCACCCATATTTAAAAACTAACATACAATATAGGTGCGACACTTAGGCATGTTTATTGTGTTTATTTAGAGTACACCAACCCCTACCCCTAAACCTAACCCTAACCTTACCTTACCAAATTTAACCATGGTTTTACTACAGTAACCATAGTATCACCATGGTATTGTGTTGTAAAATTATAGTAACCACATCATTAAACATGGTTGCTACCATATTACTGTAACTGTAACTGGAGCCAGCTTGTACGTGATAGCTGTGCGGTATGTGTAAAACCTCACTCCTCTGCCAGCTGATGCCGGTTCGAATCCTGCTCTTAGCAGGTTGAGCAGGTCTGGTTACAGTGGTGCCGTGACCTGGATAGGAGTGAGGTTTAAGGGGGTGACTGTACTAGAAGCCAGCTGGTATGTGATAGCTGTGCGGTATGTGCAAAACTCACTCCCCTGGCCTCAATAGGCACAGTATCAACTGATGCTAGCGGCTGTAACCTTTTGCCTTCTTGCTAGCGCGCCTGTCTCCCATAACGGCTGACACTGGTTCGAATCCCGCTCGTAGCGGTTTGAGCAGGACCGGTTATACAACACCATGTTTAATTGCATCATAACTATGGTTCCTCCCCCCAAAAAACATGGTTACTATAATATTGCTATAGTCAGTGGCATGGTTTGTTGTACATTTCTGTGTTTCCAATTGACAATTGGAGGGCAAATTGTCAGGTTGTGTGGCAGGTGCTATTTACTCCAAGTGCAAATAGTCAGTCCATTAAATTCTTTCTTTTTTCATAATTAGAAGACTTTCGGGACAGTAAGACCTCTCTGACTACAAGTAATCTAGGAATGATGCTGGAAAGAGGCTTTGACTCCCAAAGCACACTGAATGCGGAGTACAGGCCTGTCATGGAGGAACTGGAAGAGACCCTATCCAATATCATGGCTCCAAAAATGGGGAAAAAACTGCACATACCTGTGGTGCGGATTCTGGATATTCAGGTGTGACTTAGTGTCAATTTTTGGGGGGAAATGTCTCATATGAGTCAAAACTAATTTAAAAGAATTGTATTCATTCTGTGCAGGATGAGCTTTCCAGCACATCTTCCAGCTTTAGTCTGAAGCCAGGTGAAGTGATCTACATGGAGCTCAGAAAGATCAACGGCAGCTTGGGAATCAGTGTTGCTGTGAGTTTCATCTACTCTCTGTAGTGCTCATTTTTGTGAATCTTCAAACATGGATGGATGAAACAAGAATGACTGTCATTGATTTTCAGGGAGGAATCAACACTAATGTACGGCATGGTGGAATCTACATCAAAAGTGTGATACCAGGAGGAGCAGCAGATCAAGATGGAAGAATACAGATTGGTAAAGCCAATTATAAAACATAATAAATGCTCTGCATTCCAAATATTCTGTTATCTGCTATTTTTCTAGAATACCATTTAAAATATCACATTTTTGTATTTGTTGTTTTAGTATACCCTGCTGAAGAATAAAAACTGTTTAAACCAGGCTAAGATGGTTTTCTGGCTGGTCTTAACTGGTTTTATCTGGTCTAGCTGGTCTCCTAGCCTGACCAAGCTGGTGCTCAGCTGACTATCAGTTTGTCTTCCAGTGTAACCAGCTGAAAAATGCCCAAAACCCTGGTTAAACCATCAAACAGACCAGCCTAACTTGGAAGGTTAAGCAAATAAGGTTAAGCTGGTTTAAGCCTTTTTTATTTCAGCAGGATTGGTAAGATTTTTTAGTGTGGTCCATACATGATAAACAAATATGACTCTGTGTTCTTGATCAGATGTGTTGCTGACATGCAAATGAGCATGAATATGCAATATCTTAACCAGTTGTGACGCATGATTAGTGTTGACAGCGTGATAATGTCTTTTGCGTTTGACAGGTGACAGGCTGCTGGAGGTAGACAGCTGTAACCTGCGTGGTGTCACCCACAGGCAGGCGGTCGAGTGCCTGAAGAGGACAGGAGAGGTACCCTCACAATTATTTAAGTAGTTTGTGTTATTTGTTTGCAACAAGGAGGTCTGTATTACCTGGAGAAAGCTATCCATTTGTATTCCCATTTAACTTAATGGTAGTTGCTCGGTTGGTGCATGACCCGATGGAAGTATGTGATATGAATTATGTAATCCTTGTTTAGGGAAGTTCTGGGCATTCCCAAGGGCAGTCACAAGCCATTCATTAGCAACTATCCTACATTGTGAAATCAATAGCAGCAGACAGGGAAAAAAAGCAATATCACACAAGTAAGAGGCCTGTATGGCCCTACATCATGGAGGTAATCACAGCCGTGCTGATTTAGGGCCAGACAGCACGATTGCGAGTATGATATTCCTTTTATACTACAGTTCAACGAACAAGTAAACAAAACAAAAAAATCTGGAGAAACTAAGGACTTTCTTACACCACAGATCAGGATCCGTTGCTAGTTACAAAGATGCGTATGAGAGAGAGAGAAAGAGAAAGAGAGAGAGAGAAAGAGAGAGAGTGATTATATTCGTCTTAACTTTATGGAATAATTAACTTTATTCCACAGCTGTAGTGTAGTGTAGTGTTAGCATGATGAAAATAATGGAGTTTTGGTCAAATACATACTATTATCTCTGTAGAAAACAGTGGGTCTCCTCTTAGTATTTTGTGGTGGCCCGTGCATAATCTCCTCCGTGATCTTGAATGTTTAAATTTCCCAATGCTGACACTTCGGTATGCAATAGTATCTGGTAAGCATATGAGCAATTACTCTGTCAGTTGTGTCTCTCTGCTGTGATATGCCTTAATGTTGAAGCTGTTTTGTTTAACTGTATTTACCAGTTTAGATTTTGTAGTAGTAATTTGAATGATCATGCAGTGAGAGACAATGTCGATGCTTGTTGACTGGCGTGCACTGACTCAGTGAAACTCAAACTTAACTGGCTCATAACACATACAAATTGTCTTTTGTCACCACCTGCTGACTAAAACATTTAACGTCACAGGGAAAAATGAAAAGACATCCATTTAGCTGCTCTTATCTGTGCTGCTCTCTTACACTTTAGTTTACAACACCAAGAACACAAGCAGAGTGAAACAAACAGTGAAGTGTCCAAGTGCTGATGTTCTGAGACATAAGTACTCATGGAATGTCTCTCATCCAATCAGATTCGAGGACCGTAATTAATTGTTTTATAAAATGTAATATCATTTTTTGCCCACAGAATGGTGTAGTCATGGCATCTATTAGCAGGGGCTTACTGGACAACCAATCACAGAATCCACCAGTTAATGAAACCAGAGCACTTGCATTAAGTTTTGTACTGTGTTAATGCAAACCGTTAGAGAGCAATTATTTTCATTTAATCTTTTCCAACATCTTGAGAAGAACTGCCGAAAATATGAACTCTGTCACAAGGTCACAATATGTGTGAAGGGTATTTGCCTCTCTCACCAACATGTCAGTTGCTTTGGAATTTCCAGACTACAGAGAGATCTGAAGTGACACACGGTTGAGAAAGCATAAGTATTGGTAGTTATTTTTGTCTGGGCCAATAAGGTTTTCTGGGGTATGACGCTGAGCCGTGCGTGGTCGCACTGACACACTATAACACTTAAGATGACCAATCCACACCCCTACGCACTGGTTAGATAATGCACCTTGAGTCAAGCAGCATGAAGACGTGATAATGTCCATTACTGGAGTGTACATAATAATAATAATAATACGTTTAATTTATATAGAACCATTACAGAGCTCAAGGACACTTTACAAGAGGAACACAATAATACATGAACAATCACAAAAACACAGTTCAGATAGTACAGTCATTGAGAGTAAATACATAACACATTAAGATAAATAACACTGAGAAAACAAAAAAGTTTTAAGTTGAGATTTAAATTCAGAGATAGAAGAGATGCTGCGAAGAGTCAGGGGAGTGAATTCCATATATTGGGTTCTACTACACTGAATGACATGCCACCCATAGTACAGAGGTGAGATCTAGGGACAGAAAGGAGTCCAGACCCAGAAGACCTAAGCAAGCGGATCGGGTTGTAGGGGAGAAGCAATTCACAAGATAGTGAGGTGCAAGACTATGAAGTGATTTAATATGAGCTTCAAAAGTGAGGGAGGGATCAAAGATAATACCTAAATATTTTACAGTCTTGGATGGTTTAATGTAAACCATAAAAAACATTTTTGTAAGCGTTGGTGTTCCAATAATAATTATCACAGTTTTATTCATGTTAAACTTTAGGAAGTTGGAGTTAAACAATTTTTAATTTATTTAATTTACACATGTTGATAGTGGAGAGAGGGAGCACATCTACAAGCTGTACATATTTGAATATCATCAGCATAACAGTGGTAACTGAAACCAAATATATATATATATTAGGGCTGCCAATCAATGAAAATTTATAATCTAATTAATTACATGGTGTCCTGATTAATTATTCGCGATTAATCACATATACAAATATTTGCTGAGAAAGCCCCTCTTATAAAAATAATTCAATATATAATGATGAAATAATGATACATAGTTATCTTTAAATATTTACAAATTATATATATATATATATATATATATATATATATATATATATATATATATATATATATATATATATATATATATATAAATGAAATATAAAAATATAAGATAATAAAATGCATTACATTCTTGTGGCAGAAGACTTAATCACTGATAAGATAATACAAAAAGCGGCTTTATAATACAATGTGTTGTTTACTACCATATTATTGATCATAAGTAAGTCATTGGCATACAGTTCACAGCAATCCATTTCACAAGTGAATTTGTCAATCAGCTGGAGATTTATTATGAGGGCTTGTTTAAGGACCTTCAATTTACACCTGCGTCAGACATGCTTGTGTAGCGTCTTGGGTGTGTTGCGTCATAAACATAAAATTTTTAGGTCACCGTGTCAAGTTAAATATAGTTTAATACTTAGAACACATCTTGAGATCCCTTAGTTCGAACTTGCTCTCCATCAAGTGTTTTGAACGCAAGAACGTAACGCATGTTTGTGTTGTGTGTCTGCTGGATGGTTTTCTTCACTGTATAAACTGCGCGTTTTTTAAAGATGCCTCGCACTTCCTGCGGCTCATGCCGCGCTCCTCTCAGCGCCGGAGACCGACACATCATCTGCGCTCTCTGCCTGGGACTGGGGCATGCAGAGCTCGCCCTCGCTGACGGCGGATGCGACCTCTGCGAGGAGATTCCGATGTCGACCCTGCGGGCTCGACTCGAAGTATGCAAAACCGGAGCTGCCGTGCCGCATTCTGTTTCGCCGCGCCGGAAGAAGCGCCGCTCCCAAAGGCTGCCGGAACCGGTTTTAGAAGCGACTGTCTCGCCGGAGCCCCTCCTTCGAGCATCGCGTTCACCCTCCCCGCCCCCCTGGGATGCGCAGTTGCCGTCGAGCGGCCGCACTGCTGCCACCTCGGAGAGCGAGGCGGAGGACAAAGGCTGCTGTTCCATCATGGCTTCGGACAGCGAGGAGTGGTCACAAGCCTCCTCAACGGCCCAGGAATCCAGCAGGACCCACGCCGGAGTCGAAGGGGAACTGATACGCCTCCTCACACAGGCCGTCGACCGCCTCGGGCTCGAGTGGTCACTGCCCCTGAGCAGGCTCCCAACAGACTCGACGGCTGTTTTCTTCAAAGTCGCCACCGCTGGCGCCACGCCCGGGCCGCTCCTTCCTGCCGGAACTCCACGCCGAGCTCTCTAAATCGTGGAACGCGCCTCTCTCGGCCAGGACTCGATCCCACGTCTCCACCGCTCTCGCTTCAGTGGACGGCGCCGAGAAGGGCTACTCTTCCATCCCCCCGGTCGAGGATTCGGTAGCAGCACACCTTTGCCCGCCCTCCACAAGATGGCGGTCTAAACCAGTGCTCCCGTCTAAGGCCTGCAGAACTACTTCCGCCTGTGTTGGCCGCGCCTGACGGCGGCCAAGCCGCATCTGCTCTGCATTCCATGGCCGTCTTGCAGATCCTCCAAGCGGACCTTCTTCGGGAGTGGGATGAGAGAGGCAGGCACCCAGAGGCTGTTACAGATCTAAGGAGCGCGACGGACCTCGCCCTTCGCGCCACCAAAGCTGCAGCCCAAGCTATAGGGAAGTGCATGGCCTCGCTGACTGTAACCGAGAGACACCTGTGGCTAACGCTAGCCGACATGGGAGAAACTGAGCGCTCCACGTTCCTCAACGCGCCGCTCTCTCCGTCCGGTCTCTTCGGTTCCGCGGTAAGTGGCATTGTTGACCGTTTTTCGGAAGTCCAGAAAGCCACCCAAGCCATGAATCTCTTCCTGCCTCACCGCGCTAGCTCCTCTGCAGGCCGCCCACGTAACCAGCCTCCTGCACGAGCATCTTCACAGCGCCCAGCTCAACAAAGCCAGACTTCCCAGCGCCGACAGGGCGGCCACCCCAGACCACTATCGGCGCTACCAGCATCTGATAGTGAACGCGACGCCAATCTCCTTTGCCCAGTCAGAGCACTGAGATTGTATACCGCGCGCTCCGCCGCTTTCAGACGCTCTGAGCAGCTTTTCGTTTCGTTCGGAGGGCGCACCAAAGGTCTCGCCGCCTCGAAACAGACACTATCTAGATGGATAGTGGACGCTATTGCTGCTGCATACGCGTCAAAAGACCTGCCATGCCCGTTGGGCATTAGGGCTCACTCCACTAGAGGCATGGCATCCTCGTGGGTATGGTCCAGCGGGATTCCCATTCACGACATATGTGTGGCAGCGGGATGGACTTCCCCCTCCACATTTGTCAGATTTTACAATATGGAAGTGCCCGCTCTGCAGGCAAAACTACTAGCGGTTTAATACGCTACAGCTCCCCTGGTGAGCTGCACTGATGGGACACATTCCATACAGACCGGCACCGGCGCTCTGTCGTTCCCTTCCCACTATGTGCTTATATATTACACAAACACTGACCCGCATTCTTGCCGGCCAAATCTTATTTCCCCACTCATAAGGGCTCCCCGGGTTCCCCTTAATTCCCTGGGGCTCATACAGTGGATGCTTGGCGCGACGGCGTTGACAATGGGTTCCCGTGAGCGTAAGCTAGCTTATGCAATACGAGAGAACCTCTCGTAAGAGAACGTATCGGTTACCTAACGTAACCTCGGTTCTCTCTAGATGAGGGAACGAGTATTGCGTAGCCGCCGTGCTTCGCGCCACGCAGCGACTTTTCGCTTCAGTCAATGAAAACCAGGGTTCCAGCCTACGAACTACGCTTATATGCACTCTAGTCACGCCCTTTTTGGCGGGCTTTGATGCAGTGAGCGCCGGACGCCTCTCATTGGATGCGAGTTCGCCCAAGCTCGTCTATAGGCTGCAGCAGTTGCCGCAGAGCAACCAATGAGCTCGCTAGCTAGCCCGCTCAAGGTCTGCAGCTGCAGCACTGCGTTGACAATGGATACAAAATTAAGGATAATTTTTTGGCTTCAATATCTCAGAAAAGATGAATCTTTCCCGTAGCGTAAGCTAGCTTACGCAATACTCGTTCCCTCATCTAGAGAGAACCGAGGTTACGTTAGGTAACCGATACGTTCTTCTTTACCTCTCTCACCAAGGCTCTTCTCCCCCAATAGCTCAGTTTGACCGGACGGCCAGCTCTAGGAAGGGTTCTGGTCGTCCCAAACGTCTTCCATTTAAGGATTATGGAGGCCACTGTGCTCTTATGAACCTTAAGGGCAGCAGAAATTTTTTTGTAACCTTGGCCAGATCTGTGCCTTGCCACAACTCTGTCTCTGAGCTCTTCAGGCAGTTCCTTTGACCTCATGATTCTCATTTGCTCTGACATGCACTGTGAGTTGTAAGGTCTTATATAGACAGGTGTGTGGCTTTCCTAATCAAGTCCAATCAGTATAATCAAACACAGCTGGACTCAATTGAAGGTGTAGAACCATCTCAAGGATGATCAGAAGAAATGGACAGCACCTGAGTTAAATATATGAGTGTCACAGCAAAGGGTCTGAATACTTAGGACCATGTGATATTTCAGTTTTTCTTTTTTAATAAATGTGCAAAAATGTCAACAATTCTGTGTTTTTCTGTCAATATGGGGTGCTGTGTGTACAATAATGAGGGAAAAAAATGAACTTAAATGATTTTAGCAAATGGCTGCAATATAACAAAGACTGAAAAATTTAAGGGGGTCTGAATATTTCCGTACCCACTGTATATTATATATATTCTGGCCCTGTGATATCTCCAAACATGAATCCATCCAATTCCCTGATATTCGGAACTGCAACGCTCCCGTTAGCTTAGCAGGGGTCTGACTCTCATTAGAGATGTCTCCTAGCAACTCAAAAATAAACAATGCTAGTGCTAGCATTTGTGCTTCAGGTGTACACTTATCAAAAGAGATTATAATGTTTTATACACCTGTTTCTGCAGGCGTTTGTTAAACACGCTTTAATATCATGTAATATCATGTATCATGTTAACGCCCTTAATCTGGGCGAAATCAGAGTTGAGAATTTCTGCACGAGCCGACAAGTTGTCATTCTGACTTAAAGATGCATTCCATTGCACTTTTCCTTGTAGGAAGTTGTAAAATCCAACTTTCCGAGTTGAATGGTACGCACTTTTCTTCAAAACTTGATCGGACACTGAATGCTGCAGCAGCATAATTTACACTTCGAAATCTCCTGATGTTGCTATTACAATGCAAAAAGCACTTAGCAATTTGCTTGAAGTGGAAATCAGTCCTCCTTTGCTGTTTAATAAATTAAGCAATCACACAGTCATGCAGAACATCTTGTGTATTTAAATCCATAAGGATCTCTTTCTCAATGGCGATAGCGTCTGTTAGGAGGATCTAGCGCTCTTCGCTTTTAGATTGCGTCACCTAAAGCGTGATTGCGTCACTCAAGGCCAGCTAGAAGGCCTCGACCGGGACATATCCTAAAGATCACACCCATCAAGAACAAATAAATCAATCTGATTGTCTGATGAATCTGACAATGTGACTTGAGTTGCTCATTCATTTGCACTGTTGAGGGATTCTGTGGAAATTCTGAAGGCCTGAGGGGGTGGAGCTCAGACTCACGCACTGCTTCAGCTAATGAGCTCTTTTGTGCATGTGATTTGTGAAACAGTTGTCACACTTTGCTTGTAAGCATCAAGGAATAAATTATGACCGGATAAACTTTTCATTTTTCTCTATTTGTTTGTAGATTAATTAAGAGTAGAAAGTGATTAAAAATATATAGGCAAAAGGTGATTGAGAATGAAAGGATGAAAAATATTTACTTATTTGGCATTTTAGGCCAGCAGAGAAGGCTTTGCTGGCCCTGAGAATTCACCGCTGTCAAATGCATGGACTACATGACTGTGTCCCAAACTGAACTCCCAAAAATTACTTCCTTTGTCTTTAAATGTCTTAATCATGAACAATTGTTGACAAACTCTCTCTTGAACCAGATTGAAATAGTGTGTTAACCTTTGTGGAATGTCCAATTCTGCGCTTCACCAAACCTTTGTGCTATGCAATTATGCTTCTCAAGTAAATTTATTTTGTTTTGAGGATTTTTAGATAGTTTTACTTGATAACAAGACAAAAATGCTTGAATAGCTAGTGACAGGATGCTCTGCTATTTCAGGTGGTGAGCCTGGTTCTGGAGAGAGAACCTCCGGTGGTGTTGGACAGTTCAAGTGCCTCATCCACGCTGGAGAGGCAGAGATCTTTTTCACCCCTCAGTGTGCAGAGCACCCCCACCCCCCTAAGGAGAGATGTGGCCATGGAAACGTCCTTGTCTGTCAGGGCTAAGGACTTCAGCTTTGTGTCAGATGGTGAATAGGGGCTAAGAGAGGGGGAGAGCACTCTGCCAAACATTTCAGCCGAATCTGACAGCGACACTGTGCTAGCTGCCAGACCCATATAACTCAAAGATCCAGCCAAATATAGAACTTATCCAGAGGGGCATTGTTTTTTATATTTACATTAAAACATAATAATTGCATTTTTGGGTTGACATACTGTATGTTCACATCAGTTCTGGTAGTTACATTGATTTTATCTGCAGAATTTAAGCTTTGTGCAAAAATTATATTTTTGTTGTTGTTGTTGTTGTTGTTGTTGTTGTTTTTGTCATATCCGATTCAAATCCATTTAGTTGTCTTTTTATAGTCTGAACAGAAAAAAAACCCCACATGAAATATAATTTTTACCAGGCCAATCCAAAACACATCCACATGTGGTTTAAAATCAGATTAAAATATGATTTCTGAAAAGATAAATTTAATTTGATACCCTACATGACTGTAACATCATAAACAAATTACAGTAATGTGTTCAGCTGTCTGAATTCACAAATTTTCACTCACATGTGGCATTCATGTATTAAATGGTTAATAAGCAAAAGAGTAAGTGGTTTTGGATGCAGCATATGCATGAATTTGTAAAATATACTGATGACAGTCAGTCCTTAAAAATGGATTTGAAAAACAAATCCGATTTATATGCAGTGTGAATAAAGCCTTAGTTTATTTAACTGTACAATATTGTAAGGGGCAATTCATTTTTATTTTTTTGTAAGGAACACTGAGTCTGTACCCACAGCAAACATCGAATTGAGAATGTCCTATCCTTTCTGTGTGGCAGAGAACACTGTGGAGGTGACTATACAGAAGAGTGAGAGTGGCTTGGGGTTCAATTTCCTAATATATCAGCCGAGTCCTTATGAGGGCAGCATGGTGCATATTAAGAGCCTCTCCTCTGCTCAGCCTGCAGGGGACTGTGGGCTTCTGAAGGAAGGAGACATAATCCTGGCTGTCAATGGGGAACCTGTTAGAGGCCTTTCCTATGAGGTAATGGATATATTAATCCAGCATTCCAGGACTGGACACGTCAAATAGGTGTGAGACAAATAAATATTAAATATGCAGTGGGATGTAGTAGGATAGATAATAAGCAAAGTATATTTTAAGTAGTGTGGCATAGTTTAGTTTTTCTCTGATTGATAACATTGTGTTATGTATGTGTGGTCAAGGAACATGCTTAGCATTCTTTCTAAAAACTTGCCCATCAACATCACAGTCAATCCAAGGAAATTAGCCATTTTTGCTTATTTTCATTTTGAATTAAATAACAAATTAAATACATTTTTATAAATATGAATTATTAATTTTATCAAGATATGATAGTGTATTTGTTTTTTTCTTGATTATTCAAAGACATATAATATCTTACCCGCTTTAGTTCATACATAAATTCAAATGAGTTGTTAAGAGATATGTCAACCCTTCATGAAAAACATATCTCTCTCTTACCACAGGAAGTTCTGCATCTCCTCCAGAAATCTCCATCTGAGGTCAGGCTGTCAATCTGCAGACCGTCACAGGATGAACGTCTGGATATTGGCACCTCCCTGGTAAACAGTACATCTGATAAGTTCATGATGCTATTGATAGCAACTATACATCATTTTTCTTCTTTGTGTAAAATAATTTTATATTCAGTATTTAAAGCCCCATGAAATAAAAATAAAAATAGTTTTCATCCATTAGTTGTTAGACCATTTATATATAGGAGTGTATTCTTAAAAGTTAAAAAAAAAAAAAATAGCCATTATACACGTTTGCAGTTTTACAATTTATAGTCTTTATCTTCAGGGAAAATGAAAAAAAAAAAAACACACATCATGTACAGAGGGGTGTATAGAAAGTTTATAGGGTACAATGGGGGTGTAAAGGCACCCCTTAAGGAAATTTAGCTTTTTGTCTGGTCACAAAATGTTTCAATGTAAAAACAATTATTTTAGATTTTGTTTTATTGAATATTGATGGAGCAACATAATTTGTCTAGAAATAAAAAATAGCGGAAGGTTGTTTAGATTAAAATTCAGTTTTTCAATAAAGCACATGGGGTAAAAGGCTCCCTCACTTGGGGTAAAAGGGGGTTTATAGTGATATTGTGTAGATACTGGGGCAAAAGTTACAGGGCACAATTTGTCAAATAATGCAAATATCTTTGAGACATCAAGATGCTTTTTTGAGTTACAAATAAAGATGATGCTTACTCAAAATTCTTCAGAAAAAAAGTTGACCTTTTCCTGTTAATTTCAAACACATTTTGCAATTTATTAAAACTCAAGAATTCTGTAAAAAACCTAATCTCTATTATGATTGGATCTGTCAGTCTGAGCCCACTTTGAACATTTTTCATAACAAATCTATTCGCCGCACTTAAGAAAAACAATGTGTTTTATAGGAGCCTTTAGCCACTGCAACAGGGGGGCTTTTTACCCAAATGCTGAAAAATTGAAAATGATAAATAAGTGTTTTGTCTCTAAAGAAATATTTTCATTTCTGGGATTTTCATTAGCTATGTCAATTTGGCCAGTGACATTTGCAACATTTTAAAATATATATATAAAATTAGATCAGCTTGCCTCAAAATCAACCTGTAGACACCACACACAAAGATTTCATGCGTCAGGAAAATTTTGTAATGCATAGTGACAAAGGTGTACATAGGTGTTTAGGAAAGTGCTGTGGTAGTTTTTGTTGCTATTTAGTGTTTTGGGAGAAAATAAAATCAATTGGGCAGCTGTGACTCGAGTTGGCCACTAATCGCAGGGTTGGTGGTTCGATTCCACATGCCACATTACTCCACATGACGAAGTGTCCTTGGGCAAGACACTGAACCAATGGCAGGCTAGCACCTTGCATGGCAGCTCTGCCATCATTGGTCTGTGAATAGGTGAATGATATGCAGTGTAAAGCGCTTTGAATACTGCTAAGGTTAAAAACTGGAATTGTGTTGTATTGTTCCATGTTTAAATGAAAAAATATAATATAAAATAGTTTTTTCAATAACTGCAGTTACTGAGATCTTTCCCAAACTTAAATCCTTCTCTGACAGTGTCTTTCTACACTTCCAACCCGTGAACTGAGATCCAAGTCTCTAGACCTGCAAGTAAGGTCTGACGCACCAGACTTTAGAGACTTGGTCAAGAAGAGGGCAATGCAGATGGGCCAAATGAAAGAAGGTTCCCCGGAGAAAACTCAGGAGATCACTGTGACCCAACAGAGCCAAGACAGTGAGCTGGTGGACGAGACTACATCAAGCCCTACATGTCCACCTTCACTTCCAGCCTCAGTTGAAGCTGGACAATCAAAACCTCATGCCATGATGGAAGAGGAGCATAAGAACAAAACCCCACCCTCAACTCCTCCGCCAACTCCATGCACTCTTAAAGTGACAACTGCCACCACCTCGCCAACTTCAGTAGCCCCTGAAGCAGCAATTACATGCCATAAGAAAGAGTCAAAAGATGATACCACCTCAAAGAGTATTCTTAGCTCAGCTTATACCAGGTAACAGCTTTTAGGTTCTGTTTAGTACTTGTATGAAACAGAGGTGACATATTTTCTTTCATGCACAGAGGTGAATTGGCATTTGTTTAGTATGATTTGGTGTATTTTTGAGATACAGTCCCCCTAAAACCTATTTGGATGCGTAAAGGTGAAGTGTGTATCTTTTTCTGTGTTATAATATTTTCTCCTATCCCAGCTTAATGTGCAGAGACAATTGTAAGTAGGCCGTCCATAGGCTCATTTTCTCAAACTGTAAACACTGTGTTTCTGTGGCACTATAAAAATTCCACTGTTTGTTTTGGGTGACCCATCCAGGCCGACACAACGACATTGGCTTGGATGGGGGTTGTATTCATAAGGCTGATTGAAAACAATGTTTATATTTTACCATTCCATTGGCTGGCATTAGTGGCGCAGAAAGGACATGCTTCAGCTTTAATTCTCGTATAAAAATGTATTTCATTGCATTTTAAAACAAAATATTGAACCAAATGGCTTCAGCATACAAACTATGCATGAATAAATTGCACTTGGTTTGATATATTGTTACCTGATGCACTGACCTGCATGGATTTTTAAATGTGACAATTTTTGGGGGACACAATATTATGGGTGATTTGACCAATAAAAGGTTTGATAAGATCTTACATTTTTTTTTATAAAAGCTAAATTCAGTAGATATTAATGGAAAAACAAATATGATCTGTTCACAGTCATTCCAGTGAAGGTATGGACGGGAGTGCTTCAGTTTTCACAGCTCATGGCCTGACTGTCATAGCTGATGAAGAATACTTGACCATCAGCACCACAGCACTCTGTCCCCCTAGCTGCAGCACTGCTGTCTTCAGTGATCTGCCTCCTCCACCACCCCTTTCTCCTTCAATGTTATGCACACCTCCACCCTACCATGAAGTACCTCAACTAGAATCCCCACCAGAACCTCAGGCTTCTGCCCAGTTCACTACCCCCTCATCCAGCAACAACTGCTGGGGATATGAAGATGAGGATGACGAAGATCCCCAAAAGGTGAAGTCTGGTTGATTAGGCCTTTGCCTTGAGATGTAGATATCTTCTTTTCTTTTTTTTTGGTTTTAAAAAGACTAACTTAGGCCTGTATACATTTTCATGCTGGTCTAGCTGGTGTACCAGCATAGCCACTCTGTTCACAAGCAGTTCTTATTTAGTGAATATTGCAGAAGCTGTGATGAAGCGTGTAGACCTTGGAAGTATTGCAGGTTAAGCTGTGTGTTTGTTTGATGGTTTGTTATTTAGCAGAATTTCCTTTTTATAAATCTCATTAATATGTTCTTTCTTCTTTAAGGGCATGTTGAAGGAATTTGAATTGACCGTCTCACTCACCAAATCGTGGTGTGGCAGCTTTGGTTTTACAATCACCAGGAGTAAAATTGACCATTGCTATTATGTCCAAGATGTCCTGGATAATCCTGCCAAAGCAGACGGAAGACTGAGAGCAGGAGACAGGCTTGTCCTTGTACTGTTTTCCCCCACTATTAATCTTTTTACATCTAATCTAACTTTATGATAAGATTTTTACAGAAGATTTGATACGATTGAAATTTGATGGCATTATCTCATATTTTTCAGGTGAATGGTCACGATGTGACTAATGTGACAGACGATGTGGCTATTAGAATTCTCAGGTGCTCCTCCAAAAGACTGCACATGTTGCTGTGCAGAGCTGTGCAAAATCTGCTGCCCCCACCGCCTCCTGACGCACTCCAAGACATTGTAATACCCAAGACTCCATCAGGACAACTAGGTGAGGAAATACTGTAAGGGAAGATAAGGGTCAATTGTAAAGGGGGCAAATGCAACAGTAAATTTCTTCAATCACTAAAATCTAAAGTGATTATATTCACACTTATGCAGCATATTCTCAGTAAAGTCTTTTTATGAAGTGATCTTATGGTTAATGTGATTTTTTGTGTTACATGTGTTACAATTGCCCTCAACCTCTGTTTCAATCATCCACGTAACAGAGACAGTTGTAACATTTGACTTCTGGACTTGAATTCCATACGCCTGTGCAGGTATCAAGCTCACAGGGGGCATTGGCAGCAAGTGGCAGGGAATCTATGTTCTGGAGGTGGTGCCAAGCTCACCCGCTAGTGAGGAAGGCAGCATCCAGCCCAATGACAAGATTGTTTACATCTGTGGGAAGTGCACCCTGGGAATGACACTGGAGGATGCAGTAAAAGTATGTGAGAGTGCCCCACGCAAAGTCAGATTCAAAGCCATGAGGTGAGATTAGATTTCTAGTGTATCGCACAGTATGATTAAGGAAATGCATTCATTACATGTCAGTGTTTGCATTTGTAAATGTTGTTACATTTTTTCTTTGTTTCAGAGATGATCAGCCAGTAACACCAATAAGTAAATGGAATGGTACGTGTTTGACTGAAACCATAATAGCAGTCAGTCTATTTGAATTACAGCCATAATTGACTTGGAACTGGTTGAATCATATTCCATCCACATTCAATCTCACAAGAAAGAAAAATCTCTTTAAAATCTCAATTGTTGTCTCATTTTTATCTCTTTTTATGTCTTAAGAATTTTAGGAGTAACATCTGAGGCAAAGTTGATACTTAAATTGAAAATAAATCCATTGTTCAATCCAATTTTTCCAACCTTCCTTATAGCCTATTTTGTGTCCTTATACAGATACATAATTGAATACACACACTCCCAGATATTCTGTGGCTTTTTCCTTTTTCTGTTAACTTTGTTTTTATTAAGACAAATCGTTCCATCTCTGTTGTTAATTCACTTTGAGAGTTGTGATTGTTGGTATTTTAAGTCATATGATTACATGGCATTATACAGAGTCTTTAACCTTCCCATGGGCGAGGTAACAGCTCTGGCTGTCAGTGAATTGTGTTCTCGGTGGCTCTGGGCATGTAAGGGTGTAGGCTGGGCTGCAGAGGGCAGTCGTGATCGACGTGTTCAATTTTGTTCAGTCTAGTCTGAAGTGACAGAAATTAGGTGTTGAGCTGCTCCAGTGGTGCTGTAGAGCAGCCCAGGCTTTCACTACACGCTTCACTGGCCATTTCGATTTTATGAGCGGTGTCAACACATATTAGAGGGCTTTACCATGGGTGTCAGTCCTGAGTAATATTTGATTCTCTTGACTTGATTTTAATCTTCACTGTATTTTGCCAGTGTGGTTCAATTGCGTTAGAATTTCTGATTGAACAGAATTTTGCTGTTCATGTGGTATTAAATTGAAATAAAATAAATTAATAGATTTTTGTTTACATTTTGCTTAAAAGAAAATGTAAGTTGTGCTTCCCCATGCAAAACTCACTGCAATGGTACTAGGGTTTTCTCCTTGGTTGCTATGTAGTTGCTAAAGTGTTCGGAGGGGTTACTTACTGTACACAGTCAAAAGAGCCCACCATAAGTCTTTATTATATTTTGATCCCTAGATAGGACATAGGTCCCTCCTTCCCTGTATGTGGGATTTGTTGAATGCCGCAGTTTTAACATTTAAAATTAGAGGTTTGTCTAACACGAAACATCATGTTTGTTTATTTCTGTGGTGAGCTCATTAAATGTTTTGCAAGCAACAGTGTGCTGACTTTCCTGCCATTTTAATAACTTTTGTAAATCATATACATTTGTTTAGAGCCAAGAACAATATGCATTGTGAAAAGGGCTATAAAAATAAATTGAATTGGATTAATATTTGTTCAGACAAAGGTAAAACCGAACAAATATTGATTTCTGAAGAAGCATACTCTACACAATTCCCATCAAATATCTCCTTGGTACTTATTCTTACTATTTCTCCTCTTCAGGTTTGTTTGATTGGAAGGAGAAAAAGCTGTTCCCTCATCTAGAAGAGCCCAGCTCACCTGATGTGGAGGCAGCTTCTGCAGATGGTAAAGCCTTTGGTTTCCTGTTTCTCTGTTGTGTGGGAGTTCTGTGCTGATAGACATGGCATGTCCTGCTCAGAGGGCAGCAGGTGCAGGATTAATTATTAGCAAGGGACATGGCCTCCTCTGGCCGATCAAAATAGCTATTCCGTGTGTCTGACGAATAAAAGGCCAAGCTGATCTAGTGGGCATCCGGGTTGCTAGGAGATAGCTGGCCAGGAGGTCCTAAAGCGCTTGAAAAGGCGAGCATAGTTTACAGTAGGTAGCTCGGAGCAGGTAATCAACACATCTCCCCCAGAATGGCAGCAAAGGAGGGGGACACTTGTGAGTTTGGGATTTGTTCTCCGTTACAATACAGAGTTCTTGGTTTCCAAATTAGCAGGAGGGATAAGATTTGGTGTGATACTTAAGTTGATTTTGTCTTTTTTTTATGATTTCAGTAACTTGTTCTATGTTCAATGAGTATGATGTTCCTAGCGGTGTAATGGTTACATTTATCCTCAGTTGATTTATGTGTTTAAAATATAAATGTATTTATTTATTTCATTTTGGTCAGAGAGTTTTTTTTAGACACAGATTCTCTCTTACTTTTTCCCTCTATTTCATTATCTTTCTCTCTCTCATTTCTGTTGCAGTTAAACTTGTTGCTGGGAGTGCCTCACGATTCAGGAAAAGGCTCTCCGTGACATCAGAGCAGGAGGTAACTGTCTCGTTCTGGTTTTTATGTTGATATCATGGACTGTAGTCTGATTCTAACTCTGTAATCTCTCCATGTCATTTACCTCTAGACACCTTTGTCATCGTCATCAGCACTAGATACATAATTCATAAATTTTACACTATTCAAAGATAAATCTTTTAAAACATTTTTAGAATATGGGAGTGGACACCAGGGTTGGGCAAATTTCAGAATGTAAGAAATGACTCCAGATCAAAAGTTAAATCAGAATTGAAATGACAGGAAGAGGAATATCTGTCTTTATCTTTCTGTCTGTCCTATATAACATTTAAGACTTTTTAATCTTTGGTAACATTTTACAATAATGTTCTAATTCTTATCATTAGTAAATTTCCTTTGTTCCCATTTTCTCTGCAGAGCTGTATTGTACAGGTGGAGTTCACCAAGCTAGAAAGGGGTGGGCTGGGCTTTGCTCTGGTGGGTGGAGTCCACGGGAGCACACTGAGAGTGAGGGATATTTGTTGCGGAGGCGTGGCTGAGCAGGATGGTCGCTTGCGAGTGGGAGACATCCTTTTAGAGGTATATGCAAATAATTCTAATAATTCTGATCCACAGATTTGGCATCACCATATAATGTGCTGTGTGTTTTGTAGGTGAATGGCATCATTGTGTCAGGGCTGAGCCACAGTAAAGTGGTGGATATTTTGCGGAAGGCAGAAGGCACGGTTCAGTTGACCGTATGTAGGGACATCCTGCCCATGTCAACCTGCTCTGGTTCCAGCTTCCCTGCTGAGGACTCTCAAGAATTAAACACATCAAATTGTGCAGGTCAGCAACCCTCTAATACACTCTGCTCTGCTATGACTTTCCATCTTCTGTGCTGGATCATGAGATACTAGACTAGAAGCATCATTTATACACACAGGGGGGTCATAGATACTGATACCACTATTATTAGCATTCAAATTTAAGTGAAAATATTCACTGAAAAATGTACACAAAGTTCAGAATTTCTTAGTATTTGGAATATCGCCCTTTTGCATGCACTCAAACTGGCAAAAACTGATGATTATGTTATCCCAGTATGATTTGAGAAACAATTGTATTTTTTTTTTTTAACTAACATTAACAAAAATGAATAAATTATGTATAAAATGTATTGTTCATTGTTAGTTCACGATACCTCATGCATTTAGAAATGTTAACAAATGTAACCTTATTATAAAGTGCTACCATCGTGTTTTCTTCAATGGAATTTGTAATTTGATAAGTTTCATAGTCATAATGCAGAATCATAAATATTTTAATATTTTGCAACATAACTTTTCAAAGTTTTAACATTTTCAGAATCCTAAAACTTTCAGTTTATTTCCAGGATTAAATAAGAGTTTACATTTTGTATTCCAGATAACTTGGTCTCAGACTTTCAGGCTCCACTGTATTTATATACAACTAATAAACCTACACTTTATATACCTTAATATTGGTTTTACTGGTTTAACGGTCTCCTCCTTTTATAACACTTAATTTGCAGATGTTAAAGCGCATACAGACACACACGCTGATCATGTGTCTTTCCAGATCTCAGAATGTCATGGTCTTGGAGGGGAATGTGAGCAGGTATAAAAACCTTTGACATTTCTGTGCTTAAATTAAATGATGACCAGTTACAGGACCTAAGATATACACTTTTGCATATAGATTCATATGAATTTGTTAACTTACCATGAAGTGCATGGACACGTTATGTGTAAACTTTTCAAATAACAATATTGAGATGATTACTTGCTACAGTAAACTGAATCCCCTTCCCCAGAACAGATGAGACCGGGAGACAAAAGCCTTGTCTTTGTAAATGAGTGTTACTTGTCCACATATTCCATTGCCTAGAGAGGTGCACCATAAAATTAATTAGCACCGCTTCCTATTTCCGTCAGATGAAACAGTTGAAACTCAGATGAGAGTAAGGGTGGCCGAGCCGAGTTAACTCATCACTTGTCTCTTCTTTCTCTCTCTTTCTCCTTTTTCTTTCTGTCTCTTGCCTGTAGGATAGTCGAAACTGGACACCAACCTGTCAGAGGTGCTGTCCGTCAGTGGGAGTTACGGGCATGCTACAGGAAAGGTGAGTGTCATTGAATTCCTGCATTTTTGTTGATTTTTGATTTGTTGATCCTACTGCTGTAACAAAGTGGGCATCATTAAAGATCTGTACAGAATCTATAAATGGAAACATCAATTTAGAATAGTTTCTGCTTTATTGGGCAGTAGTAGATCTTAAAGTGTGTTTTGAATTCAGTTAAACTTGGTAAAACCATAAGTGAAACTACAGTTTGTTTATTTTTTTCATACATTTTGCAAGGCGCTATGACTAATCATTAACCAGGTCATAAGGACTGCAATTCATTGCAATTTTGTTTGTTCTTGTTTTGTTTTTGATTGTTGCTTTTCAACATAGCTCTCAAAACGAATCACCACAGGGAGGCGCTAAAGAGTCATTAATGAAATACAGGCCCAATCTGACAATAATCACAACTATGGCTTCTAGTTAGGTTGACCTCCGAGGCGCACATGTTGTAGCACGTAGCATTTGCAATTAGCAGCTTTTTTACATTTTAGGTGGAAAAATCGCAGGAAAATCTGCCTTGCATGATAACAGGCCCCGGAACGTAGCAATGTGGTCAAGGTCTCTGCTCATTCCTGCCCCGTACCCCCTTCAGGACAAATCCCCCGAGGCAGCATCTAGAACATTCTGCCATGAGCAAAGAGCATAGCCAGTCAGACGGCTGGAGCAGTGATGAGGAAGACGAGGGTGATGATGAAGACAACACTTCTCTGCCATCGCCTCAAGAGACAGTTCCTCATACAGGTAAATGAGACTACGTTTAGTGTTGGATTTCCTATTTAACAAAAATCTTTTTGTTAAAATACTTTCTTCTTTCCCAGCTTAATACACAGCTTTAACATTCTCCCCCCCAAAATAAATTGCAAAAACTTGTCAATCAGTCCTGCACAACCACATTTTGCTTAACCAATAGTGTGGGTTCGGGGGCGGAACTATCTGTTTATTTGACCAATGGGAGACAGGTATTGGTGAAACCTGTTTGAAAAAAAATGTCTTTTTTCAATTTCAATCAAGTTTATCAGTCTGCTTCCTGCAAGAAGACAAGGAACACCCACTACACAACACATCCACTCTAACTAAAAGTAATGCCCTTTTTGGATCATAAAGTCATTCTATTGGCTTAAAGAATTATTCAAATTTAAAGGGATACTTTACCCCAAAATTTTAATTCTCTCATCATTTTCTTTCATCTGCTTAATACAAAGGAAGATTTTCAGTTAGTGAATGGGTGCAGACCATTTTAAGCTAAAAAATCTACTCTGGTGGTTAAATCCTAATCTTCAAAAGCGATATGATTGGGGTGGGTGAGAAACATTTAAGTCTTTTTTTTTACTATAAATTCTCCACCCTGCTCAGTCAATCTCAACTTCACTTTCCCATTGTTCTTCTTCTGTTTTTGGTGATTCACATTATTTGTGCATATTGCTCCCTGCTGGGAAGGGAGGATCATTTATAATTTTTAAAAATTACTTAAAAAATGAATTACTTAAAAATGAATCTGTTTCTCATCCACACAAATCATTTAGTGTCTGAAGATATGGATTAAAACACTGGAGTCGTATGGATTACTTTTGTAAAGCCTTTTTGTGGATTTTCTTAAAAATGTTGGCACCCATTGCATTTTGAAGACCTACAGAGCTGAGATATTCTTCTAAATATCTTAATTTCTGTTCTGCAGAAGAATGTCATACAAATCTGGAATGGCATTAGGGTGAATAAATCATGTGAGAATTTAAAATTTTGGGTTAACTATCCCTTTAACTGAGTAAATATAACAAATAATAACTTTAAAACATATCACATTATTAAAATTAAGATGTGAAATTAGACTTGTCTCTTTTCTGTTTTCTCCAGTTAGCTCACAAGTTAAAAGGTTAGCCCACTGCTTAGCTTAGCAGAAATGCTAGCTTCTTCTCCTCTTAATATTTATGACCAGTCTCCTCACTGTCGCCACCTAGTGATATAGCGGTATGATTGCATTGAAAATAACTTCAGTAGCAGTACATTATAATTTTACAAACTTCTATTTTTTTTTTTTTTATTGAGGTTAGGTTTAGGGGTAATGACAGCTATAGGTGTAGGGTTGCTGTGGGTCAAGCAAACACAATTTATGAATGTGACATGTAATTGTTGCAAGAGTTTTGTACTTCACAGGTTATTTGAAGGGAGGCATAACATTTAGTGGATGTGCCTTGTAGTGGGCGCACCTAGTAGTGGGTGTGTATTGTAGTAGTCTTGCAGGACGCAGACAGACCCTTCTCTCCGTTAGTCACAGTAATGAAAAACTTCATCTTTAACTATCATCTTATTAATTCTGTTTATTTTAATACATAAGTGTATTTTAATGTATTTTACTACTGATAATTGAAATATGTATTGTTAAAGGGTGCACTCAGTAACTTTTTGATTGTGTCATCTTGGACTTACACCTAGTAGTGTGGAGGCAGCATCATTCAAAATCAATAATTTTCAGTTACAGATGACATTGTAGAAATGTATTCACAATCAGGCATGATTAATTTAATCCAAGAGTGTGAGTGTCCAATAACAAGACAGTTACTGAGATTAGTTGTATTCATCTGGTCATGTGATTAAAAAATGGCAGCCCCCATGAGGACGCCCCTGCCCCATGTAGAATAAAACAGCTTTTAAAGGTTACTGATATGACTAGAGTCCTCATCTCATGTGAGTGGAATTCTATACATATGTTTCAAAATTACAATTAATTTCTTTAATGGGGAAAACAATTACTGAGTGCACCTTTAAATAGAATTGATTTTAATATTATTAGATTAATGTGAGACAATGAGTATTAGTGAATTTTTTTTAGAAATGGCTCCTTAATTTGTATGCTCCCTATACCTAGTGTATGGATACTTCAAGCACTTTAAAATAATATTTGCCCATGATCACTTTATTACATGAAGGTCGACCAGTTGTGTCAGAAGATGAGCTTGTCAGTCTTGCAGTGATATCCCCTTCTAAGAATGGCCAGTACTCTGGCTCCCGAGTCAAAGCCCTCATCCAGGCCCTTGAAAAGTTGGACAAGCAAGACCTCATCAAAGAGTTTATGGTAAGATCCATCTATCTCAACATGATACAACTGAGTGACTAAAACAAGCAAACAAATCCAACCTCCTTGTAATCCAATTTTCTTGTAGTGTTTTACATGTACTGTAAGTATGTTTATATGAATCCCTCTCTTGATGATCTGTCAATTATACGCATAAAAACGTCCTTTAAAGAATGATTCAAGTGCTTAAATAGAAGAATATGTATTGCTTTTTTTCCCAATAGGCCTTAGAGCATTTGAAACCCTCAGACAACTGCCTGGTTGGAAAAGCACCTGAAAACCGTGAGAAGAACAGATACAGAGATATCCTTCCCTGTAAGTCCTTCTGCTTATCCCATAATCCACCCCAAACCCCTCTTTTACTAGTCCCCTTAGTTAAGATTTGTATTGCCAGTTGTGAGCCCCAATTCCTTACGCTTCACATTTTCACACCATTTTGAAACCATGAAGACCACAGAGCAAAGAATGTTTGTTCGGTCTGAGACATCAGCAGACACGATGAAAGGCCCCTGTATACCTTTAACAGTGGAACACATGACACAGCAATTAAATGAAACGTAACCAATCCCTAATTATTTACTCTTGGGTGTCCGATCATTTTGGGCTATCTGACACCTCGTTGTGGCTTTGCGGCCTCCTTACCTATGTGGTGGCATTTTCAAACCACAGCCACTGTTATCCTGTTTGTACTCACTCAGCTTTTGCTGCTGTTAAGTGTGTGTGTGTGGGGGTGGTGTCATTTATTTGCCCCCTCTGTTTAAAGCATAACACAGTAAGCTGCAAACCTAAAGTCAAACAGGAGACGTGTGACTTACAGATCTGCTTTCACTGTTAATAGGAAACATCCATTCGAGTGAGGGGTCAGAATGTAGAGTGTGATTTTTGGGCTGGTGGAGTGTATGTGGAGAGTGGGCTGTATTTATATTGAAGAGAGGGGGTCTCTGTTCACAAGAGGTACAAGAGGCACAATACGGCGCTTCATGTGCTGGCGGGAGGCAGACTGGCCCTCGCCTGGCCTGGAGTGTTTATTATCACGGCAGCTCACTGGGCTTCTGTTCCCCGAATAAAGAGCCCAGGATTGAAAAGTGTGAGGCCCCTGGGACTTAACCACTGTTATTGCTGGAGGCAGTTCAAAGGCCGCAACCTTCTCCAGGAAGCCTGATGCCACCCATTGTGGGAGCTGCTCTGCACGAATTTACCTACTCCCAGCGACATACACTTCCCCTCATATGTGCCCCCCCCCCGTCCATCCTTCCATCTTAGTTTAATTTTTCAGACCCCAAGCTCTTCTGAGCTGTTGAACATTTTTTTGCAAGCAGCCCCCTTTGTAGAGGGTTAGAGGCAAACCCAGGGCCATCAGTACACTAAGAGTAAAATATTGTTAGAGGGACACCTTCAAGTCTGCCCTCATGAGACAACACAACAACAATCTCTTCGGTACTCTGAATATACACAGTTATATCAATCTACATGGCTATCCTGGAAGTATTCTAGAGCAGTTGTTTTTTACTAGTGTGGCTTCAGAAGTCAGATTTTACATTAGACATAAGTTGGAGACTGGTGTTGGGTAAATTACTAAAAAAAGGAATCCACTACAAATGACAAATTACTCTTCTTAAAAATTGTGATCAGATTACTGTACTTATTACTTAATTGAAAAGAAATCACATTACTAATTACATCACTTTTAAGTTTCCACAGAAACTATTTTTTTCTCATCGGAATAAAAAGAAAAGGTCTAGATTTCCTCCTTGTTCATTGTCGCACACAAGTCACAATCAGCACCACTAATTTTCCTTACAGTGACTCGCTAGGGAGCACACACTGTCATAGAAATGCCAACATATGAACAAATATGAATGTTTTAAATACATTATTCTAAATATTATTTTAGAAATATGTGTAACCCAATTAATGTACGTAAAAGTAATTAACTTAATTAAAAGTCAGCAACTGTAATCTGATTTCAGTCATTTAAAATGTAATGTGATACACTAATTATTTACACAAATGTAATTTGATTACATTAACTTATTAAGTAAACATAAATACCCTTTAAATCAAACATTGAAATGTATTAATATTACTAAGAACTGCATAGGCCCCACAATATCAGAAATGTCTCTTTTGAAGGTTTCATGCTTTTGGCAGTCAATAATTCACCAAACACAAAATAAAAACAGTGTTCTTCTAACAGTGTCCACAAACCATGTTCTAGTAAAACTGCATTTTTGGTCGAGGGATATTTCACCCCAAAATGAAAACTCTCTTATCATACAGTCAACCTCATGCCATCCCAGATGTGTTTGACTTTCTTTATTCTGCAGAATATGAATATGAAACATTTTTAGATTTTTAGAAGAACATTTCATCGCTGTTGGTCCATACAATGCAAGTGAATTGTGAACAGAATATAGAAGGTCTCCAGTAGTTAAATCCATGTCTTCAGAAGCAATATGTTAAGAGTATTGGTGAGAAACAGATCAATATTTAGGTTTACATGTTTTACTGTAAATCCTGTTGTGGAAATGACTTTCTTTTTCACATTCAGCCTGCTACTGGTTGGGGCTGGTCAAAGGTGGAGATTTATAGTAAAAAAATAACTTAAATATTATTCTGTTTCTGACCCACACTGAAGATATGGACTGAACCACTGGAGTGGTTATATTACTTTTATGCTACCTTCATGTGCTTTTTGAACCTTCTGAGATCTGGTCACCATTCACTTTTGTGATTACCTACAGAGCTGAGATATTCTTCTAAAAATCTTCATTTGTGTTTTGCAGAAGAAAAAAATATCATACAAATCTGAATGCATGAGGGTGACTAAATTATGAGAGAATTTCCACTTTTGGTCAAACTATCCCTTTCATGCTTTTCAGGATGAGGGCATGCAATGCAACCTGTCCACATTGGCATTTGCCTAATTTGGCTACCTCCTTAGTAAGAATGTGACAGTATCACATTTTCACGTCTCGATAATTGCTGTGGCTTTCATCAAGGCATATGGTATTTTCACAGTATTGAATTACATTACAAAAATGGGTTTCTGGGTAGCAAGCCAGTTGCTAATATATAGCTAGGCGCTAGCTACATATTTAATAATCTCAAGTTCTCTCACACTCTCTGCATGGCAATGTACAATTGCGTTGCATTCCATTTGAACTTGATATTAAAACCAACATTGTGCCGCATTGCCATTATTAATTACAGGACTTAGTATTAATTGATTCCAACTGTATTTTAGTTGTTACTACAAGACGCAAACAAGTTACTTATTACTGTGTAGCTAGTGAACTACTCTTCGGCCCAGTAGTGATTCTAGCTTGTATTATTCTTATTTTGACATCTAACTATGCAAAATGAAATGGTTAGTTGAATTTGATTATTGTGTAGCATTGCTTTTCTCTGCTGTCCGCAACCCTATTAGAACAAACCTGCAATCCATATTTGGGTCACAACGCACCCGTCGGAACCTCTGTTCTAGAACAATCTTCTCACCCTGCTCCCCTGTGTTCACTCCTCAGGAATGCTAGCCTGCATGACCTTGAGACAAGCTTGTTTCATTTATTTGGAGTTATTTGTTGTACCTTGGGACAATTTGTTCCTTCTTTTCTATGGGGAAGCCAACAGCATTGCATACTTGCTAGATTTATAACACTGTTGGCTTTTGAAGCCAACAACAGCATTATATGGGGCCTCTGCATTCCTGTTAATTTTCTACCTGGGTTTTAAATAAAACTTTGTTTGTGTTTTGGGAAAATATATTTGATAGTAAGTGCATGAGAACTATGTTTGTTTGCTCATGCATAGATTTTCCTTGAATCTGAAAGAATCTAATTGCATACCTTCAGGATATTTCGAGAGCTCAATGTTTAAGTTGCCCTAAGGGAATGGAGCAGTCACAGAGAGTTTAACTGTTGTTTCTTGCAATATTGCTAAATAAATGCAGAGGCCCCAAAAGGTGTTTGGGCACTTAAGCCAAACTTTGAAATGTATGATAGTTTTTTGCGTTAGATAACAGACTGTCAAACCAAGTGGCATTTATTTTAAAGAATGATGGCAAAAACAAATGTTTTAATTTGACTAAATAATAATTATAATGATAATAATAATAATAATAATAATAAAGCAATGGATATAAGCAAAGCATGTATATAAGCATGTTCAAAATGAAGACACTTGAAGATTGTCAAATGTTTTTGGAATATGTCTATAGTTAAAGAGATGAACTACATCTGTGTTTCCTGTACTAAAACACCTGTGTTAACTTGAGGGGAACTGACGTCATACAGTACATCCAATAAATATTTCATTAAGACCAATGACAACAATAAAAGAATTGAAGTTAGGTTTGAGAATATCCTTCCTTTGCAGATACCTCTTGGTTTGATCATTTTTAAACTAATCCACTGACATTAAGACATTTTTAAGTGTGTCTTAAAAGTGTCCACTTTTTGTGGGCGACTGTACATACTTGTTAAATCTCAAATGTACTAAAATATTTACCTAAAGGCACACAATAGGAGGCAAATACATCTATAATTTCAGAAGATATGCTCAATTAAAAGTATGATTCTGCATATTATGATTTATTGATCACAAGCTATGGTCCCTGTTTCTCTCTTCTTTTTAAACATTAAGATGATAAAACACGTGTTCCTGTTGGAGAGAAAGAGGACTACATCAATGCCAGCTATATTCGTATGAATGTGGGAACAGAGGAGTTCTTCTACATCTCCTCTCAAGGCCCATTACCTGGCACGCAGGATAACTTCTGGCAGATGGTATGGGAGAACAAGTCCGATGTTATAGCCATGATGACACAGGAGGTGGAACGTTGCCGGGTCAAATGCCACAAGTACTGGCCTGAGAAGCTCAATGTTCCCAAAGAAACGAGCCGGTACCAGCTCATCCTGGATAACTACCAGATGCTCGGCTATTTCCACATTAAGGTCATCAAAATGGTGGAAAAAGAGGTTAGAAGTGTGTTCCTGTAGGAAGGAAATTATGTGTCATTTTATTTTAATTTTTACTGATCTTAGACACTCAGCGTAAAAGCTACCACTTGAAAATCCCTGCATTGCAAAACATTATTTTCCTAATTAGTGTTTTTGTTTTGTTTTTTAGTAAAAATATTTAAAACAAGATCATTTTACTTAAGATTCAAAATAACTTAAGATAATAAGACAGTATTTCAGATTTTATATCTTGAATTAAGTTTATTTTTCTAACCCTATTTGCAAATAATTATATATAATCTTTGTTAGAAATCTTATAAACTTCATATGATAGGGGTTTACAAAAACAAACTTAATTTAAGATAGATTATCAAACACAATTTTGCTTCTCAAGTAAATGTATCTTATATTTAAAGGGATATTTCACCCAAAAATGAGAATTCTCAAACATGTGCATGACTTTCTTTATTTAGCAGAATGCAAACAAAGATTTTTAGAAGAATATCTCAGCTCATTTGGTCCATACAATGCAAGTCAATTGTGATCAGACCTTTGTAGCTCAAAAATCACAAAGGAAACAGAAGTAATCCATAAAACTCCAGTGGTTAAATCCATATCTTCACAAGTGATATGATTGGTGAGGATGAGAAACAGATCAAGATTTAGATCCTTTTTTTTTTTTTTTTACTCTAAATCTCCATTTTCACTTTTATATCTGAAAGTCACATGTGGTGCATGTTTAGTTACACTATAATTTCTGAAGTTAAAGTGGAGATTTAGGGGGAAACATTTACTTAAATATTGTTCTCTTTCTCACCCACACCTATTATATCACTTCTGATGATATGGATTTAAACACTGGAGTCATATGTATTACATTTAGGTTTCCTTTATGTGATATTTGGAGCTGCAAAGGTCTGATCACTATTGACTTGCATTGTATGGATCTACTGAGCTATTTTTCAAAAAATCTTTGTTTGTATTCTCCTGAAGGAAGAAAGTCATGCACTTCTGGGATGGCATGAGGGTGAGTAAATGATGGGAGAATTTGTATTTTTTGGTGAACTATCCCTTTAAGGATGTTTAGATTGTTTTCCAGTAAAACTATGCAAAAATACTAATTGTGAAAGAGATTTTTGCAGTGTGCGAGGCTGTGCATTTAAGTGGAATCACAATGTTTTCTAAAATCAATATCTTCCCAAATTGTATAGCCCACCAATCACATCATCATTGAACTGTTCGTACTTTTCCAGAGTGGAGACGTTCACTTTGTGAAGCATCTGAAGTTCACCACATGGCCTGACCACGGCACACCCCACTCCTCTGAGCAGCTGGTGCGATTTATTCGCTACATGAGGGCTGTACACTGTAAAGGGCCAATCACGGTCCACTGCAGTGCAGGCATTGGCCGAGCTGGGGTCCTTATCTGCACTGACGTCATTCTAAGTCTCATTGAGAAAGACCTGAGTGTGAGTATTTCATGCAGGTTTAACATGAGCACATACATTAAAGGCTCAAAAGAGTTATTGCATGTTGATACAATTTTAATTTGATAATTGCATATGAATATCTCAATTGCTATTAGCTAGCAATATATTGGCCACCTTACTCTCTACTTATTGGTATCACCATTGGCGGTTGAATAACCCATATCGGTCTACCACTACTCTGAAATATTTTACCAGTCTTCCTTTTCATTTATAGTTATTTATAGATCCACTTCAACATAAAACTGAACATTCATTTTGATCGGGCAAGTGTTTGTACTTCTGATTGCTCTTACAGATTAACGTAAGTGACATAGTAAAGGAGATGAGACTTCAGCGTCATGGCATGATTCAGACCAAGGTGAGTAAATATGGACATTCAAGAAATGGGGCTGTAAAGAAAGCTTGTCCTGTGCAACTATTTTGTGCGTTACCCTTCCTCTGAATGTATAGATGAATAAATGATCTTGAGAGGTTTTGACAATGCCATTCTTCTCTCTGATGTCAGGAACAGTACCTCTTCTGTTACAAAGTCTGGCTGGAAGTGTTGCAGAGCATCTCACTACTTCATTGTAACCACTAGCAACCCAAAACAACTTCACAAATGAATCCTTAAAGACTTGCAATTGTTTCCTGAGTAAGGCAACAATGTATGTGTTTTTGAGTGATAGAAATGATGTTTGAACTTTTTCTGATGTTGATCATGTGTGTGTCAGATATAGGACGACCACTTGTTCCACTAATTGAGCATTGAATACGTCATAGAAAATATGTTACAAATTTTCATTAACTGTGCAATGTCCTTGTGTGATCTGATTTATATTTTTCTACAATTTCTTTGGCTTAAAACACTGATAACATAGCCTTTCCGGACTCTTAGTCACTTTGCCTTGAATATGTGGTATTTTTTTTTTTTGCTTTGTTTTGTTTTTTCTTAAAGACAAAAATGTGTGTAGCCTACAAATTAGTCATTAAGTTAAGCTGCTTTTAATTAATTCCACAAATGTTTGCAGTATTTCATTGATTTTTCACATTTTGAAGAATGTATATTGTATACAGTAATTCAAATCAAGTGCATAAAAAACTATATTTGTGCTTTGAAGACCCAAGCTTTCATTACCCAAACTGAAATATGTGACGTTTTCTTACAGTATTGCATTGTTTCAACTCAACAGTATTGCATTGTGTCTAATTTAAGTAGCTGTGAGATAAGCCACTAGACAGACATTTTAAAATATATTTTAGCAAAGTGCCTTTTAATTTCTCTATGTGAGCCAGCTCACTGCTTATGTTTCGTTATAAGGACTCTCTGATTAAAGCAAGCTGTTTTACCTATTATTTCACATAGACCCCATTTACACCTGGAGTTAAGATGTGTGTCATGATCCGACCAAATGTGGTCAGGTGAGACACAGTTGCTGTTTACACCTGGTCGTTTAGATGCATCACTTGACCACTTGTGATCAGATTTGGAGGGGAGGCCAAAGACAAAGAAAGTGCAGAACAAAACTGCACTCTATTTCACAAGGTGCAGCTGAAATTTAACCTAAGCACAAAAGCAACATTTCAAGCAGAATTGTCTGTTATTTTAGTGGATTACCTGTATTAACCTGAGCTGCAGATGTTCGTGCCTCTCGTAAATCCTTGCGTGTTGATATCAGACATTCTGTAGAAGGGAAGTTTCATGCTTGTATACACCGGCTGTGTTTCGAAGGCTGCGTGCTAGATAGGACGCGTCCTTTAAAGGCTGCAGTATACCGAGTGTCTTCCTTTAAACAACTCCTATTTTAAACGAGACGGCCTTCGTAAGACAAAATGAAATGGAACGTAACATGGTTGCTATGACAGTACGCCACTCTTTAAGGAGCGCGAGCGCTTTGCGTGAGAAGGGAACAAAGTCCCCTT